>NC_089220.1:125659972-126344843 GCF_963924675.1 Phocoena phocoena | reverse complement strand
CAAATGAAATCTGTAGTCAGTGAAATGATATCCTAAATGTGCTGGGGAAAAAGGAGTTGGAATCCAAGTTAGAATTCTATATCCATAAAAAATATCTTCAGAAATGAGGGCAAAACACCAGTGTATCAGCTTTGCAACTAAACCACCTCAGAGTTTTGAAGAAAGGGTCAAAACCAAGTCAAGCCAGACTGCTGTGGTAAGAAAGCAGTCTTCATGCGAAGATCATATGACCTCTACAAGCTTCACGTGGACAGTGACCCATGTCTGTTTTTGTTTTTTTTTAACCTCTTTATTGGAATATAATTGCTTTACAATGCTGTGTTAGTTTTTGCTCTATAACAAAATGAATCAGCTATATGTATGCATATATCCCCATATCCCCTCTCTCTTGTGCCTCCCGCCTACTCTCCCTATCCCACCCCTCTAGGTGGTCACAAGCATGGAACTGACATCCCTGTGCCATGCAGCTGCTTCCCATAGCTATCTGTTTTACATTTGTTAGTGTATATATGTCAGTGCTACTCTCTCACTTCATCCCAGCTTACCCTTACCCCTCCACGTGTCCTCAGGTCCATTCACTACGTCTGCATCTTTATTCCTCTCCTGCCCCTAGATTCATCAGAGCCATTTTTTTTAGATTCCACATATCTATGTGTTAGCATATGGTATTTGTTTTTCTCTTTCTGACTTCACTCTGTATAAGAGACGCTGGGTCCACTCATTTCACTACAAATAACTCAATTTCGTTTCATTTTATGGGTGAGTAATATTCCGTTGTATAGATGTGCCACATCTTCTTTATCCGTTCATTTGTCATTGGACACTTAGCTTGGTTCCATGTCCTGACTGTTGTAAATAGTGCTACAGTGAACATTGTGGTACATGTCTCTTTTTGAATTATGGTTTTCTCAGGGTATATGCTCAGTAGTGGTATTGCTGGTTCATATAGTAGTTCTATTTTTAGTTTTCTAAGGAACCTCCATATTGTTGTCCATAGTGGCTGTATCAACTTACATTCACACCAACAGTGGGAGAGGGTTCCCTTTTCTCCACACCCTCTCCAGGCTTTATTGTTCATAGATGTTTTGATGATGGCCATTCTGACCTGTGTGAGGTGACACCTCATTGTGGTTTTTGATTTTCATTTCTCTAATGATTAGTGATGTTGACCATCCTTTTCATGTGTTTGGCAATCTGTATATCTTCTTTGGAGAAATGTCTATTTAGGTCTTCTGCCCATTTTTGGATTGGGTTGGGGTTTTTTTGATACTGAGCTTCATGAGCTGCTTGTATATTTTGGAGATGAATCCTTTGTCAGTTGCTTCATTTGCAATATTTGCTCCCATTCTGAGGTTGTCATTTCTTCTTTATGGTTTCCTTTGCTGTACAAAAGCTTTTAAGTTTCATTAGGTCCCATTTGTTTGTTTTTATTTCCATTTCTCTAGGAGGTGGGTCAAAAAGGATCTTGCTGTGATTTATGTCATAGAGTGTTCTGCCTATGTTTTCCTCTAAGAGTTTTATAGTGTCTGGCCTTACATTAGGTCTTTAATCCATTTTGAGTTTGTTTTTGTTTATGGTATTAGGAAGTGTTCTAATTTCATTCTTTTACATGTAGCTATCCAGTTTTCCCAGCACCACTTATTGAAGAGGCTGTCTTTTCTCCATTGTATATTCTTGCCTCCTTTATCAAAGATAAGATGACCATATGTGCGTGGGTTTATCTCTGGGCTTTCTATCCTGTTCCATTGATCTATATTTCTGTTTTTGTGCCAGTACCATATTGTCTTGATTACTGTAGCTTTGTAGTATAGTCTGAAGTCCGGGAGCCTGATTCCTCCAGCTCCATTTTTCTTTCTGAAGATTGCTTTGGCTATTCAGAGTCTTTTGTGTTTCCATACATATTGTGAAATTTTTTGTTCTAGTTCTGTGAAAAATGCCATTTGTGGTTTGATAGGGATTGCACTGATCTCTAGATTGCTTTGAGTAGTATAGTCATTTTCACACTGTTGATTCTTCCAATCCAAGTCATGGTATCTCTCTCCATCTGTTTGTATCATCATTAATTTCTTTCATCAGTGTCTTATAGTTTTCTGCATACAGGCCTTTTGTCTCCTTAGGTAGGTTTATTCCGAGGTATTTTATTCTTTTTGTTGCAGTAGTAAATGGGAGTGTTTCCTTAGTTTCTCTTTCAGATTTTTCATCATTTGTGTATAGGAATGCAAGAGATTTCTGTGCATTAATTTTGTATCCTGCTACTTTACCAAATTCACTGATTAGCTCTAGTAGTTTTCTGGTAGCATCTTTAGGGTTCTCTATGTATAGTATCGTGTCATCTGCAAACAGTGACAGTTCTACTTCTTTTCTGAGTTGGATTCCTTTTATTTCTTTTTCTTCTCTGATTGCTGTGGCGAAAACTTCCAAAACTATGTTGAATAATAGCGGTGAGAGTGGGCAACCTTGTCTTCTTCCTGATCTTAGAAGAAATGGTTTCAGTTTTTCACCATTGAGAACAATGTTTTCTGTGGGTTTGTCATATATGGCCTTTATTATGTTGAGGTAGGTTCCTTCTTTGCCTACTTTCTGGAGAGTTTTTTTCATAAATGGGTGTTGAATTTTGTGGAAAGCTTTTCCTGCATCTGTTGAGATTATCATGTGGTTTTTCCTTCAGTTTGTTAATGTGGTGTATCACACTGATTTGTGTATATCGAAGAATTCTTGCATTCCTGGGATCAACCCAACTTGATCATGGTGTATGGTCCTTTTAATGTGCTGTTGGATTCTGTTTGCTAGTATTTTGTTGCAGATTATTGCATCTATGTTCATCAGTGATGTTGGCCTGTAGTTTTCTTTTTTTGTGACATCTTTGTTTTTGGTATCAGGGTGATGGTGCCTTGTAGAATGAGTTCGGGAGCATTCCTCCCTCTGTCCTATATTGGAAGAGTTTGAGAAGGATAGGTGTTAGCTCTTCTCTAAATGTTTGATAGAATTCACCTGTGAAGCCATCTGGTACCTGGCCTTTTCTTTGTTGGAAGATTTTTAATCACTGTTTCAATTTTAGTGCTTGTGATCAGTCTGTTCATATTTTCTATTTCTTCCTGTTTCAGTCTTGGAAGGTTGTGCTTTTCTAAGAATTTGTCCATTTCTTCCAGATTCTCCATTTTATTGGCGTATAGTTGCTTGTAGTAATCTCTCATGATCCTTTGTATTTCTACAGTGTCAGTTGTTAGTTCTCCGTTTTCATTTCTATTTCTATTGATTTGAGTCTTCTCCCTTTTTTTCTTGATGAGTCTGGCTAATGGTTTATCAATTTTGTTTATCTTCCCAAATAACCAGCTTTTAGTTTTATTGATCTTTGCTATTGTTTCCTTTATTTCTTTTTCATTTATTTCTGATCTGATCTTTAGGATTTCTTTCCTTCTCTAACTTTGGGGAGTTTTTTGTTCTTCTTTCTCTAATTGCTTTAGGTGTAAGGTTAGGTTGTTTGAGATTTTTCTTGTTTCTTGAGGTAGCATTGTATTGCTGTAAACTTCCCTCTTAGAACCGCTTTCGCTGCATCCCATAGGTTCATCTTGTTTTCATCGTCATTTGTTTGTAGGTATTTTTTGATTTCCTCTTTGATTTCTTAAGTGACCTCTTTGTTATTTAGTAGCATATTATTTAGCCTCCATGTGTTTTTATTTTTTACATTTTTTTCCTGTAATTGATATCTAGTCTCATAGTGTTGTGGTCGGAAAAGATGCTTGATACGATTTCAATTTTCTTTAATTTACCGAGGCTTGATTTGTGACCCACGATATGATCTATGCTGGAGAATGTTCCATGAGCACTTGTGAAGAAATTGTATTTTGTTGTTTTTGGATGGAATGTCCTGTAAATATCAGTTAAGTCCATCCTGTCTAATGTGTTATTTAAAACTTGTGTTTCCTTATTTATTTTCTGTTTGGTTGATCTGTCCATTGGTGAAAGTCGGGTGTTAAAGTCCCCTAGTATTATTGTTTTAGTGTCGATTTTCCCTTTTCTGGCTGTTAGCATTTGCCTTCTGTATTGAGGTGCTCCTATGTTGGGTGCATAAATATTTACAATTGTTATATCTTCTTCTTGTATTGATCCCTTGATCTTTATGTAGTGTCCTTCTTTGTCTCTTGTAATAGTCTTTATTTTAAAGTCTGTTTTGTCTGATATGAGAATTGTTACTCCAGCTTTCTTTTGATTTCCATTTGCATGGAATTTCTTTTTCCATCCCCTCACTTTCAGTCTCTGTGTGTCCCTAGGTCTGAAGTGGGTCTCTTGTAGACAGCATTTATGTGGGTCTTGTTTTTGTATCCATTCAGCCAGTCTGTGTCTTTTGGTTGGAGCATTTAATACATTTACATTTAAGGTAATTATCGATATATATGTTCCTATTACCATTTTCTTAATTGTTTTGGGTTTGTTATTGTAGGGCTTTTCCTTCTCTTGCGTTTCCTGCCTGGAGAAATTCCTTTAATGTTTGTTGTAAAGGTGGTTTGATGGTGCTGAATTCTCTTAACTTTTTGCTCGTCTGTAAAGGTTTTAATTTCTCCATCGAATCTGAAAGAGATGCTTGCTAGGTAGAGTAATCTTGTTTTTAGGTTTTTCCCTTTCATCACTTTAAGTATATCATGCCACTGCCTTCTGGCTGCAGAGTTTCTGCTAAAGATCAGCTGTTTACCTTATGGGAATTCCCTTGTATGTTATTTGTTGCTTTTCCCTTGCTGGTTTTAATATATTTTCTTTGTATTTAATTTTTGATAGTTTGATTAATATACGTCTTGGCGTGTTTGTCCTTGGATTTATCCTGATGGGATTCTCTGCCCTTCCTGGACTTGATTTACTATTTCCTTTCCCATGTTAGGGAAGTGTTCAACTATAATCTCTTCAAATATTTTCTCAGACCCTTTCTTTTTCTCTTGTTCTTCTGGGATTCCTATAATTCGAATGTTGGTGCGTTTAATGTGGTCCCAGAGGTCTCAGACTGTCCTCAATTCTTTTCATTCTTTTTTCTTTATTCTGCTGTGCAGCAGTTACTTCCATTATTTTATCTTCCCGGTCACTTACCCGTTCTTCTGCCTCAGATATTCTGCTGTTGATTCCTTCTAGAGAATTTTTTAATTTCATTTTTTGTGTTGTTCATCATTGTTTGTGTGCTCTTTAGTTCTTCTAGGTCCTTGTTAAATGTTTCGTGTATTTCCTTCATTCTTTTGCCAAGAGATTGGATCATCTTTACTGTCATTATTCTGAATTCTTTTTCACGTAGACTCCCTGTTTGCTCTTCATTTGTTTGGTCTGGTGGGTTTTTACCTTGCTCCTTCATGTGCAGCATATTTCTCTGTCTTCTCTCTTTGTTTAACTTACTGTGTTTGGGGTCTCCTTTTCACAGGCTGCAGGTTCGTAGTTCCCATTGTTTTTGGTGTCTGCCTCTAGTGGTGAGGTTGGTTCAGTGGCTTGTGAAGGCTTCCTGGTGGAGGGGACTGGTGTCTGTGTTCTGGTAGGTGGGGCTGGATCTTGTCTTTCTGGTGGGCAGGGCTGCATCCGTGGTGTGTTTCAGGGTGTCTGTGAACTCAGTATGATTTTAGGCAGCTTCTCTGCTAATGGGTAGGGTTGTGTTCTTGTTTTGCTAGTTGTTTGGCATGGGGCGCCCAGTACTGGATCTTGCTTGCCATTCGGTGGAGTTGGGTCTTAGTGTTGAGACGGAGATCTCTGGGAGAGCTCTCAGCGATTGATGTTATGTGGGGCTGGGAGGTGTCTGGTGGTCCAGTGTCCTGGATTTGGCTCTCCCACCTTAGAGGTTCAGGGCTGACACTCAGCCAGAGCACTAGGACCCTGTTAGCTACATGGCTCAGAAGAAAAGGAAGAAGAAAAAGGAAGAAGGAAGTAAAATTTAAAAAATATATAGAAAAAATAATAAAATTTTAAAAAATAAATAAATTTTAAGACATTAAAAAAAGAGAGCAACTAAACCAATAAGCAAATCCACCAATGATAAGCGCTAAAAACTAAACTATGATAAACATAAAAATCAGAAACAAATCAGCCGCAGACCGCAAACCTCAAGTCTACAGTTGCTCCCACCGCCTCAAATTTGGGAACATTGATTGTCTATTCAGGTATTCCACAGATGTAGGCTTCATCAAGTTGATTGTGGGGATTTAATTCGCTGCTCCTGAGGCTGCTGGGAGAAATTTCCCTTTCTCTTCTTTGTTTGCACAGCTACTGGGGTTCAGCTTTGGTTTTGGCCCTGTGTCTGCATGTAGGTTGCCCTCAGGCATCTGTCCCCGCCCAGACAGGAGGGGTTAAAACAGCGGCTGATTAGGCTTCTCTTGCTCTTTCAGGCAGGGGAGAGGGAGGGGTACAGTAGTTGTAATTGGAATGCGGGGCAATCCTGCAGCAGTAGAAGCCGATGTGTCATTGCAACAGCCTGAGGCGTGCCATGTATTCTCCGAGGGAAGTTGTCCCTGGATCTCGGGACCCTGGCAGTGGCGGGCTGTGCAGGCTCTCAGGGGGTGGGGGTGGCAGTGGCAGTAGCGTTAGCGTTCCATGCCCGTCTCTGTGGTCCAAGCTGATAGCCGCAGCTCGTGTCAGTTTCTGGAGCTCACTTAGGTGGTCCTCTGCCTTTTCTGGGCACACGGGGAAGGAATCTTCTCTCCTCGCACATCCTGACACAATGGTCTCTTGCCTCTTCAGTAGGTCCAGACATTTTCCCTGACTCCCTCCTGGCTAGTTGTGGCTCAGTAGCCCCCTTCAGGCAGTCTTCACACAGCCAACCCCAGTCCACTCCCTGGGGTCTGACCTCTGAAGCCTGAGCCTCAGCTCCCAGCCCCCACCCGCCCCAGCAGGTGAGCAGACATGCATCTCAGGCTGGTGAGTGCTGGTCGGCACAGATCCTTTGTGCGGGAATCTCTCCACTTTGCCCTCTGTACCCCTGTTGCTGCGCTCTCCTCCGTGGCTCCTAAGCTTACCCCCTGCCCACCCCCTGTCTTCACCAGTGAAGGGGCTTCCTAGTGTGTGGAAACATTTCCTCCTTCACAGCTCCCTCCCAGAGGTGCAGGTCTTGTCCCTATTCTTTTGTCTCTGCTTTTTCTTTTTTCTTTTGCCCTACCCAGGTACGTGGGGATTTTTTTGCCCTTTGGGAAGTCTGAGGTCTTCTGCCAGCATTCTGGCAGTAGGTGTTCTGTAGGAGTTGTTCCACATGTAGATGTATTTTTAATATATTTGTGGGGAGGAAGGTATCTCTACATCTTACTGCTCTCTGTCTGTTGATTCTCATGACTGTTTTATCAGTGAATATCAGAACCTAGTAGAGTGCTGTCAGTAATATTTGTTGGATTAAAGGGGAAAAAAAGGATAAAAGTAAATGAAGTCATTTTTGCAGTTTAAGTACACACACATACACACTCACTCACACACACACACACACACACACACAGATAGTGAAGAACCAAGAGCCAGGGCTTTGAAGATATACTTTCCTGATTTCACAGTACTCCAAGAGCCAACTCTGTCAAAGTGTTCATTTATATGTGGAGTTCTGCAACAGAGTTACATTATCCCTGTGGGTAAAATGAGACTGTTGGGCTGTCTAGTATCTAGCTCCCGGAAGACAAGGGCCCCAAAACTGTTTGTTTTGGGTGGTGTTGGGGAGAAGTATCATTACCATTTGCTGACACCTTTGCCATCAAACTTGGGTATATACTGGGTAAGACCTTAAAATTCAAAGAAATCATAGCTTGAACATCACACACTTCTAACTGAGATAGATATGGATAAGGTCATAGAAGAACTGGGGAAGGAGTCTGAAAGCAGTGCCTACAACCATGTGCACAAGAAGTGTGCTCTCTTTCCAGTAGTTGAAGTGGTTCCTGATCACAGTCCTCTATGCAGTCTCCCTTTTGTTTGTTGACTGATTAATGCAGTCTCAACTAACACAGTGTATTGGAAAGACCACTAGACTGGACATCAGAAGACTTTTATTCTAGTCCCAGTACTGCCACTTAATAGCTGTGTGATGTGGTGGGGTTGGGGGGTGAGAACTTGGGTCTCTCCTAAATTTAATCTTCTCTATAAAGGTAGGAGGTGAACTAGATGATCACAAAGGTAACATTTAGTTTTCTATTCAACAGCTATTTTAATATAATTTTTTGAGCACATATAATCTCAAGATTCCATTGTGCCTCAAAATTTTGACTCAGTGGACAAATTTTGAGAAAAATATAGTTTAACAAGATGGAATCAGGAAAGATATAGAAAATCTGAGTAGTCTTATTGTCAAGTTTACCACAGAGAAACTCCAAATCCAGATGGCTTTGTTAAGAAGTACTAGCAGAATTTTAAAGAAGAAATAACGCCAATATTTCACAAACTCTTCCAGAGAATAGAAAAAGAGGGAGCTCTCTTTATATGAAGCTAGTCTAATCTTGATAGCAAAACAACAAGGAGAGTTCTAAAACGAAGAATCTCACTGAATGTAAGTGCAAGACTCCTAAACATAATATTAGTTGACTTTTTTTTGAGTTCACAAATTTTTTTATCAGAGACATTTTTTTCACATTAAGTCATTTTCTCCGTTGCTTGGGCACACATCTAGACTATCAGCCTGCCTTGCATTGGAGTGGTCTTGTGACTGAGTTGGCCAATGGAATGTTAATAGAAGTGATTCATGCTACTTCCAGGCCTGATCTGTAAAATACCTTCCACGTGATCATCATACTCTCTCTTCTCTGTTTGTCAGCCAGCTGCAGAGAATCCAGATGGGAACTCTTGAGATCTCATGTGGAACCAAAAGATAAATGACTGGGCTCTGAATAGTTTCACCTAAGGCTCTCTGAGATAAGAAACATCCTCATTAGCCTTTGTGTGAATAAGAAACTTTCATTGTGTTAGGCCACAGAGACATGTGTTTGTTAAAGCATCTGACATCACTTATGCTAACTAATACAGAAATTAAATCCAGCAATATATAAAAGTCATACACATTATGACTAAGTTGGATTTATCCCAGGAATGCAGGGTTGACTTAACAGAGTATCCTAATATCATGGACTGGAAGTCTCAATATTGTATATGTCAGTGCTACATGAATAATCCATATAGAGTCAAGTAATGCCTGTGAAAATTCCAAGGAATTATTTTTTTTTATAATTCAAAAACTGATTCTGAAATATATAGGGAAATTCAAGGGGAAAAGACACTCTGAAGAACAGTAAGATGAGAAGCTTTGCATTACAATATATTGCGACTAATTTTATAGCTACAGTAATGAAGATACTGTGGCATTGGCATGAATGCCAAACATATCAATGAAGTAATAGCTCAGAAACCATGCACATATATAGATAATTGTGGTATCACAAATCAGACGGGGAAAGAACAAACTCTTGAAGCAGTGTTGCTGGGACAGTTGGTTACAGATACATGGGAAAACGGTGAAAGTGAACCTACATCATATCTTACACAAAATCTACCTCCAGGAAGATTATACACCTAAATGTGAAAAGCAAAATTATAATACTTTTAGAATATAATATAGGAGAATATCTTCATGATTTTCAGGTAGGGAAGGATTTCTTATACGAGACATAAACATTACTACCGTAAAGGATAACTGTAAAGGGACAAAAGTATAAATTTGGTTTTATTAAAGTTAAGAACCTGTTTTCATCCAAAGACAAGTGTTAAACATGCCACACAATAGGGAAGGATTTTTACAATACATAAAATTAACAAAGAATTTATGTTGATTACAAATAAAAGAATGACTCTAAAGTAATAAGAAAAAGACAACTCAATAGAAAAATTGGCAAAGTACTTAGAACACTTGGCACTTCACAAAAGAGAAAATCTGAATGGCCAATAGTTATGAAATGTACTTCATTTGCTTGGTAATCAAGGGAATGCAAGTTAAATCCTCTTTGCAGGTAGAAATATACATTGATACAACTACTTTAAAAAAGAGTTTTGCATTATTTAGTTACAAACTTATGATTCTGCTCCTAAGAATGTACCCTAGAGAAATGTGTGCAGATACGCAGTAGACTATGCAGAAATGTGCATTTTGACATTTTCATGATAGCCAAAATATTGAAGCAACTCCAATGTCTATCTGTAATAGAATGGATAAAGTTTTTTTCCCATATAATACAATATTTAATAAAAATGTATAAACTGTAACTATATGCAATCCTATGGATGTAATAAACATAAAGTATAATGAAGGAGGCCAGACAAATAATATATTGCATATATTACATTCACATGATATTTAAAAATAAGCAAAGCTAAATTATAGTTTTAGGGATATGTATATGGTAAAC
This sequence comes from Phocoena phocoena, assembly GCF_963924675.1. Taxonomy (NCBI): domain Eukaryota; kingdom Metazoa; phylum Chordata; class Mammalia; order Artiodactyla; family Phocoenidae; genus Phocoena; species Phocoena phocoena. The sequence goes on along the minus strand of NC_089220.1, from coordinate 126,334,515 downwards.
CTATAGAGAAAGTACAGATAATTGACATCACAGATTTAAGATGGTATTACCTATAGAGGAGAGAGGGGAGGGTTATGTGATTGAGGGAGATATATAGGGTCTGGTTTATTTTTTGACCTGATTAGAATTACTATTGTTCACTTTATAATTGTTGAATTTTATATAAATTTTTATGCACCTTTCTTTATGTATGTCCAGTTTTAAAAATTAAATGTTTTTGTGTGTTTTTAAAGTGTCTAGGAAGAATAAGAAGTATCTTTCAAAATTGGAAATTTATTAAAAATGGGGAAAAGGAGAACTTTTCATTAAAAAAAGTTCTAAAGTCCAGTTTAAGTTGCTTGGAACTCAAGACATATTCCTTTATTTTACAAGCACTCATTTATTCCTTATAAGCTAGAGCTGACAGATTATCCATTCAGCTGGTGTTTATGGAGCTGCTTAGCTGCTTCACAGAAATGAGATAGGTGGGTGGTGATATTGTAGATTGGTTCAGTTGATGAGGTCATCGTGCATTTTAAAACTATGCGTATATACCTTTTGAGTACTTTTAATTCCCTAGTTTCACTTCTAAGTGCTATGATTATTATTAGTATGGAATGGAATTTGACAATTGTCTTTATAAAATTGAGCATATGTTAAAGTATATTTCAGTTCTTGATTGATGTTAAAAATGCAGTCTGACAGGGGCCCTGGTAAACACTCAGGCAGTATAGACTCCTGAATCCAAAATTCAGTATCATATCTCAAGATTCCAGAAAATGCCAGTCCTCTGGGATTTTTATCAGTTCTTATTTCAGATTCCACGTGATGTAAATATTTATTTAAACATATTTACAATGAAAAATATCCTGAATACTAGATTTCTTCACTCTGTAAACAAACACCAGAGTATAGTGTATGTATATGTATTAGTGCATATATATTTATTGATATATATATATATATACACACACACACACGTGTGTGTATATGTAATTTCCATGGGGAATAAATGTGTCTGAAATTTTAAATGTTATTTTTTGCTGATGACAGAATATAAGCTGAAAGAAATCTATTTAAAATTAGCTTCCTCTGCCTAATTTATAATCCATATTGAAATATGTTTTTTTAAGTTTATTGTGTAAAAAAAAAAAAAACCTGGCTATACTTAGAAAAAAAGTCTAAACAGCATTGTTCTTGCCTTCTCAAGTTTCTTTTCCCTATCTCCTTTCTACTTTTCCCTTACTCTTTCTATCTCCAGTTTCACCAACAGATTTAGTAATGTAGACTAGAAAATGAGAGGCAAATGTTCAGGGCCTGCCAAGCAGTGTTTTTATATATACCCAGAATTCCAGAATTCTAAAAGTGTTTCCTTGAACTTGAAAGATAAGGTTGCTAAAACTTTATAAGTAGAACAGTAGAACACATGACTTTAAAGATCGTTGTTTGAGTCAGTTTTCTCCAGGTTAGGGATCTTTTCTAGATGCTAGGTTGTGGAGGCATTAGCCAGACTTGTTTGGGGACTTAGATGATTTAGACAGATAAGGAGACTTAACTCATGACTCAAAGAATTGTGACAGTTTTTTTTTTTTAATCAAGGTTCTTTGGTTATAAGGAATAGAAATTCAGTTAAAGTAGCTCAAACCAAAGGGGGACTTATTGAAAGAATATAGGCAGATTGCACCCAAGGCAGGAAGCAGTACCTGCCTCCTTAAGGCTGGAAATCAGGAACTCCATCTCAAGATCTACATGGTCCCTCATCTCTGCCACCATGGCTAGTTTGCAAGAGACTCTCCTGAAGGCACAACTGATGGTCTTCATGTAAAAATTGATGTTCTGGGTTCTTATCCAATTACCCATTTTTGTAACCAGAACATAATTCCCAAATTTAAAAAAGCTTCAATTATGATACTGTCTTACTGATACTTTCTCAGTAGGAGAGGAGATTTGGTGAGCTGTGGACACTTATCTCAGTGCTAACATAATTTTTTTTTTTTTAAACTGGGTTGATCCTCTATAGATGACATGGAGTTTCCCTTAGTTAAGAAAAGTCAAGCTTTTGGTTTTTAGATTTCCAGGTTTATACTTCAGCCTTCTGTGTTCAAAATAAGATCCAGAATCAGAATCTTTGGCTCTTAGTTGATTATAGCTAACTGTACATTCAAAATAAGAAGTCTTCTTGCACTACCAATTCTAATCTTTCCTATCCAAAAACCCACTGGAGAATATCCCAGCAGCTTTCAGAGTATAGGCTATTGTAAGTTAAACTTATATATGAAATTATACATATGAAATGGTATTTTTGTAGTTCAGAAGCAGTCAACTATCAAGGATTTCTGTGGATCAACCTAGTTCAAACTAATGTTTCTGGATTGCCTTATTATTTAAGTATATTATAACAAATCCATAATTTTATGTTTTAGAAGACACCTGAAATAACATCAGAGATCATCCTGATCTCTCCTTTTATGTATTTTTATTGTGCAAGTATTAATAAATACGTATTTCATGTGTGTGTAGCACCTTGTTTGTCTAGACTCTGAAAATGTAAAGCAATCTAGACTTCAGTCTTTGATTTGAAAGTTCATAGATTAGTTGAAGAATACAGAAAACATACAGAAGATAAGTAAATACAATGTTGCCTGTATTACACGAATGCTCTATAGAGTAAGTGCTCTTAAAATTTCAGCCTAGGAAGCAGCAGGGGAAGAAAGTTTCATGGAAAGATGGAGTTCAAACTAGGCCATAGTGAGCTATAAAATAGTCATACAAATAAGAGAGAAGACAGGGTTTCAAACAAGTGGGGTGACATCAGTGAAGGGATTTTTGTGCCTGTTAGGACAATAATTTTGACCACTTTGTCTGGGTCAGGTTTCAGGAAGCATAAAAATGGGGAAGGAAAAAAAAAAGTAAGAGCTAGGCTGTTAGGTGACTTGCAGTTAGGCTAAGGAACTTTGATTTTGTACTCTACATCTGTTATTTCAGGAGGGATGTAAGATGTATAAAACTACTAGGGTTCAGGGAGAAAATAATGGAAATTATATTTCATCCTAAGATATGGCATGTTAATATTTGAAAAGATTGACTCATTCATGCATATAATTTTTTCATTGTATGCATATATTGGGGGCTGTGCGTGAAATATGTTTAGAGATAGGGTGGATAATCTAGAAAGTTTAGAGGCTACTGTTTTTAGATCACAGAGAGCCATCAGAGATCTAAAACAAAGGTGACAAGTACAAAGTATTGAGGAGAACTGAATCTGTAACAATTTAAGGGACAAATCAGAAGAGAGAGAAAAGAGAAGGAGGATATATAGTCAGTGGAAATGGAAATAATAATCTACAAAATTTGGAATTCCATGTTAATGTGGGGAGAGAACAAAGAGTGAACAGCAAGATTGCTTGCTGTGTTGACTAGAATAGCTAAGTCCAAAAAGGGAATCTATTTAATAAAAGATAATGAGTTCCATCTTGGTTAAACTGAAATAGAGATATTAGCCAAATATCCAAATGGAAATGTACAGTAGTCAGTTGGGACTGTAGGTCTTCAAAGTTTCAGATTAGATTTGGAAGAAGGTATAAAATCATTACTCTCATTCAACTATAAAATGAACATGTGTCAGATATTTTAATTAATTAACGAGTGAACCAGTAAGATGTCACAGCCAGTTCAAAGAAGAACTCAGAATACCACACATCAGTAAAGAATGCTGAAATGATTTTTTTGGCCAACCCAATACATGGGGAAGCAAAAATTGGTCAGTATCCACAATGTGATAATCAGTGACATTCCACAGAAAACAATTTCTATGAACAGGAATTATTTGCAGTTACTGTGAGTTTTCTGATACTTTTAAACTGATATCCATCTCTACAGAATTGTAAAATAACCTAGTCAAAGAATAAAGATGGATGTAACCTAAATGGAAGTTCTAGCCAGGATACCCACTAAATTTCAGTTTTTTAATGTTTTTCCTTAAGTTGGTATAGAAATCTTAAATTTAAGAGCCTTTCTACCTATGAGGTCTTTAATCAGTAGGTAGAAGTCTTTAAGTTACTCTTCATTTGGGTAAAACTGATTTAATTAATACCAAAACCAAAAAGAAAACATCCTCTTACTTGTAAGTTTAATTTGGGCGTATCCATCTCAGAAAGTTTAGATGTCATGTAGGGATCCCTTCTCCCTGGAAATGCTTACAGGCAAAACATTACCTACTCTTTTCCCCAACAGCTTGAATTTTACTTTGGAACTCGTTAGCTTCATATGGAGAGGAACCCTGTTTCAAGAGATTGTGGGGTTTGCAGTTTTAGATGGTTACACTCTTAATACTGTGATATGAATAATATTTCATTTATGAATTGTCACAAAAATTAAGGATTATTGTCCTTCTTGGAGAGAATTGAAAGGTCATAATCCTTCTCTGATCATATTTCCTTAATTTTTGATACCATAATAAATTAGTACAGATTATTAATCAGACAATTAAATATTTTCAAAAATTTTAAATAACAAACAGCACATTGCTTTTTTCTTTAAAAACCGATATACAATCCAATGCTAAGTTCTAACAAGAGCAGACTCTTTTCCCCTGAGTTTGGATCTGCTATGAATCACGAGTCAAGGGTGGTTTCACTCTTACAACTGTTAAACAGTTTTTTTTCAGAAAAGGTAAAATCATGATTCTTAGGCAGCTATAAAATGAACGAGTCAATACTTTTAACTCATTAATTACTCAGGGAACAAGAATAAAATGTTGCAACTGGTTAAAGGTAAATCCAAAGATTAGAGAAATGCATAAGCCCATCAAGAAGACAAAATGAATTTTCTTCATAGGTGCAAAATTGACATCTTCCACAGTGAGGAAAGAGGTCAGTTGAAACCTCCTTCAGACAGAATCTATTTGCGTGTCTATAGACACTAATTATTTGCATTACTATCAGCTTTCCACAAATAAACTTCTATCTACAGAGTTGTAAAATAGCTTGAAGACAGGCACAAACCACAAAGAATCAGATAACCTGGGAGGATGTGTCCTAACATATGCATTGTTTTAGATTAAAGACACTTAGCAATTATTTTTTGATCCATTTAAAATTTTTTCACAATTTGTCTCTATGTAACTAATGTTGAAGGTAAATGTTAGCTAAGGGCATTCATTATTTAAAATCTACGTAAAATTTCCCAAAATCACAAAAAGAAAGGCTATTAAAATCCTAATAGAGTTTAACTTTGTTGTGACAAGTAGAAATGTTTGTCTTTTTAAAGGTGTTTAACTGACCCTCCAAAAATAAAATTTCTGTTTTCTATAGAAATGGACTACTGAAAATTGTAGGTATACTAATTTTATGATTTCATGTAAGTAATCTTGCTAGTTAGAATCTTTAAACATGTTTAGAACACTGATTTGAAGGACACAGAACAGGTTGTATCAAGTCAGCTTAAACTGATTAATAATTTAATTGTTCATCACCACCGGTCCCTTTAGCAATTCATAATCTGTGTTTCAGAATACAGTTATTTAAGAAAAGCAACTGGGATACATCAACTTAAATGGTATACGCCCCTGAAATATGAAATTATTTTGGCACTATGGAGTTTCCCCCTTAAGTTTGCCATAATGGCACTGAAAAACACAATCAATCACATGTACAAGAATAAAGTACTTTTAAAGTCCTGTTTACTTAAGAGTGGAACATTATAATCATCAGTAATATCTATAGAGAGTGCACAGTGCTAATACTCTTGAATATTTTCCCACTTAAAAGCAGATTCCTCCTTAGTGGTGACCTTTCAGACTGTTTTCTTCATTGAGCAAGTGTTTTTATTGTGGCTAACTTGAAGCACGTAAGGAAACTGAAGCTAGCCTGTTTCTTATATGCCTCGCCTGGCCTTGTTAATAGATACAGCATTCCACTTGTTAGTACCAGTGACACAGGAGAAACTTTTATTATTATGCTATGTGGTAAGATAAAGAAGACAGAAAAAGTCTTTTTATGGTAGTTGGGTCCTCAAAACAACTCTTCATATTCTTGTGATAAGAAGACACAAGTTGGATATCCAACAGAGGTACATTAGCTTGTTATCTACAGAGCTGATACAGCCTCTTAAATTCTCTCACAATGACAGGAACCCCCTCTAAAGTGAAGACTTGCAGAGCTGGAGATAACCAGAGCACTATTCTTCCTCTTAGGTACAAGTAGAGTTAACCCTACTGTTGTAGGATAAAACTTCTGTGTAATTACTAAACAAAGGCCATATTCTTTTTCTTCTGTAATTTAAAAATGTTCAGAGACCATACCTGGTGATTGCTATTAGTGGAAGAGCAAGGCTGTGAATTACTTAGTCTTAAGATATATGAATATGAGGGGAAAATATCCAGAGATTTCAGGGTAGAATAAATCAACTTCATGATAAAATCTGTGTGTAGGCGACTACTATATTTGTTCTGTTTCTAGAGCTGTGTTGGTTATAAGAGTTCACTGTGTTCCAGTATTCTGAGTGTTAACATCTTCATTGCTGATAGCAAGTTGCAGAGCTTTGGCAAGCAGAACTTGCTACTACGAATGGGGGAGGATACGTGTCCACCTTTTAGTTCTAAACAACAGGACCTTTTATGGCTAAGTACACATAAAAGTTCATGTGATTACTTGGACCCATAGAACTTAGAGCCATGGGGCTGATATTGGGGAAATAGGTGTAGTGTTTGCTGTATGCTCATGTTTAGTGATTGTGTTGTGGTGGGAGTTTCAGGCATTGTGTATGGGATTCCTAGTGCATGCCAAGCAATTTGAGAAGCTAACACAGCTATACCACTGATTTCTTATGATCCTTTAAGCATGCAAAAAAAAAAAAATCGAGTAAAGTGAAATTTTAAAATAGACTTCAGAGAAATTAAGAAAAAATTCTCAAATCTTAATGTATTGTGTGTTTATGTTCTTTCAAGAAAAAAAAGAGTAAAATAGCGTTCATAATTATTGTAAATCATGTTTTAAAGGATACCAAGATCTATTATTATGAATTAATTTAAAATATACCTTAAATCTAATATAAATAATCATTTACAAATGCACTCATCTAGTACTAATCTATTGTTCAAATATTTCTTAACCTAAGTAGGTAGGCTTACTTGGAGAATTTTAGCTTCCTAAAACTCCTCTGTGGTTGGCTGGAAAATCAGCAAGTCTCAAAGCTATCTAAGTTGTTGAACCCCAAAATTCTACTTTAAAATAAGACCCATCAGGATTTTTAAAAACTTAGTCTGTAAGTGAATTAATATTCTATAGATTATCAAGCCCTTGGTTTTAAGTGTATTCTTTTAAATACTAAACAAGTCATTTTGTGACGATTTTAATTAAAAAAATTAAAACTCAGAAAACCAACCAATTTGTACCCCAAAGTAAGAAGAAAGGAAAAGAGTCAATATGGTCCAGGGGATACTTTGATAACACTCAAGAAAATTCTCCAGAATGTCAATTCAGTGGACTAAATCAGTCCATGAAGGCACTCTGTAGAAAGAGCTAGCAAAGTGTGGAAAAGATCATGCTGAATTAGTTTTTTTTACAAAATTTAAAGATATGTGAAGTCACTAACGATACGTACATTCTACGTAGGAAAGGGTCATTACTGTCATATGTAAATAAGTATTCGAGTTTTTATACTTCAGAGTTATGTAGTAAAATCACAGTATTTAAGAACAAATTAGGAATGAAATTATGGGGATATTGAGCCTATTCTTTCTGTTGAATGGGATAAACTCTCAGGCAGAAAGGAATGTCAGTAGATGAAGTTGCTGAAATGTTCATTTTATAAAGGTAACTTTATATATCATCTTGATATATTTGTATTTCGGGGTCTCACACTCATTGATCCTATCAGATATGTTGATCAGGCTGTAATCAGATTTGGATTGTAACTGTCAGAGCAGTGAGTAATTTAGTATTCTCTAGGAAGTTTGGAAAGGAAGAATCCAAATATATAAATATTCCTTTTCTCTTAATGTATAATGGGAACATAATTTTGCTTATATCTAAGGTTTACTTTATTTGAAGACTTAGAGTGCATTGTGATCATTTAAAACCATTTCAGTGGCTCTTGTATTACCCAGTTCATTCAGTCTGTGCTCTCATAATAGATTTTACAGAAAAAACTCATGGCAAGTTAGTATCATTTGTGTGTGAATTTTCCAATTGTATTTCAGACTTTAAGAAAGAAAGGCCTTAATGGTTGTGAGAGCCCTGATGCTGACGATTACTTTGAGCACAGTCCACTCTCGGAGGACAGATTCAGCAAACTAAATGAAGATAGTGATTTTATTTTCAAACGAGGCCCTGTAAGTACTTTTATTTTACCTCTACTTTTTATTTGTTGATCCTTTTTGTTAACTTCATTATTTAGGCTCTGAACAAGAAGGAACACAGAGGGTGCGACAGCCCAGACCCTGATACTTCCTATGTGCTAACTCCACATACAGAAGAAAAATATAAAAAAATTAATGAGGAATTTGATAATATGATGCGGAATCATAAAATCGCAGTGAGTACTAAAGTATGGTTTGTGATCTTATCTTGTGCATGAAGAGATAGACAACACATCTTGTTTATTTTCGTAGTGGGTGATGACAGCAGTAAGTAGAAGGGGGAAAAGTATTTTATTAATTTCTTTTGGTTTTATAGAACTTCAAAATAAAATTGCATAAATCTTACAATGGTACATCTTCGATCTTGAGTGTCTTAAACATAGAAGTGAAGAGAAAACATCCTAATACAAGCTCTGCTACTTACTGTCCCCATGTCTTTGGATAGGGCATCCTATCCTAAACATCCTGGATTCCAATTTCATCATTTGTAAAGTGAGTGAGTTGGCTCACATAGATCTTTAAGGTCCCTTCCAGGTTTAAATTTCCATGATTTTAAATACAGGGTGCATATGAGACTTCCCTCTCCCTCCGATAACTTTTAAAATATTGCATGTACTTAAGTAGATCTTGAGAATATAAAATGTAAAATGGCTGGATTTATTATAAAATGTGGTGTTTCAAAATTATCTTTAATTATTTTATACAGTTGCTGTAATAGTAGCTTACTATTTGGCTCTTTGTTAATGTCCCCAAACAATTTGGTGACAGTACCTCCAAATTCCTATTCTTTTCTTAACACTGTAGGTATTGAGGAAGAGAGCCTTGGCTCGATTTTAATTTAAGGAAGCAGTGTTCTTAAACTGGTTACAAAACAAATAGTTGGTTTAAAGTTTTTCCATGCTCACACATTTAACCGTAGTGAAACAGTACTTCTTTGAGTTCATACTCCTTTGATAGTTCTTCAGAGAGTTCTCATTGAAGCACCATTGGCAAGAGCTGCTTAAGACAGTTATTCTGGATACATATCCAGAATACTACATATGTGTTGTAGGCTTTGTGGAACAAATTGGTTCCAATGCTGATATTTCTTTCATTATCAGAGTTAATTCTTTTAAAACTGTGCCCTAAAGTATGCATCATGGATTATTTCTTCAAAGTAGCCCTATGCTATAAGAAGAAGCCCATGGAAAACAGATTTAAGGAGGTATTTTTTGTGCTAATACCATTCTTAAGAAACAAAACAACTGAAAAAAATCCCTTTTGAACATATGGATGTTGGTGACCTTGCAGTTAATGTTAAGCTGCAAAAACATTGTTTAAGTAAAATTGCTTTACCTTTGAAAACATTTTATCATGTATCCATTGTTTTATACTTTTTAATGAGTTATTTTCTACCAGAAATAAACTTGAATAAAGTACATAATTATTTACATTCTTTCAACTTTGAATTAGCAGTGTTACCTTACTTTGCAAATCACTGTTTTAAAATGTAGGGAGAGGAAAGTTTTCTATTTTCTCTCACTTTAAATTATAAAGAGGATTGTTATTTATCATGGTTAACAAGTGGTCTGTGGAGGAAATGCAAGAGGAAAATAGAAAATATTATTTTTAAGGAACTATGGAATATTTTGTAGGGAAATAAGATAACAATATTTGTAATTTAATCTTTATACAGTTTAAAGATAAGTTGCCAGTAGTTAATTTTGTTTAGTTTTTTTTTTACATTTTTATTATACTCATTGCATTGTGTTATATATATAAAACGTGATTTTTTTTTTTTTTTTTTTTTTTTTTTTAGTTTTGTCCATTAAGAATGTTAGTGAATTAAATCAGACCAGGGCAAACTTGATGTATGAAGTTTATAATATATGTACATACTTTTCCCCTTTTGTTATATTTGGAATCTCCCAATAGAAATGTAATGTTACTAAACTGATTTGCATTTAAGTGCTAATTTATGCTTTCTTGGTAGCAATGATGTATTTTATAATGTGTAAATGACAACACAACTTTAATATCAGGTTCTGATCTTTCATTTTCATCTCTGAATATTTGAAATACATAATATATACATTATACTAGTATATATGTATTAATATATAAAAAATGGAAATTGAAAATGTTCATGTTAAACATTCTCATGTCCAAATATAATTGTAAAGAAAATAGCTTAAACCTGCAAATTGATTTAGTAAGAACCTATCCCCATCCTCTGCTTTTAGTAACTAGTGTTACCTTATCAAATTAAAGTTCGTAAGTTATCAAATTTAATATAGATGAAAATGAAGCTAACAGTTTTCTCTTCCTTTTTCTTTATTTACAGCCCGGTTTGCCACCTCAAAACTTCTCAATGTCTGTCACAGTCCCTGTGACCAGCCCTAGTGCTTTGTCCTACACTAACCCAGGGAGTTCACTTGTGTCCCCATCCTTGGCAGCCAGCTCAACATTAGCAGATTCAAACATGCTCTCTCCACCTCAAGCCACATTACATAGAAATGTATCCCCTGGAGCCCCTCAGAGACCACCAAGTACTGGCAGTGCAGGTATGTCCTGATATTTATTCTTCCGATTCTTTAAAAGAAAGAAAAACCTAATTGCTAACATAAACAGTTTCTTATTCTGCTACTCTTAATTTTATTGCTTTGATGAGCAAAGAATCACTACTACATAGTTGCCTCCATTTTAAAGTATTATTTTGAAAATCTGTGGCTCTAGCCTTGTACTAGGCTTTGTGGAACAAATAAAGCTTTCCTTATCCTGGGAAAGCTTTCCTTATCATGGGAAAGCCATACTAGACAGGCAGAAAATTTATTTAGGATATCATGGGCAAAGATTTAAAATTGAGTGTGAGCCATTTGTGTTAAAAATGTGGAGAGATGACTCACCTGATTGGAGTTAGAGCGTTTTCTCCATCTCCCCCTGTCTGATTTGTTCATTAATTCAGCAGAAATTTTCGGTGCATTTACCGCGTCACTGTGTGAAATGCAGTGTCTCCTCTCCCATTATTCCTAGATTTTATAGCATTCCATTAGCACTCCCCCCATTCTTATCAATATGTACCATTTGGTATTGATACACAAGAAGGCAGACATGTCCAGAGCTTGATAGGCGAGTGACTGTATATTTAACTACATCATATTACTCGTTAACGCCAAATTCAAACTGGGCTAGTTTTTATTTTTGTGTTTTTTAGGAATAGAGTGAGAGTTACCTCTGTTCAATTCCTTGTTACTCAGATAAGGAGAGCCAATTCACATTCCCTCTCTCCTCTCTCTAATGTTGTTAGGTGGGATGTTGAGCACTTCAGACCTCACAGTGCCAAATGGAGCTGGAAGCAGCCCAGTGGGTGAGTGAATTCCTACTGTTTTACTTTGTAGGCATCTGTCCTATCTGAGATAAAAGGAATATTTTACCTCAAACAAGGCCTTCTACCAAATGAAGAGGAAAATATGGGGATATATGACTAGAGTAGACATGTCCCTTTGCGCTTTGTTTAATTAGTGCTTTCACTAATACTTAACATTTTTTCATATCCCTGTGTTATTCCTTATACCTTGGCCTTACGTTCAGTTACTCATTCATTCAAATATTTATTGAGTGCCTCTTTCATAGCAGACATTGTTCTTTTCTAAAGACTAAATTGCCTTAATACAATTTTTACATCAAGACAGTTTCTTATGGAGAAGCTTTCTGTGTTATCTATCCTTACCAGAGTTAGACTGTTAGCAGACTGCTGTATCTTATAATTGTGTGAAATGTTTTCAGAGAAATTGCAATAGGAAGAAATGGTGGGCCTACTTCTAGAGACACAAAGAGAATTGAGAAGTTTGTCTCTGAAGGATCTGTTTTGGTAGTCACATGTAGAACATTCACATTTTGTTGTGGTTGCTGCCAGATTGGCTCTTTTGCTTTGGGACCCCTGCCAAGATGACTAGCAGTTTAAACATGTCATAAATGTGTCTGTCTGCCTAGCCCTGAAGTGCTGGTAAAGATAGATTGTGATCTTGACATTACAAAAACATGGCATGTATGTCAAAGAGTCAAAAGAATAACTGTATCCCTTTGGATTATCATCACATTTAGTCGTCTTGGTCTCTTCATCTGTGATAATCACAGTTATCATTTTTATCTGAAAACAAGGGCAGTAATTCCCTCCCTGCTTCTAGATATTGTGTGTTCAAAGAGACATCTGAAAACAGATCACTTATAGGAAAAATTCCCTATTACATATATTCAACCCATTTATTCCAAAAATGTGAGGAACTTCTGCCTTAAGAAAATTTTGGAGATGATTGAATAATTTAAAATGATGAGAAAGAAATAAATGGACATTATTGAGTGAGACAAGTTACAAAACATGTAGTGACCTAAAGTAGGAATAAATACCTAATTGTATCTGCCATTGTATTAATTGCTGTTTTAATGGAATTAAACAGATAAGACCTGTTGTGGGATATTTTATTAACAGATAATTAAATGTGGAAAAATTCATTAAGGTCTTACCAGTTATACATTAGGACTGCTATCCTTGTATGTGTATTTCCTAATATTTATAGTTTATTTCTTTTTAGCTCTATTTTAGTTGTTTACGTGCCCGTATACTCTTTTTATATTGCATTTTCCCATATGCTTTTTTTTAAATATTTTTTTTTTGGCTGCATTGGGTCTTTGTTGCTGCATGTGGGCTTTCTCTAGTTGCAGCGAGTGGGGGCCACTCTTCGTTGTGGTGCGCAGGCTTCTTATTGCGGTGGCTTCTCTTGTTGCGGAGCATGGGCTCTAGGGGTGTGGGCTTCACTAGTTGCAGCACACGGGCTCGGTAGTTGCAGCACGCGGGCCCTAGAGTGCATGGGCTTCAGTAGTTGTGGCGTGTTGGCTCAGTAGTTGTGGTGTGTGGCTCTAGGGCACATGGGCTTCAGTAGTTGTGGCTTGTGGGCTCTAGAGCACAGGCTCAGTAGTTGTGGTGCACGGGCTTAGTTGCTCCGCAGCCTGTGGGATCTCCCCAGACCAAGGATCAAACCTGTGTCCCCTGCACTGGCAGGCAGATTCTTAACCACTGCGCCACCAGGAAAGTCCCTTCCCATATGCTTTTATTCTTCCAGCACTATGCATCTTGCTCTCCCTTCTACTTTGCAACCTGGTTATGGCTGGAATCAATAATTTCTGTTTTATTTAATGTTAATTTTGACTAGCTCTTGGTGTTATTTCCAAAATTATTTTTATTTAATGGGGTTTAACTATTTGAAGATTTCTAATGTGTTTTCCCTTTGCCTTTATTTTTTTTTCTCATACCTCTGGCTTGATAAACATGGCTCTTCCTCCTATCAAACAAGTGTTTCAGTTCTCTTTTTGTTCTTTTTTGGGTTTTGTACTCTCCACACTTCCCTAAAGCTTTTATACTATTCTTTCTTATCTGCCGTGCAACTATAAATCTAGACTTGGTCTTTGCTCAGTTTTCTGTGTTCCCTTTGGTAATTTCAGACTCAGACTTTGTCATCCTAATTTGACCTTCTACATATAATCTAATCCTGTTGCTTTTATTTCTTTTTTTAAATTCATCTTTCTTCTTTTGTAAGCTTCCTTCCCCCCTTTCTAGGCCATCAGGTTTGGAGGGTCACATTAGTCACACTCCTCAGATCATGGCACATATTCAATGGTTTGCACAAAGCATCTCTCAGAATGTTATTCACTTTTCCCTTTATACCTCTATTCCACTCCCATTCTCTTCCTCTCCCCACACCCTCCATTCCCCAGTCATAGGCAACTATTTTAATATGTTTAGTGCTAATAGTGTTAATAATTACATTAATGATCATGATTAGTGAACATGAATTTTTATAAAAATTTAAGATTCAAGTAAGTATTAAAATATTTAAGTGCTTAGTGAGTTACTTAAAAGTCTATTTCTATTACTACATCCACACAGAGATAAATCTATTTTTTTTAACATCTTTATTGGAGTATAATTGCTTTACAATGGTGCTTTAGTTTCTGCTTTATAACAAAGTGAATCAGTTACACATATACATATGTTCCTATATCTCTTCCCTCTTGCGTCTCCCTCCCTATCCCACCCCTCTAGGTGGTCACAAACCACCTAGCTGATCTCCCTGTGCTATGCGGCTGCTTTCCACTAGCCATCTATTTTACTTTTGGTAGTGTATATATGTCCATGCCACTCTCTCACTTTGTCACAGCTTACCCTTCCCCCTCCACATATCCTCAAGTCCATTCTCTAGTAGGTCTGTGCCTTTATTCCCGTCTTACCCCTAGGTTCTTCATGACCTTTTTTTTTTCTCTTAGCTTCCATATATATGTGTTAGCATACGGTATTTGTTTTTCTCTTTCTGACTTACTTCACTCTGTATGACAGACTCTAGGTCCATCCACCTCACTACAAATAACTCAATTTCGTTTCTTTTTATGGCTGAGTAATATTCCATTGTATATATGTGCCACATCTTCTTTATCCATTCATCTGTTGATGGACACTTAGGTTGCTTCCATGTCCTGGCTATTGTAAATAGAGCTGCAGTGAACATTTTGGTACATGACTCTTTGAATTATGGTTTTCTCAGGGTATATGCCCAGTAGTGGGATTGCTGGGTCGTATGGTAGTTCTATGATAAATCTATTTCTTATAACAATCTTATAACAGTATAACCTCAGACTTATATCAAGATTGAATGTCTTGATTCTTCACTGATTCATACTCTTATATACCTATTTAACCTGTGCTAGATGTAATTCTGCTTGTTTGGATTTTATCCTAGGTGACATTTTTTTTATAACTGCTTTTTAACATGTGCCACCTCAGAATTCAGATTCAACTAACTAGACATCGTGTATCACTTAATTCAGGTACCAAATGGAAGTAATTATTTTTGTGCAGTACTTATAGCATACATGGGTTTAAAGTGTTTCTTGCTGTAAATTTCCCTCCCCGCCCAAAATAAATGGCCTGTCATAGGTATTTTAGAAGTGTTTTTTTGTTTTTTTTTTAATTAATTAATTAATTTTTATTTTTGGCTGCGTTGGGGCTTCATTGCTGCGCACGGGCTTTCTCCAGTTGCGGCGAGCGGGGGCCACTCTTCGATGCGGTGCGCGGGCCTCTCATGGCAGTGGCCTTTGCAGAGCACGGGCTCCAGGCATGCCAGCCTCAGTAGTTGTGGCACACGCCCTAGTTGCTCCGTGGCATATGGAATCCTCCCGGACCAGTGTTATTTTTTTGCGAAGAAGAGTCAAATAATGTATTTTAGCCCATTTTCAACAATGGTGCCATTTTGGTTTAGTAGTTTGGAAAAATAATTTAAACTCAGTTTTATGCCTAAAGTCTTTATGAATGAAAAGATTAAACATTTTTAAATTCCCAGAGAAATTTAGAAGAAAATATATTAAGAACTGTGGATATGATTTCTTATCTACATTTTTCAAAGTATGTTTCCTGGAACCATATGAAAAGAAGGACTTACCTATGTGTTTGGCAAACCTTGTGCTAAATAAAACTAAACCAGTTTCTTTACTGTAGGACTTACCAGAGCCTTTAAAATGCTAACCTGTTTTGTGAATCTTTAAACATGGTTACTCAAAGTGATTTCACAGTAGAACCCTTCCTTTTTATTTTCCTCATGAAAAAGCATCTTTCAGAATTAGTGTCATATAAAACATATTTTGGGAAAGACAGGTCATTTGGGCAGACTTGGTCATTTGGACCAACTCTTTTGTTGAGGACAACTAGAAATGCTAGGCAGAGTATTTTTTAAAATCTGCTTGAAAGCATTTCAGAGCTAATAAGGTAATGAGGAATTATTGGCTCAAGATCCAGGGAATGACAAAGACAGAGACTCAGAGAGGTGAGCCCAGGGCCCACAAAGAATTGGGAGGGCCTAGTATATTATTCTCACTTTGGATTGAGTCCCTAAAAGGCTGGACCCTAGAAGTAGCATGAATCAGAGGTTATCAGTCCCTCATAGTAGATACATCTCCTATTTGCATCATCCCACTTCTTGAAGTTAGATTATAGTGATATATTGTTAGGGTCCCCAGGATGCCTGGGAAGGCAAATACTCTTTAGAAAAATAATATAAGGGTAAAACACCATCCCAGGCCTTATTATTTGTACTTGACATACAAGCAGATTACTAACTAGGCACAGTCAGGAGCAGTACAACATAAATGAAAGCCTGCAGAAAAAAATGGACAGTAGAACCTGCCTCCTGGGAACTCCAGAACTTGGAGTTATTAGGCACAGACTTTGACTTTAACATAACAATATTTACTGTATCAAGAAGATAAAAAATAGATTAAGAATTTTGGCGGAGAACTGGAAACTTTAAAAATGGACATTTTAGAACTAAAAAAAAAGTATTAAGAACTGACTGGATGGGTTTAATAACAAATTAGACAAAGCAAAAGTGAGAATTGGTGAACTAAAAGACAGGAACAATATTCAGAATTTTTGAGACATAAAAGGATGGATAATTCAAAAGAAGAGTAAGACCTAGAGGATACAGTGAGAAGGTCTAACATACTTAAAATTGGAGTCCCAGAGGCAAAAAGAGAGAAAATTGGCCAGAAGTGGTATTTGAAGAGATAATCACAGAATTTTCCAAACCTAACAAAACACATTAAGCCATAGATTCAAGAAGCCCTTTAGAACCCATGTGGGATACAGTTAAAGCTGTGCTTTAAGAGGAATTTAAGTCTTTATGTGTATGAGAACACGGACATTTCACAAAAGAAGCTATCCAGGTGTCTAATAAATGTGTGAAAAGATGCTTGATTCAGTAATCAAGGAAATGCAAAATTAAAACTACAGACAGCATTAGATACCCACCAGAACGGCTAAAGCAAAATAGATAATACCAGGTGTTAACAAGGGTATGGAAAAGCCCAAACTCTCATACACTGGTGATGGCAGTACAGATTGGTGCAGTCATTTTGACATTATCTACTAAAGTTGTAAATATGTGTATTCTATGACCCAGCATTTTCTCTCATAGTTATATACTAGAGAAATGCATATATGCACCATGAGCACCAAGAGATATGTAAAAGAATGTGCATGGCATTATTTGTTACAGCCAGCATCTAGAAATAATTCAGATTTCTGTCAGTAGTAGAGTGGATGAATATGTGATAGTACCTTTACATGAAGTAATACTGTACTGCAATGAAAATGAAGGAACTATGGCAGTAATCAACATGTATCAATTTCACCAAACTAATACAAATGAAAGAAGATAGATGCAAATACTAAATGATTCTATCTACATAAAGTTTGAAAAGCAGATGAGCAAAGCTATAGTTTTAAGGATGTCTGTGTAGGTAGATGGTAAAACTATAAAAAACACGAAGTTACTGTAAAAGTCATGATATATGCCACTTTGTAGGTGGAACAATAGGAGTATTTTGGGGGCCCAATTATAGAAACTAGCAATATTCTTTGGGGTTCTGTGGTTACATGGTTCATATGATAAATCCTTAATCTTTTAAGTTTTTGTTTTGTACATCTTTCTGTATATGTATTATATTAAAAGTTTTTAAAATAAATATAATACTTTGATATAAAATAATTATAATCACAAATGTGGAGGCACTTTTAAAACTATGAGAATGTAATGTACATTGTAGTTATACTCTTAATTCTGAAATCTAGAGAGAAGAAAGTTCACACACACATACATTCACACTCACAAAGATTTGGCAGCGTTTTGAATCTTTGAACATTATTGTCTGCATTGGCAGCTAGATATGCAGCTTCATCTTGAGATCATGAAGCAAGTCAGTATAAAAGGACAGGCCAACAAGCTGAGGATGGCAAAGTGGAAAGCTGGAAAGACTGGGTCCTCTGTGTTGAGCTGTTGAAGGCACTGAGCCTGCAACCACTTTTCCCCAAGTCTTACGTGAGATAATAGATTTTTCTCATTCTTAAGAGAAAAAGTGAAATAAAATACAGGCCACATCTAGGGGAATATTTGATAAATGAATAGGCATTTAATGTACTTTAATGTACAATTCAAAAAAGAAACCCAACTAGTATTTTAAAAATTGAAAAGCATGTTCATCGTTGATAGTAATCATGAGATTCAAATAAAAATGCAAAAAAACCACAACAGCCTCACCTAGTAATTGCCAACTATTACCACTTCTATTGTGACATGGAAAGCTGATGAAGGTGGGTGAAACTGATGATCTGGTTATGTGTTTGTGGCATTGGAAATTAGTAACAGTCGTTCTGGAAAGTTTTTGACAAGATGTTTCAGTAGTCATAAAAACCTGTTTTCCTCTAAGCCTAGTAATCCCATTTCTAGGAATCTCTCCTAAAGAAATCAATCAGACTATGCAAAGGTTCATTGCAACTTTATTTATAGTAGGGAATAATAGGAAAATATCAACATATTCAACAGTAAAAAAATTAAGTAAATTAAAAATTTCAACTGAATTCCAATTTTTAGTTGTGATTTAAAACTATGCAAAAAATATACACATGGAAGATAAAAGAAGAAATCCAAAATCATTGTAATAGTTTTGTTAGAATAGTGGAAGTATGCGTTTTCCCTCCTGTTTTCTAGTTTCTGAACTTTCTGTGATGCTATATTGATATGGTACATCTATAGTCATAAAATTATTATAGTAAATTGAGCATTCTTTTGTTTTTTTCCTTGTAAAGTGATTTTTTTGTATTTTATCTATGTTGTCATCCAAATAAAACCTGCTAGTTTTGTATGTATTGTAGATTGTATATATCTTTCATGGAGGCAATCTGCTTATTGCTTATGGTTTACTAGGTAAATTTCTCTACTGAGAATTTACATTTAATACTCAGATAATACTGTAATTCAGATGACTTTGGGAACTCTTTTTAACTTTGGGCCTCTTTTCAAAGATCAAGCATAATGTAAAATTGCCCAAATCCAGCAGTTTCACTTTTTTAAAAACATGTTGAGAAAGAGAAAAAAATACACTGGACTAGAAAGAGCTCAGCAAGCTCTTGGAGTTGATATGGGTTGAGTGAAGGTAATAAGGATTTGCATTATAGCAGAGGCAGTGGCAGTTAAAAAGAAGAGATGGGTAAGGAGAAAGGTATTATAAAGAAAGAATAGCAAAGCTTGATAGCTCTGTGAAAGTAGGGATGGAAGTGATGGAGGATGACAGTAGTACAGGTGTTTAAAACAGGTTGAGTTTGAAATAACAGCAGCATATCTAGGGAACAGTGCCCACCAGATAGTTGCATGTGGATTGGAAATTAGGAGACACAAAGCAGAACTACAGATTTAAGAGTCATATTGAGGCAGTGGTTGAAGCCATGGGGGATACATGAAGTCTCTGAAAGAGAAGGAGACATGTAGCCTCTTTGGGGCTGTGTACATAGGAAAGATTGAGAGGGAATACAGAAGAACCAGAATCTCATGATTGTTTTAGATCATAAGTTTCTAATGGACAGAATCCATGTTGTTCATCATATAGGAATTTCCACTGAGTCAAGTAAATATGTCATCAGTGATTTTAAAACCCATGGTCTTTTTAAATTTTAGAAAACTCATTCACTTCTTTGTACAAATGACATAATTTTATAGACTTTTAAAGTATATTATTTATTTACCTATTTATTGAATAATCAGCTGAAAGTTTGTCAGATTTTATGAAAAATTTGTCAAATATGATAAAATTAATTCTTGAACCTTGCTTTGGATGAATTTTTCAGAATCTTTTGAGATTTTCAAAATCCTTTGCATGTCAGTTCAACTTCTCAAATAGATTCATAGTAATAGCCCTAAAAGAGTAGTATTAAGAACGTGGGAGTGCTTTCCAGCCACTTCAGTGCAGTATTTCAGATGATACAATATTCTGAAATAGAAGCCAGATTGATATAATTGAATGACTTGCCTTAGAGCTGTAGGACCATAATTAAGATCAGCTTTGTCAAGTTTCTGGAAGCATTAGTATGCAGTTTGCTCGAAAGCATTTTTGTCACATTTGTGTCGGGGCATAAGTTATCATAAAGCTTGAAAACACATTTTAACAAAAGTCACATTAAATTGGGTTTATTCATTTAGAATCAGTACTTTATTCCTAAATTTGTAGGCTGTGACAAGATGAGTTATATCCTTAAAGTATATACCTCAAAAGTCTATCCCAACAATACTTCATTTTTGTCATAAAAAACGAACAGGAGGTAAGAAGGCACACGTTAGGAAGTATATCACTACACTCCACAAAATAACAAATGGTGCATATAAGATTATCTTGTTTCAATCTGGCAAGTTACCAAACTCTTACATCATCCTGTAATCATCTGCTGCAGACTCTGACTTTATACTCAGAAATATCGTGCTTTTAGGTCCCCTTTCACTCTTGTAATTTGATTCTCATGGGTTACTATGGTACCACGTCTAGCTGAAAAGCATCATAGATTCCACATGGGAAAAGCACATTAGTGCTTCTTAATAATGCGTTCTTCTAAATTACACCTTTGCATCATCTTATAATGTATTTGAGAGGAAATACTGCTTTATCCTTCAGATTTGAGTGCAAATCAAGTAAATAAGAATCTTCTATATATTATCAGAGAAATTAAGAACACACATTCATGCCATTATTTAAGAGAAGCATTTTAAATTTGTACTTACTTTCTACTGGTTTCTGTTAAACCTTCAGGTTTTTGTATAAAATTATTTGATGAGCATTTTATATCCAGATGACTTGCTTAGCAGTTAACCTCTGCCCAATTCATGGATGAGCTCTGCTCCACAGGGGATGGCCTAGTGCAGAGCTTGTTTTTTTAACAGCACTGCTTTCTGAAGCTTAACAGAGTGCAGGAAATTGCTTTCTGAGGTGTGGAAAGGAGATTCAGCCCAGATTTAATACATACCCCTTCAAGATAATGGAAGCAGAATGCAGGAAATAACCTCATAAGGTTAACTGAAGTATCAGTCCCGACAACAAAATTAAATCACATAATGAATTAAAAATGGTAGGTCACTTGGTAAAAGTTTTGGAGAAAGCAAGAGGAATTGGGTGAGAGTAAGTTGGAGGGGGAAGGAAGCACTGATCATCTGGAATCCCAACATTTTGAATGACAAGTGCTGAAGAGATACAGGCCAGTTCCTAAATGCTGCACCTCACTTCTCTGTTTTCTTTGTCCCTTGAAAATGTTCTGGTTAGGATCCAACAAAGTTGATTATATCACATTAGCAATACATTAATTTTTAGTTTCTCCTATAAATAATTCACCTAAATAACATATCTTTTCAAACTCTTATATAAGCAAATATACTGAAGCATTCATTTCCTTCAGCAGAACTTCAAGAACTTAATCTCTTTCTAGTTATATTTTTTAATTTTAGAATTTACGTATCTATTCATCAATTGACCCTATTCGTTATATATTCTGTTACTGAGAATGTTTTATAAACTGCCAAACACTATGTGGATTTTAGTGGGTTTAATTATTTCTCTTCCATTCAAGAAACTTTCATAGAATTAAAATGATCTGATAACCCAATACAAAAGCTCTTAAACTGAAAAATATGTGCAGTACATAATTGGTTTTTGTCATTAACTCATTGCAGTACTCATTGTACTACATTTCACTTCTTAGAATAGTCTTCTCAGGGTGAGATTTTAGGGAGGTTTTAGGCCGGTGTTAAGCACACAGCAGATACTTAGTTTTGGTTAGTCCCTGCATGTATTTAACACAGACATGTGTTATATATATGCGATATATATATATATATATATATAATATCGCATATATATATGTGATGTATTTGTAATATCTGGTGTCTGTTTATTTTTGGAGGATTCTTTTTTTTTTAATTTATTTATTTTTGGCTGCATTGGGTCTTCGTTGCTGCACGTGGGCTCTCTCTAGTTGCGGTGAGCGGGGACTACTCTTCGTTGCAGTGCATGGGCTTCTTGCAGTGGCTTCTCTTGTTGCAGAGCACGGGCTCTAGGCACACGGGCTTCAGTAGTTGTGGTGCATGGGCTTAGTTGCTCCGCAGCATGTGGGATCTTCCTGGACCAGGGCTCGAACCCATATCCCCTGCATTGGCAGGCAGATTCCTAACTGCTTCGCCACCAGGGAAGTCCTTTTTGGAGGATTCTAAAGTTGTCTTTTTTGCTTTATACTGGAAGGAAAAGAACAGAATAAATACAACTGCCCTTTCCTTGTGACAGTCGCTGAAGCCATGGACTCTGTGCTTATCTGCCCCACCATTCCTTGGTCACACTTTGTTCATTCATGCTTTAGTGTATTTTTCTCACATTTATTCATAATGACTGCCTTCTGTCATCTTTTGCCCTTTCAGACTGCTTAAATAGTTGATCCCACAAAGCCTTCCCTAATTAAAAGCCCACATGCCTGTATCAGTGCTTTGCTTTCTATTTCCTTGTAAATTTTGTGTGGTTACATTTCATTGTGTTGCCCATATCTTAAGTATAATTTTGACATCTTCATGTCTCTGTGGTGTATGCCTGTTATTGCTAACTAGGTGAAAAGCTGCTTGAAGACCATGTAGGGTTTTTTTTTTTTTAATCCCTTCCTATAACCTCCTCACTGCATAGTGCTCTACACCTAATAGACATTTAAAAGTTTATTTCTAAGTTGTAACGGTAGTTCTGTGTTGTCTGATTTTAGATGGTTGCTACTATTGATGTGTGAATGCTGAGTCCCACCCAGAAAATTCAGGAGGCCTCTTCAGCCCTCCAGGAACTTCTAGTTCACTATTCTGAATATTTTGTTTTTGGTCAGCTTGTAATAAACCCTAGGAGTGGAATTCTTAAGCCAACAAAGTTTTCTTTTATTCGGTGCCCTTAAATTAACATCTATATACTGTAATATCTGTGGCAAGGGGGATTGAAGTGGAGTCAGCCCTACCCAAGCCACATGGCTACACATGAGGAGGACTAGAATGACTGCAATATCCATGAAAATAGGGATGATCCCTTACATTAATTTTCTATCTCAACTGGTGCCCAAAAGTACTGTGTATATACAATAGAACCTATACCACACTGTATCTTTTTCCTTATTTCCTATCTAAGAAAGATAGACAATTCTTTAGGGAAAGTTAAAAAGTAGGAATTAGTTGATTGAAGTCAGATAAATAACAAATACTTAAAGAAGACCTTAATGGTAGTTAAAGAACAGAACAGGTACAGGTAGAGCTATAAGGAAGAAGTACTTGGTGAAAATAAGGCATTAGAGCTGAGTGCTAAATAAGCTTCAGTTAAGGAGATGCCCTGATACCTAGTTCTGTGCCCAGAACTTAGTAGGAGTGCCTTTGTTGTTGTGAGAATGAATGAATAGGCTGGTCTCAGGCATCTTCTTATATATCCCCATTATCTTGGTCCCCAATAGGAGATGCCCCATTAGAAACATATTTTGTGTTTTAAGTTTCTGTCAGCAGGTCCAAGCAGTAAGACTGGAAACAAGTGGCATTAGTCTTAAACTTCATATGTATTTCAGACTTGCTTCACTCTCTTTGCTTATTTTTAAAATATTCAAAGATGACATGGTTAGATATTCATGAGTTTTATTATAAAATTCACTTGAAACTGGGACTGGGGAAAACTTGTATCATATTTGTACCACAGTATTTTAATGACTCGTTTCATGTTAATGAATGGTATTTCTTTTTTCCAGGGAATGGATTTGTAAACTCAAGAGCTTCTCCAAATTTGATTGGAACTACTGGTGCAAATAGTTTAGGCAAAGTTATGCCTACAAAGTCTCCCCCTCCTCCAGGTGGTGGCAGTCTTGGGATGAACAGTCGAAAACCAGATCTTCGAGTTGTCATCCCCCCTTCAAGCAAGGGCATGATGCCTCCACTGGTACGTTAAACCTTTCTTCAATTTCATTCTTTAAAACATGTATTGTATACATAGTGTATGTTCTCCTTTGCAATTTACTGTACTTCCATAGACTCTAGACCTTTTCCTAATGAGTATTTCTATTTGAAATTAGCATTTGAAGAGACAAGTCTATTTTAAATACACAGGAATCAGATTATGAAAAAACAGGAAATAAATCTACCTAATGGTTATTTAAAATTAAAGCTAAATATGGAGAAGTTATTATGTTAATTTTAATTTACCAAACTGGAATCTTTGCATAGAGATCTCATCCTCAATTTGATAAATTAAACCTGACTTAAGTACTTCTTCTCTGTGCTCTGCATACTTTAATTTTTTCACATACTTTTCTGTAAGAGAAATACTAAATTATTTGTTAGAAAATTCTACATACCAAAGAGAACTATTGTAGAATAGGAAAGAATGCATAAAAACTTGGATGAGTTGTTCTCATAATTTTTGTTTATTCCTTCTCAAATAACCTTCCCATTTAACTCTTATAAGAATACAGGTCTGCCCACCCCAGCCCTTAACAATGTTCCAGCCTCATTTGCTTTTGAATCCTGTGTTTATAAGAAGAGGACAATATGTCTACCCCCCTTAGCTTTCTATAGAAAAAAGTTAGAATATATATGCAAGTTTTAAAACCATTCTGATTTTAGCAGCTGTTTGACTACTAACAATCAATGTGATGTGTCAGGTGGTCTTTCTACTATGCAGCTGCTAAACTGGCCATTTGATTGTTTGCTAAGTGAAAGTAATGCTATCAGGCTTTAGATAATAATTCTACATTGTATAATGATTTATAGATTCCCAAACATCTTTATATGCATTGTATCATTTGATTCTCAAACAGTGATCTTGGCAGGTAAGATAAGGAAACCGAGGGAAGGTTAGTACTGGTCCAGGGTAGCACAAAAGAGAGCCAGAACCAAAACCCTTTAAGTCAAAAAACAAAGTGCTTTTTCATTCGGAGATACAGAAAATTGGAAACTTGCTCCCAGCCTTACACTGAAAAAATGTTGGACAAACAATTTCATAGTTTTCCTTGAACACATTGTAGTGCTGAGATTTCAGGGCAAACAACTGGCCTAGACTCTAGGGAGAGACAGATACTGCAGGGAGAGGACATTGGAGCACTGACTTTATCTGGGCAAGACACAGATAATAAGAGTTAAGCTAGGGTGATTGGTGAATTGCTGGAGGCCAAGTGTTCACTGGCAGGACTCTGTAAAACCCCTGGGACTGCTATGTAGAGAGTCTTAAGCCCTCTTGCAGGCTTTTTCTCCATGAACCCCACTGGGTGCTCACAGAAAAAATTGGGAATATCCTGAAAAAGTCTCCTCTGTGGTGTACAACGGGAAGAGAGGGGAAGAGCAGCCACTGCACTAGGGGCAAAAAGTTTTGCCTGGATCCTTCTCCCCTTTCACTCCTATGGAACAGAAGTCATAATCTGTGAGGAGATGAATGACATAAATGGTCATCCTTAGGCATTGGTGAATTCCCATTGTATCTGGGGAAATGGAAAAGGAAAACTCTCTCAGCCCATGGTGGAGGAGCAGGAACAATGTCATGAACATGGCAGAATTTCTGAGAAGGCTGCAGCCTGAGGCACAGCACAAAGGGGAAGGCTTAAAACTGAGAATGAGCAGTCTTTGGGGAAAAAACAAATAAACAAAAAACCTCTAGCCAACCAATCTTCCATTCCCACCAGAGGGATTTGAGGCCTGTGGTGGATACACTGAGGGTAACCATAGCAACAGTGAAGCTCAAACCCAGCCCAGTTCTTAATTAAATTAACTCAAACTCTGTACTAAAAGGCCTAGCAGGAGGAAAGACCTGTTACAGGTCTTCAGGTCAGTAGGAATTACCCAAACTGAAATATAAAGAGAAGAATCAAAATAAAAAAGAAACAGAACAAAGCCTCTAGTATTTGTGGGGCTTTTTCAGATGATTTAACATGTTTATAATTAGAATTCCAAAAAGAGAAGAGAGAGAGAACAGAGCAGAAGAAATGTGTTTGAAGAAATAATAACCAACACCAAACACACACACACTCAGACTACTAAAACAGAAGACAAAGAGGAAAATCTTAAAGGCAACCAGGGAAAAGAGACACATAAATATACAGAGGAATGAAGATAAGAATTTATACCGTACTTCTTTTCAGAAACTATGCAAGCTACAAAACAGTGGAGTAATCTAAAGTGCTGAAATTAAAACAAAAACCAAAAAACTTTCAACCTAGAATTCTGTACCCAGCAAAAATACCTTTCAAGAAATGAAAGAGAAATAAAAACATTCTCAAAAAAAAATTGTGGGAATTTATTGCCAGCAGACATACTCTACAAGAAATGTTAAAGGATTTCCTTTGGAAGAAGGAATATGCTACCAGCAAACTCTTGGGTCTATACAGAGAAATAAAGAACAATGGAAATGGAATAAATGAAGATAAAATAAAATTCATTTTGTCCTTCATTTGATAAACTTTAATTTTAGAACAGTTTTAAATTTGTACAAAGATTGCAAAGGTGGTACAGAAAGTCCCCATATGCTGCACACCCAATTTTTCCTGTGACTTAACATCTTACATTAGTATGGTACATTTGTTACAACTAATGAATCCATATTGATACGTTATTATTAACTAAAGTCTACACTTTATTAGGATACCCTTAGTTGTTAACCCCATGTCTTTTTCTGTTCTGGAATCCAATCCAGGAATACAACATTGCATTTAGTAGTCATGTCTCTTTAGGCTCTTCTTGGCTGTGATAGTTTTTCTAAGACTTTAATGACCTTGACAGTTCTGAGTATTGGTCAGATATGTTGTAGAATGTTCCTGAATTGTGGTTTTTCTGATGTATTTCTCATGATTAGACTGGTGTTATATGTGTTTGGGGGAGGAAGGCTGTGGAACTAAAGTGCCATTTTCATCACATTATATCAAGGGTACATACTATCAACATGACTGTTGATCACTTTGGTCATCTTGCTGGTGTAGTATTTCACTGGCTACTCTTTTCCCCCTTCCCATACTGTCTTCTGTAGAAGGAAGTTACTGTACAAGGCCCACACCTAAGGAGTAGTGGGGGTTATTCTCCTACCTCCTTGAGGGCAGACTACATACATTATTTGTAGTTCTTCTGCACAGGTGACTTATCTGTTCTCTCTCATTTATTTGATCATTTATTTATAGCGAATATTAATATGGACTCATGGACATTTATTTTATACTTTGGGTTATAATACTAAATTCTGTTAATATATGATTCTATCAATACCAATATTAGTTTATTCTGTTGCTCAAACTGTTCCAGCTTTAGCTGTTGAGGACTGTTCAAATGGTTCCTGTTCCTCTTTTATGTACCCTCATCTTTGTGGGGTTTTTTTGGCAGGGAGGAAAGTGGGGGTTACTATTTTATTTTCTAGTTACTACAGAATGCTCCAGGCTCATCTTGTGTATTTCCTGCCCCAGTCCTGGAATCGGGCATTTCTCTGAGGAACCTTGGTTCCTTTTATTGGAGAATGATAGAAACCAAGATCTGGGTGTTTTTCCTCTTCTTACTTGCCCCAAAAGATAATTGGCTTTCTAAAGCAAAAATAGTGGCAATGACTTTTGTGTTTATAGCATATGTAAAAATAAAATGACGACAGAGGGATTAGAAATATACTGTTGTAGGTCTTTACACATGATGAGGTGTATATTTGAAGGTGAACTCCAATTAACTGAAGATGTATATTGTAAACCCTAGTACAGCTATAGGAAATAAAAAGAGGTATAAATAAGTCAATAGAGGAGATAAAATAGAAACATAAAATATGCTCCAGTAGCCCAAGAAATGGGAGAAAAAGAGAATAATAAAGAACAGATGGAACAAATGAAATATAGCTAGCAAGATTGTAGATTTTAATCCAACTATACAAGTAAACGTGGTCATAAACATCAGTTAAAAGACAAAATGTCAGATTGGTTAAAAAAGGAAGATCATACTGTCTATAAGAATCCACTTTAAATATAAAGACATAGGTAAAAGGATGGAAAAATATATACCATGCAAACATTAACCAAAAGAAAGCTAGTGTAGTCATATTAATTTCAGGCAATGTAGACTTCACAATAAGGAATATTATCAAGGATAAAGAAGGATATTAAATAGTCCATATTCCAAGAAATAAGTATCTTTAATGTGTATGCACCTAACAGCACAACTTCAAAATACATAAAGCAAAAACTGATACAACTAAAAGGTGGAAGAGAAAAATCCACAATTGTAGTTGGAACCTTCAACACTTCTTCTCTCAGTAATTGATAGAACAAGTAGGCAGAAATATCAGTTAGGCGTTTAGGTGACCTGAGCAATATTAACCAGCCTGATGTAAGAGACAGTTATAGAACACTTCACTTCACATAGCAGAATACACATTCTTCTTAAGGGCACTTGGTACATTCAGCAATTTAGACCATATCCTCTGCCATAAAACAAACCTTAGCAAATTTCAATCATACAAATTACAGTCTCTGAGCATAATAAAATCAATAACAGGAAGACAACAGGAAAGTCTCCACATATAGAAATTAAATAACATACTTTTAAATAACTCATGGGTGTAAGAGGAAACCTCAGGGGAAAATTTGAAATACATATAGCATATCAGAATTTTAGGGACCACCTAGGGTAGCATTGAGAGGGGAAATTCATAGCACTAAACGTTTATATAATAAAAGACGAAGTTCCCAAATCAGTAAGCTTTTACTGTAAGAAACTACGGAAAGAAGAGCAAACTTAACCCAAAAGGAGCCAGAAGAAAAGAAAAAAATGAGGAGCAGAAATTAACGAAACTTAAAACAGAAAGACTGTAGAGAAAAGGAATCAAACCAAAGGCTGTTTTTTTTAAAAGATCAATAAAACTGCTAAATTTCTAGTCAAGGTTACCGAAGAAAAGGAGAACACAAGTTATCAATATTAAGAATGAAAGAGGTTACATAACCCAAAGATACTGAAAGATACTGCAAACGATTATTGTACAGAAGATAAGCTACAGAATAATACTACAAACAATTATTGTATAACAGTTAATCTAAAAACAAAACAACACTACAACTTAAAAAGGGGGCAAGGGGAATACTACAAACAACTCTATTCTAATAGATTTGATAGTTTAGATGATATGGGTAAATTATTTTAAAAATACAAATTACCAAAGAATTATTAGACTCACTGAAGAAGAAATAGTTAACCTAAATAGTAAATATCTATTAAAGAAATTGAATTCCTAGTTTTAAAACCTTCCCAAAAAATCTCTAGATGCAGAGAGTTTTACTGCCAAATTTTACCAAACATTTAAGAAGAAATGATATCAATTCTACATAATTTATTTCAGAATAGAGGCAAGGAAGGAACACCTTTTCTTTTTTTTAAGATTTAATTTTATTTATTTTTTTGGCTGCGTTGGGTTGCTGCACATAGGCTTTCTCTAGTTTTGGCAAGGGGGGGCTACTCTTCGTTGCGGTGCACGGGCTTCTCCTTGCAGTGGCTTCTCTTGTTGAGGAGCATGGTCTCTAGGCCCGCAGGCTCAGTAGTTGTGGCTCGCAGGCTCTAGAGTGCAGGCTCAGTAGTTGTGGCGCACAGGCTTAGTTGTTTCATGGCATGTGGGATCTTCCCAGACCAGGGATCGAACCCGTGTCCCCTGAATTGGCAGGCGGATTCTTATCCACTGCGCCATGAGGGAAGTCCCAGGAGGGAACACCTTTCAATTCATTTTATTAGACCAGCATTACTCTAATACAAATCAGAATAAGACATTACAAAAAAAGTATAAGCCAGTATCCCTCATGAACTCTAGACATAAAATCCTCAACAAATATTAGTTTATTAGTAAATAAATTCATCAGTATCCTAAAAAGGATAATATATTAAAACCAAGTGGGTTTCATTTCAGGAATACAAGGCTGATTCTAAATTTGAAAATTCATCAATATAATTTACCATGTTAACAGAATTCAACTTTTATTCATAATAAAAATAACTTTCATCAAACTAGGAGAAGAAAGGAAGTTTTTTAACCTAATAAAGAGTATTTTCAGAAATTCTACAACTAATATACTTAATAAGGGGGAAACAGTCTTTTGGTAAAATAATATTAGGAACTAGACAGTGTTGTTTATTCTCCCACTCATATCCAACACTGTACTGGAAGTCCTAGATGAAACAGTAAGGCAATAAAAATAAATAAAATGTATACACACTGGGAAGAAAGAAGTTAAACTCTGTTCACAGAAGATAATATTTATGTAGAAAAGCATAAAAGAACCTACAAAAAAACTTCCAGTGAACAATTGGAATATGCAATTTTAAAATACCATTTAAATATTACTCAAAAAAATGCCTACAAATCTCACCAAATATTTGCATGATTTTCATGATAAAACTACAAAACATTGTTGAAAGAAATCAAAGAGCCAGATGAGAGAGATATCATATCAATATTGTCAAGATGTCACTTCTTCCTAAATTGGTCAACAGATTAAAACACAATCCCAGTTTAAATCACAGCAAGGTTTTTTGTAGATATCAACAAGCCAATTCTAAAATATGTATGGAAAGGCAAAGGAACTACATTGGCCAAAACAATTTTGAAAGAGAACAAAATAGGAAGACTAAGACTAACTGGTTTCAAGACCTACAATAAAGCTACAATAATAATGTGTGATACTGGCAGAAAGATGAGCACATAAGGTCAAAGAACAAAACAGAGAGCCCAGAAACTAGACCCACAGAAATATATTCAGTTGGTTTTTTACAAAGGTAGTAAAGCAAATTCAGTGGAGTAAGGATAGTCAGTACAACTAATGGGGCTGCAGCAATTTAGCATCCATATGCAAAAACAGAACCTCGATGTATAATTCATAGCTTAGACAAAAATTAACTTAAAATGTATTATAGATCCAAATGTAAAACACAAAACTCTGAAACTTCTAGAAGAAAACATTGGAGAATTACAACATAAAGAAAAAATTGATATATTGGTATTTAACAAAATTTAAGTTTCACTCCATGAAAAGGCCCTGTTCAGAGAATAAAAAGACAATCTACAGATAAGGAGAGAATATTTGCAAAATCACCTATCTAGTAAAAGATTTTTATCCAGAATGATACAACTACACGCCTGTTAGAATGACTAAAATTACAAAAACAAAACCAAAAAACTAAAAATGCCAAGTTCTGGTGAGGATGCAGAGCAGCAAGAATTCTCATGTATTCCTGCTTGGAATTCAAAATGGTACAGCTACTTTGGAAAACAGTTTGGCAACTTCTTATAAAGTTAAATATGTACTTATCATACAACCCAACGATCCTGCTCCTAGAGTATTTACTCAAGTGAATTGAAAACCATGCTTATATAAAAAACTTATATTTTTCATAATCTCCCAAAAGTGAGAACAACCCAGATATCCTTCCAACAGATAAATGGGTATACACACTCTGGTACATCCATACAAAAGAATATTGCTCAGCAATACAAAAGGGATGAAGTATTTATTCACAACAATATAAATGAATCGTAAATGAATTTTGCTAATTGAAAGAAGCCAGATCCCAAAGACTACATAGTATATATATGATTACATTTATATTTCATAATGGAAAATGCAAAACAGATAAGTGGTTGCCAGGGGTGGGGAGAGGAGTTGAATACAAAAGGGGTAGTATAAGGGAATTTTTGAGGGGATGGAACTATCTGTGATACTGTATTGTTCGATACATGAATCTATGCTTTTGTTAAAACCTACAAAACTGTACAATACAAAGAGTGATTTTTTTACTATATGCCATTAAAAAAAGTCAACCAGGATTCCAGGGGAACCCAAGATGAAGTACAGACCATGATACATGAATATAACGTTATTACAAATGAGTGATATGATGATACTGAAGGGGATACTGAAGAGCTGCTCTAAATAACTTTGGAAACTGTTCTGACTGGATACCATAAGTATGGAGACCAAAAAAAATTGCATGAAATCACAGTGCTCAAGATGGTAAATTTGTTACACACATACACACCCTTAAGCAAGCAACTACTATACATTGTAGATAAAGAAAGCCAGGTTTCTCGAGAAAAAACTTACAATAAAGCAATGTGGGTGGGGAACGCTGTAAAGAACCCTGTTTTTCAGGGTTGTATTTGGAGGTTTCAGTATGAACTTTTTTTTTAACATATATACAGATAGATAGATACAGAAATAGATGTTGTGTACACATGAATTCATATACATCATATATTTCCTAGCTGTAACTGCTGAGAGGGTCTTAAAACAATGACACCTGGTAACTGAGCACACCTCGCACTCAGATCTTAGTTTCTAAACACTATTCTCCAATAAAAAGAATCAAGACTCCTTGGAGAAGTGACTGATTTTAGAGCTAGGGTCAGGAAAATACACAATGAACCAGAGGTGCCAGAGTATAAGGAAATGTATGTCAAAAGTCAGAGGAGCCCAACCTTTCAGAGGAGCTCCCAGTGGCCAGAGCTAGAACAATTTAAGCAACAAAATAAATAACAATATTATTGGGTTGTAACACAAGAGGAATAAAAGAATTAAAAATACTGAGACTGTTACTAAGTAATTGATTGAATAAATAAAGGGAGAAGGGACAACTCTTCCTCAGAGAAGAATTCTAATTAAATACAGGTAGAAAGAATGAGAGAAATGGCAAATCACCATTGTAACACCACAGTGCAGACCTTGAAGGCAAAGTCAATGGATGAATGCTAAAATTAGCAAAAATTTAAGGAGAAATGGGGTATTTAATAAATCTCAGAATGTCTCTCCCCAAATAATCGTTGATTACAAAAAGAAAAATAGTGATTTTATAGTGGAGAATCCTGGAAGACACTACCTTAACCAGAAGATCAAGGTTAACATCACTGGAAATGGGATGACATGTGCCTTCTGATATCATGTGCTAAGAGGATCACGTCATCCCTGTGGTCTTCTTCCAAAAGTCCATGCTATCTGTCTAACTATGAGAAAATATCAGACAGACCCAAACTGAAGGATGATCTCCAAGATACCTGACCAAGTACGCTTCCAAAGTTGTCAAGGTCAGTCATGAAAAACAAGGAAAGACTGAGGGAACTGTGGAGACCAGTGGAGACTAAGGATACATGACAGCTAAAGGCATGTGAGATGCAGGATCTGATCCAGGACCAGAAAAAAGACATTCATGAAAAGACTGAAAGCCAAGGAAAGTCTATAGCTTTGGTTACTACTACATGCAGTTTTGACAACTGCATCCTGTTTCTTCAGGGTGTTAACTTTGGAGGAAATTGAATGAGGTGTGTGGTGGTGTGTTCTCTTTGCAGCTGCTCTCTAAGCCTAAAACTGTTTCAGAATACAAACTTAAAAATACATACATAGAGGCACAGTTGATTATGGAAGATTCTCACAAGAATAACACTTCAGAGACAGCACCTAAATCTGGTTCAACAGTTCAGGGAGCTCATATTTCTCATATTCATCAACAGCCGTGTGGCTGATGGGGTCTTGGTGCAATGGCCCGGTGTCAGGCCTGAACCTCTGAGGTGGGAGAGCCGAGTTCAGGTCATTGGACCATCAGAGACCTCCTGGCCCCACGTAATATCAATCAGTGAGAGCTCTCCCAGAGATTTCCGTCTCAACACTAAGACCCAGCTCCACCCAACAGCCAGCAAGCTCCAGTGCTGGATGCCTCATGCCAAACAACTAGCAAGACAGAAACACAACCCCACCCATTAGCAGAGAGGCTGCCTAAATTCATACTAAGTTCACAGACACCCCAAAACACACCACTGGACGCAGCCCTGCCCACCAGAAAGACAAGATCCAGCCCTACCCACCAGAACACAGGCACTAGTCCCCTCCACCAGGAAGCCTACACAAGCCACTGAAGCAACCTCACCCACTGGGGACAGACACCAAAAACAACGGAAAGTACAAACCTGCAGCCTGCAAAAAGGAGACCCCAAACACAGTATGTTAAACAAAAAGAGAAGACAGAGAAATATGCAGCATATGAAGGAGCAAGATAAAACCCACCAGACCAAACAAATGAAGAGGAAATAGGCAGTATACTGGTAAAAGAATTCAGAATGATGATAGTAAAGATGATCCAAACTCCAATAGAATGAAGAAAATACAAGAAATGTTTAACAAGGACCTAGAGGAACTAAAGAGCCCACAAACAACGATGAACAACACAATAAATGAAATTAAAAATTCTCTAGAAGGAATCAATAGCAGAATAACTGAGGCAGAAGAATGTATAAGTGACCTGAAAGATAAAATAGTGGAAATAACTACCACAGAGCAGAATAAAGAAAAAAGAATGAAAAGAATTGAGGACAGTCTCAGAGACCTCTGGGACCATATTAAATGCACCAACATTCGAATTATAGGGGTCTCAGAAGTAGAAGAGAAAAAGAAAGGGTCTGAGAAAATATTTGAAGAGATTATAGTTGAAAACTTCCCTAACATGGGAAAGGCAATAGTCAATCAAGTCCAGGAAGCGCAGAGAGTCCCATACAGGATAAATCCAAGGAGAAACACGCCAAGACACATATTAATCAAAGTATCAAAATTTAAATACAAAGAAAAATATTAAAAGCAGCAAGGGAAAAGCAACAAATAACATACAAAGGAATCCCCATAAGGTTAACAGCTGATCTTTCAACAGAAACTCTGCAAGCCAGAAAGGAGTGGCAGCATGTAATTAAAGTGATAAAAGGAAAAAATCTACAACCAGGATTACTCTATCCAGCAAAGATCTCATTCAGATTTGACAGAGAAATTAAAACCTTTACAGACAAGTAAATGTTAAGAGAATTCAGCACCACCAAACCAGCTTTACAACAAATGCCAAAGGAACTTCTCAAGGCAGGAAACACGAATGAAGGAAAAAACCTCCAAAAACAAACCCAAAGCCATTAAGAAAATGGTAATAGGAACATATATATCGATAATTACCTTAAATGTAAATGGATTAAATGCTCCAACCAAAAGACATAGACTGGCTGAATGGATACAAAAACAAGACCCATATATATGCTGTCCACAAGAGACCCACTTCAGACCAAGGGACACATACAGACTGAAAGTGAGGGGATGGAAAATGAAATTCCATGCAAATGGAAATCAAAAGAAAGCTGGAGTAGCAATTCTCACATCAGGAAAAATAGCCTTTAAAATAAAGACTATTACAAGAGACAGAGAAGGACACTACATAATGATCAAGGGATCAATCCAAGAAGATATAACAATTGTAAATATTTATGCGTCCAACATAGGAGCACCTCAATACAGAAGGCAAATGCTAACAGCCATAAAAGGGGAAATCGACAGTAACATAATCATAGTAGGGGACTTTACACCCCACTTTCACCAATGAACAGATGATGATCCAAACAGAAAATAAATAAGGAAACACAAGCTTTAAATGACACATTAGAGAAGATAGCCTTAAGTGATATTTATAGGACATTCCATCCAAAAACAACAGAATACACTGTCTTCTCAAGTGCTCATGGAACATTCTCCAGGCTAGATCATATCTTGGGACACAAATCAAAGCCTTGGTAAATTTAAGAAAATTGAAATCATAACAAGTATCTTTACTGACCACAATGCTATGAGACTAGATATCAATTACGGGAAAAAAACTAAAAAATACAAACACATGGAGGCTAAACTGTACTCTACTAAATAACCAAGAGATCACTGAAGAAAACAGAGAAATCAAAAAGTACCTAGAAACAAATGATGATGAAAACACAACCCAAAACCTATGGGATGCAGCAAAAGCAAAAGCAGTTCTAAGAGGGAAGTTTATAGCAATACAATCCTACCTCAAGAAACAAGAAAAATCTCAAACAACCTAACCTTACACCTAAAGCAATTAGAGAAAGAAGAACAAAAAACCCCAAAGTTAGCGGAAGGAAAGAAATCATAAAGATCAGATCAGAAATAAATGAAAAAGAAATGAAGGAAACAATGCTGAAGATCAACAAAACTAAAAGCTGGTTATTTGAGAAGATAAACAATATTGATAAACCATTAGCCAGACCTATCAAGACAAAAAGGGAGAAGACTTAACAGAATTAGAAATGAAAAAGAAGTAACAACTGACACTGTAGAAATACAAAGGATCATGAGAGATTACTACAAGCAACTATATGCCAATAAAATGGACAACCTGAAGAAATGCACAAATTCTTACAAAAGCACAACCTTCCGAGGCTGAACCAGGAAGAAATAGAAAATATAAACAGACCAATCACAAGCACTGAAATTGAAACTGTGATTAAAAGTCTGCCAACAAACCAAAGCACAGGACCAGATGGGTTCACAGGTGAATTCTATCAAACATTCAGAGAAGAGCAAACACCTATCCTTCTCAAACTCTTGGAAAATATAGCAGAGGGAGGAACACTCCCAAACTCATTCTATGAGGCCACTATCACCCTGATACTAAAAGCAGACAAAGATATCACAATAAAAGAAAACTACAGGCCAATATCACTGATGAACATAGATGCAAAACTCCTCAACAAAACACTAGCAAACAGAACCCAACAGCACATTAAAAGGATCATACACCATGATCAAGTTGGGTCTATCTCAGGAATGCAGGGATTCTTCAATATATGTAAATCAATCAATGTGATACACCCTGTTAACAAATTAAAGGCTAAAAACCATATGATCATTTCAGTAGATGCAGAAAAAGCTTTTGACAAAATTCAACACCCATTTATGATAAAAACTCTCTAGAAAGTAGGCATAGAGGGAACCTACCTCAACATAATAAAGGCCGTATATGACAAACCCACAGCCAACATCATTCTCAATGTTGAAAAACTGAAACCATTTCCTCTAAGACCAGGAACAAGACAAGGTTGAGCCCTCTCAGCACTGTTATTCAACATAGTTTTGGAAGTTTTAGCCACAGCAGTCTGAGGAGAAAAAGAAATAAAAGGAATCCAAATCAGAAAAGAAGAAGTAAAACTGTCAGTGTTTGCAGATGACGTGATACTATACATAGAGAATCCTAACATGTTACCAGAAAACTACTAGAGCTAATCAATGAATTTGGTAAAGTAGCGGGATACAAAATTAATGCACAGAAATCTCTTGCATTCCTATACACTCATGATGAAAAATCTGAAAGAGAAATTAAGGAAACACTCCCATTTACCACTTCAACAAAAAGAATAAATCACCTAGGAATAAACCTACCTAAGGAGACAAAAGACTTGTATGCGGAAAACTATAAGACACTGATGAAAAATTAAAGACGGTACAAACAGATGGAGAGATATACCATGTTCTTGGATTGGAAGAATCAACATTGTGAAAATGACTATAGTACCCAAAGCAATCTACACATTCAGTGCAATCCCTATTAAACTACCAATGGCATTTTTCACAGAACTAGAACAAAAAATTTCACAATTTGTATGGAAACACAAAAGACCCTGAATAGCCAAAGCAATCTTGAGAAAGAAAAACGGAGCTGGAGGAATCAGGCTCCCGGACTACAGACTATACTACAAACCTACAGTAATCAGGACAGATGGTACTGGCACAAAAATAGAAATACAGATCAATGGAACAGCATAGAAAGCCCAGAGATTAAACCCACACACATATGGTCACCTTATTTTGATAAAGGAGGCAAGAATATACAATGGAGAAAAGACAGCCTCTTCAGTAAGTGGTGCTGGGAAAACTGGACAGCTACATGTAAAAGAGTGAAATTAGAACACTCCCTAACACGGTATACAAAAATAAACTCAAAATAGATTAAAGACCTAAATGTAAGGATAGACACTATAAAACTCTTAGAGGAAAACAAAGGCAGAAAACTCTGTGACATAAATCACAGCAAGATCCTTTTTGACCCACCTCCTAGAGAAATGGAAATAAAAACAAACAAATGGGACCTAATGAAACTTAAAAGCTTTTGCACAGCAAAGGAAACCATAAACAAGATGAAAAGACCACCCTCAGAATGGGAGCAATATTTGCATATGAAGCAACACAGGATTAATCTCCAAAATGTACAAGCAACTCATGCAGCTCAATATCAAAAAAACAACCCAATCCAAAAATGGGCAGAAGACCTAAAATAGACATCCAAAGAAGATATACAGATTGTCAACAAACACATGAAAGGATGCTCAGCATCACTCATCATCAGAGAAATGCAATTCAAAACCACAATGAGGTATCACCTCACACCAGTCAGAATGGCCATCATCAAAAAATCTACAAACAACAAATGCTGGAGAGGGTGTGGAGAAAAGGGAACCCTCTTGTGCTGTTGGTGGGAATGTAATTGATACAGCCACTATGGAGAACAGTATGGAGGTTCCTTAAAAAAAGAAAAATAGAACTACCATATGACCCAGCAATCCCACTACTGGGCATATACCCTGAGAAGAGCATAATTCAAAAAGACACATGCACCCCAATGTTCATTGCAGCACTATTTATAATAGCCAGGACATGGAAGCAACCTAAGTGTCCATCGACAGATGAATGGATATAGAAGATGTGGCACATATATACAATCGAATATTAGCCATAAAAAGAAACGAAATTGAGTTATTTGTCGTGAGGTGGATGGACCTAGAGTCTGTCATACAGATTGAAGTAAGTCAGAAAGAGAAAAACAAATACCGTATGCTAACACATATGGAATCTAAAAAAAAAAAAACTTGGTTCTGACGAACCTAGGGGCAGGACAGGAATAAATACACAGATGTAGAGAATGGACTTGAGGACACCGGGAGGGGTAAGTGTAAGCTGGGACGAAGTTAGAGATTAGCACTGACATATATACACTACCAGCTGTGAAATAGTTAGTGGGAAGCAGCTTCATCGCACGCAGAGAGATCAGCTCAGTGTTTTGTGACCACCTAGAGGGGTGGGATGGGGAAGGTGGGAGGGAAATGCAAGAGGGAGGGGATATGGGGGTGATACATATATACATATAGCTGACTCACTTTGTTATACAGCAGAAACTAACACAACATTGTAAAGCAATTATACTCCAATAAAGATGTTTAAAAAAAATACATACCTATATATAACAGAGAAGTATATCCCCAAGAAAAGGAGTTGAGAAAAAATGACATTTAGGATAGTCATTTGGCTCACCTTTCATGAACTGGATGTGGAATACCTGCCACTATCCTTCAGAAATAAAAACTATACGAAGTTTCATTTAAGGTGTAGAAATATGTTTATAAGAATTACTAATAAACTGCAAAATTTAAGGACAAACTACAAATTTGACATTTAGCAACTTATCAGTTATCTTGATCTTTTTTTTAAGAGATCATGAAGCATCTCTGTGGAATTCTTAAAATTTGCCACAGAAACTATTTACACCCTTATCCCTGTAAGTTATAGTGAAAACTGTACACACACCCATATTATTTTGATGTGTCTTACAGTTGGAGATGTGTGAAGACATCTATAACAAAACAGTTGAAGAGCATTTTGCGCACATTTGAAATAGAAGTTTATAGGCCAGGTAGTTGTTTTTCACAGTAAATAATGAGGCTTCTTCCTATTTTACACCATTGTCTGCTTTCAGATTGGGGCTTCATGTATCAGTGATGCTTATAAAGACACCTTTCGCAGATTGACAAAGAAGCTTGACTTACTCAAGTAAAATAATAAAAAACCTAGATAGTAGATTATTTCTAGCATATTAATACTTTCTAGATGTGTAGGGGAAAAAGGAGCAGTATGTTTCATTCATCTTTTCTGTATGTGATTTATCAGTTCATTTCTCCTCCAGTCTCATTTTCTTCATATATGTGGTTTTTCTCCATTGAAATTATTATATTCATTTGAAAACTGTATTTGCAAATGATAAACATATAAATTTGTATTATTTAAAACTATACTTACTAAATGTTTGAGTTCTTGTTGTTTCATAACAGTGTGCTTAGTTACTGTGGGAAATAAGAAAATAAGATAATTTCTGCCCACCAAGGAGCACAGAATCTAGTATAAGATAAATGGACATGTGTGACCAGGTAGGGTAGGGATGAGAGGATTTAGATGTAAGTATAGAGTTAATATTCTTCAGATTCCAAATAGAAACTAGTTTCATGATTAGGAAATACTTTTATATATTGTCACAGTAGCATGGCCATGTGTAGGCGAGGCCAGCATAAGAGCAGACCAAGTTGGGGTAGGAATGTCTAAATCCTGGCCCTAGAGGATTTAAAAGAATCTTTCTAGTCTTTTGAAGTCAACTACAGGTACAGAAACAATAAATAATTTATGTTTGTACTTACTGCATATATAATCATCTCTTTAGACTTCCAGACAACTGCTAGTGTTCAGATAACATGTTTTTCTAAAGAAATATTTAATATTCGAGTACCAACAGTCTTAGTAACTCTCTTATCCCTCTTATGTGCTGAGTGCAGTCGGAGGAAGAGGAATTGGAGTTGGTGAGTGTGGGTTTCTGATTAAAGGGAGTTGAAAAAGATGTAGAAAGTACTAATTCTCTTCAGTGTTTTTATCTAATATCCCCTTTGTTACACAGATTTTTTTTCTTGCTATTAAATACTGTCCAAACATTTTGAATAACTAAACCAACCTACGGGTACTGCAGAGTCTGGTTTTCCTACTTATAAT
Organism: Phocoena phocoena; assembly: GCF_963924675.1. Classification (NCBI taxonomy): domain Eukaryota; kingdom Metazoa; phylum Chordata; class Mammalia; order Artiodactyla; family Phocoenidae; genus Phocoena; species Phocoena phocoena. Next base: position 126,293,617 of record NC_089220.1, on the reverse strand, counting down.
TGTATATCTTGACCCATTTTATTTGTTATAACTTTTTAGGGAACTTTGGGATAGAGCTTTTATAAACAATAGCTGTCCATGATGAGAAGACACATTAAAGAACTTTTTTAAGGAAAGATACAGAATACCTTTTATAGTTCCCCAAATTATTAATATATTTTTAGAAAATGACTTCACCCTCACAGTTCCTCAGATTGTAACACACTGTCTTGTGTTTCTCTTTCTTTCAAAAAGATTACATCATTTTTGGTGAGGTCACCTTTTTTCAGAGTTAGAATTATTTCATCCTGCATGAGACGATCTGAACCACAAGGGGGTTCCCTGTTTATTAAAATGAATGTCTTTAATTTAACATACACAAACTTATTTTTTTTCTATCAGAAGATATTCTGTTCTTAAAAGTAGCTATTACCTTTTTTCCAAAACAAATGATTTCTATTGGCTTTTTTTCTAGAAATTAAATTTGACTAAAAATAACTTTCAGTTAATATATTTCTTTGGGAGCTAAAACTCAAACCTCACAGAAATGATCTTCTGATTTCACAGTCAGCTGCTAATTAGGTGACCTTAAGGGGAATAAAAACTTGAAAATGTTTAGTTTTTAGCATGGACAGAGGTTTAGATTGCATGAAAGCATGGGGGAAAGGCATCTGTTCATTTTGTTTACATTTTATTATTATATATATATATATGCATGCTGGTATGTTTTGCACAGTTGCTTTCTTTTCAAATAAGGTTGTCTGTGCTCTGTCCTTAAAACGAGAGATTGTTCTTTAACTTTGTGTTTACTCTCACAGTTTTGGATGTGGTTTCATATTGGTTAACTAAAATATACTAGCCAGCTTTTGTTGTGGTGTTGGATTATATCATGTGCAGATTTTAACTATCTTTTGGGGAAATACTGTACTTAATGATACAGTAATGATTAGCAAATGGATGTTTATAGTTCAAGATAAAATAATTCATCTTAGATTAAACCTCACTATTTATACCCTTAAGAAGTTATCGTAAGTGCTTCCTTGTGAACTTATGGATTATCTAGCAATATGTTGCCCTCTAGTGGTTGTGGAAATCAGTGCCATTGAGCTTTAATGGGTAGAACCGATATATTGGAGTGTTACTGTTTTACAAACACACACACACCCCATCCCACCCCCCCCCCCCCATCTTGAGGTCACATCAGTAGATTTCCATGGAGGTGAAGCTATGGCATGAATAAAGCTAGACCAAACCATGTTGTACTGTATTTTTCACCTAGTATTTGACTCTTGAAGTTTCAGTGACCAAATCTGTGAGAACAAATTAAATCCAAAGTAGATCTGTCTCAAAAATTCATTAAAATTTTTAACTTGATGCTGAGACAAAAATGTATTCCTTTCCGCATTCCTTAAAGTATACCCTCAATTACAGAATCTCAAAGGTAAATTTCTAAGTATTTGAAGACTATAAAATCTAGCAATCATAAAAATAAATACTTGTAATTAAGAAACAAATATATAACCAAAAATTGTATAGTCATTCGCATTTCTAAAACTTAAGCTAATTCAGACTCTAAAACTTAATCAATTTAAAATGCAGAGCTTTATGTGTCAGACCAAAATATAATCAGAAACACAATCTATTAGAATTCGGAAAGTTGTATAAATTGGCTTGAGCTCTAAAATATAATCATGAATGGCTCTGACCCCAAGTGAAATAAAGACAAGTGCCCGGAGCCTACACTAAAGACTCCTTTAGAACCAGGCTACAGAGATTCCTTTAGAAGCCTTGCAATTCTAGAACAACTCTACTTTATGACAGCTCCAGGGGAATAGCTATGGATCAGAAGGAATAAATATATTTACCTTTTTTTTTATACAAGTTATGTAGAAATCTTGGGCCAGAGGGTTTCTTAGAGTAATAATTTAAGGGTACTATCTTACCTTCCTGTAGTACTTCAGTTGTCTCAAAGCATTTCCCATCTATTACCTTACTAGATTCTCACAGTAGTACTACAAGGCAGGCAACACAATGATCACTATCTTCCCCACTTTACAACTGAAGAGGTTTGGAGAGGTTAAATGATTTTCCCAGTGCTTAGGAATTAGTGAATCTGGGACAAGATCCAGGGCAGTATACCTGAATGGTCTTTCCGACATCCTCTAATTTAAGACTGGATAGAAAATACAAACTAAAAAGAAATAAAATGAGATCTGGATCCTTATCAAATGATCAAAAGTTCAAATATCTAGATCTAACCAAAGGCCTTTATCTGATTACCCTTTGAAATGGTGATAGAGAAAACTGAATCACATCCTGACTCTCTATAACCTCAAGGGCACTGAATTATACTTTTATTCATATGGCTTAGTACCCCAAATGTCAGTTATCAGGCTGTAATTTCTTCAGTTAGAAAAAAATAACCCTGGAGTTATGCTTTAGCCTTCTTGTGTTCTAACCATGTGGAACTTGGAGTCTGTCCTGTTCCTCTGATCCTCAGTTTTAGAAAGTGTTCGCTTAAGGCAGTGTCATGAGAAACTGCCCTGTCATACCCCTACACATAGAGAATGGTGACTATCTTAAACTGACTTGATTATTCAATAGTTGATTTCTTTTTTCATTCCCATTGTAGATAGGATACTATGTAGATGCTGTCAGTTGGCAAGCATTTACCATTTTTCATGCAGCCCTGTCAAAAGTACTTTATTCAAGAGCTCTCTACCCAAAGCTTCTCCTCTCATAAGAGTCAGGAGACTGTGTGTGAATCTGCCGTTAAAAAACAGTCAGTGTTGGATGATGTGGATGATGGGAGAGGCTCTGCATGTATGGGGGCAGGGAGTATATGGTAGATCTCTGTACCTTTCCTTCAATTTTGCCGTGAACCTAAAACTGCTCTTTTAAAAGTCTTAAAAAATCTATATCTAAATATATACATACATATACATGTACATATATATATATGTGTGTGTGTGTGTGTGTGTGTGTGTGTATGTGTGTCAACTGCAGGATCACAGGGAAGGAAATATGAATACAAGCTGCACTTTAGTAAGCCATGGCTTAAAACCTTGTTAAATTAGTAAATGCTGCAAAAAGTAGTTTTGATCCCTATATGCTCATGGACTTATAATCTCTATATATACAAATGACCTTGCTATCCTCTGGTATTTAAAATCTACACATATTTTATTTAGGGTAGTTTGGCTATCTTTATAGTGGCATCAAGTCGTCATTTATGCTAACACATAAGTGTTATCAGTCCTAATGCAGTTTTCTATTTTAAGGGTATATCTCTGACATCAGTAAACTCTATGAAAAAGACTCTAGGGGAAACTGAATAATTAATGTAAAATACGTCCTTTAAAATGAAATATTTAGTTATTCTTATTAGTATTTTTAAGGTTTTCACATGATCACTGCTTCAGGGAATAATGACATTCACATCATAAAACTGTGAAAAATGTCACTTTTAAATTGAATGTTATTTTTAAAATATTAAGTTTGAATATAAATACTCACAGAATAACACTTTTACTTTTTTATTCTCTCTCACAGAATACCCAGAGGATAAGCAGTTCTCAAGCCACTCAGCCCCTAGCTACCCCCGTGGTGTCTGTGACAACCCCTAGCCTGCCTCCACAGGGCCTGGTGTACTCAGCAATGCCGACCGCCTACAACACTGGTAAGCCTACTCTGTTGCCTTTTGTGGGTTTTATTTCTTTGTTTTGTGCTCAACATGTGCTTTTATAATTTTTAAATAGTATATTTATTGAAATAAGTTATTTCCAGTTTCTTAGATTCACATTTGGATATGTTAAAGAAACACATGCTAGTCTTGAAAAAAATTAGAAAATACACATTGATCGTAGAAAGATTTCCCAGCATGAACTTTTACTTACCCCTGACGAAGAAACAACTAGCTGTTATCAAAATTATGGTATGCAGCAAGCGGAGCAAAAGGCTCGGCATTTTCTATATAGTTCTTGTTAAACAGCATCTCACTATTCCAGGCTTTTAAAATGAGGTGTTTTTCTGTATGCTGTGTCAACCTACCTTGGGAAAGACTGAGTCCCTTTGGACCTCAGGGCTCGGGGAGGTGGAGCTGGGTGGCTGTGCCAGCAGGTCATGTTTTCCTCCGTGTGACACCCCTTTTGGTTTCTGCTGTTTGTGCCTGAGGGGCAAGACCAGGAGCTTTCTTGTTTCTCCTCAGAGTCTGTCACTCGTCACCTCTGAGGGGAGCTTTTCACTCATTCATGCTTATTTAGACATTTCACTCCCAAATACCCTATTTGGAGGGTATATCAGGTAAATTTAAGAATGCTGCAGTGACTGAAGGGGTGCTTTCAGCCACGCAGGCTGTGTGGAGAACCCGACGTGCACAGGTTTCTCTAGATGTGCCATCATAGGGAGCGGCAGAGGACACATGGGGCTTCACTTTCTCACCAGCTGAACCAAACACCTGATGCTTCAAAAGAAGGAAAAGAGGGAAACAGTTAAAAATACCTTGCCAGTTTTTCAGAGACTACAGTGCAGAGAATTTATTCTTTTGTGATTCTAATAAGGAGACTAATAAAAATCATCTAATTTTAGACTTCAGGATAAATGCTGTAGCACGGTGCTTTCACCCTGCTCTCTGGAGCTCCCAGAGGGGTGCAGAGCCATCAATACATTTGATTGCTGCTTTAATTCCAAGTAGTTCTTTTAAAACAGAAATAACTTTAAAAGGTTTTGTTGAAAAAGAAAGCCTCTTAGAAAAGGTCTACTACCTTTTCCAACAATCAATATGAAAAAAATGTCCAAATCCATCAGCTAAATCTAGAGTAAAGCCAGGGATTATGCATTCATATAAATTCTGTTTCATTGTCCTGATCACCAGCTATATGAGCAACACTATTCTAGGGACATACATTTTCTCCCAAGTTTATTCTGGAAAAGGAGACAGGACATACCTAAGTTGGTAACTATGGCAGGGAAGTCCTGAGTTGTTGAGGTTACCAGCTCATGCTCTGATCTCGAGAAGGTGAGGAAAGAAGGAAATCTGTGAGCTAGAATGTTCAGAGGAGTGTTGGCTGAGGAGATGGGGCTTGAGCAGGGTGTCAACATTAGATTACAGTTTACTGAGCATTTCATGACAGGTTTTTCCAATATTCAACTTGATATCCCCCTGTATTTGTTTTTAGAAATGCCATGGGATTTAAAGAATCTTTTTTTTTTAAGTCCAGAAGGAATTACCAAAACATAAAAAAATGGAGTCAGGTTCTGTCGAAACTGTCCATCACTTAGCATCAATCTCACTCCTTCTTTAACTACATAGTCTTTGCTCTCTCTCAGAGCACCTATTCTATTTAATGTTACCACATTATCTTTAACGTATTTATCTATTTGCCTTTTTAAAACATGCGTCCATGTTTTGTCTTTTGTTAGTATATCAGCTGCGTTGTATGTGTGGCATGTGTCAAACACGTGCCAGTCAGTACAGGGATGAATGAGCAACATTTCAAAGAGTACAATAGTTCTGTGTGCAGGAATCATATAGACGCTTCCTCATGCCCATCCATAACACTCCCAGCTTCTCCACTTATTCATGGATCCATTCAGCACATATTTATTGAACACGTACTGTGTAACAAGCACTGTGCCAGGCACTGGAAATACAAGAGTGCGTGGTTAACAGTGGAATGTAGGGTCTATCAGAGGAAAAGACACAGGACAAACAGCTCTAGGAATAATTTATTACTGTCGTGTTAAGGGCTTCACTGAAGCTTCAACCTGAAGGAGCACGCGTGACTCAGCCAGGCAGAGTAGGGAGAGTGTTCCGGGAAGAGGGAGTACTGTGTACAAAGGCTAGGAGGTAGCAGGAGCGTGGCTGGAGGGATGGGACGGCTGTAGAGTTGAAACTACAGAGGTAAGTAGGGATGCATAGGCCTTGTTGAGGACTTTGGACATGAGAAGCATTGGGAAGCAATAGAAAGGTTTTAAGCAGAGAGGTATCATGACCATATTTTTTTTTGAGATCACCTGGCTACAGTGTGCATGGGGCAAAAGTGAATTCAAGGACACCACACAAGAGGCTACTGTGATGGTCCAAGTAATGGATACTGATGGCGTGAACTAGGGTGGTGGCAGTAGAGACGGTGAAACTTGGGCAGACTTGAGGGACAGTAGCTAGAGTCAACCAGACATGATGGTTGGTGGTGGAAGTAAGTACCAAGGATAACACCCACAGATTTCTGGCACGAACAGTCATGTGAAAGTTGGTTCCATTTACTAAAGAGAAGCAGGTTTGGAGGAAATGATGAGTCCAGTTGGGGTCATGTCAGATTTGAGGTGTGTCTGGAGAGACATCCAAGTAGACATGTCAAGTAAGTAGTTGGAAGGACTTGGAGGCACTGTGGAAGGCACAGTGTGATGGACCCCCACCCCAGCTTCTGTGGGGAGGGACAAGGCAATCTTAGAGAACACTAAATGAGAAAATATCCTAAGCAGAGCTCTGCTGTTTCAACTCAGTTTCTTTTTTTAAAATGCTAATTCACTAGGAAGACCAATTTCTTTAAACACCTCTCTTGAGACATGAAAAAGAAGTTAGAAGAGTTTTTGCCTCCTCTCTTTAGAACTGGAAAAGACAAGTGTTAATGATGAACTGAAATAACTGTACGTGTGAATGATAACTAACATCCCACGACTTGGTCACAACGATTATGACTGAAGCATTCATGTATATTATGTCTTGTAACAGTTTTTTGATGAACTTTCATTTTGCATGCAGTCAGGGATCTTTGACAATTCCTGTACTTCAAACAAACGCATTCATTTAATTGCGTGATAATGTAAATACTGTCTATGTCACTAAGCTTGGCACCCCATGAGAAGGGGTCCTGAGTCTTTCCTGCTCCCCCTGTACTTAAAGAATATGAGATGTGCTGATTTAGATGGAGTCAGGGTGAGCTGGAGTGTTTCTCTTTGTTCAGGAGGGTAGCAGTGGGCATATTTATTTAAAATAACAATTGTATAGGAACATCCTTTAGTGATGGCATTTTTATTATTTCTATTTACAAGTCCGGAAGAAGTATCTCAACTTCTTGTAAAATAATAAACTATAAATTATTCAGTACAAAATTTAAACCTTTTTTATTGAAATAATCCCAGACAATTGAATACAGCTAGGTCCTATAAACCTCCCCAAAGAAAAAGTTTTTGTGGGTTTTAGACCCATAAGTGCGTTATTTGATGTTATGAAGTACCTGGCTTCTCTCAACATAAAACTTTTGAAGCAACTAATTGAAAAACAGATTTTGCATGGTCCTTTTATTACACACACAAGCAACATTTCCTTCTTTTTTAGATTACTCACTGACTAGTGCAGACCTGTCGGCCCTGCAGGGCTTCAACTCCCCAGGAATGCTGTCTCTGGGACAGGTGTCAGCCTGGCAGCAGCACCATTTAGGACAAGCAGCCCTCAGCTCTCTCGTGTGAGTAACTAGAAATTTTCCCCAAATCTGTACCCCTATTTCCCAACCCCTGTCTCATTCCACTGCCTTTGAAGAAAGGCAGCCTGAAGGTATTCCGGCCTACCTACCACCCTTCTCTTTTTTTGCCTTGGTTAACATCAACAGACAAAGAGAATAAGAAAATGAGCTGTGCCCTTTGCTTTCTCCCCGGATCGTAGGGGTGGAGTGGTATCGTAGGGGTGGAGTGGTAGGGCTTGGGTATCTTATGTATGAATCAAGCTACATGGGATTCATGTGGTTGATCCCAGCCCACTGCATACACTGTATACCTCACCAAGAAGGGTTCACAAAAGAGAATGTTCCTTATGGACAGTGTGTGGGGATATAAGTGAAAAGGGTTTACAGTGGTGCCCAGGTAGGACCAGGCATCACCAGCAGAAGGAATGGTGCTTCAGTAGAACCAGAATAGTCAGCCCACAGAGCAGCTAGAGGAGAACATCCTAGATGAGGGGACAGCATAGCAGGCCCACGTGGCCTCCACGAGGGTTGGCTGCCTCACCCCTGCTCAGGACACTCGGGACACCCAGCCTACTAGCCTCCTGCCCTGAAAATCCCCAGAGAGCTTCCCTGCATCCTGAAATAGCTCCACAATGCATACTGTTATCAGTCGTCTTGGGAATTATGTCATGGAGAAAGGCACAGAGTATCTGAGGGAAATTTCTTTGCCTACACAGGTGTTTGGCCCTCGGGCCTTTGCAGAGCATCCTAACTGAACACACTAAAAATAGCCATGCAAAGGCAAGTGGAAAAGGCTTGGTGCTCAGACTGGGGGGAAAGCCTGTATACACTCTACTGTGTCCTACTCTGAGCAAGTGACTTAGCCTTTCTGAGACACTTTCCTCATCTGGAAAATAGGGTGACATGACTGACTTCTGAGAGCTGCTGTGAGAATAGGTGACATGTTGTGCCTGTCACAGAAGCAGCAGAAAGGAAGAGAGGAAGCAGAATTCAAGTTGCCATATTGTTCCTCTGCCATTTTGGTCCATGTACAGCATTAGTCACTGACACTGTTTTGGATCCTTCAGCTACAGAAGTACCAAGACTGTGGGTAACAGGACCAGTCACTAAAAATCTCAACTGTACTTGTTTTTTGTCTACCAGGGATATATAATTTTTTTCTGTGCCAAGCACTGCAGGAAACACCAAAGCTGGTCTTGGGGAATTCTGACAGTTTTCAGAGCCTGGACTCTTTTCAGTCGGGTGGTGTCTGTAATATTCCATTTATGCAGATGCACTCACAAACCATCTACCATATCTTTTTTTTTTCCTTCAGTGCTGGAGGGCAGTTATCTCAGGGTTCGAATTTATCCATTAATACCAACCAAAACATCAACATTAAGTCAGAACCAATTTCACCTCCCCGGGATCGAATGACCCCATCAGGCTTCCAGCAGCAGCCGCAGCCACCGCCGCAGTCACAACCCCCCCAGCCGCAGCCGCAGCCGCGGCAGGAAATGGGCCGCTCCCCTGTAGACAGTCTGAGCAGCTCGAGCAGCTCCTATGATGGCAGTGACCGGGAGGACCCACGGAGCGACTTCCATTCTCCAATTGTGCTTGGCCGACCCCCAAACACTGAGGACAGAGAGAGCCCTTCCGTAAAGCGAATGAGGATGGACACGTGGGTGACCTAAAGCTTCCAGGCTGGTGTTTGTACTTTCTGTTACTGCAGTGAACTGCTCTACATATCTAAGTTGGTAAATAAGGACATGAGTTAAATATATTTATATGTACATACATACATATATATCCCTTTACATATATATGTATGTGGGTGTGAGTGTGTTTATGTGTGGGTGTGTGTTGCATACACGGAATCAGGCACTTACCTGCAAACTCTTGTAGATCTGCAGGTGTGCATCCCATGGCAAACAGAGCACCCTGTAGGCAGAGTCTAGTCTGGCACTTCCTTGGACTACTTGTTTCATAAGATAACCAGTTTTTGCAGAGAAACGTGTACCCATATATATAATTCTCCCACACTAGCTTGCAGAAACCTAGAGGGCCCCTACTTGTTTTATTTAACTGTGCGGTGACTGTAGTTACTTAAGAAAAATGCTTTGTAGAACAGAGCAGTAGAAAAGCAGGAACCAAGAAAGCAATACTGTACATAAAATGACATTTATATTAATTACCCACCTGGCATGGGTCTCTGTTGCAAAGAGGTGCATGGGAAAGGGCTGTTGATATTAAAAACAAAAAACAAAACAAAAAAGCCCCACACATAACTGTTTTGCACGTGCAAAAATGTATTGGGTCAAAGAAGTGATCTTTAGCTAATAAAAAAGAGAGAGAATAGAAAACACGCATGAAATATTCAGAAAATATTAGCCTAGAAATATAGAGCATTAACAGTAAATTAATATATTAAGTTATAATTGGAATATGTCAGAAGTTTCTTTTTACATTCATATCATAAAAATTAAAGAAACTGATTTTAGCTCATGTATATTTTATATGAAAGAAAACACCCTTATGAATTGATGACTATATATAAAATTATATTCACTACTTTTGAACACATTCTGCTATGAATTATTTATATAAGCCAAAGCTGTATGTTGTAACTTTTTTTTTAGAGAATAGCTTTATCTTGTTTTAACTTTCTAGTTTTATTTTAAGAGGGGGAAAAAAAACAAACAAAAATATCTTGCAAGCAGAACCTTGGAAAAAAAAAGCCATGAACACTTATTACTCTATATGTAAATTAAAAGTTGAGCCAAACTCTTTGTGTATATAGAATCTTAAATATATTATCACCTTTGATGTAAGTACCTATGTATTGTATGGTCACCAGATTAAAAAGTATATTTTTGTGGATTGCCGCCAATTTAGGGGGAAAAGGCGAGATCCTTATTAAGTAGAGTATTCACTGTTTAATATTTACTATTTTGTTAAATATACTGTACTTTGGATTTTAATTATTGGCCCAGTCTTTTCAGAGGATTGTATAAAGGGGTTTCTCCCCTCACTGGTGGTGAATGTGTGATGTTACATTGTAATCTTTGTGCTGTATGGGTTGAGCATCATTATATATTTTATATGTGTATATAAATAGCAAAGTGGCAAAAAAAATTGGTGTTAAGTTCATCCTGCATAAATGTAAAATGTGTTGTGACAGATTTTATAAGGCATTATTTAAAACTTGCCTTTTGTGAGGAAAAAATATAGTAGAAAAGCTGACCTAATTTAATTAATATTAGAGAAAATGGCAAAATAGTTGATGAGCACAAAGGTTTTATAAGTGGTAAATGATTAGGAAAAAATATTCATGGGGAAAGGGGTCTTTTTTCCTTGACCCTCTAAAATAGCATGATGCAGCTGGTTACAGAATACTACCATGCCGGACACTCTGTGCATCGAATGACACTGCAGTGTGGGGAGCAGTCCTCTCATGGTGCCGATTCTTGGCACAATTCTTGCCATCCTGATGCCCTCAGCTGAGATGCTGACCAAGGCCTTACTCTCACAGGAAGACAGCTAAGTGGTAACAGCAAGCTTGGCAGGTCCCTGGGCTTGTGCCATGAACAAAATTCAAAGTCCTGTATGTCTTTCATCATCGATTTTTAAATACTCCCTTTCCTGAGAAACTCAAAATAAGGGTTTAAAATTACTGCTATTTTCTATTTTAAACTTAATATTAAGCAGCTACCTACAATTTTTACTTATGTTTTGGTTTTTCCCCCTAAATTGCATTCCTTGTGATGTTTTCCTCCTATGCTCTTTGTGACAAATCATCAGCCAGACTTCCTGGCTGACACATAGGTAGTAGGTACAGGATAAACGTGTGGCATTCCCAGCTGCAAAATGGAATTCTGCTTTTAATGACATTTTCGGTAGTAAATTTTGATAGAGGCCAAAAAAGGGAGGGCAATGTGCTTTGTCCTCTTGTCAGTTTAGACATTTGGCTCTTATTCAGAAAGGACTGGTTTTTCTTTAAAATATACTTATTTTACTGAACTACTTACAGGCACATTTCTTCATGAGGTCACACCTAATTGAAAGAAGACAGTTTCCCAACACTGAATTTCCAGGATAATCCTTACCACTTTGTAAACCATTTATAGCTTTGGAAGTGTTCAGTGCTTCTTTGGTTGTTATTTATGCATGTTCATGAACTTCTGCTGTACATGGGATAGGAGTTAACACATTCACATTTACTGTCTATTTTCTTGTGTGCCTTATGAGATGGCTTTTCTGACTGTATCTCAATAGTCTTTCTTTCTATGCAGGTTTATAATCAGTACAACTACTGTTTTCTAAAATAATATTACGCAAGGCTCGGAGTTTGTATTTCAATTACACTGACCAAGTAACAATGTATTCTGTTTTCAGGAACTGAGTATTTGACTGTTAACCCTTTTCCCATATACCCAGTGTGACTTAGAGCATATGGACTTGACAAGAGACGCCCTCACCCAGACCCCATGTACGAGCACATAAACATACATGTCTCCTGTTGGAAACCAGCTCAGAGTGGGGAAGACACTAACTGTGTCACTTTAGAACCTACTTTTCTACCCTTTTAGACTCATGTGTTTTGTATGACACCATCATAAGAAATTTTATCCCTGCAGATGAAGTATTTTATTACTAAAAGACAAAAACAAAAAAAGCTTAAATTGCACTGGTTAAAGTATGGTTTCCAGCAGCTGTACTTCCTTCAGCAGTCTACCTGGTACTACATTGAGAGTGAAAGTCACCACTGTACATTTACAGATGGTCCCAATCAAAAATCAACCTTTTGAGCCCTAATTATGTCCATTGTGTTAGAGACTAAATCAGGGGTTTGTTCTAAAAGAACAATATATGTTTTACCATTTCCTTTTACTGTAAGGACAACTAATAAAGCATTAACATATTTTCTGTATTAACCATCATGCGCACAAGAAATACATAGTAAATAAGGAACCAGAAAACTCCTGGCATTGGATCATAAGAAGCTAGATGATTAGAATGTGAAAAAGATTTTACAAATGTAAAACTTTTATTTCTCTGTAGAAACTTCACTTTGCTGTGCAAGAAGACACTGCTTTGCTATATTTAAAATGGCTTTTTTAAAAGAGATTTATGTATTTGGTAAATGTTTGTAGTCAACAGTTCACACAAGAAGCTGTACACGGTTTGATCATGTAAAACCGTTTGGCGGCACAAGCTGGACTTTGTTGCCATCCTTGAGATGAACCTTTTAAGAAAAATAAGTTAATCTCAATTTTTCCCTGAATGTGTTTTTTTTCTTCATTATACAATAAATATTATAGTGAACTTTTTATCAAATGGTTAAGACAATGTTAGAGGTTGTTGTAAACTCTTTGTATCCTGCACTCACTACAGTAAAGATGGACTGGCTTTTCCTGTGTACTCCAGACTCTGTCATGTTTGCCACCAGTCGTCCTCTTTTCCCTTCCCCTTCCTCTCTCCCTCCCCTCCCTTTCCCTTTCCCTCCTCCTTCCCCTCCCCTCCCCTTTTCTGCTTGCAGGTCCCTTTCACATGCTTTGAGATGTCAGGGAAACTGTTGGCGGCACCCCGCCAGCCTCCCTGTATTGGCTCCCGAGGCCTCTCCTCCTGGGGCGGCCCTGGACGCTTTAGGAAGCAGCCAGGGATCCAGTCCCAGCATCAGCCAGCCTGGCCGTTCTGTGCATGCTGGTGTGGATACATTAAACCCATTCAGTCTCTGATCACGGCTTCCTGCAGGATATGCTACTAAAGTGTGGGGGTGGGGCATTGCCGGCACTTACTATCGTCCGAGTCTATTTCTCCCTCAAGTTTAGGTGGTGAAATAATTTGTTTTACTCAACATGCATACATAATACTGAGCTGGGGTGGCAGAAGGCAGATTTACTAAAAAAAATTTTTATTTTCAAAAGTGATGTGAAAAATTAAACTTGCAGCAGAAAGAGTTCTTTTCCTCTGATTCGCTTTCTAAGCCATCTCCCAGCTGAGCAGATTCTTGCTGTCAAAAGCTAAATTTCTGTGCTGGCTTTACTTGCTGGCTACTGTGAGACTCTTACTAGCAGGTTTTGAAAGCTGGTTGAGGCCTGTGGCTAAAAATAATCACATCGGCAGCTACTTAAAATCAATTCATTGCGATTTCCTAGTTGGCTCCCATGGGTGCTGCCTCCCTGTAGGCTCTGTCTTGTTTTTCAGTTGATTCTGTGACTGACACCAGCCAAGAAAATGACTTTTCAGTGATGTCTTCTGCCAGTGGGATGGCTCCTCCTACCTGCTCCCATCTGCCTGTCCAGTCTCTCACAAGGGGGTCAAAGTACCACTTGGCTGTAGAACTGAGGAAGCAGCGGTCTTCCTTTCAGCTGACACAAGAGTTGGGAGGTTCCAAACAGGCACCTGGAACACTACGGGGAGGGGCTCGTGGGTGCTGAGTGGACACGTGCCGCCAGGCAGAGCGTGCTTAGCCCAGCGAGTGAGAGGTGGGCCCCAGCCCATGACTGCACGTAGCTGGGGTCAATTCCCACCTCCACTGCAGTGTCTGCTTCCTAGAGGACCCAAACTAACAGGGCGGCTTACCCCGCTTTGAGAACATGCCCTAGACTCCAGTCACTGTCTTACACAGTCTGCCTGCTCTGTGTATACCAAAGCGGCTGAATGCAGCTGGGGAAGAAAAAAATCAGTTATACTAACTGGTTTCACCATATTATCCTCCACCACGCTTTTTTTAAACTTTATTTTGAACTAATTTTTTAACTTACAGAAAAGTTGGAAAAATAGTAGGTTCCATATGTCCCTCACTTAGCTTTCCCTAATGTTAACATTTACATAACCATAGTACCACTATCAGAACCAAGAAATTAACATTGATACAGTGCTATTAACTAAATGCCTTATTTGAATTTCACCACTTTATCCACTATCTCTGTTCTAGGATCCAATCCAGGATCCCACATTGCATTTAGTTATGTCTCTGTAATAGTTCCTCAGTCTTGTCTTGGCTTCAAAAAGACAAGACACTTTTGAAGAATACTGATCAGTTACTCTGAATAGTATCCCTTGATGTGTGGATTTGTGTTTTCTCATGATTGGAATGAGTGTGCATTTTGGCAAGAATGCCACAGAAATAATGTATCCTTAAGGCATCATGCAGTTCATGTCATATTTTGTACAGGTGATGTTGACCGTGACCACTTGGTTAAGTGGTTTCTATTGGGTTTCTCCACTGTAAAGTTACTATCTTTCCCTTTGTAGTTGGTAAGTATCTTGGGGAGATACTTTGAAACTATACATAGGTTTTTCAAACTTTCACCTACTAATTTTAGCATCTTGTTTAGAACAACTATTTCTGTAGTATTATTTGCCTGTTTTCTTCTACATTAATTGGACTTCTGAAGGAAGAGCTGTCTCTTCTCCCCACTAATTTATTTGATCATATTAATTATAGAATCATGGATATTTATTTTATTCTATGGGTTATAATCTAGTACTATCATTATTTTGTTCCTTAAATTATTCCAGTTTTGGCCATTAAAAGCTCCTTTAGGTAGACTCCTGTATTCTTTGGAAAAGCTCCTCCCCACTTTTTAAGTATTTCCTTACCTACCTTACTTTCTGGCAAGATGTTAAACACTCTCATATTCATTCCCTGTCCAGGTACTGGAACAGCCACCTCTCCAAGGATTCCTAGTTCCATTTATCGGAGAATGGCATTGAGAAGCCAAGATTTTGGCACTACGTGTGCTCACTGCTACTAGAGTCACTGCTTTTTGGCCCTCTCTGCCAACAAAGCTAGGAAATAATGTAGGTATGCTCACTCACAGACACACATCCATATTCTGCAGCTAGTTATTGAAACGTGTATGTGAAAAAACATGAGCTTACAGTAACACTTCCAATTTCAATTCAACATCACAGGGTTCATTTTAACCTTTCCTTATTTGTTAATTCTTTCTCCTAAGGTAAGAACCTGGCTCTCATTATCTGCAGTCTTTTCACTTGTTCCGTTCTATCGTACACATAAGGTAGTTTCAGAATTGCCAGTCCAAGGACTTCCCTGGTGGTCTAGTGGTTAAAACTCTGCGCTTCCACTGCAGGGGACACGGGTTTGATCCGTGGTCGGGGAACTAGGATCCTTCATGACGTATGGCATGGGAAAAAAAAAAAATTGCCAGTCCACACCTGCGTGACAAACACATTTATTGACCAGATTAGAGCATTTGTGTAGTTCTTTTTCCCTCTGGCTTTACATTATCCAGTGAGGACAGTGTTTTCCATGGTTACTTTATGTTCCCAACCACTTTCAGTGTTACCATTATTCAATATAATATAGTTAGGATCTCTTGTTGGCTTTTATTTCATTTCAGGTACTCCCCCTCATACTTGTTGGTTTTAATTTATTTGATAAGTGAATGGTAACTGAAACATTATTATGTTCTAAGAGAGCTATACAAAAGATACAGTAATGTCACTCTTTTCTCACCCCTGCTACTACATCCCCCTCCCTGACTTTTCCCACCAGCCCTCTACGGATAACCAGTCTCTAGCTTCTGGTTTAATCCTTCCTGTATTATTTCTTTTGCATAAATTAGCATTTTGGTGGGTTTCTTTTTGTTTCTTTTGCTTTCTTCACTTAACGGTATGTCTGGTATAAACAAGATATAAACTACACACTCCTGAACAACTAATGGGTCAAAAACGAAATCAGTCAAAAGGGAAATCAAGAAATATCTTGAAACAAATGCAACTGGAAACAAAACATACCAAAACCAATGGGATGTTGCAAAAGCAGTTCATTAAGGGAAGTTTATAGTGATAAGTGCATTTATAAACAAAGAAAGATCCCAAATAAACAACCTAACTTTACACCTCAAGGCACTAGAAAAAGAAGAACAAACTAAGCCAAGGTAAGCAGAAGGAAGGAAATAACAGATCAGAGGGGAAATAAAGGAAATAGAGATCAGAGCAAAAATAAGAGATTCAAAACCAAGAGCTGTTTTCTTTAAAAACAAAATTGACAGAACTTTAGCTAGACTAATTAAGAATAAGAGAATACAATCAGAAATGAAAGACGCAATATCACAACTGATAACAGAAATACACAGCATCATAAGACATTATAAGGAACACTTGTATACCAACAAATTGAACAACAGAGAAGAAATGGATAAATTCCTAGAAACATACAACCAACCAAGACTGAATCAGGAAGAAACAGAAAATCTGACTAGACCAATAACAAGAAGATTCAATCAGTAATCAAAAACCTCCCAACACAAAAAGCCCAGGACCAGATGGTTTTGCTGGTGAATTCTACCAGTTAAAAAATCCTCCTCAAACTATTCCAAACAACTGAATTGGAGGTAACACTCCCAAACTCTTTATGAGGCCAGGACTACCCTGATAACCAAAGCCAGATAAGGACAATACAAGAAAAATTACAGGCCAGTATCCCCAATGAACAGAGATGCAAAAATTCTCAACAAAATATTAGCAGAACAAATTCAATGGCACATTAAAAGGATAATACACCATGATCAAGTTAGATTTATCCCCGGGATACAAGGGTGGTTCAACATGCAGATCAATCAATGTGATGTATCACATTAATAGAATGAAAGGTAAAATTCATATGATCATTTCAATAGATACAGGAAAAGCATTTGACAAAACATCCTTTCATGATAAAAATGCTCAGTAAAGTGGGTATAGAAGGAGCAAACCTCAATATAATTAAGGCTTTATATGACAAACCCACACCCAACCAACCCACAATCATATGCAACAGTGAAAGGTTGAAAGCTCTTCCTCTAACATTAGGAACAAGACAAGGGTGCCACTCTCACCACTCTTGGTCAACATACTGGCAATCCTAGCCAGAGCAATCAAACAATAAAACAGAAGAAGATTCTGGAAAAAATGCCTATGTAAAAGATCCTGGCTTCCCTGTCCCTGAGCAAAGATCAATGATTAGGCAGCTATCCACAAACAAAAACAGCTCCAGGAAATCTCTAGAATCCACTTACGAAATTTTAGCAACATGGTGGGGGAAAAAAAACAAAAAAAAACCTGAGAATATCTGCACAAGAAGAGAAGGAAGACAACTACATTTTGCGTGTATCATCCCATCCTCCAAGACAGTATTCAGCACCAAGAAGGCCAGCTACTAAGAGTGCCTCTGAGTGGGAGACCTGCCCTGCAGACAAGCTCAGCAGCTTCCACCACTGATGAAGTCACCAGCCAGCTGCTCAGATTTGCCAGCCATACCACAGGTATTTACATTCCCTAATGCCAGCCAGTCGAGCTTCAGTTCAATCCCTCCCTGCTTCCTAACCCCCTCCCCCCAACCCACTGCCTCCTGCAAGAGGCTGGACCTGCACCAGTAGCCATCCAAGGTCTCTGTGGCTGCACATGGATAAGAAGTCAGACACCTGAGTCCCTCCCCACCCCCACCAGAGCCTGGGAGCTACACTTAGAGCAAACTGGCTTCAACAGCTACATGAATGCAAGACACAAATGCCGTCAGCTGACGCCCACCACTGGCTCTGTGCTAGGGACTAGACCCTCCAGCTGCCCACCGGTATGCCACCAGCCTGATGCTGGTCACTGGTCTCCACTGTAGCACATATGCAGGGAGAGGAAACAGTACAGCCACAGGTAAATACACTGACAGCCAGGCCCCCTGATGCTGCTTTTGGGCAAGGATCAGGCCCTGCCTTCCCTCACAGGGAAGCAACAAGATGCCCACCTATAGACAGCCCCTCCAGCTTTGCTCCAGCATGCCAATGCCCAACCCCCATCACCAGCCCTCACTACAGTGTGCACAACCCATGGGGAGACTGTAGCACACTGACATCCAGGGACCCTGCAGCTGCCTGCAGGCCTGGATCAGGCCTGGATCATGCCCTGCCTTCTGTCTCTGGCCAGCACCACCACACCTACCTGTAACTAGCCCCTCCAGCAGTACACATGCATGCCCCCAGCCTGACTCCCACCCCTGGCCTTCACTGCAGTGTACATGCCCGGGGGAGAGAATACAGCCACAGAAGAGAACACCAAGGACCAGGGCCCCTAGCAGCTGTTTCTGAGTCCAGATGAGGCCCTGTCTTCTGTTGCTGGCCAGCACCACCATGCCCACATGTAGCTAGTTCATCCAGCTGAGGACCTGCATGCCCCACAGCCTGACCCCTGTCACTGTCCTCCACTGTAGTAAACATACCCGGGGGTAGAGTGTGAAGCCATAGGAGAACATGCTGACACCCAGGTCCTCCACAGATGACAGTGAGCCCATAGCTGGCCCTGGCCCTTGCTACCTGCCCTGACCCCCATCACTTCAAGTGTGCCTGCAAATAACCTCTGCCACTACAAAGGCATCTGCAGCAGCCCCTGAAGCAGAGTATGTGCACACCATTGGCTCCAGCCATCACTGCTGCCTGCCCTGCTCCCTAGCAGGGGAGGCATGGCTTAGAAGCCCAACATCCCTTGCAGCCATTTCAGATTCCCTGCAGTGCTCACCCAGGAATACATAGTTGTCAATACTGTAGATCCTAGTGGCTTGAGACAGACATCACACCCGCATTGGATCCAGTGCTGCCATGTGCCCTGTAGAGCTAGATCTGGGGTCACCACACAATCTGGTGTTCCCCTATCCACAGGTAAGAGGCTTCTCTTACCAAAATCAGTCCATAAAGTCTGGAAGAGGTGACTACCTCTTCAAATGCTCGGACACCTACACAAGGCTACAGGGATCCCAAAGAATCAGGAAAACTTGTTGCTACCAAAGGAATACAGTAAACCTCCACTATCCAGACCAAAGAAATGGAGATTCATGAATTGCCCAACAAATACTTAAAAATAATTGCAAAAAAAAAAAAATTGCCTACAGATGCTCAGAGAGCTAGAAGAGAACACAGATAAACAATTTGATAATATGAGAAAAATAAAACAAGAACGAAATGAGAAGCTCAATAAAGAGACAGAAAACATAAGACAGAACCAAACAAATTTTGAAGCTAAAGAATACAATGACTGAACTGAAGCCTTCAACAAAGAGCTTCAACAGCATATTTGAACAAATAGAGGGGAGAATCAGTGGACAAGAAGACAAGTCAACTGAAACTGTACAATTAGAAAAGCAAAAAGAAAAAATAATGTAGAGGAACAAAGAAAGCCTACAGAAGTTATGGGACATAATCAAAGGAAATAATGTACACATTACTGGAGTCCCAGAAGGAGGAGAGAAGGAAAAGGAGTAGAACACACATGAGAAGAAAATTGGACATTCAAGTTCACGAAGCTAACAGGTCATCAATCCAAAACATTCTTCTCCAAAACACATAGTGATAAAATTTTCTAAAACCAAAGACAAAGAGAGAATTTTAAAAGATAAAGAGAGAATTCTAAAAGCATCAAGAGAAAAAAAATTCTCTTATACAAGGGAGCCCCTATAAGACTATTAGCAGATTTCTCACCAGACACTAGGCCAGGAGAAAATGAGATAATATATTCAAAGTGCTAAGAGAAAGAAACTGCCAACTAAGAATACTTTACCAAGCAAAGTGGTCCTATAGAAATAAAGGTGAAATAAAATCTTTCCCTAATAAACAAAAGCTGAGGGGACTCATCATCACTGAATGTATAGTACAAGAAATGCTGAAAGGAGTTCTTCAAGATGAAAAAAAGGCCACTAATTAGTAGCTTGAAAACATGAAAATATACAACACACTGGTAAAGGATAGAGTAAGATTTTGAATACCTTAATACTGTAATATAATATGCTAACTACTTAACTCTAGATAAAGGCTAAAAGGCAAAAGTATTAAACAT
This sequence comes from Phocoena phocoena, assembly GCF_963924675.1. Classification (NCBI taxonomy): domain Eukaryota; kingdom Metazoa; phylum Chordata; class Mammalia; order Artiodactyla; family Phocoenidae; genus Phocoena; species Phocoena phocoena. Next base: position 126,273,365 of record NC_089220.1, on the reverse strand, counting down.
AGCATTAGCTTCAACAATTTGTTAATGGATACACAATAAAAAATGTAAATGGTATCATCAAAAACCTAAAAGGGGAGGGGAAGGGGGAATAAATGGATACAGCTTTTATATGCAATCAAACTAAATTGCTATTAGCATAAAATACACTGTTATATTTATAAGATTTTTTTTTAAACTTCATGGGAACCCCAAAGCAAAATTCTACAACATATACATAAAAGAGAGGAGGGAATTAAAACATAACACTGTGGAATATCATCAATTTACAAAGGAAAGCAACAAGAAAGGAAGACAAGAAAAAAATGGAACTATAATAACTGTCAGAAAACAATAAGATGGCATTAGTAAGTCCTTACCTATCAATAACTACTGTAAATGTTAATGGATTAAATTCTCCAATCAAAAGACACAGACTGGATGGATAGATTAAAAAAAAAAAAAAAGACCCAACTGTACGCTAACAAGAGATCTCAGCTCTAAGGACATGCATAGGTTCAAAGTGAAGGGATGGCAAAAAATATTCCATGTAAGTGGAAGCCAAAAGAGCACGGGTAGCTATACTATATCAAACAAAATTGACCTTAAGCCAAAAATAGTAACAAGAAACAAAGATGGTCATTACGTAATGATAAAGGGTTCAACTCATCAAGAAGATATAACAATCATAAATGTATATGCGCCCAACATCAGAGCACCTAAATATATTAATACTAACAGATCAAAGGGAGAAATAGGCAACAATACAGTAATAGAAGAGGATTTCAATACCCCACTTTCAGCAATATATACATCATCCAGACAGAAAATCAATGAGGAAACATTGGACTTGAACTATACTTTAGACCAAATGGACCTAACAGAAATATGCGAACATTCCAGAATATACATTCTTCTCAAGGGCACATGCAACATTACCCAGGATAGATCACACGACAGGTCACAAAAAAGTCTTACCATATTTAAGAAGAATGAAATCATACTAAGTATCTTTTCTAACTGCAATGGTATGAAACCAAAAATCAATAACAGGAGGAAAGCTGGAAAAATCCCACATATATAAGACTAAGCAACATGTTCCTGAATAAACAATGGGTTAAAGAAGAAATAGAAAAGGGAATTAAGAAATAATCTTGAAACAAATGAACATGGAAGCACAACATATCAAAACCTATGAGATGTTGCAAAAGCAGTCCTAAGAGGGAAGTTTATAGTGATAAATGTCTGCCTACATTAAGAAACAAGAAAGAGCTCAAGTAAACAACCTCACATTACACATTAAGGGAATAGAAAAAGAACAAACAAAGCCTAAATTTAGTAAAAAGAAGGAAATAAAAAGATCAGAGCAGAAATAAATGAAATAGAAACCAGAAAATTACTAGAAAAGATCAATGAAACCAAGGGCTGGGTTTTGGGTTTTTTTTTTTAAATAAACAGGATTGACAAAGCTTTTGCTAGACTGAATCAGAAAATGAAATAAAAGATATTACAAATGATAGCACAGAAATACAAAGGAACATGAGCAACTACTATGAGTAATTATACACCAACAAACTGGATAACCTAGAAGAAATGGAAATTCCTAGAAACACAGAACCTACCAAGACTGAAGATATAGAAAATCTGAGCAGACCAATATTAAGCAGATTGAGCCAGTAATCACAAACCTCCCAACACAGAAAAACCCAGGACCAGATGATGGCTTCACTGATGAATTCCACCAAACATTTAAAGAAGAATTAATGGCAATCCTTCTCAAACCATTCCCCAAAAAAAACTGAAGAAGAGGGAACATACCCAAACTCATTTACAAGGCTACCATTACCCTGATACCAGAGTCAGAAAAGGATACTACAAGAAAAGAGAACTACAGGCCAGTATCCCTGATGAATAGAGATGCAAAGAATTTCAATAAAATACTAGGAAACTAAATTCATCAGCACATTAAAAGGATCATTTACCATGATCAAGTGAGATTCATCTCTGGACATAAGGTGGTTCAACATACGCAAATCAATCAATGTGCTACACCACATTAGTAGAATGAAAGATAAAAATCATACGATCATTTCAACAGATGTAGAAAAAGCATTTGACAAAACAACATTCTTTCATGATAAAAATGCTCGACAAACTGGGTATAGAAGGAACATACCTCAATACAGTAAAGGCCATACATGACAACCCCATAGTCAACATCATGCTCAACTGGTGAAAGGCAGAGAGCTTCTTCCCTAAGACCAGGAACATGACTAAAGTATACACTCTCACCACTCCAATTCAACATAGTATTGGAAATCCCAGCCAGAGCAATTAGGCAAGAAAAAGAAAAAAAAAGACATCCAAATAGGAAGGTAAAAAGTAAGACTGTATTTGCTTGCAGATGATATGATCTTATATATAGGAAATCCTAAAGACATGACCCTAAAACTGCTAGAACTATTCAACAAATTCAGTAAAGTTGCAGGATATAAAACCAACACACAGGGCTTCCCTGGTGGCGCAGTGGTTGAGAGCCCGCCTACCAATGCAGGGGACGTGGGTTCGAGCCCTGGTCCGGGGGGATCCCACATGCCGCGGAGCGGCTGGGCCCGTGCGCCACAACTGCTGAGCCTGTGCTCTGGAGCCCGTGAGCCGCAACTACTGAGCCCGAGTGCTACAGTTACTGAAGCCTGCGTGTCTAGAGCCCGTGCTCCGCAACAAGAGCAGCCACTGCAGTGAGAGGCCCACGCAACGCAAAGAAGAGTGGCTCCCACTCGCCGTAACTAGAGAAAGCCCACGAGCAGCAACAAAGACCCAACTCAGCCAAAAATAAATGAATGAAATAAATAAATTTATTTAAAAAAAAAAAACCAACACACAGAAAATAGTTGTGTTTCTATACACTAACAACGAAACATCTGAAAAAGAAACAGAACAATCCCATTCAAAATAGCATCTAAAACAATAAAATACTTAGAAATAAATCTAACTGAGGAGGTAAAAGTTCTTTTGCCTGAAAAGTACAAATTTGATGTAAGAAATTGAAGACAACACAAATAAAAAGATAACCAGTATTCATGGATTGAAATAATTAATATTATTAAAATGTCCATACTATCCAAAGCCATCTATGGATTCACTGCAACCCATATCAAAATTCCAAAGGCATTTTTCCGAGAGATAGAAAAAACAATCTTAAAATGTGTATTGAGCCACAAAAGACCCTAAATAGCCAAAGCAATCCTGAGAAAAAAGAATAAAGACAAACCCATCATACTTAACTGATTTCAAACTATACTACAAAGTTATAGTAATCAAAACAGTGTTGTACGAGTATAAAAATAGACACACAGGAAATTCCCTGGGGTCCAGTGGTTAGGACTTGGTGCTTTCACTGTGGTGGCCCAGGTTCAATCCCTGGTTGGGGAACTAAGATCCCACAAGACACTTGGTCTGGCAAAAAAAAAAAAAAAAATTAGACACACAGATCAGTGGAACAGAATCAAGAGCCCAGAGTCAAGAATACTCAGTGGGGAAAAGATAGTCTCTTTCCTCTAAATGGTGCCGAGAAAATTTGATAGTCTCTTTCCAACCAATGGTGCTAAGAAAACTGGGTATTCATACATAAAAGAATGAAAGCAGACCCCTATCTTACACCAATCAAAACATTAACTCAAAATGGATTAAGGACTTAAACATAAGACCTGAAACTATAAAACTCCCAGAAGAAAACACAGGGGAAAAGCTCTTTGACATTGGTCCTGGCAACAATTTTTTGGATATGACACCAAAAACACAAGTAAGAAAAGCAAAAATCAACAATTTGGACTATATCAAACTAAAGAGTTTCTCCACAGAAAAAGAAGCAATAAAAACATGAAAAGACAACAGAATGGGAGAAAATATTTGCAAACCATATATCTCATAAGGTTTTAATAACAAAAGTATATTAAAGGGGCTTCCCTGGTGGCGCAGTGGTTGAGAGTCCGCCTGCCAATGCAGGGGACACGGGTTCATGCCCTGGTCCGGGAGGATCCCACATGCCACGGAGCGGCTGGGCCCATGAGCCATGGCTGCTGAGCCTGCGCATCCGGAGCCTGTGCTCCGCAACGGGAGAGGCCACAACAGTGAGAGGCCTGCGTACCACAAAAAATTAAAAAAAAAACATGTATATTAAAGAACTAATACAACTCAATAGCAAAAAACAAATAAACAATCCAATTTAAAAATGGGCAGAGGATCTGAATAGACATTTTTTTCCAAAGAAAACACACAGGTGGCCAACAGGTAGCATGAAAAGATTCTCAGCATCACTAATCATCAGGGAAATGTAAATCAAAACCACAATGAGCTATCACCTCATACCTATTAGATTGGATATCATCTAAAAGATGAGATAACAAGCTTAATGAGGATGTGGAGAAAAGGGAACCCCTATGCACCACTGGTGAGAATGTAAATTACTTTAATCACTATGGAAAACTGTATGGAGGTTCCCCCAATTTTTTTTAAAACTACCATATGATCCAGGAATCTCACTTCTGGTACATATACAAAATAAATGAAAAAAAGATATCAAAAAGGAATCTGTACTCCCATGTTTCTTGCAGCATTATCGACAACAGCCAAAATATAGTAACAATCTAAATGTCTGTCAATGGATCAATGGATAAAGAAGATTCAGTGGATACCCTGTGCCTCCACTGACAGCATCAACCCCTAGCCTAGTGCCTAAAGTCTGTAATATTATAAAAATGCTAATCCAAGTCTAAACAGCAGGGTTGAGACTAGAGGGATGAATGAGGAACTTGCCGTGTGTGCAAAATCTAAGAGGTGCCGAAAATCTCAGTAATCATGAGGAATAATATTTAATAAAATATTTCAGGGGAGATGGAGACAAAATCATGGAGTAGAAGGACATGAGCTCCACGCATCTTATGGAAACACCAAAATCACAACTGCTGAACAACCATTGACAAAACAAACAAACAAAACAAAAATGCTGGAACCTACCAAAAAAGATATTCTACATCCAAAGATGAAGAAGCCACAATGAGAAAGGAGAAGGGGCACAATCATGATAAAATCAAATCCCATACCTGCCGGGTGGGTGTCCCACAAACTGGGAAATAATCATGTCACAGAAGTTCTCCCACAAGGGTGAAAGTTCTGAGCCACATGGCAGGCTCCCCAGCCTGGGGGTCTAGCAATGGGAGGAGGAGCCCCCAGAGAATCTGGCGTTGAAGGCCAGTGGGGTTTGATCACAGGAATTCCATGGGACTGGGGGAACAGCAACTCCACACTCGTAAGGTGCACACAAGGTCTCATGTACACCAAGACCCAGGGAAAAAAGCAGTGACCTCATAAGAGCCAAGGCCAGACCTACCTGCAGTATTGGAGGGCCTCCTGTGGATGCAGGGGACAGCTGTAGCTCACTGTGGGGAAAAAGACACTGGCAGTTGTAGTTCTGGGCAGCACTCATTGGCATGAGCCCTCCTGGAGGCTGCCATTTTCTCACCAAGACCTGGCCCCACCCAACAGCCTGTAGGCTCCAGTACTGGGATGCCTCAGGCCAAACAACCAACAGGGTGGGAACAGAGCCCCACCCGTTAGCAGTCAGGCTGCTTAAAGTCTTCCTGAGTGCACAGCTGCCTGGTAAACACAACCCTTGACATGGCTCTGCCCACCAGAGTGACAAGAGCCAGCTCCACCCACCAGTGGGCAAGAACCAGTTCCAACCACCAGGAAGCCTGCACAAACTTCTTAGACAGCCTCATATACCAGTGGGGGAGACAACAGAAGCAAGAACTACAATGCTGCAGCCTGTGGAATGGAAACTACAATCACAGAAAGTCAGACAAAATGAGACAGCAGAGGAGTATGTCCCAGATGAAGGAACAAGATAAAACCTCAGAAGAACAATTAAGTGAAGTGGAGATAGGCAACCTACCTGAAGAATAATTCAGATTTATGATAGTAAAGATGATCCAAGATCTCTGAAAGAGAATGGAAGCACAGGTCGACAAGATACAAAAAATGATTAACAAAGACCTACAAGAGCTAAAGAACAAACAGGGATGAACGATACAATAACTGGAATCAAAAATACACTACAAAGAATCAGTAGCAGAGTAATTGGAGGCAGAAGAACAGATAAGTAAGCTGGAAGACAGAATGGTGGCAATCACTACCACAGAACAGATAAATAAAAAAGAATGAATAGAAATGAGGACAGTCTCAGAGACCTCTGGGACATTAAATGCACCAACAGTTGAATTATAGGAGTCCCAAAATAATAAAAGAGACAGAAAGGACCTGAGAAAATACTTGAAGAGATAATAGTTGAAAACTTCCCTAACATGGGAAAGGAAAGTCACCCGAGTCCAGGAAGTGCAGAGAATCCCAGGCAGGGTAAACCCAAGGAGGAACTCGCCAAGGCACATAGCAATCAACTTGACAAAAATTAAAGACAAAGAAAAATTATTAAAAGGAACAAGAGAAAAGCAACAAATAACACATGAGGGAATCCCATAAGGTTATCAGCTGATTTCTCAGCAGAAACTCAACAGGCAAGAAGGGAGTGGCAGAATATATTTAAAGTGATCAAAGGGAAGAAACTACAACCAAGAATACGCTACACATCAAGGCTCTCATTCAGATTCAATGGAGAAATCAAAAGCTTTACCGACAAGCAAAAGCTATGAGAATTTGGCACTACTAGACCAGCTTTGCAACAAGTGCTAAGTGAACTTCTCTAGGTGGAAAAGAAAAGGCCACAACTAGAAATAAGAAAATTACGGATGGAAAAGCTTACTGGTAAAGGCAAACATACAGTAAAGGTAGGAAATCATCCACACACAAATATGATATCAAAACCAGCAACTTTGAGGACAGTACAAGTGAAGGATATTGGAAATGCATTTGAAATTAAAAGACCAGCAACTTAAAACAATCTTGTTTATATATAGAGTGCTATATCAAAAGCCCATGGGGGACATCCCTTGTGGCACAGTGGTTAAGAATCCGCCTGCCAATGCAAGGGACACAAGTTCAATCCCTGGTCCAGGAAGATCCCACATGCTGCAGAGCAACTAAGCCCATGCACCACAACTACTGAGCCTGTGCTCTAGAGCCTGTGAGCCACAACTACTGAGCCTGTGTGCCTCAACAACTGAAAGCCTGCGTGCCCTAGAGCCCACACACCGCAATTACTGAGCCCACATGCCACAACTACTGAAGCCTGAGTGCTCTGGGCCCATGTGCCACAACTACTGAGCTTGCATGCTGCAACTACTGAAGCCTGTGTGCCTAGAGCCTGTATTCTGTAACAAAAGAAACCACCACAATGAGAAGCCCGTGCACCACAACAAAGAGTAGCCCCCGCTCACTGTTACTCGAGAAAGCTCACTTGCAGCAACAAAGACCCACCACACCCCCCAAAAAAACCCCATGTTTACCACAAACCAAAAATCTACAACAGATACACACAGAAAAAAGAAAAAGCAACCCAAACAAAACACTAAAATTGTCATCAAATTACAAGAGAACAAAAGAGGAAGGGAAGAAAAAGACCTACAAAAACAAATCCAAAACAATTAACAAAATGGCAATATGAACACATATCAATAATTACCTTAAATGTAAATGGATTAAATGCTCCAACCAAAAGACACAGACTGGCTGAATGTATACAAAAACAAGACCCATATACATGCTGTCTACAAGAGACCCACTTCAGATCTAGGAACACATAAAGACTGAAAAGTGAGGGGATGGAAAACAGTATTCCATGCAAATGGAAATCAAAAGAAAGCTGGAGTAGCAATACTCATATCAGACAAAATAGACTTTAAAATAAAAACTATTACAAGAGACAAAGAAGGACACTACATAATGATCAAGGGATCAATCCAAGAAGAAGATATAACAATTATAAATATCTATGCACCCAACATAGGAGCACCTCAATACATAAGGCAAATGTTAACAGCCATAAAAGGAGAAATCAACAGTAACACAATAATAGAGGGGAAATTTAACACCCCACTTGCATCAATAGACAGATTAATCCAGACAGAAGATCATTAAGGAAACACAGGCCTTAAATGACACAGTAGACCAGATGGACTTAACTGATATTTATAGAGCATTCCATCCAAAAGCAGCAGAATACACATTCTTCTCAAGTGCACATGGAATGTTCTCCAGGACTGATCACATGCTGGGCCACAAAGCAAGCCTCAGTAGATTTAAGAAAACTGGAATCATATCAAGGCTCTTTTCTGACCCTAACACTATGTGAATAGAAATCAACTACAAGAAAAAAAAACAGTAAAAAACACAAACACATTGAGGCTAAACAATATGTTACTAAACAACCAATGGATCACTGAAGAAATCAAAGAGGAAATCAAAAAATACTTAGAAACAATTGACGATGAAAACACGATGATCCAAAACCTATGGGATGTAGCAAAAGCAGTTCTAAGATGGAAGTTTATAGCAATACAATCTCACCTCAAGAAACAAGAAAAATCTCTAATAAACAATCTAACCCTACACTTAAAACACCTAGACAAAGGAGAACAAAGAAAACCCAAAGTCAGTAGAAAGAAAGCAATCATAAAGATCAGAGCAGAAATAAATGAAATAGAAACAAAGAAAACAATAGCGAAGGTCAATAAAACTAAAAGCTGGTTCTTTGAGAAGATAAACAAAATTGATAAACCCTTAGCCAGACTCATCAAGAAAAAAAGGGAGAGGAAGAAAATCAATAAAATTAGAAATGAAAAAGGAGAAATCAAAACTGACACTGCAGAAACACAAAGGATTGTAAGAGACTACTACCAACAGCTATATGCCAATAAAATGGATAACCACGAAGAAATGGACAAATTCTTGGAAAGGTACAATTTTCCAAGACTGAGCCAGGAAGTATTAGAAAATACAAACAGACCTATCACAAGCAATGAAATTGAAACCGTAATTTAAAATCTTCCAACAAACCAAAGTCCAGGACCAGATGGCTTCACAGGCAAATTCTATCAAACATTTAGAGAAGAGCTAACACCTATCCTTCTCAAACTCTTCCAAAAAACTGCAGAGGAAGAAACACTCTCAAATTCATTCTACAAAGCTACCATCACCCTGATACCAAAACCAGAAAAAGATATCATAAATGAAGAAAATTATAGACCAATATCACTGATGAACACAGATGCAAAAATCCTCCACAAAATACTAGCAAACAGAATCCAACAGCACATTAAAAGGATCATACACCATGATCAAGTGGGATTTATCCCAGGGATGCAAGGATTCTTCAATATACGCAGATCAATCGATGTGATACACCACATTAACAAATTAAGGAATAAAAACCAGATGATCATCTCAATAGATGCATAAAGAGCTTTTGACAAAATTAAACACCCATTTATGCTAAAAATTCTCCAGAAAATGGGCATAGAGGGTAAATACCTCAACATAATAAAGCCATATATGACAAACCCACAGCAACCATCATACTCAATGGTGAAAAACTGAAAGCATTTCCACTAAGATCAGGAACAAGACGAGGATGTCCACTCTTGTGACTCTTATTCAACATAGTTTTGGAAGTCCTAGCCATGGCAATCAGAGAAGAAAAGGAAATAGAAGGAATCCAAATTGGAAAAGAAGAAGTGAAACTGTCACTGCTTGCAGATGACATGATACTATATGTAGAAAATTCTAAAGATGCTACCAAAAAACTACTAGAGCTCATCAATGAATTTGGTAAAGTTGCAGGATACAAAATTAATACACAGAAATCTCTTGCATTCCTCTACACTAACAATGAAAAATCAGAAAGAGAAATTAAAGAAACCACCCCATTTACCAAAGCATCAAAAAGAATAAAATACCTAGGAATAAGCCTACCTAAGGAGGCAAAAGACCTGTACTCTGAAAATTATGACACTAATGAAAGAAATTAAAGAGGATACAAACAGATGGAAAGATATACCACGTTCTTGAGCTTCCCTGGTGGCGCAGTGGTTGAGAGTCCACCTGCCGATGCAGGGGACATGAGTTCGTGCCCCGGTTCAGGAAGATCCCACATGCCGCAGAGTGGCTAGGCCCATGAGCCATGGCCACTGAGGCTGCACGTCCAGAGCCTGTGCTCCACAATGGGAGAGGCCACAACAGTGAGAGGCCTGTGTACCGCAAGACAAAAAAAAAGATATACCACGTTCTTGGGTTGGAAGCATCAATATTGTCAAAATGACTATACTACCCAAGGCAATCTACAGATTCAATGCAATCAAATGCAATGCAATCAAATCCCTATCAAATCACCAATGACATTTTTCACATAGAACAAAAATTTTTTTAATTTGTATGGAACACGAAAGACCCCAAATAGCCAAAGCAATGTTGAGAAAGAAAAATGGAGCTGGAGGAATCAGGTTTCCTGACTTCAGACTATACGACAAAGCTAGAGTCATCAAAACAGTATGGTGGACCTGAGTCAAGATGGCAGTGTGGGAAGATGTGGAGTTAGCATCGCCACAAAACTAGGGTGCCTACTGGCCACTGGTGGGGACTCTGAGGCCCAAGGAGACGGAAGGAATCCCAAAGTGAACCAGTAGGACATAGGGGGACTGAGGGGGAAAAGTGGAGGCCGGACAGGATCGGCACCCCTGTGACTAGGGAGATCAATAGAGGCAGGCAGGAGTGACTCTCCAGGAAGAGTGGGAGAGGAGCAGAGGGCGATCGCCTGGCCCACTTGGGCCAGGAAGGCTGCTGAGTTCCCAAGCCAGTACCCCCCCCTCCAAAACCGCATCCAGGCCGTGTGGGTCCTGGGGGCATAGGAGGGAGGCTGGGGAGATCAGGAGAGGCAAGTGGGAGGGGCCCTCCAGGAGGAATGGGAGAGGATGGAGGGTGATTGCTCCACCCACTCAGGCACGGGGAGCCTGCTGAGCTCCCAGGGCAGTCCCCTGCCCTCCAAAGCCCCATCCAGGCCGGGTATGTCCTTGGGGGCATAGGAGGGAGGCCAGGGAGATCAGGAGAGGCAGGCAAGAGGGCCCCTCCCAGACCAGAGGAGGAGCAGGGGAAAGGAGGGAATTTGCCCTGCCCACTCGAGCCCAGAAAGCCTGCTGTACTCCCAAGTGAGGTCTCCTGCCCCTGAGACCAGGGGTGCGGGGCACGCCTGGGACCCTTCTGTTCCTTGAGCCTAAGCCCCACCCCCCACAGCCCCTAGGGCCTTTTCCAGCCCTGTGGGTCCTGAGCATTGGCCCTGCCCACTGCCCAAGCCTCACCCTTGCTTAGGCCCCGCCCTCCACCAACCAAGGCCATCCCCCCCCCTTTTTTTCCTACCTCCCCCTCTTTTTTACTATTGTGGCACTGATGTACCTTCCGGTTGATATTTTTATTTTTATATTCTTCCTAACATATCAGTTAGTTTCCTAGTCTAATTTTGTTTTTTGCTTTGTTTTTTTTGTTTGTTTGTTTGTTTTTGCCACCTCATGCGGATTGCAGGATCTTGGTTCATGAGCTCAGGGTCAGGCCGAAGATCCTGCAGTGGGAGTTCCGAGTCCGAACTACTGGACTAACAGAACCTCAGACCCCAGGGAATATTCATTGGAGTGTGGTCTCTAGGACTTCCTCATCTCAGAACCAAGACCCACCTCTACCCAATAGCCAACAAACTACAGAGTTGGAAGCCTCAGGCCAAACAAACAGAAAGACATGAACACAATTCCACTCATTAAAAAAAAAAAGAAAAAAAAAAAAATGAGATGGCAAAAAAATATGTCACAGATGAAAGAGTAAGGTAAAAACCTACACGACCAAATAAATGAAGAGGAAATAAACGACCTAACTGAAAAGAATTCAGAGTAATGATAGTAAAGATGATCCATAATCTTGGAAACAGAATGGAGGCACAGACTGAGAAAATACAAGAAATGTTTAACAAAGATTTAGAAAAAGTAAAGAACAAACAGAGATGAATAACACAGTAACTGAAATGAAAAACACACTAGAAAATATCAATAACAGAATAACTGAGGCAGAAGAATGAATAAGTGAGCTGGAAGACAAAATGGTAGAAATAACTACCGAGGAGCAGAATAAAGAATAAAGAATGAAAAGAATGGAACACAACCTCAGAGACCTCTGGGAAAACACTACACGCACCAACGTTCAAATTATAGGGGTCCCACAAGAAGAATAGAAAAAGAAAAGGTCTGAGGAAATATTTGAAGATATTATAGTTGAAAACTTCCCTAATATGGGAAAGGAAATAGTCAATCAAGTCCAGGAAGCACAGAGAGTCCCATACACAATAAACCCTAAGAAAAATACACCAAGACACATATTAATCAAACTAACAAAAATTAAATTCAAAGATAAAATATTAAAAATGGAAATGGAATGGAATGGAAAACAAAAATAACATACATAGGATTACCCATAAGGTTATCAGCTGATTTTTCAGCAGAAACTCTGCAGGCCAGAAAGGCATGTTAGGATAAACTTAAAGTGATGAAAGAGAAAAACTGACAACCAAGATTACTCTACCCAGAAAGGATCTCATTCAGATTCAATGGAGAAGTCAAAAGCTTTTCAGACAAGCAAAAGCTAAGAGAATTCAGCACCACCAAACCAGCTTTACAACAAATGCTAAAGGATCTTCTCTAAGCAGGAAACACAAGAGAAGAAAAAGACCCATAAAAACAAACTCAAAACGATTAAGAAAAAGGTAATAGGAACATACATATTGATAATAACCTTGAATGTAAATGGATTAAAGGCCCCAACCAAAAGACACAGACTGGCTGAATGGATACAAAAACAAGACCATATATATGCTGTCTACAAGAGACCCACTTCAGACCTAAGGACACATACAGACTGAAAGTGAGGAGATGGAAAAAGATATTCCATGCAAATGGAAATCAAAAGAAAGCTGGAGTAGCAATACTCATATCAGATAAAACAGACATTAAAATAAAGACTATTACAGGAGATAACGAGGAACACTACATAACGATCAAAGGATCAATTCAAGAAAAAGATGTAACAGTTATTTATGTTTATGCACCCAACATAGGAGCACCTCAATAAATAAGGCAAATGCTAACAACCATGGAAGGAGAAATCAACAGTAACACAACAATAGTAGGGAATGTTAATACCCCACTTGCATCAATGGACAGATCAACCAAACAGACAATGAATTAGGAAACACAAGCTTTAAATGACACAATAGACCAGATAGATCTAATTGAAATTTATAGAACATTCCACCCCAAAGTGTCAGAATACACTTTCTTTTCAAGTGCACATGGAACATTCTCCAGGACAGATCCCATCTTGCGTCATAAATCAAGACTCAGAAAATTTAAGAAAATTAAAATCGTATCAAGCATCTTTTCTGACCACAATACTATGAGATTGGAATCAATCTTGTGAACATGATTACACTACCCAAAGCAATCTACAAATTCAGTGCAATCCCTATCAAACTACCAATGGCATTCTTCACAGAATTAGAACAAAAAATCTTACAATTCGTATGGAAACAAAATGAACCCCGAATAGCCAAAGCAATCTTGAGAAAGAAAAACGGAGTTGGAGGAATCAGGCTCCCCACCTTCAGACTATATCACAAAGCTACAGTAATCAAGATAGTTTGGTACTGGCAGAAAAAGAGAAATATAGATCAATGGTACAGGATAGAATGCCCAGAGATAAACCCATGCACATATGGGCACCTAATTTACAACAAAGGAGACAAGAACACACAATGGAGAAAAGACAGCCTCTTCAATAAGTGGTGCTGGGAAAATTGGACAGCTACATGTAAAAGAATGAAATTAGAACACTACCTAACACCATACACAAAATAAACTCCAAATGGATTAAAGACATAAATGTAAGACCAGACACTATAAAACTTTTAGAGGAAAACAGAGGAAAAACATACTTTGACATAAACCACAGCAAGATGTTTTTGACCCACCTCCTAGAGTAACCGAAATAGAAACAAAAATAAATGGGACTTAATTAAACTTAAAAGTTTTCACACAGCAAAGGAAACCATAAACAAGACAAAAAAACAACCCTTAGAATGGGAGAAAATATTTGCAAATGAAACAACAAAGGCTTGATCTCCAAAATATACAAACAGCTCTTGGAGCTCAATATGAAAAAAACAAACAATCCAGTTAAAAAATGGGCAGAAGACCTAAATAAACATTTCATCAAGGAAGACATACAGATGGCCAAGAGGCACATGAAAAGATGCTCAACATCACTCATTGTTAGAGAAATGCAAATCAAAACTACAATGAGGTATCACCTCACACCTGGTCAGTATGACCATTATCACCATTATCAAAAAAGCTAGAAACAATAAATGCTGGAAAGGGTGTGGTGGAAAGGGAACCCTCCTATACTGCTGGTGGGAATGTAAATTGATACAACCACTATGGAAAACAGTATGGCGGTTCCTTAAAAAACTAAAAATAGAACTACTATATGAACCAGCAATCCCACTACTGGGCATATACCCTGAGAAAACCATAATTCAAAAAGAGACATGCACCACAATGTTCACTGCAGCACTATTTACAATAGTCAGGACATGGAACCAACCTAAATGTCCATCAACAGATGAATGGATAAAGAAGATGTGGCACATATATACAATGGAATATTACTCAGCCATAAAAAGAAACGAAATTGAGCTATTTGTAGTGAGGTGGATGGAACCTAGAGTCTGTCATACAGAGTGAAGTAAGTCAGAAAGAGGAAAAAAAATTCCATATTCTAATGCATATATATGGAATCTAAAAGAAGAAAAAAATGGTACTGATGAACCTAGTTGCAAGGAAGGAATAAAGAGATAGACATAGAGAATGGACTTGATGACATGGGGTGGGAGTGCCAAGCTGGGGCGAAGTGAGAGTAGCATTGACATATATACACTACCAAATGTAAAACAGTTGGCTGGTGGGAAGCAGCAGCATAGCACAGGGAGATTGGCTCGGTGCTTTGCGATGACCTAGAGGGGTGGGACAGGGAGGATGGAAGGGAGGCTAAAGAGGGAGGCGATATGGGGACATGTGTATGTATATGGCTGATTCGCTTTATTGTGCAACATAAACTAACATGGTATTGTGAAGCAATTATACTCTAATAAATATCTATTAAAAAAATAAACAATGAAGCCCTACCATAGAATAGGGAACTATATTCGATATCTTGTAATAAAACAATAGAAAGGAATATAAGAATATATATATATATATAACTGAATCATTTTGCAGTACACAAATATTGTAAATCAACTACACTTTAATAAAAAATTAAGAAGAAAACAAATAAACAAAACTTTTCAGGCCAGGAATAATATATTCAAAATATTGAAAGAAAAAACTTTCAGCCAAGAATTCTATACCCAGCAAAGCTGTCCTTCAGAAATAAAGGAGAGACAAAGACTCTCCCAAACAAACAAAAGCTGAGGGAGTTCATCACCACTAGACCTGTCTTACAAGAAATGCTAAAGGAGTTCTCTGAATGAGAGTAAAAGGACACATATTAACATCATTAAAACATAGGAAGGTAACATAAAATTCACTGGTAATGGTACATATATAGTCAAAGTTAGATCCTGTAATATAGTAATGGCATGTAATTCACTTGCAGCTCTAGTTTAAAAGTTAAAAAACAAATGTAGTAAAAATAACCATAACTACAATAATCTGTTATTGGTTTACACAATATAAAAATATGTAAACTTTAACATCAATAACCTAAAATGTGAAGGGGAGAAGTAAAAGTGTAAACTTTAAAAATCCTATAAAAGTTAAGTTTTCGTCAGTTTAAAAGAGTGTTATAATTTTAAGATATTTTATGCAAGCCTCATGGTGATCACAAGGGAAAAACCTATAGTAGTCACACAAAAGAACATGATAAATAAGTCAAAGCATAATGGTACCAAAAGACACCAAAACACGAAAAAAGACAGAAAGCAGGATAAGAAGCAAGGAAAAATGGATCTACAAAACAGTCTGAAAACAATTAATGAAATGGCAATAGTAACTCCTTACCTATTAATAATTCCTTTAAACATAAATGAATTAAACTCTCTAATCAAAAGACAATGACTGAATGGATAAAAAACAAAAACAAGATGCTTACTTTAGCCTTAAAGACACACATAGACTGACAGTGAAGAGACAGAAAAAGATATTTCAAGTAAACCAAAACCAAAAAAAAAAAAAAAGCAGGGTTAAACTAAAAATAGTAAAAAGTGACAAAGAAAGTCACTATTTAATGATAAGGGCTCAATCCATCAAGAAGATATGAAATTGTAAATATTTATGCACCCAATATCAGAGCACCTAAATGCATAAAGCAAAAACTAACAGAGCTAAAAGGAGAAAGTACAGCAATGCAATAATAGTCACAGACTTTAATACCTGACTCACAATGGACAGATCATTCAGACAGAGAATCAATAAGAGCAGATTTGAATGATCCTATACATGGATCTAAGACATACATAGAGAACATTATATCTAACATCAGAACACACATTCAAAGCACCCATGGAACATTTTCTAGGAAGACCATCTGTTAGGTCACAAAACAAGTCATAGCAAGTTCAATAAGACTGAAATCACACCAAGTATTTTCTCTGAATACAACGGTATAAAACTAGAAATCAATTACAGGAAGAACACTGGAAAATTCTTGAATACATGGAAATTAAAACAACACTCTCCTGAACAACCAATGGTACAAAAGAGAAATTAAAAGAGAAACAGAAGTTTCTTGAGACAAACCAAAATGGAAACACAACATACCAAAATGTATGGGATGCAGGGAAAGTAGTTCTAGAGGGAAATTCATAGCAATAGACACCTACATTAAGAAATAAGAAAGAGCTCATATAAACCACCTAAATTTACTCCTCAAGGAACTAGCGAAAGAAGAATAAATTAAGCTCAAAGTTAGTAGAAGGAAGGAAATAAAGATTAGAGGAGATTAAATGAAATAGAGACTAAAAAGGTAATAAGAAACTAAGAGCTGTTTCTTTGAAAAGATAAACAAAATTGACAAATCTTTGGCTAGACTAACCAAGGAAAAAAGAAAGGACCCAAATCAATAAAACTACAAATGAAAAAGGAGACATTACAACTGATACAAAGATATATGAAGGATCATAAGAGGCTACTACGAACAATTATATGCCAACAAACCAGACAACCAAGAACAAATGGAAAAATTCTTAGAAACATACAACCTACCAAGACTGAATCAGGAAGAAATAGAAAATCTGAACAGACCAACTATTAGTAAGGAGATTAAATTAGTAATCAAAAACCTCCTAACACAGAAAAGCCCAGATGGCTTTTCTGGTGAATTTTACCAACCAATTAAAGGGGAATTAATGCCAATCCTTCTCAAACTATTCTCAAAAATCAAAGAAGGAAAACTCCCAAACTTATTTTACATGGCCAGCATAACCTGTCCTGAAAAGGACACTAAAAGAAAAGAAAACTACAGATCAGTGTTCCTGTTAACTACAGATGCAAAAATTCTCAATAAAATATTAGCAAACTAAATTCAGCAGCACATTAAAAGGATCATTTGCCATGATCAAGTGGGATTTATTTCAGGGACTGAAAAATGTTTCAACATTCACAAATCAATGTGATACACCTCATTAATGAAATGGATAAAAATCATGTAATCATCTCGATAGATTCTGAAAAAGCATCTGACAAAATACAACATCTGTTCATGATAAAAACTCTTAACAAATTAGGTACAGAAGGAACATACCTCATAGAAACAAAGATCATATATGACAAGCCCACAGATAATATCATGATCAATAGTGAAAAACTGAAAGCTTTTCCTCTAAGGTCAGGAACAAGACAAGGGTGCCCACTCTCAAAACTCCTATTCAATATAGTACTGGAAATCCTACCCAGAGCAATCAGGCAAGAAAAAGAAATAAAAAGTATCAGAAGTGGAAAAGAAGAAATAAAAATGTCAATACAAAATTCTAAAGACTCCACCAAAAAACTGTTAGATTTAATGAACAAATTCAGTAAAGTTCCAAGATACAAAAGTAACAGTAGTGTTTCTATACACTAACAATGAATTATCTGAAAAACAAATAAAGAAAATGATCCCATTTACAGTTGCATCAAAAACAATAAAATACTTAGGAATAAATTTAACCAAGGACATGAAAGATCTCTACACTGAAAACCATCAAAACAAGACATCAATGAAAGAAACTGAAATAGATACAAATAAATGCAACGCTATCCTGTGCTCATGAATTGGAAGATTTAAAAAATTTCCATATTACTTAAAGCCATCTATAGATTCAATGCTATCCCTATCAAGATTCCAATGGCATTTTTTACAGAAGCAGAAAAAACAACACTAAAATTTATACAGAAGCACAAAAGACTCTGAATAGCCAAAGCAATCCTAAGAAAGAAGTACAAAGTGGGTAGCATCACATTTTCTGATTACAAGCTATATTATAAAGCTACAGTTATCAAAACAGTATGGTAGGGCTTCCCTGGTGGCGCAGTGGTTGAGAGTCCACCTGCCGATGTTCATGTCCCGGTCCAGGAAGATCCCACATGCCATGGAGCAGCTGGGCCCGTGAGCCACGGCCGCTGGGCCTGCGCATCTGGAGCCTGTGCTCTGCAGCGGGAGAGGCCACAACAGTGAGAGGCCCATGTACCGCAAAAAAAAAAAAAAAAGTATGGTAATGGCATTAAAACAGACACACACCAATGGAACAGAATCAAGAGCCCAGAAATAAACTCAGTGATATACAGTCAAGCAATATTTCACAAGGGAGCCAAGAATACTCAATGGAGAAAAGACAGTCTTTCCAATAAATACTGCTGGTAAAATTGAATATTCACATGCAAAAGAATGAAAGTAGATGCCTATCTTACACCACACACAAAAATTAACTTGAAATGGATTAAAGACTTGACTGTAAGACTAGAAATGATAAAACTCCTAGAAAATAATATAGGCAGTAAGCTCTATGATATCAGTCTTTGCAATGATTTTTTGGATATGACAAAGCACAAACAAAATAAAAAATAAACAAGTGGGACTACATCAAAAAAAAAAGCTTCTGCACAGCATATGAAACCATTAACAAAAATGAAAGGATAACCTACAAAATGGGAAAAAAATATTTGTAAACCATATATCTGATAAGAGGTTAGTATCTAAAATATATAAACAACTTGCAACTCAACAGCAAAAAATAAATAATAATCTAATTAAAAACGGGCAAAGGACCTGAATAGACATTTCTCCAGTGAAGAAAGATATGAAAGGCCAACAGGTACATGAAAAGCTGTCACCATCACTAACCATCAGGGAAATACAAACCAAAACCACAATGAGATACCACTTCACACCAATCAGAACGTCTTAACGTCAAAAGGACAAGAGATAATAAATGCTGACAAGGATGTGGAGAAAAGGGTACCCTTGTGTACTGTTGGTGAGATTATAGATTGGTACAGCCACTATGGTGAACAGTATGGAGGTTCCTCAAACAATTAAAAAGTACAACTACAACATGATACAGCAATTCCACTTCTGGGAATATATCTGAAGTAAATGAAAACACTATGTCAAGGAGGTATCTGCACCTCCATGTTCATAGCAGCATTCGTTTACATGGAAACAACCCAAGTGTCCATCAAGGGATGAATGGATAAAGAAGTTGTGATACACACACAGATGTTATTCAGCCATAAAGAAGGTGGAAATCCTGGGACAACACAGACAGATCTTAAGGGCATTATGCTAAGTGAAATAAGTCAGTCAGAAAAAGACAAATACTGTATGATCTCATTTATATATGAAACCTAAAAAAAAGAAAAAAACCAAATTCGTACAAAAAGAGATCAGATTTGTGGCTACCAGAGGCAGGGAGTGAGGTGGAGGGGAAATTGGAAGATGTGGTCAAAAGGTATAAACTTCCAGTTATAAGATAAATAAGTACTAGGGAAGTAATGTACAACATGATGACTATAGTTTACACTGTTATATGGTATACATCAAAGTTGTTAAGGGAAAAAATCCTGAGTTCTCATTACAAGGGAAAAAAATTTTTCTCTTTTTTTTTTTGTATCTACATGAGATGATGGATGTTAACTAAACTTGTGGTAATCATTTCACAGTGTATCTAAGTCAATGCATTATGCTGTACATCTTAAACTTATATAGTGCTGTATGTCAATTTTATCTCAATAAAACTGGGAAAAAATGTTAAAATCCCCTTTATAAGCCATCATCTCAGGGCACATAGCATTCTCCCTCAAACTCAGGCTTTCACAACTAATGCAGAGGCAATGTAAAGAACTAGATTGCTGAGGAGGGGCTGTGTCATAGCTGTGGCTGGGTAGTCCTGCTCTGGGTGACCCTGAGGCTTCTGCTTCGTTTCTGCAGCCTTGTCTCCCCAGAATAAAATGGGAGCATCATTTGCCTGATGACAGATTCCCTAGGCTTTTGCAATATTAGGCACTACAGTTCAACAAAAAGGACTGAAGACTATCTAACAAATCTAATTATTCCTTTACAACATTAACTCCCAAAACACACTAAAAATGCAGTAAAATATATAGAAAATGAGGTCCATGGTATCTCTTATGTATACCTAAAACAATTTTAATATTTATTTATTATTTGGCTGCATCAGGTCTTAGTTGCAGCACATGGGATCATTTCTGTGGTATGCAGGATCTTTTGTTGTGGCACATGGGCTCTTCTTTGCAGTGCCTGGGCTCAGCAGTTGCGGTGCACAGGCTCTCTAGTTGTGGCATGCAAGCTCCAGAGCATTCAGTGCGGTGTACAGGCTCTCTAGCTGTGGCGTATAGGCTCCAGAGCGTGTGGGCTCAGCAGTTGCAGCACACAGGCTTAATTGCCCCCCAGCATGTGGGATCTTAGTTCCCCAACCAGGGATCGTGTCCCCTGCATTTCAAGGTGGATTCTTAACCACTGGACCGCCAAGGAAGTCTCCTTAATAAAAGTTTTAAAGTATGTTATGCAGACCAATCAGCAAGACTGTACTTGTTACTACCTGTTCTTCACCTGCTGGGGTAACATTGGGCCCAAGCCCTGGACAGGCCTCACCCCTTGGACATGGACACTTCCATTTTCTCCAACATCATCCCACATCTTTTAACTCTGAATTACCAGCTCCCTTATTAAAAAGGAGGAATCAATTTTCCCTCACAGAAGAAATTATTTTATTCCATTTGAAAAAAAGTATACAGATATTCATTCTTTGCCTGGCAAAAGTCATTTTCTCATGAGAGTCTGAGTCCTGCCTGGTGAATTTAATGGTGACAAATGGTTAGAGAAACCTGTGGCCCTCAGGGGCACAGTGCACACAAACGTTTGGCTGGAAAAGCATTTACATGATCAAAACATTTCCTGTAGCAAAGGCTGATAAGTTCATTTTATCCTGAAGACCATTTGCTTTTGAAGAAAACATTTAATTTTGAAGATTATTTAAATTTGCTAATTGAACCCAGGGCAACATAGTTTTTCACATAACTGGGAGGAGAATGAAACTGGAAGCCCATCTCAGGTACTTCTTCGCCACATTCCCCTCCTCTTATATGATGAGCTCTTTTAAATTGATCTCTAGGCTGAATGTGTCAAATGCCTTAAACCTGCCTAAAACCCAAGAGCAGCATGTTTTTCTCCCTGGAGACAGATCTCCCTAAGGCTGAGCCACCAGCCACCCTGGCCAATTTCCACTCCTTCAAAGGACCGAGGCAGGCTCCTGCCCTCACCCCATTCACCCTTGCTCCACCAGCAAGGTCTCAGAGGCCAACCCATGCCCTCCACGAGCCTCTGAACTTAGCACCACTGCTGCCTTGTCATAGAAGGAGATGGGCAAACCCCCAGGCCCCTCTTTTTATGGTCTTCCACAGCAAGGGTCACCTCTAGGCCCTCCATTAAGTGTTCAATATTTTAACATTATGAGCTACACTGTATTCACTCAAGGAAAAGTGACTGAGCCCCGTTCCTGTTCTGTGGCTCTAGAAGTCCTAAGGATGGAGTCAAGGAAGCAGCAGATAGCAAGCCCATTCTCCCTGTACCACTCTTCCAGACACATACAGGGGCCAGCAAAAGCTGGACTGATGACTGTTCAGCCTTAGAAGTGTCACATGTTGGGACCTCGGTGAGAGGCACTCATCCTTCTCCCTATACCTACTCCACTCCAGACACTGACCTGAAAGAGCTCCTTCCAAGAATGCTGACTTGGGGGCTCCAGTTAGCAATCACTGTGGAAATGCTCCTCAGGTGAAACAGGGCCATGGCCTCCAAATGTCCTGGCCAGGAAGTGCTTAAAACATGCCTGCGTGTCAGATTAAGGAGCTCTAAAATTACAAGGAACAGAACTGCTATTTATTCAGTATTATAGCAATTCAGATTTAGGGCTTTTTAAATTCTAGATATGACATTGCCTCAAAAAGGCTGTCTGAGGGGGCAAATGTGAAGTAGGGCTTATTACAATGTCATGTGTCACACTCTGAAACAGGGTGACATCCCATCGCTATTGCACAACACCTTTGTTGAGGGGGGACACAAAACTTCATTTGTCAGAGCCAGTCACTCCTCCACAGCAGGCAGGGGACAAAGCAAACATCCAGACAACCAAAGCTGATACCAGGGGCTCCCATACTGCAGGTCCATCTGCCAAGGCCATTCATCTCCCTCCAAGCATGTCCAGCTTGGGGACCTACACAGTATTGTGAAGACACTCATGGCCAGTCCACTAAACGCCTTCAAGGAACAGCATCTGTCATGTGTAAATGTCTCTCCTGCCGCTCCTCTTTAGATGTAGGAGGTTGAGGACGCTGGTGTTTTGGCTCCCGCAGCCTTGGATCAGGCGAGTCTATTCCCCATGATGACTGTGACTGACATGATGGTGGCTTCTGAAACGCGTCCATATGTCACAGAAAAAAAAATGCAGCACGCTAAGATATGGCCAATGTCGGCTGATGCACATTAGGAGCCCAAGTGCTAAAGCTGCCCTGATTCCTTAGAAACAACAAGAGCTAGTTCTTCCCGTGGGTGGTCTGACTGAACTGGCTGTCTGAAGAGGGGATGGCTGGCAATGGAATCGCTAATTTGGGGGATTGCCCTAGAACTGCACTCACTGCCATCGAGCCATTAGGGACAGCAGTTGTATTCAAGATACTAGGGATCTCACTAGTAGTTTGTATTTTAAAATAGACCAAATAAAACACTGGTAAAACAATTCCAATCAGAAGCATGATAAAAACAGCATTCCACCTCTGAATTCCACAGTCTGCACCGTTTGTAGCTATCTTCGGAGGAGTCGGAAGCGATGGCTGACTGGAGGTCTCTATGCAGCAACTTTCACTCAAAAAGATTTCTGACTGAACTGCATGCTCAATATTCTGGTCAATGCCCTTAAAGAAATCCGTCAGTGGGTTAGACGAGGCACCGGCACTGACAGCTGCTCTGTCCGGGTCTGGCTGCTCCTCGAAGGTCACTCTGGTCTCTGTAGATGAGCTCAGGAGGGGTCTGAGTTCTTTGTGGGTCTCTGTTAGGATCCCGTGGTTTTTCACTGGAATCTTAACAGATTTCAAAGCATATAAGTCTTGTTCTCTGATGAAGTTGTTGACTTTCTTGATATCTGCAACCTAGGGAAGCCATGAAGACAAACATCACGAAATGATGTAAAGCTCCTTAAAACTAATATCCAAAAAGTGGTGCTTAACCTTTCTGCGTGACGGTCCAAGCCCACACAGCTTAAGAATCTGATGAACACTGGAAAACTGTACCTACACACAAAATTTAGTTTAGGCTGAGTAACTTCGTTTTTTTGGCTTTAACTCAGCCTTAATGTATAGCTTAATCATAAGATTTTTTTATAGACTTACAAGTTTGAACAACTCAAGATTAGTTTTGGAAAAGACTTTGTTTATTTAAAGTGTGCCTTCAACAAAATGCTTTTAGGTGAAACACATCATGGTAAAAGAAGGCTGCACCCTTTCTACATTTAACTTTTGAGAAAACAGTGCCCCCATCTGGGTGACTCTCTCCTGCATCAGAACTTAATTTAGTAGCTGTAGTAGACATTAGCATTCAGCAAACACAAAGCCTCAGCCAGCTCTACAAACACTAGAACCTAGTTCACCTGTAACAACATTTTAAAAGGTGTGCCCTCATGATTATACGACGTTTTCTTTCCCAGAAGCACTGTATGGCCTATAAACTTATTTTTAAAATAAAAGCGACCTAGAGTTAATTCACTTCAAGGATTTCACAACACTTCTTTTCACTAGAAACATGCAGAGAATATGCATCAACTTGAAAACTATAGACTGAAATCTTCTATTCCAATATTAGGACTTGAGGAGAAAGGAACACGACTGTGAGTTTTAAAAAGTAACAAAGTTTACGACAAATTCCTCTCATAATCAAACCTTAATTTTTAAAAAGTAGGGGGAAATATAAGTCAAAGATAGATCCTCCCTCAAGTTATTGTTTGAAAACTTACCAAAAGCATCAGAGATGGACTCTAAGGTTCTAACTCCTAAGTCCACTTAAACTAGAGTGTAAATACAGCCAACAGACTTTATTCAAATCAATCATCTTCATTATTTTCATTACTTAGCAAGTGCTTTTATCATTTAATTGAATTGGGGTGGTGGACATTTTTAATTTATTATATCCTGAAACTTAAGGTGCTTGAGATAGTTTTGTTTTTGATCCTAATAAACTAACATTAAATTTATTTACTTCAAATAGGAAAACTATTCACTTCTTAGATACATTATATAGTCCTTTTGGATTTATTAAACACCACTGTTCCAAGAAGCCCACTGCATCTATTCAGGTCTTTGTAGGACAGGATTCAGTTTTCAACCCTTGCTCTATAAACCATATAGTATGTCTACAGAAGCTGATTATAAGAGTCAAATATAAATCTCAGTACAGTTTACAGACACTATGCGTCCCTGGAGACCAGTTTATTTCCCTGGGAAACAACACCTCCACACAACATGTTGAGTCATTTGATCCTTGTTAGGTAAATGACAGACCCTTCAAGGATGAAAAGATTTTTTTAAATAAGTAGCTTATATAGCCTTAGAGAAAGCCATAGTAGCAGCACAGTGCTAGCAAACTGAAATAGTTTCTATCCAGGAGAAAATGCAGCAATTCAATAAATACCTTCCTACTTACTTTGCCATTGTTAATCACGCTGAATGCTAAAAATATAATTAAAGAGAGAAACAGGGTTATATAGATACACAGCATACAAAGGATAGATCATGCAGTTCTAAAAGAGAGAAGGCAAAACTTTACCAATCAAATAAGCTAAAACCAGCAAGAAAGGTTTAGAAAAAGAAAAGTAGCAAAAAAAATAAAGCAAGCACACCAAAGAAATCTTGGATAAACTCTGCGTGGCATCTCTGGCCCCATTATGTCTTAAAATGTGCTCAAAAGAAAAAGCTTTCAGAATTTCATTTTGGAGAGACAAGGAAGAGGCGCAGAGAGGGAACTGCCCTGTCACCTGAAATTCCTGACTAATTCCCTCTCTCTCTGAGGAAGGGAAGGTACTTCCACCTGCCTTCCATCTCTAGTTAGACAGGGGTATCCTTTACTCTAGAGCAGGCTTCCTCCAACCACCTCTGGGGTCAGAAAGGGTCCCCACCCTTCAGCAAGCTCCTCTGTTCCTCTAAACACAGGGGCTGAAGGGCAGGTGGCGCCTTCACCTGTGGGGTTTCTTACTTTGCAGCCATACTGAAGAGCGAGCTTGTTGAGGCTGTCCTCCTGGGCCAGCTCCCGCTGCAGCAGCACCACGTCCCCTGCTCCTGGCTGGTGAGGGTGGTGGGCACCCTTCTTCTGGCGCTCCTTGCCCCGGGGCCGCAGAGCTACTTGGTGGGACTCTTCCTCAGAGGAGTCTCCGGAGTCCCCAACACCATTCTCAAACATGTAAATGTGGCTGGTTGGAGTCCTACAGACCATGGCTGGGCCTTGGAAGGTCTTGGCTAACACTTCCTTCTGCCTCATTTTCTTAACTGAAAACCAAACCCCAGGGTTAATTCCACACAAGGCATATTCATTCCTCTGTGGCTACACTGAAGATAAGTGTCTTCTTGTTGTTAGAGATGACTCCTTTCCCTAATATAAATACTCAACACATACCATTGGCACAAAAAATGTCAAAACGTGTTTACACTGGCTGAGATGGAGAGAGAGGCAAATAAATACACTCTTTTTTTCCTAATTGCATACTTTTTACGCAGAAAACAAGAGAGTCCTCTTTCTTCTCCCCTTATTCCTCATCCATAGCTATGTCTCCCCAAAACCCACATATGCAGATAAACAACTTCTCTTTTCGGTCCCAGAGTAGTAAAGAAGCAGCTGGGATCACTGCTATGAGAGGTAAAGACTGTTCCCAACTTCCTTCCTTGCACAGACCCTTTGTACAAAAAAATTCTTGCTCAACACTTCAAGCATTCCAAAGTAGCTTCACTTAAGGTCAAGACTAAGGTCACTTACTTAGAAGAACTATGAGACTAAATAATCTTGATTTTGAAACGACTTGAATTATATAACATATGAGGCAACCTGGAGGAAGACTTCTGTCAAACTAAGAAATTCGTCCGGTTTCTCACAGGTCCCTTGGCCTTCAGAACCTCCCCGTGTCTGGTTATTTTCACTTCCCGACCAGTGCGGAAGCCACAATACAAGCATTTCCCCTCTCCAAGTTGCTCGAATGAACTTCCAGAAATGAAATCTCCAACCCGGGAACGAAAGCTTCAAAAAGGGTTGGCTCCGGGTTTCTTCGGAGCCAGGAAGATATGCGGCCCCCTCGGGACAGCGTGGCCACGGAGCGACCCCTCCCCCCCGCCACCTCGCCCCAGCCCCCTCCCCGCACTCCGGGGGCTCCGCCGGCCCGGATGAGGGAGGGAGGAGGCGGCTCTCCGGGTGCCCGAGGGTCACCTGCGACGGCCTGAGCTCGGGCGGACCTTCCCGTCGGAGCTCAGCGCCTGCCAGGAGCCCCGGCGGCTCGCAGGCCTGTTTCCCTCGGAGCCCCTTCCGCGAAAGGGAGCTGGCTATAAAAACCGAGAGCGGCCCGCCTCTATGCTTAGACGGGTGGGGCCCCAACATTCCACAAAGGCACGACCTCCGACCTCTGACCTCCACCCCAGAAATCTCGGGTCAGTCCTCGACGGTCTGGGACGCTGCACCTCCAGCTGCAGAACGGTGACCTCAGAGACCCAGGAGTGGCGGCTCGCCACCCAGCCGACGAGCTGGGCGACGCCGCAGCACCGCAACAGGCCCACGCAATGCCCCCTCCCACAGGCCGGGTACCTCAGCGTCCGGGATCCGCCGAGACCGAGCGCAGCCGCCGCTGCTGCGCCTGCCGATTGGCTGCGGAAATCAGCAGGTTCCCGGGGGCGGGGACGGCGAGGCAGCCAATGAAATCAGCGGTGGGCAGGGACTGGGACGAGCCAGGCAGTGCTGAGAGGTCAGCACAGGACCTGCGGGGAGCGAGGCCCCGGGGGCGGGGCCGGGGCCGGGACCCTGGGTCTGGGGCGGGGCCTCAGCTCCTGGACTGACGCTCGCCACACCCGCCTGCCTGCAGCTGCTGTCCCGGCTAGTTCTGTCTCCAGTTTGAGCCTCTGCTCTCCCTCCTAGCTTTCCGCTGAGCCTCGGCTTTTTCACCCCGCCCTATGTCCATGGTCTGTAACGAGAGCTCAGATACCCAGTAGAGTGGGTGTCACCAGCTGAGGCCTCCGGTAGAAAAGGAGCCCCTCTGGCTCGGCCTAGGAGGGTGAGGGGTCTCCGCATGCTGAGCCTTCTCTGGCCAGAACACAGGAGGAGTTTGCTTCGCCGCGCCCCGCCCAAGAGGATAAAAAAGAAAAGTCCACCAATGTAAAACACTGAACCACACAAACACGGACCAAGGAAACACAATTTATCAAGTGTCGGATGGCAGAGGACTCCTTAAGCTTAAACGTGCTGGATGAACTCTTTCACACACTAAAGCACAAAAGTTTAAAACTGCAAAAGATTAAAATCCTTAATTGAGAGAGACCTCATTGAATTAATAAGAAACACACTAAGATTCCAGTAGATAAATAGATGAAGAGCATTGAGTACGCAATACTGCAGAAGCAGAACACAAATGGCTATCAGGGAAGAGAAATTAACCCTCACTAGCAATCAAATTAAACCACAAAGCAAAAGGATTAAAACAGTAAGATCTCAGAAACCCCTTCTATGGCTTTCCATCCCACTTAGAATAAAAGTCAAGTTCTTTATCTTGGCAGACAAAGTCCAGGGTGGTGTGAGGGCTCCAGCACAGTCTACCTGTTCCTTTCAGCTATGCCCCACTTTTCTCTGGCCTTTAAACACCCAGATCTCCCACCTCTGGCCCTTCACAGGGATGTCCTTCTCTCAGCTGCTGGCATGGCTAGACCTTCTGACCCTCAGGCCTCAGATAAGTCACCTTCTCAGCAGGTGTCCACCCTATATACATGTGTGCTCCCTCCGTGTTCTGGCAGATCAATTTGTTTCTTCATTGCACTTCCCGCTTAATTTACTTGTTTTATTGCCAGAATCCTCCTGCCCCTAATTATCATCTCTGTTTTGCTCACCACTACCAGTGCCCAACTCTGCTTGCACTTAGTAGGTGCTCATTAAATAGTGGTTCAATAGGAAAGACATTAAGTGACCTCAGTAAAGTACACAGGAAGGAAGTAACAGCACCAAAATCCAGTTCCTTCTGTGTTTGATTCCAAAGGCCCGGCTGTCTGGTCCAGAGCACCTAGCCATGGCCTAGTAGATTTGGCAAGCCTAGGAGACAGAATTTAAAAGTGTGATTAATGGGAGAGGAGTCAGAACAGAACCTGCAAATCTGAGTTAATATAGTCGCGCTCTGATCAGTTATAGTTGCTTCTTTCATTCAGCTGTCCAATAAAAAACAAATCCAGATTCAGGAGGGACTTTTTTCAAAAGGATTACTGCCAGAGGAGAAAGGGACTGTTGCAGTGGGGGAGGAGGACTATTGCAATAGAGAGAAGGTCTATAATGCCTGCAAGCATCTAAGAGTTAGGCAGAAAGGGTTGCTCTTTTATAAAGAGGAATAAACAAGACTAGAAAGAACCAGGTGTGGGGAAGTGGGATGAAAAGGTGGCAGGACTGGATAGTAAATCCAGCCTATTCTCAGGTGGGACTGTATGCTGGCTCAGGCTGAGGCTGGGCCAAAGTTCATTCAGGGGCCTGGACGACGGAGAGAGGCTTAATGCAAGTTTGGTTAACAAGAATTTGTTTCCAATTGACCAATGGGGACAAGAGGCTCAGCTCATCATTTATGAGGCAAAGAAAAGAAATTTGTTTCTGACCTTGACTTAGGTAAACAAGGAGGGCATCTGTGAGTCTTTAAGTCATATGGGGAAGGAAGGATGGTTCTTTGCAATAAGCCATTTTCCAGAACACAAAAACTTTGGGAGGTTGGTCTTAACCTTCATTGCTTTCCAGGAGCACATGGCTTGGGTAAAGTTCAACATTGTCCAGCTTATATCAATGAATCTCTGTCCGCGTGTCGAGCACTGGGGCATAGTAGGAAGTGAAGCTGGCAAGTCCTAATGGGGCTTACATTTCTAGAGGGAAGATGGGCAAAAACAAAGATATATACAGAAAAGAGCACTACAGATTTCGCTAGAGCTTCGATGGTCGTGTCTGTTAACAAAAATTATCCAAACTTCATAAGGGCAAAAGGATGGTTGTGTATCCTCTCAGTGCTAACCAAGTCCCAGCTTGGTTAGCAGACCTGTGCAAGAATTATCTGATTCTCTAAGGCAGAGGTTCCCGAAGTGTGGTCTAGGGACTCTGGGAATTCCTGAGACTTTTTCAGGAGGTCTGTGAGGTCAAAACTATTTTCATAGTAATGCCAACATTATTTGTATTTTCCACTTCATTCTCTCTTGATAACCAGTAATTGAGCTAAAGTATATTGAGTCCTTCCTGAGTACCAGGTAACACAACAACAGTATATGTAGGTATTATTATAATCCCCAATTTCCAGATGGAAAAACTGAGTATGAGAGAATTTCAAGTTGCATATCCAGTATCCATTCTAACCTTTTACTTAGGAACAAAGACGTAATGTTATTTGGGGAAACAATGTGCCAAGCTGAGACTACATTTCCCTTCCTTGCAATGGGGTGTAGACATGTGAATAAGTGCCAGACAATGAACTGTAAGAGGAAAATGTTGGATGGGACTTCTTAAAATGCTTTTTAAAGGAAGACATCTGCAAAAGCTCTGTAAAATATTTTTACCCTTGCTCCTGCTGCCTGGAATGTGATGGCTAGAGCACCTACAGTCATCTTGGATCATCTTGGCAACATTGGAGGTGGAATCCATGTGCTAAGCACGCCAAAGCAGAAAGATGGAAGGTGTGTGAGGAAGAAATAAATACCTCTGTTGCTTAAGAGGTTGTGAAGATCTCTGTTAGTAGCAGTTGAAGTATTTCCTAATTTATATACTTAGGCACAGAGGTTAAGTTACTTGTCTAAGATATCATAGCTAGGAAGTACAAGAGGCAAGATATAACCCCAGACAGTGACTACAAAGCCCACGGTCTTATGAAAGCTTCTGAGCAGGGCTCAGTTTTGCTTTATCTGCTGCCCCAGCCCAGCCAAAGAGACCTGCTAACCTGGTTAACAGTTTCCTCTGAAACATACCCTAGTTTGGTTTCTCCCCTAGTTTTCGCCCCAGGCCCTTGGCTAGACTGGCTGAGATGCAGTTCTTCAGGGCTGAGTGAAGCCAGATAGGAGGTGTTGGAAAAACATGGCTCATCTACTGAAGTGTGCCAGAGTCACATCCGCCAGAGACAGTCCCACTTCTTCAGCCCTGAGAAAGCTATGACCAACCAAACATCCACAAGCAAACCTGCCTGCTCAGATGTCCCTCATACTCCGGCCAAACCTAGGCCATCATGTCCCTGTGTCAGCCTGCTATGGACTGAATTGTGTCTCTCCCCTAAATTCATGTGTTGAAGCCTTAACCCCCAATGTGACTGTACTTGAAAATTGGGCCTATAAGGAAATAATTCTGGTTAAATGAGATCCTGAGGGTAGGGCTCTGATCCAATATGATTAGTGTCCTTATAAGATGAGACCCCCAGAGAGATCACTCTCACTCTCTCGCTCTCCCTGCTCACACTCAGAGGAAAGACCATGTGAGGATCCAGCAAGAAGGTGGCCATTAGTGAGCCAGGAAGAGAGCCTGCACCAGAATCTGAACCCTAATGGACCTTGATCTGGGACTTCTAGACTCCAGAACTGTGAGAAACAAATTTCTGTTGTGTAAGCCACCCAACTGTATTTTGTTACGGCAGCCTGAGCTGACTATGACACTGACCTTGTCCCCAGGACGCCCCAGCGAGGGCAGCAGAGATGGATGGGAGCAGATGCTATGTGGCTGTTTTCCTGGATGTTTCAAAACACCAGTGAGTACAGAGCAGAGAATTGTATTTGCAAAGCCATTAGAATTTCTTACATCTAAAAACTTTTTTTACATCTAAAAACTTCTCATTTTTTAGAGAGGAATTTAAGATCTATAGACACAGGGGACTTGCCTGAGGGTGCGTAGCCGGTTAGCAGTAGTTTTGAGGCACTATGGAAAATGAATGGAGTCCTATGCCAGCTCTGCATTTACCAGCTGCAAGGTTGATCTTCCTGTAAGCTTTCTGGACCTTTGTCCCCTCTTCTACTGTGTTGTCCCCTATGCCCAGGATGGCCATGCATTCCCTCTGCCTGGAACAATTCCAGGTTATGCCTATTGTCTCAACACAATTATAATTAACACCCCTTCCCTTCTCATAGTGTCTGGACACACCTTCTACCCCTGTGGCAGTTTTCAAAGCACATACTCTCCACCCACCACCTGGCAGACATTGCTAGTTCATCACCGAAGCCCAGACAGCTGTTAGGCCTCTGCATGGAATATACAGGACAGCCATGACCAATCAAGCAATATTGTCAGAGGAAGTGAAGTTGGTTTGCCATACCTACTCTGTGGAATCTGGTAGTCTTGATCTGGTTTCTTAGTTGTGGTTTCTCTAGTGACACAGGAAAATCTATTGGTCATTGTGGCTCAGTCTCCTATCCACAAAATGGATAAATCAAAACCTCCTGACTTCTTCCACGTGTTGTAAAGTCATTGTTAGAAAAGAAGCCCTTGGAAGAAATGTGGCAGTGAGTGTTAAAGCTCACAGCTCCAAAGATGTCACCAACTGTAGGAATTCATGGGAAAGTGTAGAAAAAAGGTTTAAGAAATAGATTGCATTTGGTACAGCAAAAAAGTCATTAAAAAGTTAAAAGGCATATGACAAATCAGGTAAAAAATTTGTTGTCTTTGATATGTTAATATCTTTAATATATTAAAGGCCTTCAGACCTTAATAAGAAAAAACAAATACTCCGTGGAATAATGATGTAAACAATTCACTAAAGAAATACACATAGAAAAAGGGTGTTAACTTTACAGATAATCAAATCAGTGGAAACTCAGATAGCAGCAAGAAGCTGAAAAACTCAAACCTAAAAGGGTTGTATGGTTGCACAGGTTGGGATAGGGTACTCTCAGGCCCTGCTTGTGGGAGTGTCCACTGGGACATTTGTAGCAATAGCTTTTAAAATGTGCACATTCCCTGATTCTGCCTCCCACGTTTAGGAATTTACCAAGGAAATAATTAGGACATGTAAAAAGATTTGCTATAAGAGTATTCTTAGTGGTGAGAAATGAGGGGGGGAACCCAAAAATGTCCAATAAAAGGGGATTAGGTTGAACTCATTTAGGTCGTTTATGAAATGGAATAAAATATGTACACGCATTTAAAATACTCTTGTAGAAGAGTAGTTATAGACATGGAAGGATGTTTATGAATAAAAAGCACTGTTTTAAAAATCTCTAGAAAACAAAGTAAGGGGCGAATACCCACGCATCACCCTACATCCATCCGAGGTTGTAAAGCAGAATGTTCCTAGTAGTTCTTCCTAGGTGACTTTAATTGCCTTATTTGTGTGCATTTGCATTTTTTAACTTGTCTCTGCTCCACACATTTATCTTGTTATGAGGAGGTGATGGACCTGCCAAGCAGCAGCTGAAGCAACAGGTGCTCAAGTTAGTCGTCCAACTTTGAATCTAGAGCCATACCTTAGGACCTGTAGGAAAATTCTGTGACCTCCACAAGCCTCAGTTTTCTTGTTTATAAAATGGGATCTGAAAAAGAATATATATATATATATATATATATATATATATATATATATATATATATCACTTGCTGTACACCTGAAACTAACACAACATTGTAAATCAATTATACTCCAAAATAAAATTTAAAATAAAGGATCTGTGATAGACCCTGCTGTTCTCCAGATGACTGGCATACAGTGAGCATTCCGGGAATGTGGCTATCATTGTTACCAAGGGGGAAACCATAAAGGTGTAAAAGTCATTTTTCATTAAAAAGTACATTCCCACCCTAACTTAGGTAGCTGGAGGTGGTTTGTGAGGCTCAGAACTGCTCTGATCTGGAGACAGGTTTCTCAGGTGAGTTTTTGTGTTTTCTTAAATAAATTTATTTTTGGCCGTGTTGGGTCTTCATTGCTGCTCGTGGGCTTTTCTCTAGTTGTGGCGAGTGGGGGCTAATCTTCGTTGTGGTGGCTTCTCTTGTTGCGGAGCATGGGCTCTAGGCACGCGGGCTTCAGTAGTTATGGCTTGTGGGCTCTAGAGCGCAGGCTTAGTAGTTGTGGTACATGGGCTTAGTTGCTCTACGGCATGTGGGATCTTCCCTGACCAAGGCTCGAACCTGTGTCCCCTGCATTGGCCGGCAGATTCTTAACCACTGTACCACCAGGGAAGCCCCCAGGTGAGTTTTAAGTCTGTTCGTCAACAGCTTTATTTGTGTCAGATTTCATATCCCCGTGGGCCAGGGTGTGGGGAAGTGCCTGCAAACTGCAAACTGGGCTCTGACGAACCAGGCAGGCTGTCATAAGCAGTGTCAGCGGGGACACCGCCCTCAGACCCAGTGAGCGCCTGCCTGAGAAGCCCAGTGCCTGGCCCGAGCTCCCAGGCCATCCCAGGCTGACTCCCACCTGGGGCTGCTCTGTCATCTCCACCTTGGTAGGAAATTTGGTCTCCAGTTTTGGTTTCCCAGAGTAGCAACACCCACAAGACCTTGGTGTATACAACAGGGTGTTTAAAAGTTTCATAGACACATCTTAACACCTCTCAGGAGCAAAACCTCAGTACTCCTCCACCCTCACCATTTTCCAATCTCCTTGCTTTCTCTGGTGCCAACCTTTAAACTCAGCTCAGGCTCCCCTGGGCATACCTGGGAGTTATGCCTAGGGTCAGAGGGCCTGCTCAACACCTCCATGGTCCCCATCTCCTCCCAGTCCCCTGGGGTTGGGTGGGGGACAGTTCTCGTTTATAATTTTTAGTATGACTTACATGGTAAAATCACACTATATTAGATATATTAAGTTACAGAAAATATTAAAAACAACTTCACCTCTTAGTTACTTTTTAATGTGGCTACTAGAAAATTTAAAACTGCATCTGGTTCACCTTTTATTCCTATTGGACAGTGCTGCCTGCAGTGCCTGAAATCCAGTGTTCAGAGCCTGCATTTGTCTGGAGGCCTCCGTGTTCTCTAAAGGTTAACATGCAGGTGTCCTGACCATTCGAGTCAGTTCCAAGCTTGGCCAGAATGTCAACAGCGGGGCAGGGATGAAGGGAGGCAAGGATGGTGCCAAAGGGACTTCTTTGGCATGCCCACCCCCTCCCTCCCCAGACATTCCAACCAGAACCCTTTGACCTGAAGTTCCGCTCAGGTGGTGGTAGGCTGGGAGCAGCAGGGCTGGCTGGGCAGGTGGGAGGTCTCTCAGATGAAGACTCAGGGCACTTGTACCAGGGGGAAGGTCCAGGAGGAAGCCGCACTCAGTGATATTTCAGACTGCAGAGTGAGAATGGGCCACCCAAATAGAGTGGGGGGCCAGGGGCAGCTGTTGGAAGCAGCGCCTGGAGCCAGGGTGTGGGACTGAGGGAGACGAGAGGCCAAGGGCAGCCAAGGTAGCTGAAGGAGGGCCCTGGACTCCCCAGCCCAGCATCCTGCCCAGAAGCTTCCTCATGGTGCCCTGGTGGGACCACCAGGGTTTTCTGCCTAGAGAGACTTTTCGGCTAGTGTTCTGTGTTACTGCAGGTCAGAGCATGAACCTGTGGAATTGTAGGCACCTTTGGTAATGCCGCTCCGCCAGGACCCCTGGGCTACAAAAGCTTTGATCACACGCATGAGCATGTCGGGCCCCTCAGCAGGACTGTTCTCACCTCCAAACAGACATCAAACTAATGCATCCTGTATGTACAAAGTAGGTGCTTAAAACCAGGTTGTAAACATCTTCTTAACCCCTTGATTAGAACCCAGAAGGGGCTCAGCAAAACATCCATGTAACTGATTTGAATATGTACTTGACTAATGCTCCTAAAGCATGAAGCTACCATCGACTGAGGGGCTGCTGTGTCTCTAACCAAACCTTTCAGCATCATTTCCAGCCTCAGGTCCTTTCAGGAACAGTGGACCTCTCTACAGTCAGGATTTAACCAAGAAACAACTCAGAGTATTCACATTAGAGGGAACTGCATTCAGGGATTGGGGTCACTGGTAATGGATGAACCAGTGGAGGGCATTAGCCACCATGGTGGAGCCACCATCCCCCTAGGCTGGGGGGCATTAGCAGGAGGTGATGTCATGGGAGCCTACTCAGTGGGAGCTGGAACCTTGGAGGAGACAAAAGTGCTGTGGAGCTACCTCGTGAGGCAGCGAGGGAGAGTAGAACAATGTCTTCAAAATTTTAAAGAGAAATGGCTTTCAATCTAGAATGTCTAGATCCAGCGAAACTATCAATGAAGCAAAAAGATGAAATAGAAGTATTTTTGAATATGTGGGATCTCCCAGAATTTACCTCCAGTATACCATTTCTCAAGATGCCACTGAAGGATTTGTCACTCCGAAAACAAAAGAGTAAAACAAAAGTGATGAAAAGGCATCCAGGAAACAGAGACTCCATCACGGAAGGATGGGTGGTGGTGAAGGGTATGCATGAGATGGCGGGGGTAGCGGGGGTGGTCACCCAGTCTAGAGTGAAGCAAGTCAGATATGTCTCAATGTATTGAAAGAGATTGGGAGAGAGTTTAGGATTAGATTATTGATAAAAACATAGAAAACTAAATAGATGTTTAAAAAATCCAACAATCATGATTCAAAACGACCCATAGAAACTAGTGCAGGATCTAAAATTAAGAGTGTCATACTACATGCCTCAGTTGTGAGGAGTGTGCTGATCTAACCCAGTCATAACCCTACCTGACGTGGGGGGTGAGGAGGGTCTCTGTGGCATACTGGGGCACAGAGGACATCCACACTGCACAACGTCAACTGCCATTTGCGGCAGACAGTGGACATGGTATGTAATGGGTTGAATTATGTCCCCACAAAAAATATGTTTTTTGGAGTCCTAATTCCCAAAACCTGAGAATGTGACCTCACTTGGAGACAGGGTCTTTACAGAGGTTACCAAGTTAAAATGAGGTCATTAGGGTGGGCACTAATCCAATATTACTGGTGTCCTTACAAAAAGGGGAAATTTGGGCACAAAGACAGATGTATACAGAAGGAAGACAACGTGAAGAGACACAGGGAGAAAACAGCCATCTACAAACCACGGAGCGGGGCCTGGAACAGAGCCTTACCCCATGGCCCTCAGGAAGAACCAGCCCTGCTGACACCTTGGTCTGGGAATTCTAGCCCCCAGAACTGCGGGAAAATAAATTTCTGTTGTTTCAGCCACCCAGTTTGTGGTACTTTGTTACAGCAGCCCTAGGAAAGTAATACATGATATATTGGGAAGTTGCTATAGACTGAATGATTGTGTTACCCCAAAACTCATATGTAGAAACCTAATCCCCAATATAAGGGTATTTAGAGGTGTGGCCTTTGGGAGGTGATTAGGCCATGAGGGTGAAGCTTTCAGGAATGGAATTAGTGTCCTTATAAGGAGAGACAGGGGAAAGAGGGTCTCTTTCTACCATGTGAGAACAACAGCAAGAAGACATCTGTCTGCAAACAAGGAAGAGAGCTCTCACCAGGAGCCAAATTGTCCAGCCCCTTGATCTTGGACGTCCCAGCTCCCAGAACTTCTGAGGATCTTGGGGGAAGGATCTGTTTCAGCCTCTCTCTGTGTTTTTTTTTTCTCCCTGTGACTCTTCACATCATCTTCCTTCTGTACGCATCTGGCTTTGTGTCCAAATGTCTGTTGTTTAAATCTGCCAGCCTATGGTATTTTTGTTAAAGCAATCTGAGGTAATACACTACCCCAGTACCCACCCCATGACAGTTGCCCATTGCACCGTAGCAGCACGCCAGAGGTTACTAGCGCTCCAGCTCCCACCAGTGATGTGGTCTTCGTCGCTGGCCGGAAGGTGATCCAGCTCCAAAATTCCAGGAAAAGAGACCCACCAAAATCTTGAAGGATGAAATGAACTTACCACACAAATCCAGTGGACCCAAGTGACACAAGGAATAGACAGTAGTGGATGCTATGGTGCCCCCTGCCCCTCCAACTGCCAGGATTATTGGTCAGGGTGGCTCACAGCTGAGTTTCACTCTGGGGATTGCTGTCTGCTGAAGGTTAAGTCCCATCCTGGGGGCATCCAGGTTAGTGGTTAGTGTGGAGCTGGGACAGGCTGGGACCTGGGACCTGGGACCCTCTGCTGCAGTGCTTGCACCTGGACAAACATCTCTTCAAGCAACAAAATACAAAGAAACTATACAGGACTAAGAATACCTGTGTGCATGCACGGTTGGGGCAAATTGTGAACAACAAGATACAAAAATACCAAAAACCCAACTGCCACTTCTGAGGAGCCAGGAGCAAAAGCAGGGTACTGCGCATGCCCCCCTGCACACACCACCACCTAAGCCAGCACACTTGCCCGACCCCTGGACACACCCCCACCCTCACCCCATATCAGGAACCAGCTCGCCCCCCACTCAGTGAGCAAGCAAGGGAAACTTTAACCTGTTTTCACTCCCTCATGCTGCAGCAGGAGTCCCAATAAAGCCTTGCCTGAATTTCTTGTCTGGCCTCTTATCAATTTCTATTGATCAAGGAGGCTAAGAACCCTGGTCAGTAAGAGAGGTCCAAAGGCCTGTCCCCTTGAGCTCAATTCTGGGCAATGCTGAAAAGCCTCTCCAGCTCCAGCCCTTTGTGGTTTGGCAGAGACTTCTCTCATAGGGTAATTCCCAAGGGCATTTCCCAGTAACCTTCCTGTTCGCCAATCCCAGCCTTAGAGTTTATTTCCTGGGGAATCAAACCTGAGACGATGTTATTCAAGTTGTGAATGAACCGTAAGTCGTCCAACCATCTCCCTGTCAATAGCATTCACTTTGTCTCCTATTTTTCCAATATAAAGTTAATATCCATGCAAATATAGCCCTATATATATATGGATTCCTTTATCACTCTCATTCCCAGGAATGGGATTGCTGAATTGAAGAGTTAATTTAATTTTACTAATAAATTGAATTGAATTGAATTTAAGAGTAGATTTAATTTTACTAGGTATTACCAAGTTGCTTTGCAAAAATGCCACAATTCACATTTCAGCAACTCCTTTCAGAGTTGCCCTGCATCTTTGCCCACAATACACAATACACATCCTGCATCTTTGCCCACAATACACATTAACACTTATTTTTTTTAAATCTATCTGTTGGTTATAAAGTGAAATGTTGTTTCTTTAATTTACATTTTTCTAATTACTAACAAGTTTGAGCACCTTTTTATGTTGGCCATTTAAATTTGCTCCTCTGTAAATTGCTGTGTTAGTTGGGTTAGGTTCAGCTGCATACAGCAGAAAACCCCCAAAATAGCAGAGGCTTAAATTGGATAGAAATTTATGTGTCTCCTATAAAAGGATTCTGGAGGTTGGAAGTACATGGTTGGAATCATGGCTTTACAAACTTGTCAGTGAATTAGATGTCTTCCGATGCTCTGTTTTGCTCTCTCCGGTATGGCTGTGGTCCTCAGCCCCCTGTTCCAAAATAGCTGCTGGTATCATACCCTCATTCCAAGCAGCAGGAGACAGGCAGGCACAAAGGACGGCACACTCCCTCCCTTTAAGGAGATTTCCTGGACATAACACACAATACTCCTGTTTGCATATATTCAGTCAGAACTTAATCCGGTGGCTACACCTTGTTGCAAGGAAGGTTGGGAAATTTAGGTTCTGAGTTACTACTCTGGGTAAAATCAGAATTTTATTACTGAGAAAGATGGAGGTTTAGGGAGATGGTAATTAGAATAAGCAACTAGAAATCCCTGCTATAATTGCCTTCTTTTTGCCTATCATTTCCATTTTTTCTTTTGCCTTTTTTTATGTCAATACTGTATTATGTTGAACTGTATGAAATTGTTAATATTTTACTGTTATGACCAATGAAAACAGCAAGTTCATATGATTCACCCTAGTAGATATGAACGCTTTGCCTTTTAGCATGGCAAACCTTTTTTCTAAAATTGCTGTTTGTATATCAAATTTGTTTGTGGTGCCTTTTGCCATTCAAAATTTTTTAATTTTTATATAATCAGATGTGCTTTTTTTATAGCTTCTGGGTTGGCTGTTTCGCCAGATAAATTTTCACGTAGATTTAATCCCTTATATTTTCTTCTAAGATTTGAACTGCATTACTATTTCTTTTACATTTAAATCTTTCATTGTTCTGGAATTAATTTTTGTGTATGATGTAAAATAAAGTCCAACTTGATGGTCTTCAGCTGGATGGCCAACTGTGCCAGACCCATTTATTAAGTAGCTCATCCTTTTCCTGCTGGGTTGAAATACCATCTTTGGTGAACATTAAAATCATATGCACAATGGGATCTAGTTGGAGACTTTTTCGGTAACATGAACTTTTAAACTTTATGACTTATTTGAAACGAACGAGCTTCCCGCCCTCCCTTTCTGCCTCTTCAAAGGGTGGCTGGTGTGAGACTGGTGATGCTCTGGAGAAGGTCAGATATGAGTCAAGTGGCCAGCTTCTTAAGTCATCCATGGCTTTCTTTTTTTCATAACCTGATTTAAATCCTTGGCCCATGTCATAGATAGTTTTGCAACAGGCCATCAGTTTGTGTGATGAATGGCCCATTGATTCACATTCAAGTGAATCACGTTCTAGCTTCCTTGCAATGCACCCCCCAGCCACCCGGGGCTCCATTGTTAAAGGGTAGATGGGCCTTGTCAATGTGTGTCTACACTGCAGCAATGGTAGCGAGCACCAGCTTCCTCTACCCTCATAACAGCTGTCCGAAACAGGCCTTCTTGTTGTGATCTCCATCTTACAGATGAGGAAACTGAGACTTGGGATCACCCAGAGGCAGAGCTGGATGTCTAACCACAGAGCCTGGGCAGTTAACTCCATGCCAGGCTTGCCTGTTCACCATGAAGACAAAAGGCAGGAGGGACCCAGGCCCTAGTCCAAACTCAGGTCAGGTTGCCGTGTGGCAAAACAGGGGGCAGAAGGGTTACAGAGCCCTGAAGGAGATGCTGATGTGGCTCTTTGTGTTTGCTGTGTGGAAGAAAAGTAGGAGAGGAAAAGAAAGAGGGTGACCGGCCTGCCTATGGCCATGCTCAGCTCAGGCCTGCATCACGTGTGCTGGGAGACGGTGGCTCCGGATGTCCTGGGCTCTGGAGCATCACACCAGCCTCTCTTGTTCCTCTGCTGAGAAGCTGCTCTGCCATCCCCTCCCCAACAAGCCTGTGTCCCATTGGGAGACACTTCTCAAGGAGTTTCTCCCAATCTTGCACATCTTGTGAGCAGCGGCACCCATAGTCTTTGACTCTGGACTAACTTTTCAAAGACGTTTGTAAACATCCTTGGAAGATGGACCTAGTGTCTCCCTCTATCAAGCAAGGGCAGACGTGTGCTGCTGTCCAGTATAATGAAGATGATTTCTCCCTCTGGAGCAAAGATTGGGCAGAATTGCTTGCAGCTTATAAAAGAATGAGGATTCCTGAGCTCAGGGTTCCTCAGCTGTGATGCAAACCCACTAGATGCACAGAAGCCACCTGTACCTGCCTTGGCATCACCCTGTGGAATCTGCGAGTATAGTGGGTTGAATCATGTCCCCACAAAAGACATGTTCAAGTCCTAACCCCCAGTACCTGTGAGTGTGATCTTATTTGGAAATAGGGTCTTTGCAGATGTAATCAAGTTAAAATGGTGGATTAGGGTGGGCCCTAATCCAATGACTGGTGTCCTTATGAGGAGAGCCGTAGAGGCGATGCAGGGGCAGAAAGCCATGTGAAGACAGAAGCAGAAACTGGAGTGATGCCAAGAAGTAGCCAGTAACCTCCAGAAACTAGGATGGAGGCATGGAGCAGATTATTCCTCAGAGCCTCCAGAAGGGCTCAGCCCTCCTAACACCTTGATTTTGAACCTATGGCTCCAGAACTGTAAGAAAATTAATTTCTGTTGTTTTAATCCACAAAGTTGGTGGTGATTTGTTGGGGCAGCCCTGGGAAACTAATACAGGAGGGCAAGAGAAATTATGCCAACATGAAGTTTATGGTGCTGCTGTGCTGTGAGCAGCAAAGTCCCTTTCCTCTGATCCAGAAGGCTTGTATCTTTGGCCAGCATGTATGTAATTGTGGCAGGTTGACTTGTTAGCTTGCAAGTAGTGTGAAATCTCAGACTCTTGCATAGATCTGGACAATTTTTGGTAGTGAGGATGGGATGACAACAGAGACAGGGCTTTCTGAAGAGAAATGACCAGAGCCTCTGTGGCCTGGGTGAGGGGACATGAGGAGGCTCCCTGGGGTCCAGTAGACACTCTCCCCCAAGTGATGGGTGAGGGTCAAGGGAGTAAGGGCCCCCACTGCTCTACCTGTTAATGAATGTTTAGCAGCTGAGCAGTGATGGGGAGGATGGGAAGAAGCAGCTGGAATAATATGCTGCTTGTTGCTGGCTCTCCTCTGGGAGGAAGGAGGAAAGGAGGTGATCATGACACTGGGGCAGCTCCACCCCCCAGTCAGTGTGGTTATGGCTGCTGAGTCAAGGAGTCCCCAAAGCTGAACACAGCAAGAGGGAACTTGCTCTGCAGTGTAGAGCTTCGGGTAGACCCCAAACAAGTTCCTTTAGTTGATCATAGTCCACTATTGGCCACTTGAACCTGAAAGTAAACGTAAAACCTTGCTAACTGTGCAGAGCACGCTCTCCCTTTGTGCCCCCAACCCCTCCCATCCCCTCTACTCTGACCTCAGCCACTTTAAGGAAAAAGCTGAGTATTGGGGGGAACTTCCAAGGGGGGAGGGACTCAAACTTTTATGGCTCTATTGGATAAATGTGCTCAAGTCACCATCACACCTGATCCTGTTGTGGAAGGAGGTGCCCATATTCCACTGATGGGGTTTGGAGTCTTCCTCATTGAGGAAAATGCCTGTCCTGGTGTGGTTCTCCCAAGTGCCTTAAATTTAACTGATGCTAGAGGTGCCATCCCTTGCCAGACAGCCCTAACCACGATTTGATGGCTGCTCCTCTAAACCTTTGTCTTTGTTAACA
This sequence comes from Phocoena phocoena, assembly GCF_963924675.1. Lineage (NCBI taxonomy): Eukaryota > Metazoa > Chordata > Mammalia > Artiodactyla > Phocoenidae > Phocoena > Phocoena phocoena. Next base: position 126,230,636 of record NC_089220.1, on the reverse strand, counting down.
GCGGATGATGGCCCAGCTACTGCATTTTGGGGCAGTCATGAGTTAACTCAGCAGGCCTTGGTTGCCCAGACTCTGCACATTCCAAAGGTCTTCAGAATTGGCCCTTGACCAGCTCCTGGGGGATATCCTCTCAGCCCTTGAATACTCTACCTGAAAAAAGTGTCTTTGATTACCCGGGGCCTGGGGCCACAGCAGGCGGTTGGTGCTAACAATGTGATTTATGGTGGGTGCTTGGGCCACACTGTATCAGTCTGACCTCTGGGAGGCTGAAGACTGAGTGACTAAGGTCAGTCACATGGACACTCCATGCCTACGTAACTGGCCCCCAGTAAAAACCCTGGACACCGTGGTTCAGGTGAACTTCCCTGGTTGGCAATACTTTGCACCTGTTGTCACATGTCATTCCTGGGAGAATTAAGCACCGTCCATGTGACTCCACTGGGGGAGGACAATTGGAAGCTTACACCTGGTTTCTCCTGGACTCTACCTTATGCACCTTTTCCTTTGCTGAGTCTAATCTATATCCCTTTGCTATAAAAAATTGTTAACTATAACAGCTTTTCTGAGTCCTGTGAGTCCTTCTAGTTAATCATTGAAACTGAGGGTGGTCTTGAAGTCACCCTGACACAATACCCCACGCCAACCACTTCCCTAGATGTTCATTCGGTGGAGTGGACAAATGCCACCCAGTTGGTGGTGTGGACAAATAGGACACATAAGACAGGTGGCCTGAGGCCAGTCATCCCTCCAAAACAAGGGCTCACTCAGTTATTCAAATGGAACTGGGACCTGGAAGACCATGTTGGAGGCTCTGCCCCCTGTCCCCTGATTGATGGAGGTTTCACTTGGATTGTTGGTAACAATTATAAACACATTTTCTCTTCAGGGACACCATGCACACCTCGGAATCCTGCTTATGTGAAATCCAGGCATTAACTTGTCTCTCTTCCCCAAACACAGGCACTTGCACCCTAGAGGTGTTCATAAAAGACTCCAACTATTTAAGGGAACACCACCAGCAGAGCGTGTGGCCCTCCAATGACTTCAGAGATCTCTCCAAATGAGATGACCCTTGGTTTCTGAGGGCAGCTTCCTGGAGGGATTAGTGATCGTTATTCAAGTACAGCCTGCAGGCAATTTTCCCTACAAGGAGTGCATCCGATAGAAAGGGTGGTACAAAATTTGCCCCTGACTTTAGCTGAAATGATAAGTGATGCCACCTCTGCCCTGGAAGTGTTCAGTCTCAATGTTGGTGTGCCTGGGACAGCTCTAAGTGACTTGAGCATCCTCTCAACAAACTTATCCTAAGATCCTTAGGGAGGGACCCCAAGACCACCTCTGAAGCCTTGGGGCCAGATACACTTTAGAATTCTAAAATTTTGATTTTAGACATGATTTTAGAAGCTTTTATTATATAAAACCCTGGCAGGATCCAGAAGAGCAACTTGTTAAGCACATTCATATCTTTGCAGCAAACTTATGAATACACATACCAAGTAGGATTAAATGAGGGATATTAATGTCCTCAGATCAATGTAGTGAGGTCTTCCCCAACTTATTACAACCTTTTTCATTTCTTTGAGACTTTTTGGATTTTGAAATTTTGACCTGTATTATCACCCCCATTTTACAGATGAGGAAACTGAGACACAGAGAGGTGAAGTAACCCCTCAAGGTCACAGAGCTGAGGCCCAAGTCAGGATTCATTGTAAGATGCTGGCAGTCTGGCCCAGAGTCCTGGATTTGTCCTCTTTAGCGACATGCTGCCATTGCAATGGCACAATTGGCGACAGGCCCATCTCTGGCCAGAAGACGTCCCCTCAGACCCTCCCAGCTAAGAGTGAGCCCTCTGGCCTTGTTGCACGTGCCTGGCTCCAGGCTGCAGGACCTCTCAGCTGGCTGGCTTCTGGGGGAGCTCTGTCCTCCTAGGAAGAACCAGCCCAGCCTGAGAGTTCAGGGCTCACCTGACCCTGTAAATCTGTGCTGTGGAAGCCCCAAGCAGCCTTAGGCAGCCCCCACCCTTGGAAACATACTTCCCAGACTCTGGCTTCCACCCCTGGATTACAGATCGATGGTGTTCCCAGCACCAAGCCCAGGTCATTTGCTTTGCTCAGAGGCTGTATATATTTACTTATACCACTGCTTGGGCTTTTAAGAAACTTAAAATTCCCTCATTCCACAGCCCTTTTCCTTTGTGACTCTGCTGGGGACAATGGCAGTGAAAAGGGTGAGTAGACCCTTAATCCATACAGGAACACAACCCTGTGCTCTGGTTCCTCTACCAAGAGTTGCTCCTCCTCTGGTCGCAGCCTCTGCTGGATGGAACGGTTTCCATCCTCCTTCTGGGTGCCTGCAAGTGGTCCATGACTGCTCTCAATGAGCCCATTCTCTGAGCTTTCTCCATTTATGATTTTTTTTTAGATCTGGATGCCAGAATTGGCAAGGTTATTGCTAAAGTACAACACGGCAATAATTGGGGTTGGGAGGAATCTTTATGACACCCTCCACCCTCCCCACCCACCCCCACCTCCGCCTGCTACAATCCTGATGACATTGCTTTAGAAACCTAACCTGGTTGTGTCAAGTAGAAACTTATGGGGCTCTCACGGAGGAGTGGGCGGGGGGGGGGGGGCACCCAGGCAGACCACGGCCTCCCAAGCACATGCCTGCAGTATCCCAATTGGAAACAGTGTTTTTCAAACTGTTATGACCATGCCCCACACCATCCTTTCGACCTGGGACTCATGTCCACACCAACAGAGATCTGTTTGAAAGAAACCATCCCTCCCCTGCCGACATGTGATGGTGCCCTTTGTTCTTTTCTAGCTCATCATTTTCCATTTTGTAAGATGCCGGCTGTGACCCACTCATTCAATTTCATGGCCCAGAACTGGGCATGTCTGCAACAGCTTGGAAAACACCACCCTCGGCTGAGAGCCCTCTGAGGACAGAACCCTCTGTGACTGGCCCTAGGCCTGGCACACAGTAGGTGCTCAGTGAAGGTTTGAGGATGTCAGTGAAAAAGGAGGGAGGCCGGGGGAGGAATCTTTGAGGTGTTATCGTAATGAGAATTATGAAACTTGGGATGTGTCCCTTGTTGCCCTAGCTGCCAGAAAGTTCAGGGCAAAACCTAAAGCTTAACCCAGAGACTAACTCTCATAGCTTTTTGTTTTTTAATTTTATTAACCAATTATATGTCAATTTTATGAGTTGCCTCATGTTTTTTTGAAAAAACTGGGTATTTATAAGCAAACACACACACACAACAATAAACAAGTGGATATGTTGCCAATTTGGAAGCACATTCCTGGATTTCTATTTGGATCTATTTCTCAGCCTGGCAAAGGCCAGGTTCCCAGGCCTCCCATGTAAAAGAGGATGCCTGACTGAGGCCCTTATCTATGTTAGAAAAGGCAGGATTAATCTCTATCAAATTAAACCCCAAAGGTTCCAGCTTCCACTGGGGCTGCTGCTCTGACAATAAAACTCAGAGAACTTCCTCCCGGCACCAAGACAAGTAACCTCGGCTAGTTGCAGCCCCTGAATTGCCCCAGCACAGTCCGGAGCTGATTCACAAAGCTGTTCAATGAACCCGGAGGCTGGTCCACACCCCTTGCCTGAATGTTCCCTACACCCACTTCCCCAGATTAGCTCAGATGTGGTAAACACTCAAGGTTAAAATCAGGTCAGTGTCACTGGCCCAAGATGCTTGTATTTTAATGAGAGACAGTTGTGGACATGATCCAAAGGGTGAAATGTCAGGATCTAGTGACCAGCTAGTAGCACAGCTTAGCACCCTGCAAATTAATCCACAGAGGCGGCTACCTTCTCAGTATGTTTTAAAACTCATTTCTAAGTAAATGGAAATAAGAGTTTATCTGTGTTAACGGAAATTATGCATCTTAGTATACCAAATGAGCCTATTCAGATGATGGTATCTAATATTATGGCAAACTTCCATTTCTTGAGATTTGCACTTGGAAGTAAACACAGCTTTTACAGAGGGAAACCTCTCATTGGCCAGCCCAGCCCCCAGCATGTCCCCCTTACTTCCTTCTCCCTGGGCCCCCCTCAGGTAGGGCCCCGGCCTCAGCAGTCCTGCCTGCAATTCCTCCTCTGCTAGGCCCTGCCTTCTTGCTTCAGCTGGACCTTCTCATGCCATTTCACATCTCCCCTTTGTTCTACCAGGAACACCCTTTTCCTTTGGTCTGCTAGAGGGGTTCTGATTTCCTTCTCAAGACTCAACTTAACTGATGTTCTCTGAAAAAATCCCTGAGCCCTCCAGGAAGAGTTAACGCCTCTGCCCTGGGCTCCTATTAAAGCGTGGGCCACAGAGCATTGGGCAGGAGGGGGTGACCTGAAAAGGCCTGTGGCTGCTGCTACTGCTGCTGCTGCTGGGGGAGGATTTGGCTGTGTGCCCTCCGGGGAAGATGACCCAGCACGGATCAGTGGGCTGGATGGACCTGGACTCCAGGGTACCCAGTTGCCCCTGTCAGCTGGCCCCACATGACCGCTGTGCATTGCAGACACTGAGAAGGAAGCAAAGCCTGTCCAGAGATAGCTGGACAGCCCAGGACACACAGATCATGCCCAGGGCCTGTGGTCCCACAGCTGTGGGAGGAAGCCTGGCCTAGGAGAGTCTGTCCTTACTTGTCCCTTCTTCATGATGGGAGCTGATGCTGGCAGGAACCCCACACCTCCTTCCAGCCAGGAAGAGGGTGGCCCCATTTCAGAGTTGCTGTTCTTGTCATTCTCAACACTCCCTTTGTCATCTGCACAAAGCCCAAGTTAAGATATTAGATGTCCTTACTGATGGCACCTGGGCTAGGCTGATAGCCCTTAGTTAGTATCCCCATCCAGGGGTCTGTACTGTGCCTCTGTCATGGCTACAGCTGTCGCACAGGCCACCTATATTCACATCAAGCACAATCCACAGCTTTCTCTTCTACATTTCCAGGGCCCAGCCTGGGGCCTCAATGATAAGCATAGTAAAGGTTTGTTGACTGACTGACTGAGTGAGTGAATGAAAAGTTTCAAAACTTCCTGTTGCCTCAGGAAATTTCCACCAGGAAAAGAAGCTTTAACACATATCTGTTGGAGGATGGCGGGCTCTGTGTCTCTGGCTCCAAGACTTATATGGCTAAGGAAGTCTGTCTGTCTGGGGTGTGTTACTGGTTCTCCTGTCTGCAGATGTAAGCCACATTTTACAATTATGGTGACATTTTTACTTCCTATTGGTTGCCTCCTCTGGCTCTCAACAAGTTCTGGACCTGGGCAAGATTGGAGCAGCTTAATGGGAGGAGGCCCCCCCTCAACCCCAGCTCCTGGAGGGCTGTTGAAAGGAGAGAGTCTGGCGCCAGTAGCTGCTTGGCAGATATTATCCTGCTGTATGCGATTTTCCCTGTTCAGGTCCTACTGCTGATGGGATAAGCGACTCCCTTTCCCTCCTGCGGGTCTCACGTGACACTCAGGGGCATCTGTGATTCTGCTGGAATGGCATCTTCTGGCTGGGAAAGGGGCCTTTGTGGAGGGAGGTGTTAGCATGCCCTCTGTTTGTGAGGGAGTTAGGAGCAGATGCCGGGGTCTGCAGTGGGGACCATGGGTGCCTCTGCAGTCAGGGGAGGGGGTGGTGTGTAAGGGAAGGAAGCAGGCTGAGGTGGGTGCAGCACCTGGCCCTGTGGAGGAGGGCCCGCAAGGGGAGTGCAACATGAGAATCACCCTCAGAGCACCTGGCAGGGCAGCAGAGGGTGGGCACCGTCCTCCTTGACCAGGTCACTTAGCCCTTACATGTGCCAGGTGGTGCAGGGCCACTACATGAGTTACTTCACTCTGCATGTGAGGCTGGCATTATCCTCCCCAGGTTGCAGATGAAGAAACTGAGGCTCGGAGGTTTGCTCCAGCCCAATCCATCCATGAATGTGTCTCTGGCCCCACAGGCTGAGGCCTCAGAGAAAGAAATGACAGTGTCTTCTGTGACACTTGCCGAAGATGTGGAGACCGTCCCACAAAATGCTTTGTAAACATCCTAATTTTTTTTCACAGACTGGGGATTTCCCAGAGAAAAGCCACTTAATATGGATTCCCAGGTTTTATAACACTTTCTCTAACTCTGCTTGCGTCAGTTGTTGTGGAATTTATGTCATAAAACCCATCTTTCTCAGATCCAGTTTCTCCTGGGGGAGGGGCAGTCCAGATCCTTCCTTCACTGTGATGGGTTGAATTGTGTCTCCCAATAATTCATATGTTGAAATCCTAACCCCCCAGTACTTCAAACTGTGGCCCTATTTGGAGAAAGGATCATTGCAGATGTAATTAGTTAAAAGTCATACTGGAGGGCTTCCCTGGTGGCGCAGTGGTTGGGAGTCCGCCTGCTAATGCAGGGGACACGGGTTCGAGCCCTGGTCTGGGAAGATTCCACATGCCACGGAGCGGCTGGGCCCGTGAGCCACAACTACTGAGCCTGCGCGTCTGAAGCCTGTGCTCCGCAACGGGAGAGGCCGCAACAGTGAGAGGCCCGCGCACCGCGATGAAGAGTGGCCCCCGCTCGCCACAACTAGAGAAAGCCCTCGTGCAGAAATGAAGACCCAACACAGACAAAAATAAATTAATTAATTAAAAAAAAAAAAAGTCATACTGGAGTGGAGTGGCCCCTAATCCAATATGACGGCTGTCCTTATGAAAAGGGGATATTTGGACAAAGAGACAGACATGGACAGAGGGAGAACACCATGCAGACATGAAGGCAGAGACTGGGTGATGATTCTACAAGAGAAGGACTGTTGAAGTTTGCCAGCAAACCACCAGAAGGCAGGCAAGCGGCCTGGAACAGAGTCTCCCTCATGGCCTCAGAAAGAACCAACCTGCCAACACATTGGTCTCAAACTTCCAGCATCCAGAACCGTGAGAGAATAACTTTTTCTTCTTGAAGCCACTCAGTCTCTGGTACTTTGTTCCAGCAGCCCTAGGAAATGAATAATAATCTTATCACACACTCCATGGGCCCCTCAGGCCCTCAGGCTCCCTGCACAGTGTTTCTCTGCTGTGGACCCAGGAAACGCTGTGTTGCTTCTGGGAGGTGCTGACAAGGCCTCCCGTCTGCTCTGGCTGCCTTTCCCTCTTTGACTTTTCCCAAAACAAACTTGGCTGTCTCCCAAGGCTCATTAATCTCTGTGTCTAGAGAAGCTCAGCATATAAATACTCTCCTTGCTGTTGAAAGTGCTGTTTCTTTTACCTCAGGGTCCTTGTGTCAAGTTGATTATCCTGAGGAAATTTCCAGACTCTCCCTTTCCAAACTGACTGTTCAGCAGCTTCAGTGTGCAGCAAGGCCTCCCCGGGCACCCCCCAACAGTGAGCGGGGTTGAAAGGTGCCCTCCTCCTTGCTAACAGACGGAATTTCGGAGAATGTTGTACGTTTTGGCTAGATGCTTTAACAAACATCACTACTGCTGAGAGTCCTTCTGAACTGGCAAAACTGAAACCACAAGGTTCCCCAATTGTCAGATAGATCTAAAGGACCCATCCCACAGGCATTATAAGAAATGACATGCACAAGGTGTTACTGGTTAGTGTCCCTCCCCAGGGGCTGGTATAACAAACTGCACATCCATGCAGTGCAGCTTCTAAACAGAAGAAGCGTTTTAGGAGCAGATAAACAAACATCACCCAGGGTATTGTTAAGTGAAGAAACAAGGTGCAGAACAGTGCATAGCGTATGCACTTCCCAACTCACATAAGAGGGGAAGTTGAAGTATAAATTTGTATTTCCTTCTACTTGAATAAAGAAATAGTGAACGGTCAAGCTGAAAATTAATAAAAAGCATTATGAAGGTTAATTTTGTGTGTCAACTTGACTATGCTCTGGTACCCATGGTACCTAGCTGTTTGGTCAAACATTAGTTTAGATATTGCTGTGAGGGCATTTTTTAGATGAGATTAACATTTACTTTTCATTTATTTATTTATTTTAAACATGTCTGTCTCTTTTTTAAAATTTTATTTATTTTTGGCCGTGTTGTGTCTTCGCTGATGTGCACAGGCTTTCTCTAGTTGCAGCGAGTGGGGGCTACTCTTTGTTGCAATGCGCGGGCTTCTCATTACGGTGGCTTCTCTTTGCTGCAGAGCACAGGTTCTAGGCACACAGGCTTCAGTAGTTGTGACACGCGGGCTCAGTAGTTGTGGCTCACAGGCTTAGTTGCTCCACTGCATGTGGGATCTTCCTGGAGCAGGGGTTGAACCCATGTCCCCTTCATTGGCAGGCGGATTCTTAACCACTGTGCCACCAGGCAAGTCCTGAGATTAACATTTAAATCAGTAGACTTTGAGTAAAGCAGATTATGCTCCATAATGTGGGTGCAAAGACTGAGGTCCCCTGTGGAAGAGAGGATTCTGCTTCCAGACTGACTTTGGATTCAAGCTGCAACATCAGCTCTTCCCTAGAGTTGGTCTCTAGCCTACTGGTCTACCTTGCACAATTTGGACTTGCCAGCCTTCACCATCACATAAGCCAATTCCTAAAACTCTCTCTCTCTCCCTCTCTCTCTCTCTCCTCTCTCTTTCTCTCTCTCCCACTTGCAGAACCCTGACCAGTACATGCATTACCTAGAGTAAACTACTGGGGTCAGGGCAGAAAGTGGGAGTGGGATCGAGGAGGATTGCTCAATGTATTCTTTTTTATATCATTATTTTTGAAGCTTATGCATGTATTTCCTATTAAAATTTTAATTATGAAAGAACTTAACAGATGAATGGTTAAAGCAACTGTGGTATATATATATATAATGGAATATTATTCAGCCATAAAAAAGAAGGAAAACCTGCTATTTGTGACAAACATGGATGAAACTTGAGGGCATTATGCTAAGTGAAATAAGTCAGACAGAGAAAGATAAATACTATATGATCTCACTTATATGTGGAAGCTGAAAAAGCAAAACTCATAGACACAGAGAACAGATTGGTGGTTGCCAGAGGAGGGGTGCGGGGTGGGTGAAATGGGTGAAGGTGGTCAAAAGGTATAAACTTCAGACATAAGGTAAATAAGTCATTGGATGTAATGTACAGCATGGTGACTGTAGTTAACAATACTGTAATTGCATATTTAAAAGTTGCTAAGAGAGTAGATCTTAAAAGCTCTTATTACAAGAAAAAATTTTGTTAACTATGTGAGGTGATGGATGTTAACTAGACTTATTCTGTGATCATTTGACAACGTGTGCCTATGTCAATTGTTATGTTGTACACCTGAAACTAATACAATGTTATATGCCAATTATATCTCAATTTTTTAAAAAGGGGACAAAAAACTTAAGAATGATGGGCACACAACTTGTTGAGACAAAGCTGTTCTGGAACATGTCAGGAGGTAGGGCAGCTTTCCTTGTTTTATGGCAATCTGGGATCATCTCTAGAGCACATGATGAACAGAGGTGGGTGTTTTTTGATTCTATTTATCAAAAGAGGCCCCAGGCAGGCTGGGCTCAGTGGGAAATGGAGAACCCCAGGACTGTGGCCTTGGCTTATGTGGGGCAACACATAGGCTATTTCATCCTCCATTTAGAGAAGGTCAGGCATACCACCAAACACGTACCTGTCTTGAGTGTTTTCAGAGGTGTCAGCCAGCACCCTTCCATTACAAAATATCCAAACAACGGGCCATGATTTTGCCTGGCATCATCGCAATGCATCCTACCCTCGGACCCACCAGCAACTCCTGAGAACTTGCCACAGGCTGGGCACTGCACTAAGCCCAGGGACTCAGCAGCATGAGAGAGACCACTTATCCTCACGGAGCTCACAGACGAAAGAAGAGGACAGGAGATAACGTAAACATGATGGATGGTGAGGATGATGATGCTCCAGGAAGATGAAAGACAGGCTCTGGGAGTAAGAGGAGGCTCTTTTCCGTAAGGGAGGAGAGGGACAGCTTACGTGGGCAGAAGACATGAGAAGATGAGAAGGAGCCAGACTGGTGATGATTCCAAGGAGCAAGGACCCCCTTGCTGCAGGTTGAGGGATGCAGAGGAGGTGCAGACACCTGTCCCCTTTCTGTTCTCCAGGTGCCTGAGACATCAGGGTGATTGAGGACAGGGGAGAAACCAAGGCCTGGAGGAGAAATGAGCTGTCCAATGTTCCTGGGCTCCCGCCCACGCTGGATGTGGGCACCCTGTTGTGTTTACTACTAATTTCAATGGAGGAGTGGTTCTCTGCTCATGTCCTTTTGCAGCTTCCGGAATTTTCCTGAAGCCACAACTGTGCACACTTGAGAGGCTGGGTGGGGGTACTAGAGCCAAAGCTGCATGGGTTCAAACCCTGGCTCTGCCACTTCCTAGCTGTGTGCCCTTGAGTTGGTCATGGGTCTTCTCTGGGCTTCAGTTTCCCCACCTGAGAAATGGAGGATTGTTAAGAGGATTAAGTATGAAATCGCAGTGTATGATATGCCGTGGGTCTTCTCTGTGCTTCTCTTGCTCTGTTCATGTCATTTTCATAGAAAATAAAATGAAACAGGAGAGAGAACACGTGTGAGGGGAGGGCATGGGAGATGTTTTGTAGGTGGAATTTTGAGAAGAGATTTCAATTGGTTCTTTGGAGCCTCTGAAATGGGGGATCCCTCCAAGGACAGTTCTGGGGCCAGCATCCCTGGCATCCCCAGGAAGTTAGAAATGCAGAACCTCTAGACCCCACGCAGAAAGGTGAACAAGAATCTGCATCTTAACACCCAGGGTGGGTGTGCACCTTAATTATAGCTGAGAGGCCCTGCTCTACTACTGGAACTGTTACCCATGCACTTTGGCCTTGGCTGGACTGGCCCCTGTGCCATCTCTCCACTGAGCCAGCATACCCAGCTCCTCTCTGGTTTATTCTCAGGAGTATTTTTCTGCTTCACTTGGTGTTGCCTCATGCATGCTCTAATTCATTACCCTTTGCAGATCCCTCCCTCCCCAAGCAATATGAATTGGAGAGTGGTGAGAGAAGGAGGGGCCTCAGCTGTGGGGACCATGGTGAGTGTGAGTAGAGCCCATTTCCTCCTCTCCTGACAAGAGAGTGGGCGGGAGATGTGTCCCCTGAATGGGTCCATGGATGAGGAGCCTCAGGCCTTCCTTGGTCTAAAGCGTTTTGGAGGGAGGTTCCGTAGAAGAAGTCATGCCCTCAAGGCTGAAAAATAGGGGCATGGCATGTCTGGGAAGGAAATGGGGGACCCCACCACCACCAGCCCAGCACTCTAAGCCCTCAGAGGGAGCAGAAGAATTCCTCATGAAGGAACTTGGGCAGAGGGACAGAAGCCATGGGGCCACTGGGGTGGAGAGGAGTTTTATATGGGAGTTTGAGAGTAAAGATATAACAAATGAACAGGATTGAATCAAAATCCCTAGAATGAGTAACTAAGGGAGGCCGAACGGTTATAGCTCCCTAACAACATCTTAAGGAGCTGCTAACCAGTGGGAATGGGGGTTCTGCAGTTGGTGGCAGGTGCTGGAGGAAATAAACCATTTCATGTATAAACTAAGGGAATAAGGACTCCTCAACCACATGGCCTTGCTGACCTGTGGTGAGCATGAAATAATGGATGAGGACTGAGGACCCTGTAACTGGATCAGTAAATAGCTCTGCTCCCTCAGGGCAGTGTCCCCTCCTCTGGGCCCCTTCCACCTACTATTTCTCCTGTTCAACTCTTCCATCTGTCCACAGAGCCCTTTCTTTCAGCCTGAAGAAAGGCTTTATCTTCCTACCACTACCATTCCCTAGGACCCCCTGTATTAGTCAGGATTTTTCAGAGAAACAGAATACACACACCACACACACCCCCAACACCACACATATACATTATAAGGAACTGGCTCACACAATTATGGAGGCTGATATCCTCAAATCTGCAGTTGGCAAGAGGAGACACAGGAGAGCTGATGGTGTGGCTCCAGTCCTAAGGCCAGCAGGCTTGAGACCCAGGAAGAGCCAATGTTTCAGTTCAAGTCTGAAGTTGAGGAAAAAAACCCTCCAATGTCCCAGTTTGAAGGTAGTCAAGTAGGAAGAATTCCCTCTTACTTGGGGGAGGGTCAGCCTTTTTGTTCTATTTAGACCTTCAACTAATTAGATGAGGCCTACCCACATTGGGGAGGGCAATCCGCTTTACTCAGTGTACCGATTTAAATGTTAATCTAATCCAAAAACATCCTAATGCACACATTTAGAAAAGTGTTGACCAAATGTCTGAGTACCCCGTGGCCCAGTCAAGTTGACACAAAAAATTAACAATTACATCCCCAAAACAACCAAGCAAAACCAAAACTAAAAACTTTTCCCTGATCATGGCTTCCTGCTGGCCACTTTCCCTCTCTACTCTTGGTCCCCATCAAACTTCTGGAAATGTTGTTTTCCCTTGCTCATCCACTTCCTCACTCCCTGCCCCTACTCTGGACTCCTCAGCCCACTCCATTCAGGCTTCTGCCTCCAGCACTGTCCTTGAGAGAGTGGCTCATGGCTCATTGCCAAAGACAATGGACATTGGCAGCCTCATCTTATTTGACCTCTTTGAGGCCCTTGGTCAAACTGACCATGCCCTGCCTTGGATCCCTTCCTTCCTTTGGCCCTTGAGGTACTGCTCCCTTTCCCAGTGTTCTAACTGTGCTGATTGCTCCTCTCTGGCAGTCCCCTTCAGCTCTTTTGCTGGCTCCTCTTCTTGTGTTCAAACTTTAAACATTGGTGTTACCAGAGGTGTTTTAGGTTCTCTTCCATCCATGGCCTTTTTCCTGGGGTGGGTCACACTCCTTCTGCTTATACACCAAAGGCTCTCAAACCTGTCCCCATCCTTGACTTCTTCCCATGTTCCCAGTCTGTGTCTCCCACTGTCCACTGGATATTTCTATCTGGATACTTCAAGACACCTTGACACAAAACCTGCCCCAAATCTAAGTCCTCTTCTTCCCCTTTCCTCTCCCTTCACATGACTAATGGCACCACCACCAGCCCCATCACTCAGAAAATCCAGTCATCACCACCCTGTCCATCTCCCTCTCCTCAGGGTCAATGGTGCATCAACCCTGCCAACTGGACCTCTAAATCCCCATCATACACATTCCTTCTCACCATCCTCACCAACACTGCAAGACATCCACTGCTACTTCTTGCCTCCTTTCTCACCTCCCTCCCACACATTTCCACACATCCACTGGAATGACCTTCCTAAAATATAATTCATTTGTACATCCCCATCTTGCACCATTGGTTCTGCACTGTCCACTGGACAAAATCTAGACTTTTCCTTGGCATTGACTACAAAGCTCTTCCAGATCCACTTTTCCATCTCCATTTCCCCCCCTTTCTTCCTACTAAACTATGGAACAATTACACAGAATTTCCCACCATTCTATGAAAGTGTTGTGCCCTTTCACATATCTACATACCCTTAGCTCATGTCATTTACCCATCCTGGTATGCCCTTTTAACTTTTCTCTGCCTTGATGTAAATGCCTAGAAATAATAAAGATTGGAGCAGAAAAAAAGAGAGAAAAATAGAAGAATGATAGAGAAAATTAATGAAATCAAGAGGTGGTTCTTTGAAATGGTCAAAAATGACCAAAATTAAGCTAAGCTGACCAAAAGAAAAAAGAGAAGACTCAAATTACTAAAATCAGAAATAATATAGGTGATTTGACTACCAGCCTTCAAAAATAAAAATGATTAGAAGGGAAGAGCATGAACAGTTGTATGCCAACAAATTACATTAACTAGACAAAATGGACAAATCCCTAAAATGACATGAACTGCTGAGACTGACTGAAGAAGAAATAGAAAACTGAAAAGACCTGTACACTTGAAGAGCTTGAGTCAGTAATAATAATAAAAAAGCTTCCAAAACAACAACAAAAATCCAAAGGCTTCACTGTTGAGTTCTATCATATGTTTAAAGAATAAATAATGCAAATCATTTATAGACTCTACCAGAAAATAGAGCAGGGAGCTCTTCTCAAGTCATTCTATGAGGTCAGTATTACCATGATACCAAAACCAGACAAAGATTTCATAAGAAAACTACAAACCAATGATACTTGTGATTGATGCAAAAATCCTCAACAAAATATTAGCAAACTGAATCCAGAAACTTATCAAAAGGATTACAAGCCATGTAACTTTGGGATTTGTCTAAGAATCAACACATTAAAAGGTTGATTCAACATATGAAAATCAATCAATGTAATATACCATATTAATAAAGGAGAAGGCCCACATGATTATTTCAATAGACACAGAAAAAGTATTTGATAAAATTCAACACCTTTTCATGAGAAACACTTTCAACAGACTAGGAATAGAAGGGAACTTCCTCAACCTGGTAAATGGCATCTGTGGAAACCCTATATCTAACACCATATTTAATGAGGAAAGACTAAAATCTTATCCCTTTAAGATCAGGAAAAAGACAAGGATACCGGCTCTTGCGGCTTCTCTTCAACAATGTAGTGGAGGTTCTGGCTAGGGCAGCTAGGGAAGAAAATGCAATAAAATGCATTCAGATTAGAATTAAAGAAGTAAAACAATCTCTATTTGCAGATGATATGATCTTGTATATAGGAACAACCCCCCTCAATCCATGAAGAAACTATTAGAACTAATGAGTAAATTAAGCAAGATTGCATAATACAAGATCAATATGTAAAACTTGATTGTATATCTATATACTTGCAATGAACATTCCAAAAATGAAATTAAAAAACAATTACACTTACCATTAGCATCAAAAAGAATAAAATACTTAGGAAGACTTGTACACAAAAACCACAGAACTAAAAAGGGCTTAAATAGATGGAAAGATACCTTATGTTCATGGATTTAACAATTTAATATTTTTAAGGTGGCAATTCTCACCAAATTGATTTATGGATTCAATGCAACCCCTCTCAATATTTCAACTGTCTTTTTATTGTAAATATGGACAATCTTATAATTCATACAGAAATTCATGAGACCAGAAGAGCCAAAACAATATTGAAAAACAAGGACAAGATTGGTAGACTCACAAATCTCAATTTCAAAACTTACTACAAAGTTACAGTAATCAAAATTGGCATAAGAATAGACATATAGATCAATGGAATAGAACTGATAGTTCAGAAAAATCCTCACATTAAAGGTCAATTGATTTTTGATGAGGGTGTCAAGGCCATTCAATAGACAAAATAATAGCCTTTTCCACAAATGGGACAATTGGATATCCACATTAAAAAATAAATTTGCATCTCTACTGTACATCATACATAAAAAATTAACTCATAATGGATCAAATATTTAATTTAAGAGCTAAAAGTATAAAATTATTATAATAAAACATAGGTTAGAAGATTTGTGATTTTGGATTAGGCAAAGTTCTCTTAGATATGACACTAAAAGGACGAGTAATCAAAGAAAAAACAAATTGGAGTTCATCAAAACTAAAAACACTGTATATCAAATAACATTATCAAGAAAGTGGAAAGACAATACACATTCTAGAAGAAAATATTTGCAAATCACATATCTGATAAGTATCTAATATCCAGAATATATAAATAATTTATACAACTCAACAATATAAAAAGATAAATAATCCACTTAAAAATGGACAAAGGATTTGAATAGACATTCCTCCAAATACAACATAGAAATTATCAATAAGCACATTAAAAGATACTCAACATCACTAATCATTAGGAAATGCAAATCAAAACCACAATAAGATACCACTTCATACTCACTGGGATGGCTATAAAAAAAAAAGTGTTGACAAGGATGTGGAGAAATTGGAACTATCATACATTGCTGATGGAAAAGTAAAATGGTGTAGCAGTTGTGTAAGTTTGGCAGTTCCTAAAAACATTAAACATATAGTTACTATGTGACCCAGCAATTCCACTCCTAGGTTTAGATCTAAGAGAACTGAAAACAAATGTTCAAGTGTATATGTATATATGTATAAAAACATGTATGTGAATGTTTATAGAAGCATTATTCACAATAGCCAAAATACAGAAAAAAATCCAAATGTCCATCAATTGATGAATGTATAAATAAAATGTGGTAAAACCATAGAATGGAATATTATTCAGCCATAAAAAGATATGAGGTACTAATAAAATGCTACATCATGGATGATTTTGAAAATATTAATGAAATGTTCATGAAAAAGAAATGAAAGAACCCAGACACAAAAGGCCGTGGATTGTATGATTCAATTTATGTGAAATTTCAAGAATAAGCAAACTCCTAGAGGCATAAAGTAGATTCATGGTTGGCAGAGTTTAAGAGGAGTAAGGAATGGGAAGTGACTTCTAACAGGTAAAAGTTGTGGGGTTTTTTGGCAGGGAGTGATGAAATATTTGGGAATCAGATAGTGATGCTGTTCATACAACTTGGTGAATATACTAAAACCCACTGAATTTTATCCTTTAATATGATGAATTTTATAGCTTATATCTAAAAAAAAATCTGGAATCTAATTTAGGCTCACACATTGCATTCACTTCCCATATTTCTTTAATATTTTTTAATTTAAAACCTCTCTCTCTCTCTTTCTACTCCATTTTTTTTTTTATAACTTTGACATTTTTTAGGAGTCTAGGCCAGTTAGCTTATAGAATGCCCCACAGTCTAGATCTGGCTAGTTTCCTTATGATTAGTTTCAGTTTAAACATATTTTGAGGAAGATTCTTATTTTCTTAATACTTGTTATTGGTATACAGAAATACAATGTATTTTTTATAGTGATTGTATAGCCAGTGACTTTGATGAATTCTTTTATTAATTTTAATGTTTTACCTGTTTTGTTAAATTTTTATGCACATAATCATGTTATCTGTAAATAATGACAGTTTTACTTCTACCTTTCCAAGCTTTACATTTTAATTGCTTTTCTTGCTTTATTGCAACAGCTATCTCCCCAGTCTCCTAATACTAACCACAGGCAACCACTGAGTTGTTTTCCATCTCTGCAATTTCATCATTTCAAGAATATTATATAAATAGAATCAAATAGAATGTAACCTTTTGAGATTTTTGTTTTTCATACTCAGCATACTCCCCTTAAGGTCCACCCAAGCTGTTGCATGCCAATATCCATATGATTTTTAGAAGCATATTGCACAGATCTATTTGAGGAGAATTGATACCTTTCAATATTGAGTATGCCAACTCATGAACATAGTATGCCTCATGAATTTATCTTTAAATTTTTCTCTCAATGTTAATTATCATATGATTTTTCTTATTCTTTTTCCTGTTAATGTGGTAAATAACTCTGGTTTTATTCCCTCTTTTCCTATGCTTTGGAAGATTTTGTAAAAAATTAAGATTTTTTCTTCCTTAAATGTTTGGAAGAATTCACTGGCAAAATTGTCTGCATCTGATTTGTGGTAAGATTTTTAACTGGAATATCTTTGTAAAAGTTTCTACTGGTAATGAGTTTCTTGGTGCTTTTTGTCTTTAAGCCTCTTTTTTTCTCCTTCATTCTTTAAAGGATATGTCACTGGATATAGAATTCTAGTTTGGCAGCTATTGTAAGTTGTCATTCCTTTGTTTTCTGGTTTCCATTGCTTCTATTTCAGTCAGTTATTAGCATTAGTATTGCTCCTTTAAAGGTGATTTTTAAATTGCTTTCATATATTTTCTTTTTGCCTTTGTTTTTCATCAGTTTATTGTGCCTAGATATGGTGTTGCTTGTTTTCATTCTTCTTGGGAATTATAGTGCTGCTTTAATCTGTGGCTTGATATCTTTTATCAGTTTTTTCAAATTCTCTGCTTTTATCTTTTCAAATAGTACTTCTGCTCCACTCTCTTTTCTCCTTTCTTTCTTGGATTCTAAATTACAAATATACTAGATATTTTCACATATCCCAGATGCCTCTCACATTCCTTTCTCTGTTTTCCAATTCTCTGTCTTCCTATGCCTCAGTATGGATGTTTTCCTCTAATCTATCTCCCAGTTCATTAATTCTTTCTTCAATTGAATTCAAACTCCTGTTACACCCATCTATCAAGGTCATAATTTTAGTTATTTTTAAAAATTCTATTTTGAACTCTTTTTATACTTTATAAAATTCTGTTGTATTTTAATTCTTTTTTTTTTTTTTTTTTGTGGTACACGGGTCTCTCACTGTAGTGGCCTCTCCCGTTGTGGAGCACAGGCTCTGGACGTGCAGGCCCAGCGGCCATGGCTCACGGGCCCAGCCGCTCCGTGGCATGTGGGGTCTTCCCAGACTGGGGCACGAACCTGTGTCCGCTGCATCGGCAGGCGGACTCTCAACCACTGCGCCACCAGGGGAGCCCTGTATTTTAATTCTTGAACCAATTAATCATAGCTATAAAGATGTTTGTTTCTGATAACTTCCAATCCTGGATGATCCAATGGCCCATTGCTACTTTTCATTGATTATCTTGTGTTTTAATGATATCTCCTTTTGTTATGCTTGGGTCCTTTTGATTGAATGCTGGTCATTGTAGGTAAAAAATTTAAGAAGTAATTTGAGGCTCTGGGTTATTATATCTAAATTTTGAGAGGATTACTTTTTCTGCAGGCAGCTAGACTAGAGGAACTAAGTGATCTCAGGTCATCTTAATCTAATCAGGGATTGGCATAATTTTTGAAGCTAGGCTTCAGTTCCTATGAGGAGTAGTCTCTTTTTAGTATCCCATGGTCAAAATGGCCTCAAATTCTGGGCTGACTTCTCTGGAATTCTCTTCTTTCCCCATAGTTTCTCACTGACTTGTTGGCTGTCCAGTGATGTCAAGACCTCCTATTGTTATCAGAGAAGAGTTGGTCTGATCCACCTGGTCTACCATTACTGGACACACAACCTATCTCACAGCAGTTTGTTTCTTCATATGTTTGTGACTTTTTTTGTTTGTTTGTTTAAATAGTTACTCTCTTTTTATTTGTTTATTTATTGGCTGCCTTGGGTCTTCATTGCTGCTCACGGGCTTTCTCTAGTTGCAGAGAGCAGGGGCTGCTCTTCATTGTGGGGCGTGGGCTTCTTTTGCTGCAGAGCACGGGCTCTAGGTGCATGGGCTCAGTAGTCGTGGCACATGGGCTCAGCAGTTGTGGCGCGCGGGCTTCGTTGCTCCACGGCATGTGGGATCTTCCCGGACCAGGGCTGGAACCCGTGTCCCCTGCATTGGCAGGCGGATTCTTAACTACTGCACCACCAGGGAAGTCCCTGTTTGTGACTTTTGATTATGAAGTCATGGTCTTTGAAAAGTCTTTAAGGCCTGGACTTAAATCTTCCCCAGAGAACTTACATTTACTTTTGCTAGGTGCCAGGAAGCACTACCAACTTCAAATCACTCTCAACTAAAAGTACCATTTTGGAGTGCTTCAGTTTTCACAGAGAATGTGAATTCTCACTACCTACCCAGCTGAATACGTACAGTCAAGGATTTCTCAGGGAGAATGTTGTACTACCTTCTTCCTGTGTTCACCCACTGAAGGTGGTGACCTTCAAGAGTCCTGGCTTTACACAAGGGACTCTGACTAGAATTCTTCCCCCAACCAACCCACTACTCTTACTTTTGTCTCTTGTGTCCAGCATAGCTCAGTGCAACTGTGGCTCTAGACTACCAGGAATCAGTGGATGCCTTCAGCACAAAAGTCAGTTCACTTCTATGAAATTTTGATTTCATTGTGATTCCTGCCCTCTGATTGTTTTCCTTACTTTATTGCTAGCTCTGCCAAACTTTCAATATGTGTAAGCTAAGTAATTTTATTTGTCATTTTAATATATAATGATCTGGGAGGAATTCTTGAGCAGATGTAGTCTGCCATTATGTTGTATGAATTTCATGATGTTAACTCATCATTTAAAATTAATAAAATAAAATTAAGAACAAACATGGTAATAGTGGTTTCCTTTGCTCCTCTCTACTTTATCCAGTAATCAGCATATTGTGGGGGTCGGCACTCGGAGCACAGAATTTGGAGTCAATAAACCTGAGTGCCTCCCAACTCCACCGGAAACAGTGGAATAATTTCATGCAAACTACTTGCAGTTTTAGCATCTATAAAACAGAGAATATAAACCCCTCAATATTAAGGGAAATTTGAGGGATAAGTCAGATTACTAAATCGTGAACTCCTTCAGTCAATAAATACTAACTGAATACCTACTATTTCTAAGGCATTTTTCTTAGTGCTAGGGATACAATAGAAATGTGTGTGTGCACATATGTGTGGTAACAGATATTAAAATGAGAAAAAGCAAATTAAATGATATTTTAGATGGTAATAAGTGCTATGTCAAAATATAATGCAGATGAAGTAAAGGGGAGAGGAGTATGTGTGTATGTGGGTGTGCTCGTTGTCTCTTCATCCCAAACACCAGAACACGACCTGGCACGGGGTAGAATCTCAATGAATGCTTGATAGATGAATTACTAGCTCACAAGATACCTATTACTTGTATGGCAAATAACAGTAGCTTTTGTTTATAGAATGGATATAATTGCTACTGGACTCCCTCTTTATGCCCAGTTGATGGCAGGCTTAGGGGTCCATTGAGGCTCACAAAGCTGTGCTTGGCTCAGAAGTTATCCTGATGAAAATTGGGGTAGAAATCCAACTCCCTTCCTCCTGTCCACCGCCCTGCAGGGCTGTTGAAGAGCCCCCTGTAGCTTTCCTCCCTCAGGGGCTGACACCTTCCTGTCTGTGTTCTCTCTTCCCTTTTAGGCGACGCGGGAAGACTTAGGTCCAGGTTGATGGCCCTAACGTGGCATTGCGTGTCCTGGTGCTGGCTCAGGTGTGGGCCCAGGTGTGCGCCCAGGTGGGTGGAAGGCGGAGGAGCGTGGCGACTCAGCCTGGCCGAGAGCACGGAGTGAGGGCGCCCGGCCGGCAGGGGGCACTGTGACGTCGCGGTGGGTCCAGCCTGGCAGAGCCTCCTCACTGCTTGCTTTTGCTGGAGATCAGGCAGCTGGTGAGTGGCAGATCTTGGATTTAAACTCGCATATCTTTGATACCAATGATCGTGGTTTTCCTACTGTCCATGGCTCAGTTTCCTCCAAGGTAGGCTGCGGCTTGTCACTCAGAAGGCTCCGGGTTCCAGCACAGGCCTTCCTTGTGAGAGATGCGGGAAAGCTGACAAAAGAAGCTCCACCGGTTTTGCCAGACCTTCTATGCTCCTTCCCCTGGATCTCACCTTTAAACTGGGAACTTTCAAGAGATGTGTTTCTGAGCAAGCCCCTGACCTTTAGGGCCTCTGATTTCTTATGTGTCCCCAAGTCTCATGCTGGGCAGAGACTCACGTGCTTGAAGGCTGCAGGTTGAAGCTGGAAGCACAGAGGGATTTAAGGGCAGCAGCTCCAAACATCTGGCCCACAGGGTCTGAAGGTGTCCCGCTGTGGCCCTCCCTAAGCCAAGATCCTGGACTTAAATCTGAAATCTCTGTTGTGGATCTCATAGATGAATTGGTCCCAAGCCAGGGAGACTTGTGACACTCTGATGCTCCCATGAGCAGACTGGGGAGCAGAATAATGCTCTGCTAGGGGAAGGTCACAGACTCTGCCTAAGGTTCTACTACTAATTGCCCTGGGCCCAGCCAGGGGAATGCCCTTGTTCTTCTGCAATTGTTGGCCTGGCTCTTTCTCTTTCTTCCCCTGCCTCCCTCTCCCTTTCAATTGTGGAAGCTGCCTACCACCCCCCCCAAGTCACTGGGTCCGAACGTCAGAGGCCAGAGGAGGTTCTGGTCTCAGCTTAGCCACTCCCTGGAGGCAAATCACCTGACTTGCAATGAAGGTTTTCATCTTTTCACACCCCTGTCTGTTACGCAGGCTGCTGTGACCATCAGATGGATTCCTGGGCAAGGGAGGAGGATTTGAAGGCTTCTCCTGATGGCTCATTGTAGGCTATACCTCATCTCTCTCCTGGTGCAAACTGCAAAAGCCACTGTCCCTCATATGCCAAGTGTGTGGTGGGGAGGCAGTGTAGGGGGATGGGAATGTTTGGGGATGAGGAGAATTCTGTCCATCAAGGAAGATCCTAGGATATAAAAAGATGGGACAGGATGTCCACTCAGAAAATGCCACCTTTCAGGAGAAGAATGGCAAGAGCAGACATCCTTGTCTTATTTCTGATTTTAGGGAGGAAGCATTCAGTCTTTTACCATTAAGTATGATGCTAGCTGTGTGTTTCAATAGATGTTCTTTATCAGGTTGAGGGAGTTCCCTTCTCCCTAGATTATCAGGTTGAGGGAGTTCCTTTATCAGGTTGAGGGATTTCCCTTCTCCCTAGATTATCAGGTTGAGGGAGTTCCCTTCTCCCTAATCCCTAGATTATTGAGTGTTTTCATCATCAAAGGATGTTATATTTTGTAAAATGCTTATTCTGAATTTATTGAGATGATTATATGTTTTTTTCCCTTTTATTCTATTAATATTTAATTCCATCAATTCTATCAATATCTAATAACATTCTATTGATATTATCCTATAAACATGTGGTATGCTAAATAATGACACCTCAAAGGTGTCTGAGTCCTAGTTTCCAGAACATGTCAATATGTTATTTTACATGGGAATTTGCAAATGTGATTAGGTTAAGGATTTTGAGATGGGGAGATTTTCCTGGATTATCTGGGTGAAACTAATGTAATCTCAAGGGTCCTTATAGAAGTAGCATAGGAGGATCAGAGTCAGAGAAGGTGTTGTGATGATGAACAGAGAGAGAGATATTTAAAGATGCTTAATCAATTTGTGTTGTTTTTAAGCCACTAAATTTCTGGTAATTTGTTACAGCAGCAATAGGAACAGATACAATTACACTGACTAATTTTTGTATGTTGAACCAACCTTGCATTCCTGTGATAAATCTCACTTGGTCATGGTGTACAATCTTAATATACTGCTGGAATCTGCTAGTATTCTGTTGAGGACTTTTGTACCTGTATTCATAGGGAATATTGATCTGTAGTTTTTCTTGTGATGTCTTCATCTGTTTTGGTGTCAAGTTTATACTGGCCTCATAGAATGAGTTAAGAAAAATTTCCTTTTCTATTTTTTGGAAGAGTTTGTGAAGTATTAGTGTTAATTCTTCTTAAACATCTGGTCCTAGCCTTTTCTTTGTTGGAAGTTTTTGATTACTGGCTCAATCACCTGTAGATCTGTTTAGATTTTCTACTTCTTGAATTAGTATTTGTAGTTTGTGTCTTTCTAAAATTTTGTCCATTTCATCTAGGTTATCTAATTTTTTGGCATTCAATTATTCATAATATTCCCTTCTTAATTCTTTGTATTTCTGTAAGTTTGGTAATAAAGTCACTTCTTTCCTTGTTTTAGTTATTTGAATCTTCTGTTTATTTGTTTATTTTTTTGGTCATTCTAGCTAAAAAATGTCAATTTTGTTAATCTTTTCAAAGAATTTTTAAGTCTTGATTTGCTCTTGTTTTTATGTTCTTTGCTTTGTTTATTTTTACTTTCATTTTATTGTTACCTTCCATATGACTGCTTTCAGTTCAGTTTGCTCTTCCTTTCTATTTTCTTTCCTTTTTTTTTTTTTTTGGCCATACCATGTGGCCTGTGGGATGTGGAGTCTTAGTTCTGCAGCCAGGGATTGAACCCAGGCTTAGGGTATTGATTTGAGAGCTTTTTTCTTTGTTGACATAGACATTTGTAGCTATGAATTTCTCTCTGGACACTACTTTAACTGCATCCCATAAGTTTTGGAATATTGAGTTTTCATTTTCATTCATCTCAAAGTATGCTCCAGTTTCCCTTTTGATTTCTTCTTTAACTCATTGTTTTGTTTTGTTTTGTTTTGTTTTTATGGTACGCAGGCCTCTCACTGTTGTGGCCTCTCCCATTGTGGAGCACAGGTTCCAGACGCGCAGGCCTGTGCAGGCTCACGGGCCCAGCCACTCCGCGACATGTGGGATCTTCCCGGACCGGGCCATGAACCCATGTCCCCTGCATTGGCAGGCGGACTCTCAACCACTGCGCCACCAGGGAAGCCCCCATTGGTTATTTTTTTTTAATCTATTTATTTATTTGGCTGCATTGGTTCTTAGTTGCAGCACACGGGATCTTTGTTGCAGCATGCAGGATCTTTTGTTGTGGCATGTGAGCTTCTCTCTAGTTGTGGTCTGCAGGCTCCAGAGCGTGCGGGCTCAGTAGCTGTGGCAGGTGGACTCTCCCGTTGTGGCTCATGGGCTCTAGAGTGCGCGGGCTTAGTTGCCCCATGGCATGTGGGATCTTAGTTCCCTGACCAGGGATCAAACCCGCATCCCCTGCATTGGAAGGTGGATTCATAACCACTGGACCACGAGGGAAGTCCCCTCATTGGTTATTTAGTAGTGTATTTAATTTCAACATATTTGTTGATTCCCTAAATTTCTGTTATCGTTCTCTCATTTCATTGTGGTAGGAGAACATACTTTGTATGATTTGAATCTTTTAAAAATTTACTTAGACTGTTTTTATTGGCCTATTGGTCTTTCCAATGTACACACATGTTCCATATGTACTTGAGAACAATGTGTAACTGATTTTGGGTGGAATATTCTATAGAATTTGTTAGATTTAGTTGTGTTGTTCAACTCTTCTATTTCCTTGCTGGTTTTATATCTAGTTGGTCTATCCATTATTGAAAGTGGAGCATTGAAATCTGCAATTATTATTGTTGAATTTTCTAGTTTTACTTATATTTTGTCAGTTTTGCTTCATGTATGTTGGGACTCTTGTTAGGTGTGGATATAACTGTTAGATATTCTTGATGGACTGCCCCTTTTATCATTATAAAGTTTATTCTTTGACTCTAGTAACAGTTTTTGCCTTAAAGTCAATTTTCTCTGATATTAGTATAGCCACTCCAGCTCTTTTATGGTTACTTTTTGCATGGTTTATCTTTTGCCATCCTTTTATTTTCAATGTATTTGTGTCTTCGAATCCAAATCAAATCTCTAGTAAGATTTATATGCTGTAAATCCAACATATAGCTGGATCATCTTTTTAAAAAAAAATTTAGTCTGACAATCTTTACCTTTTAATTGGAGAGTTTAATCCATTTATATTTAATGTAATCACTGATAGGGTAGGATTTATGTCTTCCATTTGCTGTTTGTTTCCTATATGTCTTATGTGTTTTTATTCCTCAATTCCTCCATTGCTGCCTTCTTTTGTGTTAAAAAGATATTGTCTTCTAGGATTTTTATGGCATCATCTCTTATGTTCAAGTCTTCAAGTCATTTTGAGTTTACTTTTGTGTATGGTGAGATCACAGGCAAAACATTCTCTGACATAAATCATACCAATGTTTTCTTAGTTCAGTCTCCCAAGGCAATAGAAATAAAGACAAAAATAAACAAATGGGACCTAATCAAATTTACAAGCTTTGGCACAGCAAAAGAAACCATAAACAAAATAAAAATACAACCTACAGAATGGGAGAAAATATCTGCAAACAATGCGACTGACAAGAGATTAATTTCCAAAATATACAAACATCTCATACAACTCAACAACAAAAAAATAACCCAATTGAAAAGTGGGCAGAAGACCTAAACAGACATTTCTCCAAAGAAGAAATACAAATGGCCAATAGGCACATGAAAAGATGCTCAACACCACTAATTATTAGAGAAATGCAAATCAAAACTACAATGAGGTACCACCTCACACTGGTCAGAATGGCCATAATTAAAAACTACAAATAACAAATTCTGGAGAGGGTGAGGAGAAGGGAACCCTCCTATACTGTTGGTGGGAATGTAAGTTGTACAGCAACTATGGAAAACAGTATGGAATTTCCTCAGAAAACTAAAAATAGAATTACCATATGCTCCAGCAATCCCCCTCCTGGGTATATATCCAGACAAAACTCTAATACATGTACCCCATAGCAGCACTATTCACAATAGCCAAGAAATGGAAACAACCTAAATTTTCCATTGACAGATGAATGGATAAGGAAGATGTGGTACATATATATACAATGGAATACTACTCTGCCATAAAAAAGAATGAAATAATGCCATTTGCAGCAACATAGATGGACCTAGAGTTTACTATACTACGTGAAGTAAGTCAGACAGAGAAAGACAAATACCATATGATATCACTTATATGTGGAATCTAAAACATGTCACAGATGAACATATCTATGAAGCAGAAACAGACTCACAAACATAAAGAACAGACTTGTGGTTGCCAAGGGGAAGGAGGATGAGGGAGGGATGGACTGGGAGTTTGGGGTTAGTAGATGTGATCTATTACATATAGAATGGATAAACAACAATGTCCTACTGTATAGCACAGAGAACTATATTCCATATCCTAAGATAAACCATAGTGAAAAAGAATATATATATATATATAAAACAATGTATGTATATGTATAGCTGAATCACTTTGCTGTAGAGCAGAAATTAATACAACATTGTAAATCAACTATACTTCAATAAAAAAAAATGTTTCATACTTGGAAAAAAAAGATATTATCTAGTGTACCATTTTAATTCCCTTGTTTCTTTTATTATATATATTTTGAGTTATTTTCTTAGTAGTTGCCGTGGGAGTTACCATTAACATCATAATTTATAACAATCTAGTTTGGAAAAATACAAACTTAATTTTAATAGTATG
Source organism: Phocoena phocoena (assembly GCF_963924675.1). Taxonomy (NCBI): domain Eukaryota; kingdom Metazoa; phylum Chordata; class Mammalia; order Artiodactyla; family Phocoenidae; genus Phocoena; species Phocoena phocoena. The sequence continues at coordinate 126,204,053 of NC_089220.1, read as the reverse complement.
CAAAAACTTTGCTTCTACATAGCTCACTTTCCTCTTCCTTTCTTTGTGCTCTTGTCACAAATTACACCTCTATACATTATGCACCCATCAACACAGACTTAAAATTACTGTTTTATGTAGTTGCCTTTTAAATTATATAGGAGAAGAAAGGAGTTACAAACAAACAAAAAAAATTAAATTCTACTGTTGTCTTAGTCAATGCAGGCTGCTATAACAAAATATCATAGACTGAGTGGCTTAAAAAACATTTATTTCTCACAGTTCTGGAGGCTGGGAAGTCCAAGGTCAGGGTGCTGGGATGGTTGAGTTTTGGTGGGGGCCCTCTCTCTGGCTTGCAGATGGGCACCTTCTAGTTGTATCCTCAACGTGGTGGAGAGATCTCCTGTCTCTTCTTTTTTGTATAAGGGCATTAATCCCATCACAGGGCCCCACCCTCATGACCTAAACTAATGCTAATTATCTCCAAATATGATCCCATTCCACTGGGGATTAGGGCTTAACATATGAATCCTGGAGGGATACAAATTTCCATTTCATAGCAACTGCCTATTATATTTACCTATGTAGTTACCTTTACCAGTCCTCTTACTTCTTCATGTGGATTCATTTCTTTGCCATCTGCCTCTTCTGCCTTCCTGTTCATTCCTCTTCACTAATTCATCTTCTTTCCCCACAGCTTCAGGCATCCTGTGGGGCTATAAGAGTTTTACTTCCTATCTGTGCAACCACTGACCTCTGCTGGTTTCCAAGGCTGCCTTCTCTCCCTGCCTCATCCCAAGTGCCATGTGAGGACATCTATTTCCCAAGCATGTAGGAACATAACCCACTTGAGGGAAAATTGACTTTAAAAATATAGTATTTTCCATCTTGTCTTTAGAAGGCTGGGGCAGTAACCTCTACATTGTCTATACTCCTCTAGCCAATTGCACATAGTTAGTAACCATTAAATAAAGCATTTGCCCCCTTTAGTAGATATTGGGCTCCGGCAGGGATGCTGTAAAACACAGGGTAGACTTAGTAATGGGTTTCTGGTAGGAGCAGACCACCAGGGCTGGCCATTAACACCACATTATTCAGGGCCATTGTTAAAGAACAAATCAATTGTAGATTAGAGTTTGAGCCATGTATAACTTATTCATGGCATGGTGTCACCATTAATCATGTTCCTGAGTGCTGAGAAAAGACTAAAATGAGCTAAAAGTTGAAGGTTTAAGGTTTCTTGAAACAAAGCTCATTTAATGATATTTATGAGTAGATGACGTATTGTGGTAACCAGTCCTTGGTATTAGTCCAATTCCATCGGTGATCCCAGGGGCTAGATAGCTGCCCAGATGCTGAGTTTTCTGGAAAACAGTGATTAGTATTCAGCATGTGTCTGGGGAGAAACCATATACAGCATATCTTATATATTCAAAGCTCTAAATGGAGACCAAATGAGAAGGAGTGGTTTAAGATTTCCACATAAAATTCAAAAGTTGTATTAGGCTGGAGAGAAGGGCCAGATTTCCTTGCAGTTGGGGACTTAATTCCTCAGAGCCCCACAGGACCAGAAACTTTGGAGTGGCAAGACACAAAGCAAGCTTGGAGTTGCATACTGCTAAGGCACTTTTTAATGCTACTGGTCTAGCTATTATTATTATCTTGAACAATAACACCGACCACCATCTCTTTGGATCTGCTGTGTACCAGGCTCTGTCTTAGGCTTCTTTTCCAGGCTTTTGTACACATCAACATATGTAGTTTAATTTTCAGAGCAATCTTTCATGGTAGGTTGTATTATCCCCATTTTAAGATGAAAAGACCATGCACCTCACATACCTGTGGCACACAAAAACTCCATGGTTGGGGTGATCATGAAGCATCTTATTGCTGCCTCTTCACTGTTTCTGTAAATCCACTCTGTGAGGCTCATTCTTCCCCTGGCCCTGGATGAAAATTTTGGCCCATGAATTTTCTAGTCTCTCCTAGGTAATAAAAACAGTTTTCCAGTCACTTTCTCAAGTCAATTAAAGTTGCAAAATATGGTCTCAATTCAGTAATAAAAATATCTAGTTCCATTTAATAATCCAAGCTCTGAACTTATTTAAAGTTGAAACGACTCCTCCTTCTTTGGTTTGGGCCACAAACCTGCTTGGGGGAGGGGGTCCATGGTAAGTCTCTTTGAGTTTTCCCCACCTGGGCATTCTTCTTCCTCTGTGGACATGGGGAGGATGGAGAGAAAAGGGAAGCAGGAAAGTTCCTACTGATGCAACTATGTGGTAGAAGCATTCTTTGAGCCTTGCAGTCACTTAAGGCTGGCCTTTCTCCTAGAGCACATTCACGGGTTGTTTGGAGATACACACCCATCACCCCATCATCTGCTGGGATTTCTCACCTGTCCTGCTGTGTGGGAGACATACTTTTCTCCTCTTGTGGCTGACATTTCTTCTTCAGCTCCTGGGATGTTGACAGGTCACAGTTGGACCCTTGTTGTGGTCCCCTCACAACACAGTCTTCTTGGACAGGATCCATGGCCCCTACCCTGGCCCTCTTTCATATAGAGCCCACACATTCTGACACTCTCTGGAAATGCAGGCTGATCTTGGTGCAGCTGCCCCTCATTTGCTCTGCCATCAAAGCAGCTGACAGCCTGCTGTGAACTGAATTGTGTTCCCCTGCCCCATTCATATGTTGAAGTCCTAAGCCCCAGTATGACTATATTTGGAAATAGGGCCTACAGGGAGGTAATTAATGTTAAATGCAGTCATAAGGTGGGACCCTGATCTAATAGGATTAGTGTCCTTATAAGACAAGATACAGAGCACTTGTTATACCCCTCCCTCCCTCCATCTCTCTCTTTCCCGCTCTCTTTCTCTCACAGCACACCAACAGCTCTCTCCAAAGAAATCCTTTAGTCATTAGTGCTTTTAGCTAGATTAAGTAGGTGAGGGGTTTAAGAGACATGTAACTGGTTTTGCCTCTTGGTTTGACAATTTTGGTCAGGCATCTGGTCTTTCTAGCAACCCAAACTTCCATTATAATGCTATATAATAAACAGCTGTAAGAAGCTAGATCTGTGTCTTGAATCCAGGTCTCTTTAAGATGTGATCTTTCTACTATATTGCACTGACCCTCTGAAATGGGAGGATTTCAGACCATAAGCTCATGAGGCAGGACTATGCTTGTCATATTTCCCACGTATGCTCTGACTCCTAATGCCCTTAGCACAGAGCCTAAACTATTGTGCAGGTGACATCAGCTAGCACAGTGCCTGGCACACAACAAGCGCTCAATGAATATTTGTTAAAATTATTGAGTGGAACTGGGCAGCCAGCTTTCCAGCGCCAGAATGAGGGATTGGGAATCACATAAAGATGCTGGAGCCTTCCAGAGGGTCCAAGGAGGTGTTTGTGAAGGGAGCCTCCACGGGACACAGCTGGGAAATGTTACCACCTGAACATTGCCAACAGGGCTGGGCCAGGCCCATAGTCACTTGGGTCCAGCTCACACCTCTCCCTGCTTTTTTCCAGACATACGTGAGCCATCTCCTCTCCCTTCAGGGGCTGTAGTCTCACCTACCCCCAAAGCAGACAATCGCAGAGGACAGAAGCACACTGCTGTGAGCTGGGGGAGAGGGACGCTGTGCCGGGCCTAGACGTCAGATAGGGCCTTGGCCACGGTTGGTAGATCAGCCTTGGCCCTTGGCTGAGGCAGGGGAAAAAATACCAAGAGAAGCATAGTTAAGATAGAGGCTGAGGGTCTTTGCTGCTTTTACCCCTAATGTGCTGTGTGACCTTGGCAAAAATCTGTACTCTCTAAACAAGCTGGGGAGTGGGAGTCTGCTGGCTTATGCTTTGCATGTGTATTTTGCAAGAAATAATGAGACAAGTTCCATGAACCATATTTTGTCCTTGAGGGACAAACAGTACAAGCTATTTATTTTAGGGACATGGCTTAACCAGCTCCCCTCACTCAGCCCAGAAACACGCATGGCTATCCTGGCATGGGCTCTCAGAAGCAGCGAAGTCTAATCAGGTGTCCTTTTCTGCCTGGAGCCCAGCCAGCCTGCTTCACGCAGAAGGCAAAATGCTGTTGCTCAGGCATTCACGGTCCCATGTGTCTGACCACAGCCACCTCTTGTCCTCGTTCATTTATCCAGAAGTCTTTATTGAGCCATTCATCTGTGTCAGGCCCAGTGCTGGGCCCCAGGGGTGCAGAACTAGGAACATACTGGTCTTTGCATCTCCAGGTTCAACTCCTGTCACATCCACAATACTGCAGCCCGAGTTCCAGCAACTTTCCATCCATCTCCGTTCCCCAGCATGGTCTGTCCTTTCTGCCCAGAATGCCCTTTCCTCTCCTCTGCCTGCCAAATCCTTACTTCTCCTTCAAAAACCTCTCTGTGAGGTTTTTCAAATATTCTATTAAGCAGAGCAAATCAGTCTCTACTCTCGTTTTGTGAGAGGTAAGGACAAGAGCGCCTCCCTGGTTGGGGCATCCCTGCTGGTGAAGGTGGTTGCATTCACTCTGTCTGTAGAGTGATGGATGCCCTGGGTGTCTCTTTATTACTCAAAGGTAATAGGACTTCATTTTGAGGTGCTTTCACCCAAAAATCTATCTCTAGACCTAGACCCAGCAGCCAGAATTCCTTCAGGCCTCTGGGGGGTGGTTTTGAATTCTGATAGGTGCATTGTGGCTTACAGGTGGCTGGAGTCCAGGGTGGGAGACAGAAGGTTCAAAACACCAGGAAGCTTGCATGATAATGAGATAGAATAAATATTTTGGTATTATTTATTAGTATTTTCTCTTTCAAAGGAGAGCCACCACGACTCAGGTGCATTTCTCACACCAAGAAGGAAGTGCAGGTCATGGGTCAGCTGAGAGTGGGTGGGCTGAGCGTGGCAGGGCAGGAGGTGGCTGTTGACCACCTGCTTAGACACAAGCCCTTGACCCTTCTACTTCCCTTCCATGGAACCAGGCAAACAGGCCCTGAGTGTCTACCTGTGAGTCCTGTCTTCATCCTCCCAAGAGTCAGGACCACTTTCCTCTTCATGTCCTGTTGTAAAATATAGTGTATTCCCAGAATTCGTGAGGTACAGCAAGGCTGACAGATTAGGAGACGATTGCCAATGACAAGATAGTTTGTGACTCACAAAGTCACAAGAGGAGGGAGCAGGCTATGCCACTCAGGGCTACATGGGAAGCACCGGGGCTGGTCAGGGGGCAGAGGGTGTGGGGGGCAGATAAGGGATAAGCCTTTTTTTTTTTTTTTTGGCAAAACCCTTTATTGTGGTTTCTGTAGGAAGGAACAGGGGAGGCAGGGTAAGCAGGCTTAGGATTCCCTGGTTAAAATAATATCGGCTGGGAGTGTCTAAGGGCTGTCCCTAGTTTTCTAGTACCTGGCCCTGCGTTTTAGGGCAGGTGGAGAGTGGCCCTGAGTGTGAGAGCCTGATAGAGGAGGTGGCTGGGGGTGTGGGCTCTGGACAGGTTGGTTTGCATGTGAGGAGCACGCTCTCAGACTAGTCTAGGAATTGGCCAGCCCTGGGAGGGTCAGGCCCTCCAGGCTCAGCAAGACCCCAGATGTCAAAGCACCAGAAAACAGAAAAGACATGGATAATACAAGTCTCACACTGAAGCACACGGCTCTCTGGCACTGCACCTCAGCTCTGGTAGCCTGGACATCTTTCACGGACAGGCACAGTCCTCAAGTCACTCCCCAGCTGCGCCTTGAATGGGGGGACCTGGGGCCACGCCCCAACCTTGCCCAGCACCTGCCAGGCTGTGGCCTTTGAGAGACTGGAAAGAGGAAGGGCTGGTTGTGGTGCTGGGAGGGCCATGAGGAGGGGCACACAGGGCAGGAGTGTGTGTGGGCAGAGGGGTGGGGGGGCAGCATTCAAGGGCACGGGTGAGAAGTTGTGCCCCTGCCTGGAATTATTATGCCTCACGAAAAGATCAACTTATGTGGAGGTAAAAATATACCGCATGAGATTCTTAGGAGTCAGGATAATTGTAAGTATTGTACCTAGTGTTACCTAGAAGCTCGTGCTGAGAGCAGTGGTGTGGCATTGCTGGGCACCAACCCACAGCCAGGGGCTGGGCAGAGGGCATGTCCAAATAGGCTGCAAGAGAACGGAAATAGGCAGCATCTGTGAGGGAACAAGGCTTGCTTTCTTTAACCATCTTTAACCCTGTCGCATCTCAGTTAAAGGTCTACAGGAAGCTGCCTCCACTGGAGTCTGCAAGGATGAGGTGTTACTGGGGGGTAAAAGTGTTATCTCAGGAGCCACTCTTGGACTGGTGACCCTCATAGTCCAAGCTCAGACACATTTCCCACTGTGTCATTAAGAACAGGACAGAGAAGAGGAGGCACCATTGCTGACCCAGGAGCCTGGAGTGCCCGAGTGTTTCAGCCAGTGAAAGTGACCAGAGACCCACCTGGTGTGACGGAGACACAGGCCCAGTACCTTCCTGAACGCTGAGCTCACAGTGCCACGGTGACAGATGCCAGCAGCCCGTCCCTGGAATGACTGTCCTCTCTCTCATCCTCTCTCTCCTCTGCCAGTGGGTTCTCGCCCACCCAGTGTCCCCCTGGGCCGGGAGCTGAGCCCAGGGAGGCCCAGAACCAAACCCGCAGCAGCTCGCAGCCTCATGGGGAGATGATGTGGCCACCGGATGGAATGCTGGGATCCGAACACAGCGGCCAACTCAGAGCGGCCTTACGGGGGGCAAGGGCACGGGGCCGCGCAAATGGGCAGACAGAGGAGAGGCCGTTCAGGCTGAGGGGCAAAGCTGGAGATTTCAGAGCGCTTAGAGTGGGGCTGGCAGATATTTTCTGTGAAGAGTCACACGTTATGTATTTTAGGCTTTGCAGACCGTCCAGTCCTCCTACTGGGCTCTGTCTGCAGCACACAAGCAACCGCAAGAGGTACACAAACAGGTGGGCGTGGCTTGTTCCAAGTAAACTTTATTTATAACAACAGGCGGTGGGAAGGAATTGGCTGGTGGGCCATAGTTTGCAGACTCCTGGCTTGGACAGTTGGGGGTCCACACACAGGCCCAGGCAGGGTGCAGGAGGGGGAACAGAGGGACCAGGCTGCTATGAAGCTGAGCCAGGGATGGGCTTTGAGCAGGGAAGCAATAAAGGGAGCCCTTATTAGACAGTGGTCTTCCAAAGGTCACTTTAGTATTGGTGTGGTGGCTGGAGGCTGCTGCCATGGGCCTGAAGCAGAACAGTATCCCCGTGGGGATGGGGAAGAGGGACAGACTAAAGAGAGTTTTAAAGACAGAAAGTGACAGGCCTTGGGGATGTTCTGTCTCTGGGCTGATTCTCAGGTTTCTGGCTTTTGTATGAATGGATGGATGGGGGGGCCAGGAACATGAAGATGGACCCCTGTCAATTATTGGAGACTCTGGAGAAGGACAGCATTGGTTTCCCACCGTGTGTCCCATGGGACCCTAATGGAGGACTGAACAAGAGTGAAGTCACCCTGGCTGCTCTCAGCCCTTTAGAGATATGGCTCCATCCCCTCCCAGCATCTGCTGTCAGGTAACTGTTGTTCCTTTGCGGTTATCTCTCTTTTTTGTTTGGTTGCTTCTAAGATTTCCTCTTCATCCTTGGTTTCTGCAGTTTCACTACTATGTGTGAGGTGTGGATTTCTTTCAATTCTGTTCACTATTTGTGATGTCTTTTGGTATAAGGACTCATGTCTTTCTTCAATTCTTGGACATTTTCAGCTATTATCTTTTCAAATATGGCTCCTCTGCTATTTCTTCTGTTCTTGTCTCTGGAGCCCCTATTAGAGAAAAGTGGATACCTTTCAACGTATTTCACTCTTAGCTTTCAAAAGTTTCATTAAAAAAATTCCTTTGTTTCTCTGTACTGCTTTTTGGCTAAAATTCTTCAACCCAACCTTCCAATGATGAATCCTCTCTTTGATTCTTTATCTCCAGAGTTTATCCAGTGTTTTGAGTTTTTCATTTTCATTTTTGACTTTGCTTGTCAGTTCTGAGTTTTCTTGTTTTTTTTCTTATCTACTTGATTTTGCTCATGACTTACTATTTCTTTAAAATGTATGTTACTCTTTGATTTATCTCTTTGAAAATCCTAAAATAGCCGTGTAGCTGCGACTGGCTGTGTGTGGACAGATATCCATCACCATGGCCAGGGAACTTGGTCTGGACAGAGAAAACCACCCAGGACTATTCAATATCGTTTGACCCTTAATATGCTTGGGAAGCCCAGGTGACGTCATTATGAAGTGTGGTCAATGCAATGTCAGAGTCACAGAATGCTTTTGAGGGAGTTTATGAGGAAGGCACTCCAATTTTGAGAACTTGGCTTTGCTGAGTTAGACTCATCTGAAAGACAGAGGATCTGATTTCTCCTTGGGCAGAGGTTTGTTTACCCTGAATTCAGAGCCAACAGCCCTAATAGTTTTGAACCGACTTAAATATTTTTCCACATTTGGGTAAAGCCTCTATTTGCCAAAAGAAGGTACAACGACATATTGTTATGATTCTCTGAGGACAGGGGACTGTGCATCATTCATCTTTCCCTCCACCCTGCATAGACCACACTGCTCAATAAAAATTTATTGGCTTATGTTGTAAAATGATTGTTTAATATATGAATCATGATATGAATAAATTTTATATACCATAACTTATATATTCAGATGGGTGTTGCAGCTGCCTTGGGGTCCTCTGTCCTAACTGAGTGATGTGGATGCAGGGATGCTGCTGAATTTCTCTTAGGACATTATATAGGCCACAACAGATTGTCCCAAGATACCCTGTGGTCACACTTCACATGCATGCATTATATGTGTGTGTGTATGTCCATTAGGTGTATATAGAATAAAAATGGAATATATCATAATGTAATATGTGTGGATAAATTACATACTTATTTTGTAAAAAACAATATTGGCAAAAACCATTAACACATCAAACCAGCCCTGTTGCAACACTTGCAACAGGCTCTCTTCCCTTTACCATATTCCAGTTTAATAACAGGGCATTTGGCTTCCAGCGAGGTTTCCAAATTTTTCAGTATTTGAGAGGTCAACAATTACAATCGTATGTTGACTTTGCAATATACTATTTTAATGATGTGTTAATACAAAGCAATCCTTGGACAGAACTTCCAGAATGCTGTTTTATAACTATCGACTGGCACATTAAAACTAACCTCAGTGATAAGAAAGCCAATAGCTGGAGATACATCATTAGCCAAAGGTTTGCTGAATGTGTGATTGGCACACACAGAATTAAGCTGGAAGTGAGACCCCAGAGACCTCTAAAACCTCTAAAGAGCAGTTAGTTTGCAAGGATCCTGGGTGAGTGGTTTGAGAGTGAATTTTTAAAGGGTACTTCATCATCTAAAGGCTCAGTGGAAATTCAGCTCCTAGAGGAGCTCGTCATTCCTTGGGGACCTATGAGTGGGCCCTTGGTGGAAGTTCCTACATGGACACTAGGTCCAAAGTCAGAAGTAGAAAATCATCTGAAATTGGAGAGAGTGGGGAAAAAATGCAGGCAATGGAAAGGGATGGAAGAGAAAAGGAGAGATGGATATAGGGAGGGAGAAAGAGAATAAATAAATACTAGCCCAAGAAGGAGACAGAAAGTGAGATAGCAAGGTGGAAAGCATGAATAAGAGAGAGAGAGAAGGAGAGACAGATTATGGAAGAAGTAGGAAGGAGCCTGTTGGAAACTGGAGGGACATGCCCATTTTCCCTGAGCCTCATGTAAGCTGACCTCCACGTCTGTGTGCATAAGTTCCGTGCACTGGACTGTAGTAGATAAATATCAGAAACTGGGCAGGTCCCCAGGCAGCCCTGGTAGTGTGCTGGTCCTTCTCATAGCTCTGCCAGAAAAGAGTTTTGCTTTGGCTCGACTGGGCTCTGTCTACCAAGGGATCCTTTGATTAACTGGGTCATTTACATTTTTCTTACAGTGGGATGGATTCCTCAGACCTGAGTATCTAGTCTTTTCCAAGGGAAATCCCAGTGTTATAAGAAATTCCTGGAGGAAAACCTTCTAATTTCTTGGTCATTTTTGAATGCTATACCCTACAATACTGAAGCTGCTCAGGATCTGAAAGGGGTTGTTTTTCTGAGAAGGGCTTCAAAGCCAAGGGGATGACAATTTCATAGTGCATGGGGGGTGGGTGGTAAGAGTGGTCCTGGTCACGGGAATCCCACAGCGAGCACTTCTGTCACACTAGAACCCAGCCAGGCACAGGGACTTGTCCTGATAAGTCCATAAACCCTGTGGTTAAATTTTAATTCCAGAAACACCAGATGGTGGTGCCACAACAAACTTTACAAAATCCTCAGCAAACCAGGGACTTTCTTGGCCTCCTGATCTGTCACTCTCCTCTTCAAAAGACAAAATGAAAAGGAGAGAAAACAGCTTCTAGATCACCATGGAAACCACCTGAAAATACCTGTCTCTGTTGGCAAGGGGTGGTTGACAAGGGGGAGAATTTGAAAAACAGCCAACATCTTGTTCTCATTGACTTACAGCTAGTTGTCCAAATATTTGTATCATTTAAGCCATATGCAAAAGAATCATTGAATTTAGAGTGCACTTTTCTTATCCAGTATAAACATCTTCTGGTACAATCGTGAACTTATCTGAAAAGAAACAAGATAAGTTGTAACCAACAATGGATAAGCATACTCACTTGGGACATGCATGCGCTGGGAACCAGGGATCCAGCCATACCCAAGAGGGACCTGTTTTCTCCCTGGTGGAATTCGCTTTCTAAATGGGAAAACAGACAATATGTAAGTTAAAAAGTTAACAAAATAGTGATAGGTTATGACAAGTATTGAGGAGGGAGAAAAGATGGCTGCTGGGCCCGGGAGGGAACATCTGTCTAAGGAATAACATTTCAGTTGTGACACAAAGGATGCAGATAACCAGCCTCGGGAAGAACTGGGGGCAGGTGGCAACATTGCAAAGAGAGGGAAAGACACCTGCAAAGGCCCAAGGGTGGAGGATTTGGACAGAAAGGGGAGTGTGTGGGGTGGGAGAGGACAGCAGGAGCTGGATCACACAGGGCTTGAGATGAGAAAACTCCAGGGGCAAATGAAAGGTTTTAAGTGGGGAAGGCCATGATTTATGTTTCTGAAATCTTACTCTGACTAGGGTGTGGAGAGAGTCAGGAGGGAGGGAGGTCGCTGGGAAGCTTTTGTGGAGTCCTGGGGTGAGGTTTGTGACTTAGCACACAGTGGTGGCCAGTGAGACAGGAAGAAGTGGACAGATCAGAGACTTAATCTGGAGGCAGAACAAATGGTATTTGTGGTTGCATTGGACTGGGTGGAGAGCAAAACTGAGGAAACAGGATGACTTTGAGGTTTTGATGTCAGACATTAGTGGATACTGGTGCCCTTTACTGAGATGGGGAAGCCTCTGGAGTAAAAATAGTGTGTGAGAGGGAGGAGATTGGGAATTTTGTGTTGCAAAATCTAAGTCTGAGGCATGCAGTGGGTGCTGCGGTGTGCCACGCTGATGCCCCTTATGGCCCTCATGCCCCCAGCTGCCAGCAGCATTGGCTGACTCACGGCTGAGCCCATCCCCAGCCTCACTCTCAACATAAGGGAACTGACTCTCGAGATTACACCCCTTTCCCAGAGCAGCTCGCAGACAATGATACTCCAAGGCCTTGCCTCAACTTTGAAAGAGCATTCCAGCTCCAAAGTTCCCTATGGAATCATTTGAGCCCCTGTTACGAATGTAGCAGAGGTCCGTATCTCCCTGTGCCCAGCCCTGCTTCTCTCACTCCATCAGTGTTCCTGAGGGCACTTCCCAATGAACCTTCTGCCCAGACATCTCCACATATCTTAGTTTGGGTTCCCAAGAATGCAAACTAAGACAGCTGGTACCAGGAATAGTCCTAGGAATCAGAAATCCTAGGAATCTAAAATCCTATAGGATTTTAGACCTGTGTCACCTGCCAGCTACAAGGACCCCATGCCCCTGGCATCCGAAAAGGGTAATGGTTAAAACTTTCACTGGTAGTGCAGTATCTCAGTCATTTGAAAGAAACAGGGAAATAGAAATTATAAGGTAAAGAAATTCAATGGCTGTTGCTGAGTGTTATGGATGCACTGGAGAAAGATAATAAAAATGCTGAGAATGATTAATCATTAATCAATTTACCTGTTGCACACAGGATCCAAGTTGATATTGTTGCTGAGGTCCCAGAGTGTTATCCTGGTCCTTCTTTAAGAGTGAAGGGGGGTGGAGTTCATGTAATAAATGGAGTCCTGATTCATGTTTGGTTCACAGTGGACCCAGTGGGCCCTTGCGGTCAACCAGTGATTATTTCCCCTGTCCCTGAATGTACACTTGGAATGGATGAAACCTGGTCCTTGGCCAGTGGGATAGAGAACTGTCATAGGAAGACACACGTTATACAGTGAAACTGCCTCTCTCTCCCCAGGCAAGATAGTAAATCAACAGCAATGTTGTAACCCGGTGAGAATGGAGTATTTTAGTGAAACACTTAAAGACCCCATTGTATCCCCTTGTAAGTCATCAGTCTGGCCCCTACAGAATTTAGATTGGGTCCTGTCATATGACAGTGGACTACCACAATCATAACCAATAATTAGCCCCAAACGCACTGCTGTGCCAGATTAACAATGTTCAGACACAAGATGTATGACTGTTGAGCTGGTGAGTGCTTTCTTTTCCATCCCTTTAGAAAGGAGACCCAGTTCACATTCATGTGTGACAGACACCAGTACCCACTTATGCTCAGTCTTCCCCAGGGCTATGTTAACTCTCCCACTCTGTTACAGTGTAGCCCCAAAGGGCCTGGACTGTACACACCCTCCACAGAATCTGCATTGACCCGCTGTGTCCATGGCATTCAGTTAATCAGACCAGGCGAGGAAGAAGAGGCCTTAGTACAGTATCTGCACTCTAAAGGGTGGGAGATAAGCCCCAGGACGAATCAAGGAAACATTACATCAGTGAAGTTTTTTAGGAGTCCAGTGGTCTGGGGCATATCAGGATATCCTCTCCAAAGGAAAGGGCATTTGACTGAATCTTGCTTCCCTTTCCATTAACAACAATCAGCAAGCCTCTTTGAGTCTGGAGGCAGCGCAGGGAGAATCATTCCCAGGCAGCAGGGCTGAGCCTAATGGGACTGGTCACGTGCACCAGGCTGGACTTCAGAACTGTTACGGAAAGGGACTGCGATGTGCTTCCCCTCCTTTTTAAATAGGGAGTGTTGACAGCGGTGCTCCCATGCTGTCCCACCATTTTCTCTTGGGTGTTGGGAACTGGGTGGAGATAATGTCTCTTTTGAGTTCACTGATCTTCCAATTGAGAGAAACTGCTCAGGAAGCTGTATCTGAGGATCCACGGGAGGAAGCCTGTCTGCACGCACCTGCACTTGACTTAGATGATGCAACCCTGGACTTTGAGTCTGAACATAATGCTGAAATAGGATGAGACTTTGGGGGTAGGATGGGAGAGGGGTAAGTGTATTTTGCATATGGGGGTGTGTGAATCTTACCCCAAATGACCACAACAATTTTTCCCATCTCACCTGCTCATCCAGAACGTTTCCATTCTCTCGGCAAGAGGTTGACTCTTTGTCCCCTCCTCTTGAACTTGAGTGGGCCTTTGTAAGGATGGTGGAAGTGATGCTGTGTAACTTTTGAGTTGTCATGTGAGGTGACACGGTTCTCATGAGTGTCCCCATCTCTCTCTCAGGGTGTTTGCCGCTGAAACTGTGCCATCATACTTCAGGGTTGCTAAGCAGCCCCTTGGCGATGCCACTTGTAGGTGTTCTGCAACAGTCCTAGCTGAAGTTCTAAAGGCTGGTATCAGCTGCCAGATATGCAAGTGTGTGAGTCTTCTGATAATCCCAGCCTCTATTTGTCCTTGGAGCCACCCCAGATGATCCCACATGGAGGAGAGGTGAGCCATCCCCACTGAATCTCAGATCTGGAATGACTCTGAAGGGCTGTCCCAGTCCCAGGGCTTCCCGTGGGATTGACTGTGCACATGGAGAGGTCATGTATGAATACGGAGGTCAAGAGAGAGGCCAGGACAGAAGAGGTTAATTTTGGAGATACCAGAATGCACCTGGTTTTAAAAGCCTTGAGACTGGCTCAAGCCTTGAGCCAGACTCAAGACTTGAGCTTGAGTATACTTTCTCAAGCCTATATACTTGAGAAAGTATGTAGAGAGAAGGGAGTGTAGGGCTTAGCTCTGGAGCGCTCTGTCATCTAGAGAGCTGCCAGAGGAAGGGGAGCTAGGAAGGAGGAGGAGAAGTCAGGAGAAGAGGATGTCCCCCAAGGGAGAGGGCTGCTGAGAGGTGGCGAATAGGACCCTAAAATGTCCGCAAATGATACCCAGAAGGTCACTGGTGACCTGTTAAGAACAGTGTCAGTGCAGTGCAGGAGGCAAAAGCCAGGGGAGAGGTCTGGAGAGTTAATGAAAGTTTGGAGATAGAGACAGAGTGTAGAGAAGCAATGGGGGATGAATTAAAGGTGTGAGGGCTGGCCTTCCATGAGGATGGGGTCAGTTGTCAGACAGAGAAGGAGGACATAGATGCAGGCAGATTTGTGTAGAAGTACAAACATAGGGGCTTTTGCCAAAAGCCTTTGCAGAGGGCGAGCGTCACTGTAAAGGATTCCAATGCCGAGCCTCCTAGCCTGTATCCAGAGGGCAATCAACAGACCCACAAGGGAAGTCCTGACCTTTCTTTTTTGGAGTTCCTGCAGCTCTCACTCATTCTCTGTTGTCCAGGACTCCAGGCTTGTCTGAGGGGCTGTGGGCTCCAGAGCAGGTCTTATGTCCATTTGTGTTCTTGGTGGCTCCAGGAAGTGCTTGGTTCCTAATAGAAGCTCACTCAGAACTTGCTGATTGATTGCTTGTCAATTTCGTCTAACAAACTGGAATCCAAGCAGCTTATAAAGAAATCACATAGCATCAGGGCTGTTAGAAGTTAACCCAGAAGAGAGATCAGAACTCTCAGAGCGGGGAAAGGGTTCTAATGGGTCCCAGGGGCAGGTGGCTGATGGTTCTTGGGAATTAACACAAACTACAGGTTTCTTGGTAACCCGGGGGCCATGGGCAGTTAGTCGTCGATTAAACAAATGGTCTTTATTTTGTGAAATTTCTGGGTGTTGCTCCAACATTAAAAAGAGGCGCTCTGTCTAATGAACCTCCAAGTTCTTGGGTGGGAAGCCCTTTCCCCTTGACACTGGGAGGAGACAACCCCCTCCAAGAGCAGGAGCTGTGACATCTCTGCTCCATGTCAGGTCCAGATGGGGTCCAAATGGCTGCAGTGGTCCTCATTATGATG
Source organism: Phocoena phocoena (assembly GCF_963924675.1). Taxonomy (NCBI): domain Eukaryota; kingdom Metazoa; phylum Chordata; class Mammalia; order Artiodactyla; family Phocoenidae; genus Phocoena; species Phocoena phocoena. The sequence continues at coordinate 126,188,740 of NC_089220.1, read as the reverse complement.
GTGTGGTGCCCTTGCTGTGTCCCCAGACTGGGAGGTAGGAAGGGCCAGGTCTGGCTCACACCTGCAGGAGTGGGGAAGCTGCTGGGCTGCCAGCAGGATTGGGGTGGGGTCTAAAGCTTGAAGAGGCAAGGTTGTAGAGAGCAGGTACCCATTCTGGCATGATAGGGGCCCCCTGCAGAGGGGTCACTGCACCCCCATGGAGCCTGGGCAGCTCCACCAGTGAGGTAGCTGCTCTGTATCAGACTCACAGACTCACTGTACAGCTGTCACACTTTCATGTCCCCACCCAGGGTTTTGCAACCACACAAGGATGAGACCCAGGACTGAATGATTTGTTAGCACTCACTTGGGGAGATGCAGCCACCCGCCAGAACTGCATTTACCAGTGACCTTTGACACTGTCCACAGCTGTGGTCGGCAGGCTGCAGTTCTTGCAGCCAAGTCCTAGGCAAGTGGTGTGACCACTGCAGAAGGAAAGGACACAGCCTCCCTCTGTCAGCCCTCGAGGACTGGTTTTTATCTTTTATTTCACAGACAGCTTAAAATTGTTATGGAAGAACATTTTATTAAACATATTCAACTCACTTCCAATGAAATGCTTAATTTTTCATTTACAGTGGTGTCCAATGTTTGTCTTCTGTTCTTTTTTTTTTTTCTTTTCTTTCAAACCAGCACCAAAAAGTAAAACAAAAATACCATGGGTACAGTACGTAATGTAAGTTTTAGCTAATGGAAAATATATACATTTGACTCTGAAATGAAGAAAAGAGAACAAAGCAATGATATTACTGCCATTGAGGATCTTTCCCTGTGTTCTGATAATATCAAGCCATGGTCAACTGAGAGGGTTTCATTTGCACCAATGAAAATAGCACCATAAGATTGTGAGACTCTGTAGTTAGTAACACATTTGTGCAACCAAAAAGGTACAGTACTTGAGTGACAGTACAGGGTATTGTTAACCATAAAGAAACATCACTGTTGTAATGACAGGGTTTCATTGTCTTCTGTACAAAGTGGAGCAAGAGTGCTATGATGGCTTCACTGAAATTGATCATTGCTTGTGAAGGGAACAGAAGGTGGGCTGGTGAATTTCAGAGTGACAGTGCCAGCATGAGCTAAAAGAGCTCAGAAAGACCCAAACTTTGGGGAACCAAAGGGATGTTTAACAATAACTGAATCAGTCATTTGCATTCTGAGGGTGTGGGGCCCTTGCCAGGGGCGTCCAGTTGATACCGTCAAGGTGGCCAGGGGGGAGATTCAGAGGCACCAGGCAAAGGGCTTGCCTCTGGGCATGTGCATATGCTTGCCCAGCTCAGGTGGGCCCATGGTTCCCATGCAGACAGTAAGCAAGGCTGCCCCGGCTTCCTTAGCTTGCTGCCCCGACTCTGCTCCTCAGCCCCCGAGGCTGAGAGCTTTCTGTTCATCTGTGGTAAAGTACAGCCCATTTGGGGCTGGGGGAAAACTGAGCCCTAGCTCCTCAAGACTTTGAGGGGCCTGGGGAGTCTGCTCGCGGCCAAGCCAGAGCAGGGAGGACAGTGTTCTGCACAGGCCCTGGGCAGCTGCTGGAGGTTACCTTGCAGGTGGGCTGCCCCAGCCTGGTACCCTCTGGGGTCTTTCCACAGAACATCTAAGGAGTTTTCTCAACACTTCCCACAGATTCAAGTGGAATTGAATAGATTCCCTGCCATCCCTACCACTTCTCTGCCTCTGGGGCAGTAAAAAAATCACAAACCAAAACACAGCCCATAAGACGGGCTTGGGTGGCAGAGTGTTTCTTTTTCTTTCTGATTTAAGCTGACTCTAAAGTTGTGACATCAAAAACTCAAACACAGATACATAAACACAGTACCAGTAAATCAAGAAGCACTTGGAGATGATCCCATGGAGATTAGCCTAAGTAAGATCCCCTCTGAAATAAGGGAGGAGAGGGTGGGTTTCTCATGATAAAGTCCTTGAATAGAAGCACCCATCAAAGGCCCACCGAGTTGGTCAGCAGACCAGACCTCCAGGCATGTCGGGTCCCCTCCTCCCAGCTCCCGGGCGGGCAGGGTCCTACCATCTTCTGTGCTTTCACAGAGGACACTCTTTTCATCTCCCTGGGCTCCAGAGAGGGCACAGTTCTGTTTTGAGGGGTGAGGTGTCTGTAGGAGGCAAATACCTTCTTCCGGATTTTCTGAGTGTCATTCTTGCCCCACTAAGACGGGTCAACAACGACAGCATGACAATGACGAACATTGCAAGGTCTGGGCCACGGGAAGGCTGGGTGGGTATGTGGCCATCCTGGCCACGGGCCACTCCTCCACCCATCCTGGCACTAGGCTGAGCAGTCCTGGAGGAAACCTGCCTCGTGCCAGGGTGAAGCGCCAGGCCTGAGCCTGAGTCTTCAGAGGTTCTAAGAAGAATCAACTTCAGATAGATGGCCAAGGTTAATGGGAAGCCATCTCTAAGGTGCAAAGCTTTATGAAGTACTGGCTAGAGCAGAGGTCCCCAGAAGCAGAGGGGGAGCCCCTCCACCCCTCCCAAAGCTGCCCTGAGCTCACCTCTATGCCAGGAAGCAATCCCAAGGCCAAAATTAGCACGTGCCTCCTCTCACAGCACCTTGAAGAGAGGCTCTTCTGTTTCCCTGTGTGGGGGACAACAGAGATCTGAAAACTAGATACGTCCCCAAACCCAAGCCCTTCTGGAATACTCTCCCCCACATAGGTGGTATGCAGAACTACACAGCCCTAGCGTCCTTTCTAATTCACACAGACTCAGACTCTCAGGGACAAGACCTCCAAGGAAAAGCCGCGATCTAGAGAGCACGTTCCTTGACAGGGTGGAGGGGCCACCTGCTGGTCCTTGTGGTGTCAACGGGCTCCAGCAGCCCGGCCTCTCCAGAGAAGCCTCCTTCCATCCAGGGTGTCACGGGCTTTCAGAATAAAGCCTGCTTTAAAGTAAAACGTCTCTGTTTTTGGATATCCTCCCCCTCCCCCGATACACCAAGCACTGGGAATTCAAACGTCAGAGGAAAGCCAAGACAGGGGCGCCTGTGACGTTTCTCTTGACGATTTCTGTCAGAGGTGCTCCCTTTGAGGTACGTGGAACCTTAGAAATTACAGCTATTTTGTGACTCATGCCTATTTTTTCCTTACCGTAGAAAGCCATCCAGTGGCTGTTAACAATATATTAAGTATAAAAGCACTAAGCAAACGTCAAGTCCACTCTCAGGTTCTAAGCAATTGGGTTCTTGGGACAGCCTCCTGGGTGAGCCGTGGTGTGCTTTGGGGGTCCCAGCCGCAGGACTGGTGTGCTCTCAGGTGGGTGGGCTTTCAACTAGCCATGTCGTCAGGACTCAGACCTCATGTCAGAGCATCGTGGGACCACTGGCCGCCTGTCATGAACTTGGTGGCGGCAGTGGCTGGCGCATCTTGTTCGCATAGAAGTCCCTGCATGTCTGGCAGCAGCGCTGGTACCACCGCATGTCCTGGCAGAGGTTCTTTTCTCGGATGACCCTGCAATACACTGTCCACTGGTCCCGTGTGCATTTGTAGGTCAGAGCAGCTAAGGGGACAGTGGAGAGAGAAAGCCCAGAGGTTATGGGTGGCCTGGGGACGTCATCATGTGCACACAGATGGCCTGTAGTCTGACATAGTCGGGGTTGCCCTTACCCATGTGTACATTGGAGGCTTGCACAGACCGGGGAAACCATGCCCCTGCCAGGGCCACTGTGGATGTGACTTTCTTATACAAGGGACACACTCTGGGTCCAACCTGACCACTTGGCAGAGTTCAGTGGTCTGGCTGCCTCCTCAAGGCGAGGGCACTGCCCCCCCCCCCCCACCGCTTCTGAGCTAAGTGGTGTATACTGTTATTTTATGGCGGAGGACGTTATCTGTTGGCATTGATAAAACAGAATGGCACAGGGCAGCAGATATCAAAGGGCCCACAAAAGCACAAGGTCACAGCACAGGCAGGTGGTCTGAATCTCCTTCAGGCTCTTGGTAGTGCAGAGAGATGGTCCAGCCTGAGGGCATGCAAAAGCCTGGTGTACACCTCTGCAAGCTCAAAGACCCCCCCAGTGAAGCTGCTTGGAAATCCCCTTCATGTTGGTGGCATTCTAGCATTAGGGAAAGAGGCACTGGGTGGGGAAAAAGTTCCCTAGGAGTTTCTAATTGGAAAAGCAGAAACTCTTTTCAATAGAATCATCAGATCAGTGCTAGATATTCTTCTTTTTGTGCCACCACTGGCCGGGGATGTGGCCTGGTAAAGGGCTGGGTTTGGAACACTTGGGTCCAAGCTGCACACACAAAAGCTTCCTGCCGAATTAAAGACTCCAACCTGTCAACACCTCTGTTTTCTTCTCAAGCATTAGCTTGAGGAACATTCCATGCACACATCACCAAGATTTCATGAATGACACCCCCAGATCCTTCATTTCCTGAAGGATGCACCTCCCTTTGCCTCCTTCATGCACAGGAATCCCAAAACACTTGAGGAACATTCTCCTGTGTTCCTCATTTGTTGGCAGAGGGGCTCAAGTGTTTGAGACCACAGTAAACAAACATCTTTTTCATGACAAGGATGAAATTCCATCTCTGAAACCTCAGATCCTCTACAAAACTGACACGTTAGCCTCTCCAGAACTCAAATAAGCCCCAAGGAGGGGGCTTTTTGGCTTATAGAACTCCCACTGCCAGTGGGGACTTGCTAGCCAGGGGATGCAGCAGCCCCAAGAGCTGGGGACCAGCAGAGGCACTCACCGAGGCGAGGGGAAGTGATGGTGTTCACGTTGATCTTGTCATTGCAGACTTCTTGGTGGCACTGTTTGTAGGCTGCTGGCTTGGAGAGGGTAGGGCACTCATTGCCATGGCGCCCAGTGACCTTGTGCATGCACTGCACCACACGGGACTGCAGGCCCTTCCCACAGGTCGATGAGCACTGCCAGAGACAGGGAGAGCTAAGCTGGGGACAGCTGAGCTAGGGGCCCAACCCGGGCTGAGGGGCTTTGACAATGGCCTCACATCATAGCACCCTTGGGTCAGGCCCCTGCATGTCATTCCTACGTGCTAGAAATAATTGCAAGACAAGAGGGCTTGGCTGCATACCAGCTGCCTGATGGAAAACTGTTTCAAGATGTTAGGGACTGCATGTTTGTGTCTCCCCAACATTTACGTGTTGAAGCCCTAACCCCCAGTGGGATGGCATTTGAAGGTAGGTCCTTTGTGAGGCAATTGGGTTTAAATGAGGTCATGAGGGTGGGGCCCCCATGATGAGATTAGTGTCCTTATAAGAAGAAGAGAGATCAGAGTTCTCTCCCTCCACCCCATGAGGACACATGACAAGTCAGCCATCTGCAAGCCAGGAAGTTGTCCCTCATCAAGAACCAAATATGCCAGCACCTTGACCTCAAACTTCTCAGCCTCCAGAACTGTGAGAAATAAATGTCTTGTTGTTTAAGCCACCCAGCCTGTAGTATTTTGTTACAGCAGCCTGAGCTAAGACACAATTGTTGAAATATTAGTTTATGCTGGTTGCATTTCACCTCCCACCCTCTCATGCCTGTTCCAAGCAGAGAACCATCTGGGTTTTGAAATTCTCCAGTGAGCAGGGTGGCTTGCTGGCACCCAGGAGGGACTGAACCTGATGGCCACAGGGATCTCCCTGGCACTGTGTGCCACATGAGGCTCCTGGGCCTTTGTCCAGCCCTGGGTGTGGAGAGGAGCCCAATAGTGATGGGGCTGAATTTCCACAAGCCTGGAGGGTTGGGGGTCAGAATTAAGTAAAGTTAGAGAAAATGAAGAAGTGCAACCCTTCTTGCATAACAGACTCATGGACTAATATTGGGGCTAACAGTTTTAATTTAGATACCCAATCCCTAGTTGGCATTTCCAGCATTTGCAGATGTGGGTGTGCTAAAACCAAACCAATGTATTTAGTTCAGCAGACCATCCTGCATTCCCAGTGAGTGGCCTTTTAAGACTTTACTATGTGTTCTGTCTCCTGCTTTTCTTCCCATTCCTCTTCGGGCTCTTTTAAAGTGTTTGACAGGGAACCTGCCAGGTATCCAGCACCACTCCCCCATCCTGCTTGCTAGCCCCTTGGCCCTTGCTTGTTTTCCAGGGAGCCGTTGGAACCGTCTCTCCATTAAGTTGGTCTCCTCCCAGCCAGAGAGCCTGGTCCACATGTGTACTCTCTCCACCTGGGGTCCCCCAGCACACATGCTCACAACCCATGATTTACGGGGTTCTGAGAGCACTCTGCAAAACTTTAATAAAGCAAAGACCACAGGTGTAGTAGCCCAGCTGGAGTTAACACTGGCACCTCAGGGTAGAGAGAGGGGAGCAGGACCTTTCCTCTGAATGCCACATGTGGTGAGGATGCCAGGTGCCATCTGGATCATGTGCCTCCCTCTCTCCTCCCCTTGGGTCTGACCATGGCCTGTGCTGGAGGAAGGGCCTTCCCTGGGGGTCTGTGAGGGGTTACCCTGCACAGGCTCAGCGTGGATCCCTTCATCCATGAGAAGTGGCCATCAACTGTGCTCCCAAAGGGGCTTTTGTGTCTCAGGTGAATTCCTCTGCTTTGTAGTCTAACAAGCAGGATCACATTTTTTTTCACTTCAGAAGGATAAAGAGCTCAGAGGGCATGGTGCTCTGATGCGGCCCAGTCTTTTCAAATCACAAAAGAGGTAGGAAAACCACAAGTGCCCCCATCGCCTCCGCTGCCAACGCCCCCACCCCCCTTGAGAGTCCTGGCGTGTTCAAACCAGAATGGGCTCTCCATGACCGGCAAGGCTGTGTGCCTAGCTCCATATCCATCTTCTGGATAAATCCATCAAGGGCTGCTCACAGCCTTGAGAATCCTTTGTGCATGATAAACGCACATTGCTGGGTTCCACCCCAGACCTCAGGAGTTGGTACTGGAGCATTTGGAAATTTGAGGGGTGCTGCAGTGGAAGAAGGATGTCACATGAGTAGGTTCCCACCAACTGGAGACCTGGAACATAGGACAAGTGTCATAGCAATGTGATTTCCACCTGGAGGGCGTCTCGGAGGGAGTGGCTTCAGGTTGGGATCTGCTGCATGGGATTACCTGGAGAGCGTTGAAAGGTCTTGATGTCCCAGACCAATCAATCAGTATCCCTGGAGGATGCACTGGGCATCAGTATTTTTCAAAGCTCTCCAGGTGACTGCAACAAGCACCCAGAGCTGAGAAACTCTGACTTACCCTGAACTTCTTCCCTGTGTCCTGTGTAGGGTGTGAGGAGCTCTCTTTTCTTATGATGAAGTAGTCAAGTATTTGTATACAAATGTGTAATTAAGCAAGAACAGACATCCGCCTGCAGCCCCAACTGCTGAGTTTATATATAGGCGATAGGTGTGCTCAAATACAAGAGATGAAGCCTTTCACTCAAAATTATTCTAGGAAAAGAATAAGTTGCCTTATAATTAAGTAAAAATAAAACCTCTCATAGTTCAGGGGCGAGGTAAGGGATACCCTCAATTATTTGTAGCAAGACCACCTGAGGGTTAAAAGAAAAAGGGACACAAAGAAATTTAACCCTCTTCTCCTGGAAGTAGGACACCATAATCATAAATGAGGGAGGATGGTGTAAGAAATTTTTAAAGATCTCTTGAAAAGGAATCTGGTAGGAATTGGTTCAAGATGGCAGAGTAGAAGGACATGCACTCACTCCCTCTTGTGAGAGCACTGGATTCACAACTAATTGCTGAACAATCAACAGGAAGACACTGGAACTCATCAAAAAGATACCCCACATCCAAAGACAAAGGAGAAGCCACAGCGAGACGGTGGGAGGGGTGCAATCACAATAAAATCAAATCCCATAACCACTGGGTGGGTGACTCACAAACTGGAGAACAATTATACCACAGAAGTCCATCCACTGGAGTGAAGGTTCTGACCCCATGTCAGGCTTCCCAACCTGGGGGTCTGGCAATGGGAGGAGGAATTCCCAGAGAATCAGACTTTGAAGGCTAGTGGGATTTGATTGCAGGACTTTGACAGGACTGGGGGAAAAAGAGACCTCACTCTTGGAGGGCACACACAAAGTAGTGTGCATACCAGGACCCAGGGGGAAGGAGCAGTGACCCCACAGGAGACTGAAACAGACCTAACTGCTAGTGTTGGAAGGTGTCCAGCAGAGGTGGTGGGGCAGCTGTGGTTCACTGTGAGGACAAGGACACTGGCAGCAGAGGTTCTGGGAAGTACGCCCTGGAGTCCACCATTAGCCCCACCAAAGAGCCTGTAGGCTCCAGTGCTGGGTCACCTCAGGCCAAACAACCAACAGGGAGGGAACTCAGCCCCAACCATCAGCAGACAAGTGGATTAAAGTTTTACTGAGCTCTGCCTACCAGAGCAACACCCAGCTCTACCCATCACCAGTCCCTCCTATCAGGAAGCTTGCACAAGCCTCTTAGATAGCCTCATCCACCAGAGGGCAGACAGCAGAAACAAGAAGAACTACAATCCTTCAGCCTGTGGAATGAAAACCACATTCACAGAAAATGAAAAGGCAGAGTACTATGTACCAGATGAAGGAACAAGATAAAACCCCAGAAAAACAACTAAATGAAGTGGAGATAGGCAACCTTCCAGAAAAAGAATTCAGAATAATGATAGTGAAGATGATCCAGTACCTCGGAAAAAAAGTGGAGGCAAAGATCGAGAAGATGCAAGAAATGTTTAACAAAGACCTAGAAGAAATAAAGAACAAACAAACAGAGATGAACAATACAATAACTGAAATGAAAAATACACTGGAAGGAATCAATAGCAGAATAACTGAGGCAGATGAATGGATAAATGACTGGGACGACAGAATGGTGGAAATCACTGCCATGGAACAGAAAAAAGAAAAAATAATGAAAAGAAATGAAGACAGCCTAAGAGACCTCTGGGACAACATTAAATGCACCAACATTTGCATTATAGGGGTCACAGAAGGAGAAGAGAGAGAGAAAGGACCTGAGAAAATATTTGAAGAGGTTATAGTTGAAAACTTCCCTAACACGGGAAAGAAAAAAGCCAGCCAAGTCCAGGAAGCACAGAGAGTCCCAGGCAGGATAGACCCAAGGAGAAACATGCTGAGACACATAGTAATCAAATTGACAAAAATTAAAGACAAAGAAAAATTATTAAAACCAGCAAGGAAAAAATGACAAATAACATGCAAGGGAACTCCCATAAGGTTAACAGCAGATTTCTCAGCAGAAACTCTACAAGCCAGAAGGGAGTGGCACAATATATTTAAAGTGATGAAAGGGAAGACTCTACAAGTAAGATTACTCTACCTGGCAAGGATCTCATTCAGATTCGATGAAGAAATCAAAAGCTTTACAGACAAGAAAAGCTAAGAGAATTCAGCACCACCAAACCAGCTCTACAACAAATGCTAAAGGAACTTCTCTAAGTGGGAAACACAAGAGAAGAAATGGACCTACAAACACAAACCCAAAACAATTAAGAAAATGGTAATAGGAACATACATACCAATAATTACCTTAAATGTGAATGGATTAAATGCTCTAACCAAAAGACACAGGCTTGCTGAATGGATACAAAAACAAGACCCGTATATATGCTGTCTACAGGAGACCCATTTCAGACCTAGGAACACATACAGACTGAAAGTGAGGGGATGGAAAAAGATATTCCATACAAATGGAAATCAAAAGAAAGCTGGAGTAGCAATACTCATATCAAACAAAATAGACTTTAAAATAAAGACTATTAAAAGAGACAAAGAAGGACACTACATAATGACCAAGGGATCAATCCAAGAAAAAGATATAACAATTATAAATATATATGCACCCAACATAGGAGCACCTCAATACATAAGGCAATTGCTAAGAGCTATAAAAGAGGAAATCGACAGTAACACAATAATAGTGGGGGACTTTACCACCTCACTTACACCAATGGACAAATAATCCACACAGAAAATTAATAAGGAAAAAAGGTTTAAATGACACAATAGACCAGACAGATTTAATCGATATTTATAAGACATTCCATCCAAAAACAGCAGATTACACTTTCTTCTCAAGTGCACACAGAATACTCTCCAGGATAGATCACATCTTTGGTCACAAATCAAGCCTTGGTAAATTTAAGAAAATTGAAATCATATCAAGCATCTTTTCTGACCACAATGCTATGAGATTAGAAATCAGTTACAGAGAAAAAAATGTAAAAAACACAAACACATGGAGGCTAAACAATACATTACTAAGTAACCAAGAGATCACTGAAGAAATCAAAGAGGAAACAAAAAAATACATAGAGACAAATGACAATGAAAAGACAATGATTCAAAACCTATGGCATGCAGCAAAAGCAGTTCTAGAGGGAAGTTTATAGCAATAAAATCTTACCTAAAGAAACAAGAAAAATCTCAAACAAGCAATCTAATTTTACACCTAAAGGAACTAGAGAAAGAAGAACAAACAAAATCCAAAGTTGGTAGAAGAAAAGCAATCATAAACATCAGAGCAGAAATAAATGAAATAGAAACAAAGAAAACAATAGCAAAGATCAATAAAACTAAAAGCTGGTTGTTTGAGGAGATAAAGAAAATGGATAAACCTTTAGCCAGACTCATCAAGAAAAAGAGGGAGAGGACTCAAATCAATAAAATTAGAAATCAAAAAGGAAAAGTTACAACAGACACTGCAGAAATACAAAGCATCCTGAGAGACTACTACAAGCAACTGTATGCCAATAAAATGGACAGCCAGGAAGAAATGGACAAATTCTTAGAAAGGTATAACCTTCCAAGACTGAACGAGGAAGAAACAGAAAATATGAACAGACCAATCAGAAGTAACGAAATTGAGACTGTGATTAAAAATCTTCCAACAAACAAAAGCCCTGGACCAGATGGATTCATAGGTGAATTCTATCAAACATTTAGAGAAGAGCTAACACCCATCCTTCTCAGACTCTTCCCAAAAACTGCAGAGGAAGGAACACTCCCAAACATTCTATGAGGTCACCATCACCCTGATACCAAAACCAGACAAAAATACTACAAAAAAAGAATATTACAGACCAATATCATTGATGAATATAGATGCAAAAATCCTCAACAAAATATTAGAAAACAGAATCCAACAATACATTAAAAGGATCATATACTGATCAAGTGGGATTTATCCCAGGGATGCAAGGATTCTTCAATATACTCAAATCAATCAATGTGGTACACCATAGCAACAAATTGAAGAATAAAAGCCATATGATCATCGCAGTAGGTGCAGAAAAAGCTTTTGACAAAATTCAACACCTATTTATGATAAAAAACTGTCCAGAAAGTGGGCATAGAGGGAACCTACCTCAACATAATAAAGGCCATATACGACAAACCCACAGCAAACATCATCCTCAATGGTGAAAAACTGAAAGCATTTCCTCTAAAATCAGGAACAAGACAAGGATGTCCACTGTCGCCACTATTATTCAATATAGTTTTGGAAGTCCTAGCCACGGCAATCAGAGAGGAAAAAGAAATAAAAAGAATCCAAACTGGAAAAGAAGAAGTAAAAATGTCACTGTTTGCAGATGACATAGTAATAAACATAGATAATCCTAAAGATGCCACCAGAAAAGTACTAGAGCTCATCAATGAATTTGGTAAAGTTGCAGGATACAAAGTTAATGCACAGAAATCTCTTGCATTCCTATACACTAATAATGAAAGATCAGAACAAGAAATTAAGGAAACAATCCCATCTACCATTGCAATGAAAAGAATAAAATACCTAGGAATAAACCTACCTAAGGAAGTAAAAGATCTGTACTCAGAAAATTATAAGACACTGATGAAAGAAATCAAAGATGACACAAACAGATGGAGAGATATACCATGTTCTTGGATTGGAAGAATCAATATTGTGAAAATGACTATATGACCCAAAGCAATCTACAGATTCAATGCAATCCCTATCAAATTACCCATGGCATTTTTTACAGAACTAGAACAAAATATCTTAAAATTTGTATGGAGACATAGAAGACCCTGAATAGCCAAAGCAATCTTGAGGGAAAAAAACGGAGCTGGAGGAATCAGACTCCCTGACTTCAGACGATACTACAAAGCTACAGTAATCAAGACAATATGGTACTGGCACAAAAACAGAAATATAGATCAGTGGAACAGGATAGAAAGCCCAGAAACAAACCCATACACCTATGGTCAACTAATCTATGACAAAGGAGGCAAGGATATGCAATGGAGAAAAGACAGTGTCTTCAATAAGTGGTGCTGGAGAAACTGGATAGCTACATGTAAAAGGATGAAATTAGAACACTCCCTAAACAGCATCCACAAAAATAAACTCAAAATGGATTAAAGACCTAAATGTAAGACCAGACACTATAAAACTCTTAGAGGAAAACATAGGAAGAACACTCTTTGACATAAATCCCAGCAAGATCTTTTTTGACCCACCTCCTAGAATAATGGAAATAAAAACAAAAATAAACAAATGGGACCTAAAGAAACTTAAAAGCTTTTGCACAGCAAAGGAAACTATAGACAAGATGAAAAGATGACCCTCAGAATGGGAGAAAATATTTGCAAACGAATCAACGGACAAAGGATTAATCTCCAAAATATATATGCAGCTCAAGGTTACAAAAAACAAATAACCCAATCAAAAAATGGGTAGAAGACCTAAATAGACATTTCTCCAAATAAGACATACAGATGGCCAAGACGCACATGAAAAGCTGCCCAACATCACTAATTATTAGAGAAATGCAAATCAAAACTACAATGAGGTATCACCTCACACCAGTTAGAATGGGCATCATCAGAAAATCTACAAACAACAAATGCTGGAGAGCGTGTGGAGAAAAGGGAACCCTCTTGCACTGTTGGTGGGAATGCAAATTGATATAGCCACTATGGAGAACAGTATGGAGGTTCCTCAAAAAACTAAAAATAGAATTACCATATGACCCAGCAATCCCACTACTGGGCATAAACCCAGAGAAAACCATAATTCAAAATGACACATGCACCCCACTGTTCATTGCAGCAGTATTTACAATAGCCAGGTCATGGAAGCAACCTAAATGCCCATCGACAGATGAATGGTTAAAGAAGATGTGGTACATATATGCAATGGAATATTACTCAGCCATAAAAAGTCACGAAATTGGGTCATTTGTAGAGACATGGATGAACCTAGAGACTGTCATACAGAGTGAAGCATGTCAGAAAGAGAAAAACAAATATTGTATATTAACGCATATATGTGGAATCTAGAAAAATGGTACAGATGAACTGGTTTGCAAGGCAGAAATAGAGACCCAGATGTAGAGAACAAACGTATGGACACCAAGGGGGGAAAGTGGGGTGCTGGCGGGGATGGTGATGGTGGGATAAGTTGGGAGATTGGGATTGACATATATACACTAATATGTATAAAATAGATAACTAATAAGAGCCTGCTGTATAAAAAATAAATGAATAAAATAAAATTCAAACAAGAAAAAAAAGAAAGAAAAGTAATCTGGTAAGTGGCTATACCCAGAGACTGGGGGTCCACACCAGCAGGGTAAGTGAAGGAAATGGCCAAGGGTCCTAATGCAGTGCAAAATCCTATAAAAGTAAAGCAAAGTCTTGCCTATGCAAAGTCATGCCAACACAGAGCAACATCATGCCATAGCTTGCAAGGGAATATCCAATGAGAACAGTACATTCAGAAAAGGCGGCATCTCAGTGAACTGGGATGGCAGTGCCCTGTACACTCTGGCAAACAGGAGTGAGTGATGACGAAGACAGATGCTGCAAATATTAGGAGGCACTTTACAAAACTGCTTATATTCAACCGTTTTCAACCCCATAGAAACAGGAATTTTATCAGGTTCAACTTCATAATATGATAAAGACAGAAAATAGTAATATTTTTAAATTAAAACAATATATAAACTTTAAATATGAAATACAACTACATGAATAAGTTACATATTTTAAGTAGGCATTTGACTAGTCCACCTACACCATTAAAGACTTTTATATCTAAATTGGTCGTAAAATTTTTAAAAAGCCCTGCTCCCTGGGAAAGCATGTATGTGGGGCCTTATTTCTGTGACTACTGGGCACTTGGGGAAGAAGGGGCCATGTGTCCTGCTCTACAGACAGCACCAGCCCTTGTCTTCCCATCTTGACTTGGCTCACTGGCGCCACCTGCTGTGGGAGACACACCAGGAAGAAGAGCGGGGTGTCCTCATAGTCCTTCCTGGAGAAAGGGTGCATCCAGGGTGGGGCAGGTAGTGGTGGGGTTTCTGGGTCCCCAGGAAACTCTGCACAGGCTAACAGAGAAGGATCTGGGATTATGGTCTCGTTCCCATGGGCCCCCCTGACCATGAGGTCTGCAGACTCTGCCGGCAGGGCAATTAGCCTGGCTGGGTCACTTCCTGCCCAGGAACACCAGGTAGGGTTTCAATGTCTTTTGCAGGTGTTGTTATTATTTATGTGAAATCAGAGCAAGGGCTCAATCCTATAGATCTACTAAAACCAAATGCAAAATTGACAAGGTCTCTGGCTGGAAAGGATCAATGACCATTGTAAAACTCAAGAGTTTGGGGTGACCTCAAAGACTAGTCTCCCCTCTGAAAGTTCTTAGTCTTGTTTAACATGTTCTGGGGTTGGGTGGGGGAGAGCATTCATGACGCCTCCAGACTATGTGGGCGGCATGCTTGTTCTGTCTGTAAGCTCACCTGTAGGATTCCATGACAGTGTGGAACATTCCACAACCATCCCAAGGGGCTGACCTTGGCCACTGAGCTTGATGGGGGTCAGTGTCTTGCCCAAGGTCACAGATTAGTGAGTGGCAGAGGAGCGACAGGACCCCAGCTGCCCCATCCCAAGGACTGAATTCCATCCTTCTGTATGAATTAGAGGTTGAACTGGATGGAGCTTCTATGGGAGGCCACGAATCAAAAAACCAGGTCACTGCCCAGCTCCATCATTTCTTCATCATCTTTCCTAGCCTGAGTCACTGGTTTTTAATTTTTCAGTCTGTAAACAAACCTGCCGCATGAGATCATGGAGGGTGTCTCCAAAGTTCTGCAGAGACTCAAGCGTCTGTCCTCATGGCTTTCCAACACCTCTGAGAGGCAGGGCTGGGCCAGGTAAGAGGCTGGGGCTGACCCTCAGCTGCTGTCGGGGCCATGTGAGACCCTGCAAACTCTGCCCCTGGGATTAGGTTTTACAGAATTTTAGCTGCAGTCCTGGGGGCTGCCATTCACACAGCTCTGGGCTGTGAATGGCTTGTGCTCACTTGGAAGAACCTTTGAGAATATCGGGTATTTGCTTAGCCACCTAAGAACGATGTCTGAGCCAGCCCCACAGAGGCTGCTTCAGAGCATCAGGTGAGGAGACAGGTTACAGAGTAGCGTGTACAGAAACCACCCCATTTTTTCTAATACCTGTGTGCGTGTGTGTGTGTGTGTGTGTGTGTGTGTGTGTGTACCTATATAAAAGTTTGGAAGACAAACCATTAAAAAAATTTACTGTGCTGTCATCTGGTTTTGTAGGACTAGTTTTTCTCTTCTGTGTCTTCCCAAGCAAGATAGAATTACCTATGTAATTAAAAATAAAAGTGGAAAATTCCACCAATGACCCTTTGGTGCAGCTGCCACCTTCCAGGCCTGCTGCATTTTCATTTGAGCCGTGTTGGTGCCTAGCCTGCCCCTGGCCTAAAATCCATGCATAACTACCCACTCCTTGGCTGGAGTTTCAGCAGGACAGTGCAGTGGCGACAGGACAGGCCTGTCAGTATGCTGCATCCCCCTTTACTAGCTGTGTGACCTCGGGCAAGTTACTTAACCTATATAAGCCCCAGCTTCTTTATTTGTAGCTTGAGGATAATAAAACCTTTTTTGCAGGATGATTTCCAGGATTAGAGACAGCTTAGAGCAGGTGTCTAGCAGGGAGTCTGGGAAGGACAAACGCTGCTACAATTATTAACAACAGTAAGCACAGGGCCAAGAGCAGAGAGAGCTGGCCGGGGGTCCCTGGAGCCCGGGAAGGCGCCCTGAGTCACCTGGCCTGCTTAGCCCTCCCTGGGCTGCCATGCCGGTCACCAGGCAGGTGTGGACATCCACGTTTGCCAGGAGCACAATTAGAGATTGATTTGGCCCTGAAGACACACGTGATTCCAGAGAGGCTGCAGGGCTGCATCCTCCTGTAACCTGAGCTCACTGCATTAAGGGTAGCACAGGCACAGACAATGAATCTCACCTCCGTCGGCCTCCCCTCAGCCTCCAGTTTAATTCAACAGTGAGGAGACGGCAGTGTCTCCTGATAGCATCGAATTAGCCCCTAAGCGTTGCTGTGAAGCCATTTTTCAGGCTTTTAAAATCTAAGCAAATAGATGTATTAAAAAACAGATCTGGTCTTCTTTGAAGCACACTGTCACTGTTGGGTAGTTTTTTCAAGCCACTCATGACATTAACATTTAATGTGGTTCCCCGAGACTCAGGAAACCAAGACAAAATGGAGCAGTAATAAATCCGCCAGGAAAGCTCCTTGCCAGATGACCTGGAATAAGTGCAGCCCCCTCTCCAGCAAGTGCCTGCAGCTGCACATCACACACTAGGTCTGGGGACCTGCCACCCATCCCATGGGTGGTGATGATGATGATGATGGTGGTGATGGTAGTAGTAACAGCAGCAGGGTCCACCTTTTGCCTGCCTCCCGGTGCCGGGCACTGGGCTCACACCCATTCTCATGAGTCCTCATTAATCTTCACACTAACAGCTGCTGTGGCAGGGCCAGGTGCTCAGAACACAGTAGGTGCAGAATACATGTGCACAGACTGCAGGAATAGTGTCTGCAGGGCACAGCACCGCCTGCAGAGAGGCGGAGCGTGAGGCTCAGAGGGTCCATGGTCTTCCCCATGATGTAGCCCCCGGGCCTCCCATCCCGGCTGCTGCCCGGAGGCCTGCACTCCTCTGGAGCCACACGGCTCTCCAGCAGGGAGGAACCAGGCCTCTGTCACCATGTGGAGGCCCAGCGCTGATGACACGCTCCACCACGGCGTGGACCCCCTCCTCTTCACTTCTCCCAGCTGTAAAATCACGACTATAAATGACACCAGATTCCAAAGGGATGTTTTGAGAATTAGCTAAAGGAAGTTGTAAAAATCTTGGGAAGAGGAAAACGTGACAGGAATGCTTAATACACACATAAGCGTTGGCTCCTACAGAGTGGAGGATGGGCAGGGGCTCCCTGCACAGGCTCTGGGGTAAGCAGGAATAGGGTTAGGGTGAAATAATGCAAAGATGAACCCTCACTGCACAATGCGCCCACCCTACGCTCTCACAGAGCCATCCTCTGAGGGGCCAGCCTGCCTCTGAGGGGCAGCATGGGACAGCCCCACATGACAGTCAGGGGGGCAGGGAACCCCCTACGGGAACTCCATTTTCTGCTCGTGTCTGAAAGGTACTGGGCTGGTAAAATGTCAAAAGCTCCTCAAAAGCATTTTTGACAGATTTCCCCCAAAACTTGGCACGAGCAATGCAAATCTCGGAAGCTGTTGAAACCTCAAATAGTAGGCTTAAACAATGATGAAAATCCCCACCGTCTTTGCTCCAGCCTTGAAACTGGAAATGCTTTCTTAGACACACACACACACACACACACACACACACACACACACACACACACACACACACCTTCCCCCTTCAACTCATACTTTCTTCCAAACTGTTTTTGAAATCCTCAAATCCTTGAATCCTATCCTCAGCCTTAGCTTTGGGCTCCCCTCAAACTCTCTGAATTCACAGCCTGCTGACCTACAGGTTCTGGTTGGAACGTTATAGTCAGGGAACCAGAAGGCCCAGGTGACTCCCCGTGACTTGCAAGGACTGGCTATCCCAAGAGCTCTTGCTTCTTGCTTCAGATGGGCGCCAGGAGCACAGAGAAGGCTGCAGGAGCTGTCTCACTGCCTCCCCTCGGGCAGGAGCTGCTACCAGTTTCGTAACTTAGCTCTCCCAGCTTAACAGAGACTGTTTGAAAAACCTCCCCCCCCAACACCCACCCCGCTGCAGAAGGATGGCCTACATGCCCAGCAAATACTGCACAACCGTCTCCTGCCCTGAGCCATGCTGTCATCATGTGAGCCCCAGGTCAGGGCACGTGCTGTTTCGTGGGGTCCACACCACATTCAAAGAACTCATCTCCTGTGACATAAATATTTTACAGGCCTGTGTAAGAAATGCAATTCTGATCAGAGATAAGAGACCTGTGACTGTACTGGATGATGATGGTGAAGAAAATGATGATAAAAATGAGCACCTATGCCAAGCACTGCACTAAGTGCTTTACATGGATGCCCTAGGAGGTGGGTACCCCTAAACTCATCTGACAGAGGATGATGCTGGTTCAAGGTTAGACGAGGTCACTGCAGAGCAGGGACGTGCACCTGTGTTGTCCTGACCATGTGCCCTGCTCTGAGGTCGCTGATAGCGTGTGTTGAAACCAAAGTGTTCCTTAGGGATGACAGCTTCTCTGATTCAATGGTCATGTCTAGGCAGTGGTTAAAACTTAGACTGGCATGTGCGGGAGGCATCCCCACTCTCTGATCTCTCATTCCACACTAAGGCAGCTGATTTGAGGAAGGACACTAGGTGAATGGAGGGGCAGCAGGGAAATGGAGGGGGCAAAGGCATTGGCCTTTAGACTGCAGCTGACCCTTGAACAACTCAGGGGTTATTCTAAGTGTAATGCACAGTCGGTCCTACGTATCCCCAGTTCCTCTGCAACTGAGGATGCAACCCCGGACCACATACACTGTAGAATTTACTATTGAAAAATACCCACGTATAAGTGGACCCATGCAGTTTAAACCTACGTTGTACAAGGGTCAACTGCATTCAGTTCACTCCCATGCAGGCACCTCTCCTGGCAATTTCTGGGGACCCCACTGCTCTACAACCAGTTCATTTCTCTCATCTGAGCAGGTGTGGGCCCGAGACGTTAACTCCATGACCCAGTGGCAGGCTCTGTTCACCCACACAAAATGCTCCAGACCAAGGGGGTATCTGCCCCCTCTCCCTCCTGCCCTACCCAGAAAAGTACTTAAGTTTGATGACCCTCCTTTCACTGCTGCTTACAGTCCCAAGAGTAGTACGGAATGGAGGATTTGCTGATCCCTATCTGCATGCAGAGTGCTGACTGCCTGTGTTGTATGGTTTCACAGTCCCAGAAAAGGGCCCTGATGTCCCCAGTGTCTCTTATGTTTGCTCCTGGATGCTCAAGTTTCTTTTATTAAGGACTCAACTTTTTATTTCACAAAGAAGGGGAGACAACATGCATGATCTCCTATAGAGACAAAAGATTTAGACCACAATGTAAATGATTAATACAAAGCCCTTGGGAGAGAAGGTTTTGATTGGTGGGCTGGAGAGAGAGTAGATAAATACTTGACTTTACAACAAGCTTATGCCTATGATGGTTAGACCTGAGGCATATAACAGTTCATCTACTTCCCATTTCAAATTAGAAACCTAAGCCTCTGACATTATTATGTACCTGAAGGAAAGGTGGATTAAGAGCCAAAAGGCAGGGACCAGACTCCTAGCCCTTCCATTTACTAGTTGTGTGACCTCAAGAAAAAAGTCACATTGCCATTCTGAGCCTCAGTTTCTTCACCTGTAAAATGGGGATAGGGTCAAATGGGAGAATGTGAGTGAAAGTGTTTTATAAATTCTAAAGCACTGGTGAATGTCAGGGCCACTGTCACTGATCCCAATAGAAGTAGCATCAATCTCCACCAGCACCCTTGTTCGGGGCTGCCCCTGGCAGGGGCTGCATTCGTACCTGCCCAGTGGGACTTAGCATGGCCTGGTGTCCGCAGCTGGCTCCACCTGTCTGTATCTAGGCTGGGTCATTGTCCACTCTTGTACCCTCAGTGCTCAGCACAGGTTGGCACAGAACAGGAGCTCAGGAAATGCTGATTGAATCACAGTGACTTGGTTGCAGGCCCACAGCAAGTGGGAGCCCCAGCCGGGCTGGCTGCCCAGCCTTGCAGGGTTGGGGGGAGGGGTCAATCCCCACCAAAGCAAGTATAGGCTTCAGAAGTGGTGCTGGGGCTGAAAGCTTTCTGGAACAAGCCCCCGTAGTGACACAAAGTCTGTTCATTTCTGAGGCCATGGAACTTGAGCCCCCATCTCTGCCCACAACACAAGAAGGCAGCTAACAGCAGTCCTGGGAATGCACCGACACAGCCATGTTTGAATGCGAGGCTCTCCCTGGCTTCTTCCTAGGGCTCTGCAGCTACAGGTACGTGCATGCTTATGGCTTCATTTGATCTCCTAAGGCCTCTGGGAAGTGCTGGGGCTCAGGTATGAGGGGCACATCTGGGGCTTGACTGAGGCCTCGCAAGTGAGGTCAGTCCCCTTCCAGGGGACCTCCACGGGCACCAGGAAGTCAATGGCCACTTTTGATCTTTTCTGTAAAAGGGAACGCCATACTCTTAACACAGAGAGCCAATGGTTTTCTTTAAAAACACTGTCTATTATAATCCCTCCAGAATAATTTGCTTCTAATTAGAAACATCCCATCACTTCAGTGGTGATTAATGCCTCTGGTCTTGAAACTGAAACATCTCAACTTCTGATTAAAAGACACGCTGTCCTAGAAGGAAATGTGATTTCCTTCTCTCCCAGTTTCAGTGACACCTCTCTCCCCACCCCACCCCCAGGTTGAATACATGGGCCCAGCATTTAGTGGGAGAAAACAATGATTTGCACAGATCTGGAACTAGCTAATATCCCAGGAGGGCAGGCAGCTGCATGGCAGTTTCCAAACAGAGCAGAGCAGTAATACTGCCCTCAGCAGGGTTGGGAATGTGAAGTCGGTCTCTTGGATGGGATCCTGGTTAGGGTTCGGCCATTTGCTGAGGCTGGGGGAGGGAGAAGGGGCTCCAAATCCCCTCCAAGCCTGCCCTGCCTCAGCAAGGTTCTGTACAGGAAGGGCTGGATGCCAGACCCCTCCCAAGGGATGCTTGGTCCTTCTCACTTCAGGAAGTGCAGGACAGCACCTGTGTTGCTTGTCTTTGGGCTGGCCTGTCCATCATCTCCCTGGAGATAGGCTTATCTTTCTCAACAGCACCTTAGGGCCAAGTGATAGGAGACTGCTTGGAAGGAAGATGTTAAAGTGTCCAGATACACTGGAAATCTGACAGTGTTCAGACTTCTTTCTACTTTCCTTTTGGGCAACTTGTTTGCTACCTTCGAAGTCTGGCATGTGGGAGGTTTGGATGCTGGTTACAGGAGCGTCATCCATGATGATTGGTTTAAAAGTGCACTGACCCCAATTGTGTGACAAGGGCACAGCAAAAATAACACATCGATCAGAAAGCAAATCCAGTCTGAACAAGTGAAAATGTCAGGGGAAGATCCATCCCCTGGAATCCACTTCTGTTGGCCTGGTCACGCAGTGAGTGAGGATAAGGGCCCCATGGGACCGGTATCCGTCCCAATTCTCCAGAGCAGGCACAGGGAAAAGCAACGGACAGATTTCTACTGCTGTGCTGGGGTGGGGGTGGGGGGCATGCCAGCCTACCCAGTGATGGCAGCTGAAGAAGGCAGTGGCAGTGAGGTGAACAGCTGGTGTAGGGTCTCTCGGTTCAGTTCTATGCAGTCTCCACCACCGCCAACCCTTGTTTCCAGTGCGTGCACACGTGCACACACATATACACACACACGCTGACTTCCAGGTCAGTGTCCCTGCAGTTCTCAGCCGGGAAGAACTAGTCTGCCCTGGGCCCTGGCTCTGGCCAGACCTGCTTGCGCGGAGCAGCTGGCACCAGTCCAGGCCCAGTGCTCGTCCTAAAGGCTGGATGCACACTGATTGGATGCCAACCCCTGACAACAGCCCAAATCTGTACATGCCCTTGATCTTTCTTGTTCTTACTTCCAGGGATAGCTGATCAAGCTGGCTGTGGCAAAAGCAGGCACTGCGGCCTTCCAAAGCCCTACTGTCCTGAAGGCCAGGAGGTATTATTCTCTTCGGCTGGCTAGGAAGAGGAAGGCCAACTAAAGGCTCTATTTTCCTGGAAGCCATGCCTGATGGGCTGTGGTGGGGGGAGTTTGCCAGAATGTGTGCCCACGTCCTCGGCTGAGGAGGGGGCCAAGTGCTGCATCGAACTCCTCAGGCACTATTCACTTCCTTCCTTGGATGTTCTGCTGCTTCCAGGACCAGGAAGTACAAGGCACTTAGGAAAATAAAAGTGTCCACCTGGTCCTCAAAACCAGAACGATTAGGCTGGAGAAACCCAGGTAACACCCATCTGCAGGGCACCACCCCATTACGGCGACTCTGGAGACCTCACTCACTCTGTGTCCAACATGTGGATGGAGCTCTGAATTGGGGTTCAGAAGCTGGACTCTGTCAGAGAGGAGTGGCCAAGTCACTTAACCTCTCTGAACCTCTCCTCCCTCTTCTGTAAAACGGGGATAAGCACCCTCAAAGGAGAGGGCTGGTGCTGGGCCGCACAGGGGTCACTGCAAAGAGAAACCAATGCTGGGGCCCCAGGCCCCCCATGGGTCTGTGCAGCCCAGGCCTGAGCTGACCCCTCTCCCTCACCTCTGCTCCCTGCCCCGGGACACCTGTGGCCACGGGAGTCACCCTTTACTAGGACAGGCTGTATTTAGGGTGTGACCACAAAGACCCCTCAACTATAATGACAGCTTTATTCTAATTCACACCTGCACGTACGGAATCCAGGCAACATTATTCTGCCTGGCCAGGCAGGCAAATTAAAGCAGAAAGTGGCTGAAGGAGTCAGGGGAGCTGGAGGACCGCAGTCTGCGGAGATGCACCCGCCCCTGCCAGGCCACAGGTCACAAAGGCCACGTGTGGATATAGGCCATGTTGCCAGATTTCTGTAGAAAGTTCCGAATCCAGATTTTCAGGTGGAATTTAAATGTTAGCAATAAATTCCAAACTGTTTAAGATATTGCACAGGCCACACAAAGCCAGTGGCTCTCAGGCTGCCAGTGTGCAGCCTTCGAGCACAGATATCAAGAGAAGCAAACGGGGAGCTTCCAGTTGCTGAGACCAAAGGGAAACACACTCTAGGCTCTCGTTGGAAGTTTTCGTCAGAAAATCAGACATCAGAAATTTTACAGTGTTTGGGAAAAGGCTCTAGAAGACCCACTGGATGGTTCTCAGGGGTGACAATGGTATCTATCTCAGGTGTGGGTCAAATATACCAGGTGAATGAATAAAGCAAGGTTAAGCAGCAGAGGACAAATGCTGTTTACTTAAATTCCGTTTAACCCTCCTGCCCCAAGGCTCTGGGAGATGCTGTCGTCTGTCCTCACCCCAAGGGCCCTTTCTCCTCCTGCATCCTCCAGGCCCTTGACCAAGGGTCCTGGAAACTATGAAGTGCTATTTGCCCATAGACCCCTCTGCATCTGCCTGAGGACAGACTCCCACCACTGAGTCTCTCTCAATGGCAGGGTGGCCAAGCCCACTGCAGGATGCACACGGGTCCCAGACTGGCACCCGTTGCACCCCTTCCTGCTTTGGGGGCACTCAGTGCCCTTCTGAAGGCACAGCATGTGGGGTCACCAGCAGGTGCAGAGTTGGGAGAGAAAGTGAATTCACCTGGTGAGACTGGGACCACCTTGTTAACTTGGGGCCCATGGTGAGAGAGCTGAGTTCCTTCCTCTTGAATCGCAAATGCTGCCCAGGGCAGGATGGAAGCGCACACACCACACTCACCTTGGACCAGCCCCCTGTTCTCCACTCATAGCAGCCGGAGTAGTCCTCACAGGGCTCCTCAGCTCTTGGCCTCGTGGATGCGTCGCATTTTCCTTGCGAGTTGGTGCATGTCACAGTTCGTTTCTTTGTCCCTTTACCACAGCTGGCAGAACACTGCAAGATACCATTCCAGAGACTGAATCCAGTCCAATCTGGTCAAGTCCATCAACACCTAAACATCTGTTAAGTACCTACCATGTACCAGACCCAGTGCTGAGGATGCAAGGATGGGGATGCTACGTTTCAGACCTCAGAAAGCTCCTGGTCTTTTAGAGTCTTATGCACATGTTCCGAGCTGGCTCCTCCCAGCTGGCCTCTAGGTACCCATGCTGAGCCAGCCTGGGGCAAAGGCACCAGTTCAGGGGGGAAAAGGAGGAGATGGAAAGCAAAGACACAGGTGACTCTGACATAAGGCGGTTGGCAAGCCCTGCAGAGAGCTCTAGCGATGGTTTTAATGTCAATGCCAAGAATGGTAACAGGGCAATGTTCCCTGTGCTATTTTTCTTCCTGGGAAACATAGCAAGAGATGGTGTGGGGAGGGGACCTGAATAGTGTCTGAGGGGTGACAAATGATGAGTGAGCCCTGAGAGTTCAAGATTCTCACGCCATCAGGCAGCACGATCCACAGAAACAGGGACAAGAGGTGGAGGGGTGACAGGGCATAAACATGGCAGACTTGGGGGTGGGTCTGGAGGCTGTTCCTGGAGTGTTCCCAGCCTACCCGCTGGGCTTGGGGAGGGAAGGTGCCTGGCTCTCAAGAGTGAGTGCTGAGTGCTTACCCACTTCAAAACAAAGCACAAGGAAGAGTGGACCTTGGGAGAACATGACTGACTTGACCAGCAAGCAGAGGTGACATGGCCTGGGAACCTGGGGAGCCCACCCTTTGATTTGTTGTGTGCGGAAGCCTAGTCCCTACCATGGAAGCAAATACGCAGCTCGCAGAGATGGTGGGCTGAAGGCTGGACTCCACCAAATGCACTGACATGATGAGAACCACTCTGCCTGAGGAAATTCTGAGGGGGATTTCCTCCCAGCAGCTGGGTCCCAGAGATACCATGGGGGGTGCCCAACAGCTGTAGTAGCACAAATGGAGTCCCAGCAACTCTAACTTCTGTTTTTACACTTGCTTGATTTACCAAAAATATGGGAGGCTACAGCAGTGATTTTTCTTGAGCTACAACAAACTTGACTTTTAAAAAGTTCCACTATGTCCACTGAACAAATGCACATAAAGGACAAATGTCATTCTTTATATTTGTTATTAACATTTACCTCAAAATGCTATCTAGCTTTATTTTTCCTGTGAATTCAACCTAGCTCTTCATCTGCTGGTCCTGTTCTTATTTATTTATTTATTTATTTGAGACTAATTTAGACTGGTTTGTTTTAGAAGAAATATACATGCTTCACAGGCAGTTGTGGTATAACCTGGGGGGAATTTGGAGAGCTCATGTATTTGATCTTCTGTGTGGGTTTTAAAGGGACTTCCTTGGTGCTCCATTAGTTAAGAATCTGCCTTCCAATGCAGAGGACGTGGGATCAATCCCTGGTCGGGGAACTAAGATCCCACATGCTGTGGGGCAACTAAGCCCGCGCGCCTCAACTAGAGAGCCTACGTGCCGCAAACTATAGAGCCCACGTGCTCTGGAGCCTGCGCACCACAACTACAGAGCCCACATGCCGCAAGTACTGAGCCTGCACACTCTGGAGCCCACATGCCACAACCAGAGAGAAGCCTGTGCGCTTCAACGAAGAGCCTGCACTCTGCAACAAAAGATCCCTCATGCTGCAATGAAGATCCTGCATGCTGCAACTAAGACCTGATGCAGCCAAAAATATATAAATAAAATATATTTTTTTAATTAAAAAAAATAAAATAAAGGGACCTCGAATGCAAGGAGTTAGTCCCTGGCAGGCTTTACCCACAGGGCCTCCCAGGGCAGAATGGGTGGGGCCTGGAGGGCTGCTGCAGGAACCCCTGGGTTACTGCATTGAAGGCCCATCTTTCTGCTTCTCTATGTGGCAATGCTTTCTGACCATTTCATCAGCTCCACGCTGACCGTCTGCCTCACGGGCTCCTCCCTGGCAACAGCACCCATACCACTGGCTCCTTATGCAACTAGGGGCCTACTCACCACTTCTGCCTGAGTTTCTGCTTGGTTTCTCTCTACTCTGTGTTCCTTGCCTCTTCCCTCGAATTTTAAACCCTCAATATCCAGCCTGTTTCTTGACCAAACCCTGGGCTGGCCCCTTTTGACCAGAAGCCTATTGGTTGGAAGCCTTCAGGAAGGGCAGTGCTGCAGGCTGGGGTCACCTTGGAAGGGACCTAGGAGGGTCATGTTCTGCTTCTCTCTTGGCTTCTGATCCAGGGATGGGAACAAGAAGTCGAGGACAGGAGAGAGCTGCTACCTTTTGCTTCCTTCTCAATATTTTTTTCCTCATTCTAATGAAGTTGGGAAGAAGTTGGGGAGTAGTGGTGACAGTGATCAACACTGCTGGCTGAATACAGGCAAGCCCATCAATAAAAACTCACCCACGAGAAATTTAAACCCATTCATTTCCAGAAGAAGAAATGTTAGAGGGGCTTTTGTACTTGGAAAAGTGGAAGGAATACCAGTTTTGTGAGCATCTCATGGAGGAAAGATTTGATTCTGAGTCAAATGTTTAGAAAAAAGCATTTTGCTTGAGCCTGAGCTGAGCCAGAATTAGACTGATTGGTGTGGATACTATTTCAGGATTAGGATTAGGCAACACATAGATATAGGAATAGGGATGGAGATATTTCTTTAAATCTTGCTCCAATTGTCTCACGCTTTCCAAAATGGTGCTCTTCAATACTATAATGATAGTTGATTATGTCAGCCTCGTTTATTTTGTTAAGGAGGCATTTTTCCCCCATAAGAGACCTATAAATGGAAAATTTATGGTTTTGATCTGATAAAGCATAAATCTTGTTTGGATCAAGAACCAGGTGATCAAGGCCCTAAGGCTCATGGCAAGAGAGAGAGACTGCACACCTGCCCCTAACCTTCTAGCAGGCATCCCCCTCCCCAAAAGTCCATTGAATGTTAAACTTATGAACCTAGGTACATGTAAAGAAAAAAAATTTTTTAATGTTAAAACTCTGTCCTTTTCCTAAAATATCTTAAAGGACAGGCAAAAAACACCCGTCTTTAAATGGGTACACGTCAAGATCTGCCTAAAACGTAAACTCAGTTTTAGAACAGCCAAGGGCAGACTTTTCGTTCATTAAAAACGGGCTGAATACTTTCTTATTCAAAATAATTCCAACTGCTTGGCAATAAGAAGGAACTTTAAAAATATTTTCCACAGTGAAGAGTGTCTTGGATTTAGCCTTTCTGACTTTCCTAGAACACGTTTGATGGAGGACCTGAGGGAAGCTTGCCCTTTATTCAGCTATTTTTTTTGTTTCATAGCCAAACAATCAAAATCATTAATGCAAACTCAATGCCAAGCCTTGAAGGATGATATTACCGAAGATAAAATATTTCTAGGATCAATCTTCAAAGTTAAAAAATAAGGCTTAATTGACCTCTTTCCAAAATGTGTTATGGCATGAGATTTGTAACCGGCTCGCACACTAAACGCTGTCCCTCCCGACATCCTCCTGCCTCTTGCAAAGGCAGCTCCACAAAGACTGCCATGGAACCGCAGGGAAGCCTTTGAAACCACCTTCCCAACCTGACCACCCTACAGTTTCAAAGTGCACAAAAGAGATTAAAAGGTGTCTATTTGTCTACCTGCCTACCTACCTATCTCCTATGTATCTATCCATCCACCCACCCATCCATCCATCCATCCAACCATCCATCTATATTTACATGAGAATTTTCACAGGAAATGGGACCAAACAGTACTGTGATATACATTATCAAAAAAACACACTATCCATGTTTTTTTGGCCACGTTGATATCTCTGATGGAATTTGAGAATATGTGACTTAGAACATGGCTTTGAGCTCCTCTGGGGTCTAGCTAGGACTGTGATATGTGGGGGTTTGTCAAAAACAGCAGGGAGGGAAAGGAACCATTTTGGGGTTGCTACAAACAAGGCCCTGAGGCCCTGGTGGTGGTTTCAGCACTGGCAGCAGCCCAGGCACCCACCTGTGACCACTCTGACGCCTCCCAGATGGACAGGCAGTCCTGGCCTTCGCAGCTCTGCACTGCTGATGGCCGGGGCACCGGGCAGTAGAGGGGCCGAGTGGCGACGTGTGTGCCATTCTGCAGCTGGTACATGCAGGTCACTTCCCGGTGCTGGATGCCTTTCTCACAGGTCGCTGAGCAGGGGCTCCATGGGCCTGCCACCCACCTACCCGGAAAGAGAAAAGACAGTGAGAGAACAAAGGGCCTTCCAGACAGATGGTGGAATTGTGGGCCTGCTGTGGGAGGGAAAAAGACAGACTCAGCTTTGTAGTCGGCTTTGGAAATAATTCTGGAATATCAGAGCAGAATATCAGAGCTATCTGAGTAGAGTGGTTCAGTGGCCTACTCAGTACAGAAATCTTTCTGCAACTGCCCGCATCCCCCGCCCCCGCCCCACGCCACAACGGCAGACTGAGTTATTGTCCCTACGTCCCCCTCTTGCTGTCTTGTGCCATCCTTGTTCAGTGGGGTGTGAGTGGATACGAAGCTGGCCACATCCCAGCAGAAGCTTTGAGTTACTATGTGGTTTGTCTCTCACTCTTCCTGTCCTCTGCCATGAGAACAGCAGGTCCAATACAGGGGCTTCCTGACTGCTGGGCTCTGTAATAGCATGATGCTGTTGTGCCCCACAGAGATATTGGGGTTGTTTGTCACTGCAGCAAAAGCTGACTGGCACAGCCCTCGACAAAGGACACCCCAGTCCCAGCTTAAACGCACCAGGACTCCCTGCTTTCCAAAGGGTGGCAGGCCCTCCTAAGTGCGGACTGTCATTCTTGAGGAGGCAACCTGTGGGCCGTGGGAAGACTAGGCTGCTGAGGCCATCAGCTGAAAGTGCTCAACTAAGACTTTGTCTACCTGCCTAATATTTCAATGATCCCAATTCTCTGTTGGCCTTAGGGTGCTGGAAAGGGGCTAGGCAGTTTGGGAATGATGATTTCTCAGGACACAAACAGGGCTTTGAATGCCCTTTTAAAGACTCTCTGTGCTCTGGTTCCTGGACGAGCCTCAAATATTCCCAGCTCCCAGGAGCTCACTACTTAACAAAGCAGTTCCATCTGGATGGTCAGCCCTGATAACCACTCAGTTCTCACATTAGTCAGACTCGTCCTAAATCCCACTTGAAACCAAATCTAATGAGGCCATCCCACTGTTTGGAAACATCTAGGTTCTGATGATGAGGCAGTGAATGAAAAAAAGCCCTGCCCTCTGAGTCTTCCTATTCTAATGGGGACAAACAGTAAATGGATGAACAATGTACAACAGAATACAACATAATGTAATAGAGTGTATATAACATATATGCAGAGAGAATATGCAACACCATAGTAAGTGCTTTAGAGAAAAGTAATACAGCACAGGGCAGATCAGCGAGGAGATGAGGGAGGTTGGCACTATTTTATTCAAGGTGTCAGGGATGGCCCGGCATTTGGGCAGCGACTGGAAGGAAGTGCGGCATGAGCCCTGTGATCTGTGGGAGAAGACTTGCAGGCAAAAGGCATAGCAGGTGCAAAGGCCCTGGTGGAAGGGTGTGCTGGCAGGGCCGAGGGGCAGCCGGGAGTCCAGTGTGGCTGGGGGAGGGGGTGAGCAGGAGAGGGAGGGGCATGAGAGGGAGCAGGGGGAGATTACACAGGGCCTGGCTGGCTGCTGGGGCTCTTGCTTGAATGAGATGCAGTCCTGGAGGGTTTGGAGAAAGGAAGACACGCCTTCCAGGGCCACCCTGACTCTGTGTGGCTACCAGCCTACAATGGGTAGGGGTGGCAACAGGGAGAGTAGGGAGGAGGCTACTGCAATGGTCCAGGTGGGAGATAAGGGTGGCTTGAACCAGCTGGGGGTAGTGGAGGTAGTGGACTAAATGTTGAGAAGATGGGGCTACCCAGGCCCCTCCCTTCATCCCGACATGGTTTCTCCTTGTCCATTAGGGCAAGCTCAGGCCACCTCATCTAAAGCTCATCTCCAGTCCCCTTGGCAGAGCTCATCACTCTGCCCTTCATGGCCCAGGGACTAATGCTAGTGAAGCTCCTCTGGTCAGACCCCTTGCTCATGCTGCGCGGGATGGAAACACAGTGCTGGCCTCGGGATATGAGGACAAGTAACATACTGCCTGCAAATTGCTTATGGCAGCACCTGGCACACCTAAGCCCTATAACATAACTAGTATTGTCATTATTTTGTGTTTCCTTGGTGGGAAATGGAAACTTCCCACATGCATGCAGCCTTGCTTCCATTTCAGTACCTGACAACTGCTTAAACATCACCGAAAGAATCAAACCAACTTCTACCAATTTTGTTCCCCTTTTAAGTTTTCTCTTCTCTTGATCAAAATAATTTGCAGATTCTCAATCCATTGTAAGTCTCTAATCAGTCACTACTGTTCTTAAAATTGGCTGATTTGTCATGGACAGTATGGTCCAGATGTGATCTGAAAGCAGCAAGACAGAATGTGATGATTTTCTCTTTAAACGGGGACTTGTTTTCATGAATACTCTCCAACTCTGTACTACTTCTTTTCTTTTTTTAAAGCAACCGCATTGTACCTCTGTTAGCGCCTACTATGTTTTTCTCTCTCATGAACTGACTCTCAGCCAGATCTCCTTTGTCCTGGCCTTTTACAATTAACTTTGTGAATATAAATGTTAGGTTTTAGGTTGAGACCTGTTCGGCATTATTGTGCTGACCCCAACTGTGAAATGGCTTAGAATCCTGCTCCTGTCTTTTGTATTTCCTGTGCTTCCCAGGGCCGAGCCTCGGAAGTGGGACCTCTATGTCACACACATGGGACTGTCACTGCCCTGGGCATGCGTGCCATTGCCATAGGGTACCAGCATCTCCATTCCTGGCCACACAATCAGAGCATGTGTTCTAGGGAATGTGGACGCCAACTCTGTTCACACAAAAGTCACATCCAGGACACCTGGGGGAATGGTGAACTGCTGGGAGGACTCAGCAGTCCTGCCTCGGGGGCTCCTCCAGCCCCATCACTGGCTGGAAAAGTCAGATCTGTGGGGGTCAGATTCCCGTAGAGCTGGGAGGGACCGCCAGCCCTCCAGGTTCTCCTTTCCTTTACCTCTGGTGTCTGGTGCTTTGCAAAAGGATGACAGAATGGAAAAGAGCCCATGCATCCCTCCTCCTCTTTCCAGAAGAATCCTCAGACCTATCCCCGCCTGAAACGCGTGATGAACCGCCGACAAGAGGGCTCTTTGTCACAGGTGCACCTGCTTCAGGTTATCGGAGCTATTTTTCAGCTGGACCTTTTTGCTTCTGATCTTGACAAACACCTCAGTGAGGTATGGGGAGAAAAAGTGGCCTTCCTAAAACTTCATTTTTGGCGGCTGAAAGAATCCACTTCCCCTGAAGGACCCTGGCTGCAGGAGGCCCATCTAGGGCAGTGGGATGACGTCACACACCCAGACATCAGAGTAAAATCCCATTGATCCCAAGTCTAGTAACTTGGGAAAGGCCTGCAGTTCCACACAACAATGTATATTACAATTACAACGTAAGCCTGAGATTTTTTCACTCTTGTCCTCTAAAAACCTTAACAGCGACATTCATTAGCCAAGTTTGAGTTAGCAGTCCTTCTTAAAAGCAATAAAACTGTAATTCTTGCTGAAACCACCATTAACACTTCCCTAATCCAGGCCCCTCCCCTGTTCCCACGGGGTCAGGACAGCCTCTCCTGTCCAGCACAGGTGTAGCTCCTCTGTACATACTTCAAGTTCAATCATTCTAATCAGGTACAGTTTTCCACCATTATCTGTGGTTTCACTTTCCCCAGTTTCAGTTACTAGCAGTCAACCAAGGTCTGAAAACCTTAAATGGAAAACTCCAGAAATAAACATTTCATAAGTTTAAACTGCACGCTGTTCTGAGCAGTGGGATGAAATCTCCCACCATCCCAATTGGTCCCGCCTGGGATGTGAACCATCCCTTTGCCCGGCTTATCCATGCTGTATAGGCTCCCTGCCGGTTAGCACAGGAAATACATAGTATATAAGTATCTATAGGGTTCAGTACTATCCTGGGTTTCAGGCATCTACTGGGGGGCTTGGGATGTATGGCCCGCAGATGAGGGGGGACTACTAGGCTTTGGGCAGCTCTGTCACTACCTGAGACCCTATATTCTTTTTTAATTGCTGCTGTAGCAAATTGCCATAAACTTAATGGCTCCAAACAGCACAGATTAATTATCTTGCATTTCTAGAGGTTGGAAATTTGATGTGGGTCTCACTGGGCTAAAATCAAGGTGCTGGCAGGGCTGTTCCCTTCTGGAGACTCCAGGAAGACTCTGCTTCCTTGCCTTTTCCAGCTTCTAGACACTGCCCCAATTCCCTGGCTTGTGGTGCCTCCTTCTGCCTTCAAAGCCATCAACTCAGGCCGAGTTCTTCTCACATCGCATCACTCCAACCTTCTCTTCTGCTTCCATCTTCTGCTTTTAGGACCCTGTGATTACACTGGACCCACTCAGATAATCCAGCATAAGCCGGCTGATTAGCAAACTGTATTAGTTTGCTAGAGCTGCCGTGAAAAGTACCACATGCTGGGTGGCTTAAAACAACAGAAATTTGTTCTCTTACAGCTCTGGAGGCCAGAAGTTAAAAATCAAAGTGTTGGCAGGGTGGGTTCCTTCTGAGGACTCAGAGGACTCTGTTCCATACCTCTCTTCTGGGTTCTGCTAACATCTTTCACGGGAGACCCATAACAACCTAATTCCACCTGTAACTCTAAGTTTCCTTTGACAAGTGACCTAACATTTTCATCCCACTGCTCAGAACAGCGAGTTCCAGGGATTAGGATGTAGACATCTTTGGGGGTCATTATTTTGCCTACTACACGCATCACATTAACAGTCCTGAGAAATTTTATCTTACGTTCAAAATTCAGTTTCTATTCAAGTCTTGATTTGGCTGAGACTTAAACTAGGTAAAGATCTCATGAAATCTGCTGAAATGTGACAGTCTCACAAAGAAACAATGACATCTTCAGGATCGCATTCTTCTAACACAGTTATTTTATGTTGAATATAAAGTGAATCTCAAGTATAGATAGCCAAAAAGAGTACACTGGTGGGTCATTTATTTTCAACAGCTTCAAATTGTAAAAAAATGTGAGCTGTTGTATTTCAATACAACAAGTGTTCAAGGTAACAAGTGGTCTGTCCGTGGTGTCAACTTTATCCATCTCCAAAATGGGTCAGTAGTAAGGATCTGGCATTGACTGAGCACCTAATCTGTGCCTATCTCTGAATCAGGAATGTTCCTTACATTAGCTAAATTAATCAAAGTAAGGAAACTAGATGACTGTATGTGATTCTCTGAGCATCTGTTATAGAGATGCAAATTCCAAGTATAGCATCAAATATGCTTGTAAAATACCATGTATTTTACATGTAAAATGTAAAATACCACAGCATGAAAAGAAGGATATGAAACAGTTCAAAAGCTCCAGAAAGCTGCAGGGCAGCTTAAAGAGATTTCTGCTACTGGGATGGTTACTTTGTCCAACCGCATCTTATCTGTCCCCCAAACACGTGGGTATCAACTTCACACCAAGCCCTGAATCAAGGGCCAGGGCACTCAGCTCAGCGTCCCACCTTCACAAAGCTCAGTCAAGTGTGTGGTCCTTGGGGGAGAGGGAAGCGTATAAACAGGCAATGTCTTCACTATCTGCTAAGTGCAGTGGAGGAAATGGAGCTTGAGTTGGGTCCTGAAGTCAAAGTGAAGTTGGCCAACCAAAGAAGCGGGGCTCAGTGCTCTGACAGAGAGCCCCTGCCCATGAAATGTTGAGGAACAGCTGCAAGTTTGGGATGGCCAATCCTTGGAGGGTACTTCCGGGTGGGTAGGAGCGAGGTTTCCTTGGGCGGTCTCCATTAATCATGTGCCCTGGGGCAAGATGATGGCGTTCATGAAGGCAGTGGAGAAATGGAAAACAGGCACTGATACAAGATTATGAAAGGGTTTTGACAGGGCTTTGGGTATGTGGGGTCATGGAGAGAAAGGAGGCAAGAATCAAGCTCAGGATATTGACTGGCCCAGAGGATGCTGGTGGTGCCTCCACTGGGAGGTAGAACACAGGGAGGGGAGTTGGCCTGGGGGCAGAAGGGTGGGCACCACTTCCAAGGCGGCGCTGGGTCGCTGAGTGGTGCTGCGAAGGGTCTGCAGGTGCAGTTCTGGTGTTCAAGGATGCTGCCTGATTGGAGACACAGGGTTGGAAGTCAAAAGCAATAAATCCTGGTAGACATCAAGGGTAAGAACAACTCATCCAGGGAGCTTATACAGGAGGACAGAGGGCAGGGGCAGGGGCTGGGGAATACAAGCACCTGGGGTTGGAATCAGTCATGGGAGGCTCTGAGGAGCAGAAGAGGTGACAAGCAAGGCTAGGGAGGGCAGGAGGACAGTGCAGGAGATGCCAGGAAGGGTGGGGTTGGATGAGGCCTGAAGAGCATCCCCCGGATTTAGCCATGAGGACAGGTTGCTGACCCAGGGGAGAACTGGGGAGAAGGGTTGCCAGTGCTATAAATGCAGAGAGGAAGGAGGGTGAAGAGCAGAGGCCTTGCGGGCGCCCCTTAGCAGATTTGGTTTGATGCCTACAGAGTGGGCTCCACAGACCCTCAATCTTGGGGTGACACCCAAGCTTTGGAAACAAGACCTGATGCGAGTTGTCTCATGACTTGGGAGCCTCTGGTCAAGCAGGCTGTGCGTGGGCGGGAAGCATGAGTGAGAATGTGAGAGGGCACATCTGCGTGAGAATGAAATGCTGAGAATGGCTGAGGGCTGGAAGCAGTGGCTCCAGGACAGACAGGGAGCTTCCTCTCGTGGACCCATCTGTCTAGAAAGGTCACCCCTGCTCACTGGCAGTGCCTCATGGAAGTCATCTGGGTCAAATGGCAGAGCAGATGACCTGTGGGAGACCTGTGCCACGTCCGAGACTCTGGAGGCCAGCAGGGGAGGGAGCCCAGGGACCTGGCGGTGGGCAGCATGTGTGAGGGGAAGGCTCGGCCTCAGCCAGTTCTTGGCTGCTGTCTCCCCTTGGGATTTGGTGACCTGGGTCAGTGGGCCAGTGGGTCAGTGCATCTTGATAAAGAGTATGGCCTGAAGAGTGATCCTGTCTATTCCTAGCCCAGGGAGGCTCAGGCAGTCTGATATGGAAAGCAAACAGATCAAAGATCTCACTTCTCATTTCTCCTCTGCCAAGAGAGAGTTTGAAGGAACAGGCCTGCATCTCCCCCTGTGGGTCAGCCCCACGTCTCCAAGGTGTCCCTCCCGTTTGTGCCCAGTCCTTTCCCACCACCATCTTGCCTTCACACCCACCTGAACTCCCAGAGGAAGGTGGCTCAGGGCCTGCTGGTCTTGCTTCACAGATGGGGAAACCAACTTGGAGAGACAGCAAGACTGGCCTAAGGCCAGTTAGCTATTAAGTGGGTGGGTCCTCTGTGCCCCAACCTAGAAGCTTCCTTTTTGTATTTATACAATCTTGCTCTGGTTAGGGAACACCTGACCAACCTCATCAGGATGCCCTGAGAGTGAAAGGTGCCCACTTACTAGAATCAGACATTCTCAAAGTCTCAGAAGGTCACATTCAGGATGCTGGTGTCAGATGTGCCTGGACTTGAGTCCACTCCACCAACTTGCCAGCTGTGTGACCTTGGACAAGTCAGTACTCAAGCCTCTGCCACACAGTCAGTGCAGGCCTCGCACTCTATGGGCCTGATAACTAGCAGCTGTTATTATTTCTGTAACTATTATTCTCAGTCTAGGCATCCATCTTATTCAGAGGAGCTGCTGTTCCTCAAAGCCCTCTGGAATAGGCAGTCTATGTGGGCATTCGGAACCAAAACAAATTAGTTTTAATTTTTAAAAAATTTTCAATAAATTTGCATGATTCAGATGAGAGGAATATGAAAAACCTGTTTGAGTGCTGAGTCCTATAACTTGGTGCGAGTTATATCTCTCCTCTGAGCACCTGGCCTTCATCCATAAAGCAGGGGCAAGAACTGGGCGCACAGTTGTAAGGACCTGATGATGACCTTACGGCAGGTAAAGGCCCCAGGGAGAGGCCTGCAGGGGAGCTCCAAGGATGGGAGTCTCTTCCCTCTCTCCCTGGTGCAGGGCTGCTGGCCCCTAGGCTGTGAACATCTGGCCAAGGTCAGGCTAACACCGCTCTGCCTTCCCGTGGATGACAAGGCCTCTCCCAGGGCACCCGGGCTGTGGTCACCACATGTGCCGCCAGCCTGGGGTGAGGAGACGTGGCAGAGGCCGGCTGGCCAAGAGCCGGACCTCCTGGGCCTTGTCCCAAAAACACCACGGAGGACTCGGCAGCGACAGACTCTCTGTCTGCCCGAGCCACTCTCACAGCTCAGGGCAGATTGGAGCCAGCAACTCCGTTATGAGAACAATCAAAACACATGTGCCATTTAAAGTCTCCGAAGATACGTGGCTGCTTTTATTGAACAGATGTCTGTGAAAGGAGTGGGGTAAGGAGGTACAAGCGGGACTTAGCAAGCTGGGCTGTGATGTTCTCCCAGGGGACAGAGGGGGACGCTTTAGAG
The DNA here is from genome assembly GCF_963924675.1 of Phocoena phocoena. Lineage (NCBI taxonomy): Eukaryota > Metazoa > Chordata > Mammalia > Artiodactyla > Phocoenidae > Phocoena > Phocoena phocoena. The sequence continues at coordinate 126,152,237 of NC_089220.1, read as the reverse complement.
CTACACACGAAGTTTCAATTCAGCATTTCTCCATTTAAAACTCGAGAATTATGAGTTCTCATATATATTTCCCTGAAAAGTAATATTATTCACATATTTGTTTTTTATAGGAGGAAATGAGAGCCTGGAGTGCATGATGAGAAACGAATACATCGGCCTGTGCATGTGAGCTTCTGCTGGAGGACATAATACCATCCTGAAATCAGGCTGGGTCAGGGTCTGAGAACTTGCTGTGTTTTCCTGAAAAGGTTCTTGAGTCACTGTGGTTAGTTTTCATGTGCTGGGGAAAGGAAGAGAAAGGAAGGAAGGAAGGAAGGGAGTGAGGGAGGGAGGGAGAAGGGAAGGAGGGGAAGACTTCAATGCTTTGCTAAAACATGGCTTAAGGGAAAATGTTTTAAGAATGGTTTCTCTAGATATTGCACCAGCTAACCGTTCTGGGAGCTTCCTATGTGCCCGGCATGTTCTCAGCACTTAACATGATTCAAATGATTTGATCCCTGTAACAATCCTTTGGAAAGCCATTCTACAGGTGAGGAAATCAAGGCACAGAGAGGTTAAGTGGCTTGCCCAAGGTCATACATTAGCAAGTAGAAGAACTATTTTAACAGTTCCATTGAGACATAATTCACATACCATACAATTCATCCATGTAAAGAGAACAATTCAGTATATTCTGAAATATATTGTGGTGGTGTGAAATCACCACCGCAATCAATTTTAGAATATTTTTATTACCCCCAAAAGAAACTCCATACCTCTTAGCTGTCATCTCCCAATACATGCCCCCCTCCTATCCCTCTCAGCCCCAGGCAATCACTAATCTACTTTTTGTCTCTATAGATTTGCCTCTTCTGGACATTTCATATAAATGGAATCACATAACATGCGGTTCTTTGTGCCCAGCTTCTTTCACTTAGCATAATGTTTCCAAGGCTCATCCATGTTATAGCATCTATTAGTATTTCAATCCTTTTTGTCATTGAACAATACTTGAATGTATAGATACACCATGTTTATTTATCGGTTCATCAGCTGATGGACATTTGGGTTGTTTCCACATTTCGGCTATTACGAATAATGCTGCAATGAGCGTCTGTGTACAATTTTTGTGTGGACATATGTTCTCATTTTTTTTGAGTATATACCAAGGAGTGGAATTGCTGGATCGTACGCTAACGCTATGTTTAACAATTTGAGAAATGCCAGACTGTTTCCAAAGCAGCTGCACTATTTTGCATTTCTACAGTAGTGTATGAAATTCTAAATTCTCCACACTCTCATAAATTTTTTCTATTATCTATCATTTTGATTATAGCCATCTTAGTGGGTGTGAAGTGATATCCCATTGTGGTTTCATTTTACTGTGGTAAAATGTATACAAAATTTACCATTTTTACCACTTTGCAGTGTACAGTTCAGTAGCATTAAATAATTCACATTGTTGTATAACCCTCACCATTCTCTCCCAAACTTTTCATCTTCCCAAACTGAATTCTAGATTCATTAAACAATAACCTCCTATTCCCCTCTCCCCGCAGCCCCTGGCAACTATCATCCTACTTTCTGTCTCTATGACTTTGACTGCTCCAGGTACCTCATATAAGTGGAATCACACAATGTTTGTTCTTTTGTGACTGTCTAATTTCACTTAGCATAATATCCTCAAGGTTCATCCATGTTGCAGCATGTGTCAGAATTTCCTTCCTTTTGAAGGCTGAATAATATTCCATTGTACACATGTAACACATTTCATTTATCCATTTGTCCAGAGAGGGACATTTGTGCTGCTTCCACCTTTTGACTATTGTGCATAGTGCTGCTATGAAGATGGTTGTACAAATTTCTGTTTGAGTCCCTGCTTTCAGTTCTTTTGGGTATATACCCAGAAGTGAAATTGCTGGATCACATGGTAATTCTGTGTTTAATTTTTTGAGGAACCACCATACTGTTTCCCACAGTGGCTGTACCATTTGACATTCCATTCAACAATGTAGAAGGGTTCCAATTTCACCAGATCCTCACCAACACTTACTTGCTGTTTTTTAATAATAACTATCTTCATGGGTATGAAGTGGTTACCTCATTGTGGTTTGATTGGCATTTCCCTAATGATTAGTGATGATGAGCATTTTTTCATGTACTTATTGGCCATGTGCATATCTTCTTTGGAAAAATGAGTAAACATGTTCTTTGCCTATTTCTTAATGGGGTGCCTTTTGTTGTTTAATTGTAGGAATTCTTTATACATTCTGGATATTGCTTCTTTATCAAATATATGATAGCAAATATTTTCTTCCATTCTTTGGGTTGCCTTTTCACTTTGTTGATTATGTCCTTTGATACAAAAAAGTTTTTAATTTTGAAGTCCAAATTATCTATTTTTCCTACTGTTGCCTATGCTTTTGGTGTCATATCTAAGAAGTCATTACCAAATCCAATGTAATGAAGATATTCTTCCTATGTTTTATTCTGAGTTTTAGCTTTAACTCTTATATTTAGGTCTTTGCTCCATTTTGAGCTTATTTTTGTACATGGTATAAGGTAAAGGTCCAACGTCATTCTTTTGTATTTTGATATCCAGTTTCCCCAATACTACTTGTTGAATTTCATTGTGGTTTTGATTTGTATTTCCCTGATGGCTGATGATGTTGAGCATCTTCTCATGTGCTTATTGGCCATTTGTGTATCTTCTTTTGAGAATGTCTGTTCAATTTGTGTTCTACTAAATGTGTGAAAAACATATGTTTCCTATTGTTAGTGACTCAATACTGTTTTACTAAAGAATTGCATAATCTGAGAAAGTTTCAATAATAAAGAAAATTCACATTAGCAAAAAAAAAAAAAGAATGTTCAGATGATTTGCCCATTTTTTAGTTAGGTTATTTGGTTTTTTTATTATTGAGTTATAAGAGATTTTGGTATGGTCTAGATAAAATTATTTTTTCAGATATATGATTTATGAAAACGTTTTTTTCCCTTCTTCGGGTTATCTTTTCATTTTCTTGATGGCTTTGAAGAACAAAAGTTTTAAATTTTTATCATGTTTAGTTTATTTCTTTCTTTTGTTGCTTGTGCTTTTGCTTTCATATCTAAGAAAGCATTGCCTTTAAAGCTTTAGCACTTACATGTAGGTGCTTGATCCATTTTGAGTTAATTTTTTATCTATGGTATAAGCTAGGGATCCAACTTCTATCTTTTGTATGTGGACATCCAGAGTCTCAGTACCGTTTATAGAAAAGATGATTCTTTCTCTATTGCATTGTTGAAAATTAACTGATAGTAAATGTGAGAATATTTATTTACTCATTTATATTACATTGTTCTATATGTCTCTCTTTATGCAAGTCCCATACTGTCTTGATTACTCTAGCTTTGTAGTAATCTTTGAAACTAAGAAGCATAAGTCCTCCAACTTTGTTCTTGTTTTTAAAGATTGTATTGACTATTTGGAACCCTTTGCAATTCCACATAAATTTTAGGATCAGCTTGTTCATTTGCACAATAAAGACAGCTGGAATTTTGATAGGGATTTATGTTTTATCAGTAGATCAATTTGAGGAGTATTGCCCTCTTAACAACACTAAGCCTTCTAGTGGGATGTATTTAGATATTTATTAACGTCTTTCAATAATGTTTTGTCATTTGCAGTGTATAAGTCTTTTGTTAAATTTATTCCGAAGTACTTTATTGTTTTGTGTTTTTTTTCATCTTTATTGGAGTATAATTGCTTTACAATGGTGTGTTAGTTTCTGCTTTATAACAAAGTGAATCAGTTATACATATACATATGTTCCCATATCCCTTCCCTCTTGCGTCTCCTTCCCTCCTGCCCTCCCTATCCCACCCCTCTAGGTGGTCACAAAGCACTGAGCTGATCTTATTGTTTTTGATGCTACTGTAAATGGAACTATTTTCTTCACTTCCTTTTCAGACTATTCAGTGCAAGGGTATAGAAAAAGACTTGATTTTTGTATATCATTCTTACATCCTGTAACCTTGCTCAACTCATATGTTTAAAACAACAAGCCCAAAGTGGTGTCATTTGCTCCCCATGACAACAAACAAAGACTTAATTGCAGCTTCAATCCCTTCCAGCAATATGACCTTTAAGAGTCAATCTGAAATTTCCTGATCAACACTAGTGAGGTAGTGTTATGATAAAGCCCTTCCCTTCCCCCAGAAGGAGATCGTCTGGATTGAAGCAATCTTTTCTTTTGTTAATACTTTTCTTGCCCACCCTCTTTCTGCCAGTAAACATCTCCCATTTTGTACAGCCCCTTGGAGTGCTCTTCTAGTTGCTAGACGGGATCCTGACAGATTCATGAATTGATAAATAAAGCCAATTAGATCTTTGAATTTACTCAGTTGAATTTTGTTTTTCCAGCAAATATATTAGTTCTAGTAGCTTTTTACTGGATTCTTCAGAATTTTCTATATGGAAGATCATGTCATCTGCAAATACATATAGTTTTACATCTCTAACCTAGATGCCTTTTTTTTTTCATTTTCTTGCCTAATTGCCCTGGCTAGAACCACTAGTACAATGTTGAATATAAGCAGTGAAAACAGACATTCTTGTCTTGTTCCTCTCTTAGGGGAAAAGCCTTTAGTCTTTCACCATTAAGTATGATGGTTCCTGTGGGTTTCTTGTAGATCCCTTCATGAGGTTGAGGAAATTCCCATCTATTCCTAGTTTGTTGAGTGTCTTGATCATGAAAGAGTATTGAATTTTGAAAATACTTTGTGTGTGTTTGTGTTAATTGAGACAATAATGTGGTTTTGTCTTTTATTCTACTGATGTGATATATTATATTATTTGATTTTCAGATGATAAATGGACCTTGCATTCCCAGCATAAGTTTCCACTTGATCATGGTATATAATCCTTTTTATATTGCTGGATTCAATTTACTAATATTTTGTTGAGGATTTTTGTGTCTATATTCATAAGCAATATTGGCATGTAGTTTTCTTGTGATGTCTTTGTCTGGTTTCGTTATCAGGGTAATACTGGCCTCATAGAATGAGTTGTAAAGTGCTTCCTTTTCTACTTTTTGGAGGAGGTTGTGAAAAATTGATATTAATTCTTCCTTAGATGTTTTGTAAAATTCACCAGTAAAGCCATCTGATCCTGGGCTTTTCTTCTGTGGGAATTTTTTTATTACTAATTCAATCTCTTTACTTGTTATGGGTCTGTTCAGGTTATCTATTTATTCTTGAGTCAGTTACAGTAGTTTGTATTTCTAAGAATTTTGTCTGTTTCATCTAATTAATATAACTTTTTGTTATACCAGAATATTTTTGGTTTTTCAATATAGTAACACCAAATCTCCAGATAATAAGAGGAACAAGTAGAGGCTGTTTGAGGGTCACATGCACTAAGGGCACTGTGTTGTTTGGGAAGAGGCTAGCGATTCTGAGTACTCTGGACTCTACTGAAACCATTATAGTTAAGGTACCTGGGTCACATTTAAGGATAACCATCAAAAGAATAGAAATATAATCCACAGCTTCTCAAAAATAGGGAGAAAAAAAGAAATGTTAAGTGTTAGTTCTGAAAATTTTGTAATTTCTAATATCATTTCCTCCTAACCCATGAGTTATATATATTTTTAATTTCCAAAAATATAGAGAAAAGTGGGTCACTATTCTTTTTATTGCTTATTTCCAATGTAATTTTCTTGTGGTCAGAAAGCATGGTGTGTTTTGTTATCTTGGTTACCATAAACACAGCCTTATCAATCAGTGGGAACGGGGTGAACTAGCCATTACATAATACAGAGGAGAGGCACAGGTTATCATATGGAAGAAATTAACGCATTGTCTCAACTCATACTATACAGAAAAAGACATTCTGGATGTGTTAAAGTCTTCTTATATGCAAGAAAAGCCAAACCTTAAAAGTTCTGGAAGAACACACAGGAAAACACATTTGTAGTTGAAAAGTCAGGAAGAAATTGTCGAACAAGACAAAAGAAGCACAATTCCTAAATTTAAAGTTAACCAATTTAACTAAATTAAAGATAAAAGCTTCTACTCAAAGATACCATAGGTGAAAAAAGAGGCCTCAAATAAGGGAAAATATTTATAATCCAAGATGTATAAAGAATGCTCGTAAATCAATTAGTAAGAGATAAGTAGCCCAACAGGATAATGCGCAAACAACAGGAGGATAAATCACAGAAAAAATATAAATATCCTCTTAACATATGAAAACGCTCAACCTCACTACAGCACAGTGGAATTTAAAAAAATCAAACAATGAGGCACCATTTCCTCCCCATCAGATGGCAACACTATAAAGTCTGACTAAACCAAATTTGTTCATGACTGGAGCAATGGGAGCCCTTACCGTGCTGGTGACCTGGTAATGCTAGGTTAAGCCTTTGGAGGAAAGCTCAAGGTGTGCAGACCTATGACTGTGTAATTACACTTCTGGGATACAACTTGCACATGTGTCTAAGGAAATTGGAAAAGGATGTTCACTGCATAATTGTTTACATAAGCCCCAACTGGCAAACAACTCAAATGTCCATCAATGGCAAACGACTAAATACCTAAGATGAAATCACATAGAGCAAAGAAAATGGGTGTACCAGAGCCACAGTGGCAACATGGCTAGATCCCAAAGGCAAGATGAACATACATATGCTCAGAGCCTGTTTAAATGCACCAAACAATACTCTCTTGTTTGTGGATATATGCATATATGGTAAAAGTTTGAAAATTAGCGGGGGAAGCATACCCACTAATGGAGGAGGGGAGAAGAATAGCGCTGGGAGGGGTCAAGGGGGACTTTCAATGTATCTGTATTATATTATTTTAATAACATGCTATTACTTTAGATTACTTAAAATATGGCAATCATGAAAATTTGTTAAAATTGGGAGGTGCAGGCATAGTTGTTTATTAGTTAAACTCAGACTTTTCTGTACATATAAACATTTTTATAAGAAAAATGATTACACAACCCAGAGCCAGGTCGATATGTACTAACTGACCTTGACTTCTGAGAGTGGCAGCAACTGTGGTCAACTGAGAATGAAGACGGTGCCTGTCCCGGGAGCCACCGGGCTCCAGCCCACAGTTGCCATGTGGGTCAAGTATTGCCACATCTTTCCTTTTTAAAAGTAATGTTGAAAATTCAGAGTCTTATTGAAATCTGGTTTTAAAATGTTGGAAATGAACTCTAAAACCTTAAGACGCCTGTGCAGGCCAAGCCATGTCTGCTGTGGAATTTGGTTCCGCAGCCTCTGGTCTAGGACTTCTCACTTTAATTTTCCAGGGAGGGAGCTATGGTGGTTCTGAACCTAAACCAGAGAGGCTGGATGTGTGTCTTCCTCTGGCTCTGACCTGAAGAGGCCACTCTATACCACTGGCTCGCCACACGGGTCCTCCGTCAATGCTTTGACCCCCACCTTCCTGTAATTTGTCTTTTGGTTGGCTTAATAGGTGAGTCCCAAGAATTTTGTCCTAAAAAGATTAGGAAAAAAAGACTCCCCAGATTCATGATGTGACATGGTTTTCCCAAGACAGCAGTCTGAGTGGTACCAATTCGAAACCAACACCAAAATCCCGAAGAGTGGGCTGCAGAAATACGCAGAGGCCTGAGTAATGCCAGCAGGAGCCCCTACCCAGCTGGCCCAGCTGCCCAGCCCCACAAAATTATTCAACATGAAAACATGCAAGCAGACCTCCCTGACATTCCATCCCTGCCACTGCCTCGCTTTGGCTATGAAAATGCTCAGAATTTCACAAGATTCTCTGAAAATGTTCCTAGGGGGAGTTCTCCAGAGTTGGAGCGAGCCAGCTCTGTGTCTTCTGGAAAGGGTACAGAGGGGAAAGGCCGTTGTGTTCAGAGGGGCAGGGGCAGGGCTCCAACACGACCAGCCTGAAAAGCTGGCTGACTCTGTCTCTGAGCTCGCCCTGCAAGGGTTCTGGCGTGCAGCTTTATGTGCAAGGGAATTTACAGCTCTGCTCGCTTCCCCACACACGACTATCTTTAATTGCAAGCCTCACATTTGCTCCCTGTGCCCCTCCTGCCAAAGGCGCTTCTGGACACCCCCAGAGCAAACAGGAGCCAGCCAGGCCCCTGGACAACAGCCTCCACGGTTACACTTTGTTGGTCTATTTCGAATCCCTGGTGCCTCATAACATGCTGCTGTATTAGAAGTGGTGGCCCTGCTGGTGTGGCTTGTAAAGGTCATGTCCACAGTGAGCCTGGGAAGAAACTCCCCAGGGGTGACAGACATCCAGGCCAGAGCCATGTGGAGACGGCCAGTGATGCGGGGCCCCAATCCTGCTTGGTGGCTGGCATCCTGCGGCGTCTTCCTTCCCGCATTAACTAAAATGACTAAGGGTCTTTGGTGAGCATAACTTGTCATAACAATCCTTAGTGTAGATGACAGCTTTGACACTTCTGACCCTGGCAACAGCTTTGCCTGATTTTTGCTCGTTCCTCCTTGACTTCTCAGGTGCTGAGAGCTCTTGCCCCCTGCCTTCTACTTCTCTGAAGCCTCCTCCTCCCCTGTTCTCCAAGGAATCTCAGCCCTCCCCTTGTTCAGTCTTGGGCTCCTTTGTTCCCATGCCCCTCCTTTCCTTCCCTTCCCTTCCTCTTTCCTTTTCGCAGAGCTTACTTATGATTTCCATCAGTATTTTGATGCACAGGCCTCCTGACTCTCCGCCTTGGGAACTCCAGGCCTGTGTGATTGACAACCTAGAGGACAGCAGGGGTCCCACCACACCTCTGGTTCTGGGTGGGCAAGGTCATAAACCATTCCTCTTTGCCCCACTGCCAAAACTGGCGGCCCCTCCTTTTCCAGAGACCAGCCATGCAGGGTTATAGGGCAGCTTGGACTGCTCCCTGAGCCATGTCCAAGCAGCTGCTAAGTGCCACCAAGCCAACTCCCATAAGGGATCTCAAATCTACCTCTCTTCCCCATTTCCGTGGCAACCCTTGCCTGGGGTACTGTAACAGTCTCCTAACTGGCCTCCCCACCATGGGAGCTCTTTTTCCTTCCAAGTAGTCTGTGCACCTCTGCCATGGCTTCAGTCATGTGACTACCTCACTCTAAAACCTTCGATGGCTCCCTAGTGCTTACTGTCTTTCACATCCTGAAGTCCCTCTCAAGGGGCCAGTTGCACTCAAGGCCCAGTCCGATAATTTAGTCATTCCTTCATCCCATGCTCCTCCAGCATCCCACTAGGGATTGCAGATGTTTTCATGAATATATGAAAGCAAACAAAAATAAGACTCTGCACTAAGGAAAAGAAGACTTAGGACAGATCAAGGTAGGAGGATCAGCCTCACCCCCCTGGCTTTGGTTGGCCCCATGTGCTCCTCCCTCTCCAGACTGCTTGATATTCCCAGACCTGGAGACTCAGACACTATTCCCTCTGCCTGCACAGCCTCCTCACTTCTCTCAGTTGTCCAATCTCAAGTACTTGCCCCTCCAGGAGCTCTTCTGGTGGTCCTGGATATGCCCTCTTCTGACCCTGGTTCCCAAAACAGTGTGAAGGATATTGTTTCCCCTAAGAATATCCTCACCTCGTCATGGCCAGGAGCCTCCTAGGAGGCAAGAAGCTCGGTTCTAGTCTGGGCTCACTAAGTCTTTGATGACCTTGGCTGCTGAACTTCTGAAACTTTGTTTTTCCCCCTGTGAAATGGGGTGAATGGCTCCTATTCATTTCTCACATGGATATGCCAGTGATTGGTCATATACGGTCAACCTGTTATCAACTTGTGCTCCCTTACAGATGGACCTGGGTCTTAGAGGGCACATCACAGAACAGTCCAGGATCTGCACCCCCCGCTCCCAAACACTGACTTAGCCACATATTTCACAGACCCACCCACCTCCTCCTCAGGGGCAGATCTCGCTAAGGCAGTGTGTTCTGAGTACACCCTAAACCTTGGCTCCAGCAGGAGAGACACTGTCTATTAACGCTGCTGGCTAATAAAACAACCAGCAGTTTCCTATAAAAAGTTACAGTGGGATAAATCCACAATAAAATATTCATGCCCCTTATTTCACTTCACAGAAAAATTCAAACATCCCAACCAAATGGAGTCACAGCAGATGCTGGGCAGATGTTCTTCAGGCAAGGCAATGAGAGATAGTAATTAGTCTCAATTAAGTTCCCAATAAATTACGTAACGGATTCCTTTAGCCACTCAACCCTGAGTGGCTTGCTGGGCCAAAGTCAGTGAACCTGGTCCAAAACTATTTAGAAACTTTGGATTGCTTTGGACAATTCATGTTCTGAGTAGACTAAAGAGAGTCTTGGCATGAGAGGAAATAATGAATACCATAACCACTTTCAATTGAAAATAATAATTTGTTAATAATTTTAATAGCTAATGAGCTACAGAAACCATGTTCCTGAGCCTTCCAAGTAGAAAGTAAAGAGATTCATTTTATTTCTGGCATTATTAAGTCTATGGCATGAAATCCCCCTGCATGCTTTTGAGATTTTTATTCAGCAAGTATCCTGTCAGAGTGATCTATTTTCACTAGATCATTGTTGCTTCTCCTTGATTTGTAAAAACAGGTTCCTAAGTGTCTGTTCTGCAAAGGTGTCTCTGTCTAATTGGGCTTTAAGGATTTCCCACCAACATGGGCATACGAGACTGGCCGCCCCCCACTCCACCATGGAGAACCAGAGAGAAAAGACTTCTACAGCAAGTTTTGTTGGACTGAGTTCTGTGACATCTTTTCCCTCCTCCTCCAAGTGTTGCATGTTGTCAATTTTTACTTTCAGGCAAACGAAAGAAAATTTTATTTAGAAAATTGTAGGGAATGTCCCAGTCTCTGGCAAAATATTTGGAGTCACTCAGAGTTCAGACTCCCTTCCCTTCGCCCTCAAAGGCCTGGTCACGTTTTGCTGTGAATGATCCTTGTCCCTGGCTCTTCTGAATGAAAGTTTCTAGCACAGAGCCTTGTGCTTATTAAGGATGCAACAAATGTTTTCTGATTTTAATTGAATTCCATGGTTGTCAATGAAGAAAACTGAGAAGTGATCCAGAGCTTCCTAAAATGATCTTTGTGCTGGTCCCCAGGGTATCTCTGTCTACACTTTCACTCATTTTAGGAATCTCTTCTAGAGCCATATGTTTTGTTTACTTAGTAGAAATGATAAGTATAATTCATGCAACATTGTAGAAAATCTGGAAGGTACATAAAAATATAAAGCAAGAGAACCAAAGAACATACAGGATCCTAATCTTCTAAACATATTTTCTTTAATGATGTCATAATATAAACAAATCATTTACTATTTTGCCTATTTCACTCTTGATAGCAGAAGCAATTCCTATGTGATCAAAAATATTTTCTCAAGAGTGATTTTTAATGCTTGCATAACACTCCATTGTGTAGATAGAGCCATATTACTTAACTAGTGCATACTTGTTGGACATTTGGGTGGTTGCCAATTTTGTCCATTATATTTTGGATGATTTCCAAAGGGCAGAAGTTGAAGTCCTGGATCCAAGGTGATGAGTGATGCATTCCGAAGATCAGCAGGGGCTGCTCAGATCTGTGTATGACAGGGAGCTCATTACACTATGACTGGGATGTCTGTCCAACTAGCCTGTTGAAGCACCACAGTAGGTATGCTTGTTCCCTAGATGATGACACAAAGTATGTAAAGGCACCAGGGCAAGAAGGTCTCTGAAATCCTTCGAGGTCTCCCTTTAGTCTTCTTTTTTTTTAAATCAATGTACATACCCTTTGTTGTTGTTCATGAGGCAGCAGTATCCAGGCCATTCACCCTTGACCCCCATCTCCTGCTGTGGACATAGCCAGCCAATGTTTCATTAGAATGTGGCCCTAACAAATACACTCTCCAGTTATAACCTGACCAGCTTCAAGTCAATAAGCAGTAAGAACACAGTAATTGGACCCTTCTCCATGCCAGATGTTGACTCCCAGTGAGATGAGGAAAGGGAGGCTCCTGTGAAGTAACCTGCTCAGGGTCACACAGCCAGTGAGAGGTGAGGGGGGCTCTCCCCCACATTCCACCCAGTCCTATTGTGATATGGCACAGCTACTGCTTCCTGGTACCTCGACACATCCACACGAATCCCAGCTGGGCATTTGTCTCATGCCCTAGTCACGAGCTCTCCCACAGGGCTGGAGCTGCCTTCTTTCCCTATCAGTCTTTCCCACCCAAAGCAAGCTCTGAAAGGCAGAGAGGAGCCTCTTCATCTTCGGTTAGTCTCAACTGTTGCTCAGTTAAATCTGTTAAATGAGTGAATGAAGGAACAGCTTTAAATGCTCAGGCTGAGCTTAATGTCAGTGGACATCTCCAGGTCTCCCCACTTTTGAGTTACTGCCAAATGTGGGTGTTGTATCCTGTAAATTTTTATTTCCAGGTAGAGGGGACTTCTGCACTTTAAAAATCTTTTTTTATTAATTTCCAACTCTATTGCTTTGTGATCAGACGCTATTGTTTTTACTATTTCTACTACTAGAAACCTACTGATGTTTTCTTTGTGCATTTGAGAAAAAGGTGTGTTCTATATTATCAGGGTGTAGTATTTGATATATCTGATTTATCTTACTGATTATGTTGTTTAGGCCTTTTATATCCTTCCTTATTTTTTATTTACTTGCCACTTGATCTGTCTTATATTAAGAATCACATATACCCAATAAATTTCTATCTATATTTCCTTGCACATCCTGTGGTTTAGGCTTTACAAAGTAGTTGCTGTGTTATTTGGGGCATAAATATTCATTACTGTTATATCTTCATTGTTAAATATTCCTACTCTATCTTTGCTTTAGTTTTACCTCTACAATTAAACATTTTTAAATGTCCACCATCAGCCCTTTTATCAAAGTGTCCCCAGCCATCTCTCAGTTAGATGAAGAGCATCCTATCATACAGGAGTTGGCAAACTATGGCCTGAGGGCTCAATCCCTTCTGACACTTGTTTTTGTAAATAAGGTTTTATTGGAACACAGCCCTGCCCATTTGTTTATCTATTGTCTATGGCTGCTTTTGTGCTACCATGATAGAGTTGAGTAGTTATGACAGACATCACGTGGCTTACAGAGCTAAAATATTTAATATCTTCACTTTAAAGAAAAAGTTGCTGAGTCCTGGTCTGGCAGCTTCCTCAAGAAGGGCTCATGGGCTCAGTATCCTAAGTTTCTGCATATTTAAAACTGTTTTTCTAAAGCCTTGATACTTGAAGGACAGTTTTGCTAGCTATAAAAACTTCAGTGCACATTCTTCTTCCCTGTCTTCTGTCCTGTATCAACACACCCTTACGATCACTGAGAACTGGGAGTCTGTGTGCCCCTCGCTGGAACCACAAGGAGTGGGTGGGGGATGGAAGGGAGGGAGAGCAGAGTGGGTGCCGGGTTCCGGGAGGAGCCCTACGACTGAACAGCCACAGGTTTCTGTGGAGCTTCCTGATCGCATGGCAGCCCCCACCATGGAGCCCTGACCAGAAGAGTCACATGACAGGAGGCTGACAACTCCACAGGCAGCGCCTGCAGACAGACCCACCAGGGGCCACCCTAGACACAGATGGAGGAGATCTGGGTCTAGTGGCAGCCCCATGGTGACAGGCCATCAGCCTGCCTGTTTTCCTGCTTCATCCACAGCGATATCATGGAGATCTGCTAAGTGTTCTGCCAACCTGACCCATGCCCCAATAACACTGTCTGACAGGCACTGAGTGTTCTCATTAACGCCTTCTTTTCTAAAGTGCACACAAACCATCCGTCTAAATTGTTGATTTGTCCTCCAGTTGTGCCAGGGATTGACAGCAGGCTGACGCTGCATTCCTCGGACTTGCCCATTTATCCAGTTGGGAAATTGAAACCCACCCTCAGATTTCTGGCTCTTCTTTCATCAGCCACAATTTCATAGAACCAATCGGCAGAGCCTTGGAGGTAACATCTGTAGAGTTCTGTAGCATCTTGGATTGAATTTCTTCCTGGAATGGGGTTTTGGACACTTCTGAAAAATCATGATGACGACAGTGATCATAAAAAAGACATATTTAGCACTTACTGTGTGCCAAGAGCTCTCCTAAGCAATTTATTTCTATTAACTCATATAATTCTCATGACAGCCTTATGAGGTGGGTGCTATCTATGTCCCCTGCTTTACAAAGGCTGATTGAGGTCCCCCAGTGGCAACTGTGAAGCTGGGATGGGAACCCAGCAGCTGAGCCCTCATTCTTGAACTTGGATACAAACTGTTTCCTGGGGCTCAGGCTCCACCTCCTCTGTACTGCTCCTGGCCGCCATGCTCTGGTACTTTCTTTTACCTGTCCCGGTTTTAATTCCATTCTCTCATGTTGAAAAGCAGCAGTGGGTTGGAGCAGGATTTTGGCCTTCCTTGGCTTATCTTCAAGCATTTCTTACTGTGAAGGTTAATTTAATAAAAAACAAAAAGCTATCTTTGTAGACACTTTGTAAGTAGGGCTCAGCTTGCAGGCCTGTCTGGCCTGTTGAGCTATCTGCTGAGGTTCCAAACTGTTTTCTACCTGCCCTTGCCCTCTGCCCCTTTCTCTGGTGTTCTTGGGCCTTTACATCTGACTAATCCAGGGCTGCCAGGTAGCCCCTGGCTCTGCGTATGTCTCCCCCCTTTTGTGTTATTGGGTCTGTCCATGATTATGGCATCTGAATTAAATCTTCCAGAATTTCCCCTACCTGCTGAGCTGTGTTGACTTTCTTTAGCTACGGAATCAGAACTAGCTCTACTTTGACCTTTATTTATTCTCTTTTCTAAAAGCAGAGGAGTCTGTGCTGAATCGTGCTCAGAGCTGCCTTTCCTTGCTGTGGCAAACTGCAGAATGATACAATCAGTCATAGCTCCTCAGGTTTTGGTCACTGTCCTACCAATGACTCCTCCTTCCTGGTTTGTAAGAATTAAAGTCAGAGTGATGAACATTTTCACAGCATCCTTTATCTTCTGAGAGAAGAGCAAATGGGGAGTGCTTTGTCTATAAACTTGGGCGACCAGCTGCCTGACCCCCCATCTCCATCTCCAGTCATGGGAGCCTCTGCTGTGTAAGTCCTGGAGCCTCCTTGATAATCTCACCTGTATTTCACTTTGGTAGGGTCTCTGGCTTCAGCTGCCCTCTCCCCTCAATGGTCTGGACTCCGGACCTTCTAGTCCTCCAGCCCCCAGAAGATAAGATAACTGATTACCTTTCCTTCCCAGATTAGCCACACACTTGTTCTACTGGAGGATTTTTGCATCTGCTGTCAAGTTCCAGTCACAGGATCCAATTCACCAATCTTGATTGTTCTCATCATACTTCTTGAGTTAAAATTTCAAGTAACCTTTGTTACCATATGCCAGTGGCTCTCGGTATGGTACCTGAACCAGCATCATCGGAAGGCTTGTTAGAAATGCAGGGTCTCAGATCCCTCCCTAGATCTGCTGAATCAGACACTCTGGGGGTGGGCCAGGCACTCTGTGGGTCAACAAGACCCCAGGGGGTTCTGGTGCAGGAGAACCACTGCGTGTGCTATTAGGATCATCACCTGAAGCCCACGCTTGTTTCTGACTAGCTCTTGGAGCATGGTTGTCCCTTAGGTCAACATTTGACCTCCTTGACAACTCAGTGAGCAGGTGCACCTGAAAGTTTTTCCCTCCCTGCTCTCAAGATTTAGTGTCAAGCTCTCTCCAAGTGGCCAGGGAATGCTCCCTTCCAAGGAAGCAGATTAGGAGTCACAGAAAGGAAACACGTCTGAGCCATGTGCTTGGTGTGGGTCAGAGCACATTCATTACCTCTGTGGTGTTAATTTCTGCTCTGAACGCCATAAGGAGTTCCTCTTGGAAATTATGTACTTATATTTCACCAGGCTCCTTCCTTCAGTGGTATTTAAATTCAAATATAGGTTAGCAGGCAGAGGTGCTGGCAGAGGCCAGCATTTCACATCCAACCACATCAAGTAGGACCTCATCACTCTCACTCCCACTGCCTCTCCAGCCCGCTTTGTACTGAGCCACTGAGGGGGACACATCTGTGAAGCACTCACTGAGCCATAACCCAACTTTGGGGTTTGAAGGATGCTGATACCTTTCATAATCCCTTTTCCTCTCCAAGTCCTACCCTCATCCTGCTGACAATATTATTTGAAGTCCACAAATACAGAGCTCAGAAATATTCATAAGGTTAGAAATGAACCACTCCAGACGGTTCTGCTGTTTTACTTACCCTAAAATACATGTAAATTATATAAACTTGTTCTGACAAGGGAATGTTAGCATAAACTAGGACCTTCCCCCAAACCTTCATTACCTGGAAAACACCACCATGGGTTATTTAAATTGTGTAGTTATACACTGTATTAAAAGTCTGTGTGTGTGTGTGTGTGTGTGTGTGTGTGTGTGTGTGTGTGTATGTGGTGCCTTAAGAAATGATGGATAACACATAAATGCTGGGGTCCAACAGCTGGCTGATGTTTATCATTAATAGAGTTTTGTAGCTTAGCAGGGATGATGGTTTTGGCTAGCATTCATCGAGTACTTACTCAGGACGGAGGAATTTATAGGCATTACTTCACCTAATCGTCTCAAGATTTCTATGAGAGAGGTTCTAATTTCCCAGTTTATAGGTGGTAAGATCAGGTAACCTGTCCATGAGTTTGCCTGTAGCTAGTGGTGGCTCTGCAACGTGAACCCATGCTTGCCTCGACCGAGTCCATGACCTCAGTAACCCCCCATGTGAGGCCACCCCTGGGTAATATGGAGAGAGCATTTCACTCTTTTTCTGATTAGCTACCGAGCCTAACAAATTGTGTGCTTTGGTTCCTCCACATAATAAGGATATAATGCTCTTTTGTTCCCAACTTTGAAACAAATCTATTTAAATAAAGGCCATAGTAAAGCATGATGGGTGAAGGAAAGATTTAAGAGATTTCTGCAGGAACTGATGCTAAGAGAATGGAATGGGAAGGGCTACTGGGAGGGTTCAGGGTCAAGTCAAAGTCAAAGTCAGATCAAGATCAAGTCAACGTGGGCGGGGGCAGGACACAGCATGGATAAATCCACCATGACTGTGCTGAGGCAAGGTGAATGATTTTACCAGGGGGTCCCAAGCCAGCCTCTGACTTCCACCCTCTGTCAATGGAGCATCTGCCCCCGCAGTGTGTAAACGCTCACGGCCCTGGAATGAAACCTCATTTTCAACACAATGCCACTGACCATGGATGTGAGCAATTCTGGGATGGCTGAGGCCCTTTCCCTCCACCGGTGCTAAACAATCCGTCCATCTGTTCAAATGACTCACCAGCCCTCCTAAACCCTGGATGCTACTGGGCACTGGAGAGACAGCAGCACACCCAAGTTTCCAGTGCCCACCTGGCACACGGCAGGTGCTCTACAAATGTTTGCTGAGTGAATGGGACACTGACAAGGTCCTTGCCCTTGTGAGGAAGAAAAAGAAGGCAAACAATAAACAAAGGGGTGACACAGGTGTCCTGCCTGTACATGGCGCCCAGCCCAGGGGAATTCATTGTTCAGGCCCAGTGGGCACGTCGGAGGTGTCAGAGGCTATGGGTTTGAACCCTGAATAGGCAGGTTTAGTTTCTTACCCAGAAAATCTTGGACTTATGCCACAGACGACCTCTCACCTGCCCCGTCCCTTTAACTTGTGCCACTGCTCCCTCGGGTCTGAGGGTCCCTCCCAGCCTCTCTGAGCCCAACATCACCTGGCTGGGGGTCAAGAGGGAGTCATCATGGTATTCACAGGAAGGCACCCCTACAAGCACAGCTCCCTGCACCCCAACACTCCACACACACACACAGGCCTCCTGGGAAGCCACCTTCACATTGAAACCCCTCATCTTAGACAGCAGAATTCCTGAATTTTAATTTCTTTTCCAGCATGGGTCCAGATAACACTGAGAATAAGCCAGAAAACTGAGCAGCTACAGCATTTAGCAAAATTGCTCTAATGTTTAATTTTAAAACCATGTGTTTCACTTCCAGATAAGGCAGCCACCACGGCTTCCCCTCAACCCCCCTCTGAGCCGAAGGCCACTACAATGCCATCTGCTGACTTCTCCAGTCCCATTTTAAAATATCTATTTACAGGTGCCCTGGTCAAAAAGGGTTCTTTTTTATGCCATGGTAGAAGCAGTTTGTACTACTTTTAAAATGAGAATGGTGTAGCAGAAAGTACGTAAGACTTAAAGTAGGAAAACCTTGGTTTGAGTTCTACTTGCTATGGGTGTGACCTTGAGTAAGTTACTTAACAACCAACTGTCTCGACTTCTTCATCTGTAAGATAGGGTGATGACTCCAACTTCCAGCCCCTCTCCCTTCTCTCCTTACTGCTGACAGGCAGGAACGGACTGGCTCACTCCCACCCTGCCCTGGATTTCTGCCACCTCCATAATTTACATCTTAGCAAGAAGCACACAGGTCCTCAGTTTTAAGAGTCTCTGTTTCTACAATAAATTCATTTTCAAATATTCTTTTGAGAGGAAAAAACATTTCTCTGGGATTTATAGGAACAAACTGAATTTGCAGTAGGGAAGCAGAAGGACAGTGAATAGAGCTTAACCAGCAGCTGATGAGATCACAACCTGGCGGCATTTCTTTTCAGCCATCACACCTGATCAGGTTACACTCCAGGAACTGGTACTTTTGTTGGTACAATTTTGGGGTTAAAATAACCAGGAGAAGCCTGGGTTTGGTAACAGGTTGTACCACACCCAGGAACTGAGAGTTTGGAAAAAAACTCTCATGCTTTGAGAATCATATGGCTGCTGATGTTGAAAGTTCACATCCAAGAGTAACATTCCCGTCAGGCTGCCTTTCTCACCAGGACACAGGAATTTTCCAGTACAGTAGCCCTCCTGCTAATAGACTTGCCGGCACTCATCCTAGCTGGACAGCGTCCGCTGGATGGTCTTTCCTAGTCTTTGTTTGATCATGACGTCAGCATGTCTCTATGTGTTCAGGGTGGAGGACACGTCTGCTGGTTTTTACTGCCCAGTGTCGTCTTCTTTTTTCTGGTAACAACACCTCGGTTTTCCTTTGGGTGTCTACACCATGCTGCTGGAGAGCATAGGTGCCAAGCCAGGCCCATCAGACCTTCTCCATGTGGACTCTCAGTGGAGAAGCACCTGGAGGGGAGGCAGTGTCTTGTCCACTGGAGGTGCCTCCGAGATCCCCTCCCCAATATGCTTTTCAGCATCTCTTCAATTTTGGGAGCTACTCCATATCTTTTCTATATACTCTTTTATCTTTTTGGTACATTTTTAGATTCAGTTTCTGTTGCCTGGGATCAAAGAACCTCAGATGTTCTTGAGTCTAGCATTTGCTTTACCAAAGACAGAGCCCAGTGAGCTTTAGAAGTTGGTGGTCCCAGGGCACCTCTTTCACATTTCCATGCTACAGCCAAGGCTTCAGAGCAGGTGGGAGGCTGGTGGAGCAGGAGTTCTGTTTGCAGCCATGTCCTTAATGAATCAGGTGGTCTCCTGCTTCCCACTACACTTGATCATCTTCAATGGGAGGAAGAGGTTGGTGGAATGTACTTTTCTGGTGCAGGTGTAGGGGCACCCTGAGCAGTTCACCTTGCAGGGTAGGGGCACGTTGAGCCTCCTGCTGGGAGCACCTGTCTCTAGAAGCTCTAGGAAGGGTGGTTTCTAAGATCAAAATTCTACTGGGGAAAAAGCACAATTCTCATAGTGATTCACAGGACATGGTGGCACATCAAAAGTGAATTGGTGAGGGACCATGCAGTCATAAGCCCCACACGGAACCAGCACTTCCTTTTCTGACATGACCATGGAGAACTCCCTCCCTCTAAGCTTGCTGTGGGCCCTACTGTGGCAAGAACAGATATTGTACCTTATTCTTGATCTTAGGGTAAAGCATTCAGCCTTTCACCATTAAGTATGATGCTAGCTATGGGTTTTTTGTAGATACCCCTTACCAGGTTTAAGAAGTTCTCTTCCAGTCCTGGCTTGTTGAGTGTTTTTATCATGAAAGGGTCATGTATTTTGTCAAAGTCTCTTTCTGCATCTACTGAAATGATCATTTTGTTTAAAAAAAATATTTTATTGATAAAGTGTATTACTTAATTGATTGTTCAGATGATACACCAACCTTGCATTCCTGGGATAAGCCTTAATTGGTCATGGTGTATAATCCTTTCAATACGATGCTGGATTCAGTTTGCTTGAATTTTGTTGAAGACTTTTGCATCGATATTCATAAGAGATATTGGTTTGTAATATTCTTTTTTGTGATGTCTGTGTGTGGTTTCAGTATCAGAGTAGTACTGGCTTCACAGAATGTGTTGGAAAGTGTTCCCTCATATTCCACCTCTTGGGAAGAGTTTGTGAAGGATTGGTGTTAACTCTGCTTTAAATATTTGGTAGAGAGGGCAGAAAGCAGAAGGAAGAAGAACTACAATCCCGCAGCCTGTGGAACAAAAACCACATTCACAGAAAGACAGACAAGATGAAAAGGCAGAGGGCTATGTAACAGATGAAGAAACAAGATAAAACCTCAGAAAAACAACTAAATGAAATGGAGATAGACAATCTTCAAGAAAAAGAATTCACAATAATGATAGTGAAGATGATCCAGGACCTCAGAAAAAGAATGGAGGCAAAGATCGAGAAGATGCAAGAAATGTTTAACAAAGATCTAGAAGAATTACAGAA
Source organism: Phocoena phocoena (assembly GCF_963924675.1). NCBI lineage: Eukaryota > Metazoa > Chordata > Mammalia > Artiodactyla > Phocoenidae > Phocoena > Phocoena phocoena. The sequence continues at coordinate 126,131,580 of NC_089220.1, read as the reverse complement.
CAAACAAACAGAGATCAATGATACAATAACTGAAATGAAAAATACACTGGAAGGAATCAATAGCAGAATAACTGAGGCAGAAGATAGGATCAGTGACCTGGAAGACAGAATGGTGGAATTCACTGCTGTGGAACAGAATAAAGAGAAAAGAATGAAAAGAAATGAAGACAGCCTAAGAGACCTCTGTGACAACATTAAATGTAACAACATTCACATTATAAGGGGTCCCAGAAGGAGAAGAGAGAGAGAAAGGACCCGAGAAAATATTTTAAGAGATTATAGTCGAAAACTTCCCTAACAGGGGAAAGGAATTATCCACCCAATTCCAGGAAGCGCAGACAGTCCCATACAGGATAAACCAAGGAGAAACATGCCGAGACACATAGTAATCAAACTGGCAAAAATTAAAGACAAAGAAAAATTATTGAAAGCAGCAAGGGAAAAACGACGAATAACACACAAGGGAACTCCCATAAGGCTAACAGCTGATTTCTCAGCAGAAACTCTACAAGCCAGAAGAGAGTGGCATGATATACTTAAAGTGATGAAAGGGAAGAACCTACAACCAAGATCACTCTACTCAGCAAGGATCTTATTCAGATTCGATGGAGAAATCAAAAGCTTTACAGACAAGCAAAAGCTAAGAGAATTCAGCACCACCAAACCAGCTCTACAACAAATGCTAAAGGAACTTCTCTAAGTGGGAAACACAAGAGAAGAAAAGGACCTACAAAAACAAACCCAAAACAATTAAGAAAATGGTAATAGGAACAGACACATCGATAATTACCTTAAACATGAATGGATTAAATGCTCCAATCAAAAGACAGAGGCTTGCTGAATGGATACAAAACACAAGACCCATGTATATGTTGTGTACAAGAGACCCACTTCAGACCTGGGGACACATACAGCCTGAAAGTGAGGGGATGGAAAAAGATATTCCATGCAAATGGAAATCAAAAGAAAGCTGGAGTAGCAACACTCATATCAGATAAAATAGACTTTAAAATAAAGAATGTTACAAGAGACAAGGAAGGATACTACGTAATGATCAAGGGATCAATCCAAGAAGAAGATATAACAAATATAAATATATATGCACCCAACATAGGAGCACCTCAATACATAAGGCAACTGCTAAGAGCTATAAAAGAGGAAATCGACAGTAACACAATAATAGTGGGGGACTTTAACACCTCACTTACACCAATGAACAAATAATCCACACAGAAAATTAATAAGGAAACAAAAGGTTTAAATGACACAATAGACCAGAAAGATTTAATTGATATTTATAAGACATTCCATCCAAAAACAGCAGATTACACTTTCTTCTCAAGTGCTCATGGAACATTCTCCAGGATAGATCACAACTTGGGTCACAAATTAAGCCTCAGTAAATTTAAGAAAATTGAAATCATATCAAGCATCTTTTCTGACCACAACGCTATGAGATTAGATATCAATAACAGGGAAGAAAACGTAAAAAAGACAAACACATGGAGGCTCAACAATACGTTACTAAAAAACCAAGAGATCACTGAATAAATCAAAGAGGAAATCAAAAAAGACCTAGAGACAAATGACAATGAAAACACGACGATCCAAAACCTATGGGATACAGCAAAAGAGTTCTAAGAGGGAATTTTATAGCTATACAAGCCTACCTCAAGAAACAAGAAAAATCTCAAATAAACAATCTAACCTTACACCTAAAGGAACTAGAGAAAGAAGAACAAACAAAACCAAAAGTTAGCAGAAGGAAAGAAATCATCAAGATCGGAGCAGAAATAAATGAAATAGAAACAAAGAAAATGATAGCAAAGATCAATAAAACTAAAAGCTGGTTCTTTGAGAAGAAAAACAAGATTGATAAACCATTAGCCAGACTCATCAAGAAAAAGAGGGAGAGGACTCAAACCAATAAAATTATAAATGAAAAAAGAGAAGTTACAACAGACACTGCAGAAATACAACACATCCTAGGGAGACAAAAGACCTGTATGCAGAAAACTATAAGACACTGATGAAAGAAATTAAAGATGATACCAACAGATGGAGAGATATACCATGTTCTTGGATTGGAAGAATCAATATTAGGAAAATGACTATACTACCCAAAGCAATCTACAGATTCAATGTAATCCCTATCAAATTACCAATGGCATTTTTTACAGAACTAGAACAAAAAATCTTAAAATTTGTATGGAGACACAAAAGACCCCAAATAGCCAAAGCAGTCTTGAGGGAAAAAAATGGAGCTGGAGGAATAAGACTCCCTGACTTCAGACTATACTACAAAGCTACAGTAATCAAGACAATATGGTACTGGCACAAAAACAAAAATATAGATCAATGGAACAGGATAGAAAGCCCAGAGATAAACCCACACACCTATGGTCAACTAATCTATGACAAAGGAGGCAAGGATATAAAATGGAGAAAAGACAGTCTTTTCAGTAAGTGGTGCTGGGAAAACTGGACAGCTACATGTAAAAGAATGAAATTAGAACACTCCCTAATGCCATACACAAAAATAAACTCAAATTGGATTAGAGACCTAAATCTAAGATTGGACACTATAAAACTCTTAGAGGAAAACATAGGAAGAACACTCTTTGACATAAATCACAGCAAGGTATTTTTTGATCCATCTCCTAGAGTAATGGAAATAAAACCAAAAATAAACAAATGGGACCTAATGAAACATAAAAGCATTTGCACAGCAAAAGAAACCATAAACAAGACGAAAAGACAACCCTCAGAATGCGAGAAAATATTTGCAAATGAATCATCAGACAAAGGATTAATCTCCAAAATATATAAACAGCTCATGCAGCTCAATATTAAAAAAGCAAACAACCCAATCCAAAAATGGGGGAAAGACCTACATAGACATATCTCCAAAGAAGAAATACAGATGGCCAAGAGGCACATGAGAAGCTGCTCAACATCACTAATTATTAGAGAAATGCAAATCAAAACTACAATGAGGTATCACCTCACACCGGTTAGAATGGGCATCATCAGAAAATCTACAAACAACAAATGCTGGAGAGGGTGTGGAGAAAAGGGAACCCTCTTGCACTGTTGGTGGGAATGTAAATTGATGCAGCCACTATGGAGAACAGTATGGAGGTTCCTTAAAGAACTAAAAATAGAATTACCATATGAACCAGCAATACCACTACTGGGCATATACCCTGAGAAAACCATAATTCAAAAAGACACATGCACCCCAATGTTCATTGCAGCACTATTTACAATAGCCAGGTCATGGAAGCAACCTAAATGCCCATCGACAGACGAATGGATAAAGAAGATGTGGTACATATATACAATGGAATATTACTCAGCAGTACAAAGAACAAAATTGGGTCATTTGTAGAGACATGGATGCATCTAGAGACTATCATACAGAGTGAAGTAAGTCAGAAAGAGAAAAACAAATATCGTATATTAACGCATATATGTGGAACCTAGAAAATGGTACAGATGAACCAGTTTGCAGAGCAGAAATTGAGACACAGATGTAGAGAACAAATATATGGACACCAAAGGGGGAAAGTGGCGGCGGGTGGGGGTTGTGTTGTGATGAATTGGGAGATTGGGATTGACATGTATACACTGATGTGTATAAAACTGATGACTAGTAAGAAAATAAATACATAAATATTAAAGAAAATAATAAAAAAATAAATAAATATTTGGTAGAATTCATAAGTGAAGACTTCTAGTCCTGGGCTCTTCCTTGTGGAAAATTTTTGATTAGTAATTTAATCTCTTTGCTTGTTATAGGTCTATTCTTTCTATTCTTTATTTAGTTTTGGTAGTTTGCATCTTTCTAGGAGCTTGTCCATTTCATGTTCATTATCTAATTTATTGATGTACAGTTCATTGGCATATAACTGTTCATAGTATTCCTTTACAATCTATTTTATTTCTGCAAGTTCTGTAGCAATGTCCCCTCTTTCATTTCTGACTTTAGCAATTTAAGTGTTCTCTCATTTTTTTCTTGTCAATTAAGCTAAATGTTTGTTAATTTTTTGTTCCCTTCATGTAATCAACTTTTGATTTCACTGACCTTTCTCTATTATTTTTCTATTCTCTATGTCATTAATTTTTGCTTTAATCTTTATTATTTCTTTCCTTCTGCTTGTTTTAGGTTTAATTTGCTGTTCTTTTCCAGTGTCTTAATGTGGAAGGTTAGTTATTGACTTGAAATTTTTATTTAATTTAATTTTATCTTATCGGCCACGCCATGTAGCATGCGGGATCTTAGTTCCTGGACCAGGGATCAAACCCGTGCCCCCTGCAGCGGAAGCGTGGAGTCCTAACCATTGGACCACCAGGGATTCCTCATCTTTTTTAATACAGATGTTTACAGCTGTACATTTCTCCCTAAAGATTGCTTTAGCTGCATTCCCTAAACTTTGGCATGTTGCGACTTCATTTTCATTCATCTGAAAGTACTTTCTGAATTTTCTATGGTTTCTCTTTCACCCACTGGTCATTTAGGAAGTGTTTTGTTTAATTTTCATGAATTTGTGACTTTCCAAAACTTCTTTCTGTTCTTGAATTCTAATTGTATTTTTTCCTTTTCTGTAATTGTGACATAAAAATCAAATGTAAATATCGAGTGCTTAATAACTCGAAAAAGAGAAGGAGCTCTTTTTTTTTTTTTTTTTTTTTTTTGTGGTATGCGGGCCTCTCACTGTTGTGGCCTCTCCCGTTGCGGAGCACAGGCTCCGGATGCGCAGGCTCAGCGGCCATGGCTCACGGCCCGCCCCCACCCCGGACCGGGGCACGAACCCGTGTCCCCTGCATCGGCAGGCGGAGTCTCAACCACTGCGCCACCAGGGAAGCCCAAGAGAGGGACCTCTTAATGGGCCCCAGGGTCCACAAGCAAAGCATTACTGAACGGGAGAATTTGGTTACCTGTGAAACTGGTATCTGGGAATTCTCTTGTCCTCTGTAATGATCAAAGGGAGGGATGTTCAAATGATCAAAGGGTTTAGGTATGGAGGAAAAGAAGAAAACAGAAGTTTTAAATTCAAGACAAGACTCTGAAATGCTTTCTTTCTCCATTTGGAATGTTTCCTACTTTAGAGAAACAAGTAAAGGCTTCAAAACTTTACTATTTAATTTAAATACAAGTGAGGTTCTAGAATTTGGGTAGTATCTGAAAGAAGTTCTGGAATTCTTTCAACTAAATTTTTCCTCACCATTCACATACCACCTATTAGCCATATAATAGATCACTAATGCTATTCATTTTTCCCCTCAGGCACTTTTTCTTTATTTCACATGGACTGTGGGGCACCCCTTATCCCAAACCTCTGGCCACAGGTCCAAGTATCTGGAGAGTGGGCCGAGCCTGAGAGATGGGAGCCCCACTCTAGAGATTCCTAGGCTCTTACTGCTGACCTGTGGGGACATACAACCCTAGGCCTTGCCCTCCCTACTGGTGAGCAGTCCTGAGTTGCAGGCTCCTGTTCTGAAACATGGGGCAGGCAGCGCCACCGGCGGCCTCCTCCAGACTCCCACATTCAAGGCATGGTGAACAGAGGGGTGACAATTAGATTTACCTATTTTATTTTAGAGGAAAGCAGGAAAGAAAAGCTTTAAGTTTCATACCAGCTAGAAATGGATTAAACAATGGTATCTTTTCAGATTTTGGCAGTCCCTTAAGAGCCATGTGTTACAGGCTTCATTCTTAAGTCAGGAGCACATACACACACAGACCATGCTTTCATAAAAACATGAGGGATTCCATTTGGTTTTAACCTAAAATAAGGCAAACTGAGCAAAATTGAGCAAAGAGGACAAATTTAAAATCCAAATACACTTCCTTGCAGACAACTATTCAATTCAATTGCCAGTAAGATATTGAATATTCTTTTTTGAATCACCCTAATTCAATGTACAGTACCGTATATACTGCCTAGGAAGAAGTTCAAATCATAAATATGATAAGGAAATATCTAATAGCTCAGAATGGCCTTTTCAAGTAGCCAATAAGCTCTAAAAGACTGCAAAATATTAAATCTGGTGAAGCATGAGCTATATGTTCCAAAATGAGCCCATCTCCCTGTCATAGTCCCCCTCCTTGCTCCAGGACAACCTGGAACTGGGTCTTAAGGAGCTAGCACACAGGGCTACTCTCTGGATGCCAGATGATGGCAGGGCCACTTCCCTGCAGACAGTAGTCAGCAAGGTGAAGGCTCCTGGCCATAGTCATGACAGCTGAGCTGATCTGTGATTTCTTCCTCTCCTGCCAATGTCAGGTCCAGGTTTGTCGATATGTTTGTGTTGCTGTACAAGATGCTGGAGAGAGGCCATCTGCCCTGTGTGTCAGATTCCAGACTCCACATGGTTATGGCAGGGTTTGAGAGAAGTATCCACAGAGTGAGGGGCAGGATTAGAATAAAGAGGTGTTAATGGTGTGAATTGGGAAGGTAAAGGAAACTGTCGGGAACTCAGTGGAAAAAGAGGGCTGAAGAAAATTAAAGGGGGAATCAGGGGAAATAAAGAAAAACAAGGGAAAAAGACAACCATCTCTGTTTGCTTAAAGGTCAAAGAGTAAAAATAGTATAGAAAGGCTCCTTCACCTTGCCAGGTTCAACAGCGTGCTGCATTTTGGATTTTTAAATAAAGTTCACACCATTGGGTTCTGGGCTCTTCTTCCAGCTGACAGGCTCTGTCTTCCAATCATGTCCACCCCCAACCCCCTGAAGCACCCATTTTTTCTCCAGACCCCACACTTCTCCAAACCCCACCCCCTGACCCAAGTTCAGTTTCCACTTATGGATTACATCTCTCTCTGATTGTCTAGCACTCATTTTCTCAGATCAATCTCTTTACTCTTTTTCACTTACTAGCCTAAATCCATATTACTCTATAGTTTTAAGAAAGATTCATGACAACTAGATCATGCTATTCAGTAACTCAAGTTTTACTGTCCAAATATGTTTGTGTGTGTGTATATATATATATAATATCTGTACATAATATATATATACACATATATGTATATTGTGTATGTATGTATGTGTATATAAATAAATAAAACTGGCATTTGCAAGAGCTTTAAAATCTATCAGATTGCCCGTTTCTTTAGCCAAACAATAAAGTCTTTGATGAGTCATGACACTTCACTTCCATGTGTCTACTTTAAGAAACAGTTACAAAGTTAGATGGTTCAAAATAAACAAATAAACCAACAAATAAAACCAGACTAGAGTAGGCATCCAGGCATTTCTTTTCTAGGCTCTGAGGCAAATTCCAGGTGCTGTCTTCTCTTTTATCAATTTTATTTTCTCCTCTGCTTTTGGAAATTCCATTCATTCTTTAAGTCTGATCGACATGATTTTACAGAGTTGGGAAGGGGATGAAAGGGGGTGGGACAGAAAGGAGAGTGGTGGAAGGGAGAAACCTAGTATTTATCAAGTTACCTGAGAGTAAAGACCTTGCCTGTCTTTCTCACCTCTAAATACCTTGGTACCGAACAAGATCTAGTTAATGAGAAGATGCTCAATAAACATGTTTTGAATAAATGAAATTACTGACTCTGTACTGTGTGCTGAGGGCCATGCTGGATGGTTTTAAAAACAGTACTGAATGATTGGTCAATAAAAAGTAACTCAGTATAACAATGTGCCCTCCTTTGTGTAATAAGAGAATGCATTCCCTGAGGTGGTACCTTCAGAGCTTGGGCTCATGCTGAGGCTGTGATCCCAACATCTCAGTGGGCAAAACCATGGTAGATAATAACTTAAGGCAGTGCCAGCAAACTATCACTCATGCGCCGAGTCTGGCTTGCAGATTGTACAGCCCAGGAGCTAAGAATGGTTTTTATATGTTTAAAAGGATTATAAAACAAAACGAAAAATAGACAGCAGAGATCGAATATGGCCTACAAAGCAAAAATATTTACTATCTAGCCCTTTACAGTAAAAGTTTGCTGACCCTTGTTCTAAGGAGACATTAAGAATGTGCTTCCGAAGTTAGTTTTAATCTAAAGTGTCTTTGGCTTGAACTTGTATTCAAACATGGCGAGACTGCAGGCCTGGGCTCTGTGAGCACTCTGGAGTCATACACACAAGCTCGACGTTCTTTGTCCAAGCTTAGAGAAGCTCCATGGCACCAACATGTAGAGTCTGCACCTTTGTTAACTCTTGCTTGTTCATGTGACTCTTCTGTAGGTGTTTTTCTACATGATTTTCTGGTTAGTTTTGCAGTGCAACAAAGTCTTCTCCTAGAAAATCTATGGGTGTTTCTAAGGTGTTTCATCAACCCACTTAGTGTAATGATTAGAGAGCTTTGTTATGGAGCTTTGAATTCATCTGGCTCTAGCTGAAGTACTCAGGATGGGACCTCTCTTCCGTCTTTTATTAACTCTGGGTAATTTTTGGTTGTTTTTAATTCATTGATGACTTTCTGGTCCATTCTTCCTCTCCTCTCCTTCTGTGATTCCAATTATACTTATTTAAAATGGTTGATATTTTCCCACAGGTAAATTATCAACAATCTTTTCTTTCCATTTTCCAGATTGGATAATTTCTATTGTTAGACCCATCAAGTGATTTTTTCAAAATTTCAGATACTGTATTTTCTAGTCCTAAAATTTGGTTCTTGTTTAGTGTCTCCTTTTTGCTGCTAAGATTTCATATGTGTTCATTGATTATGATCATACTTTTCCTTATGTCTTTGAGCATAATTACAATAGCTGCTTTGAAATTCTTGTCTGCTAATACCAACATACATGTCATTTTGGAGTCAGTTTCCATTAATTGCCTTCTCTCATGACTATGGGTCACATTTTTCTGTTTCCTTGTATGTCTAGTAATTTTGAATTGTATCCTGAACATTGTACATGTTATGTTAATCTATAGCAGTGCTGTTCAATAGAAATAAAACATGAGCCACATATGTAATTTTAATTTTCTGCTATCCATATTTAAAAAGTAAAAGAAACAGGTGACTTTAACATATTAATAAATTTTAATAATATATTGTATTTGACCCAATGTATTCAAAATGTAATTATTTCAACATGTAATCAATATTAAAAATTATTAAGATATTTTACAATATCTTTCTATATTAAATCTTTGAAGTCTGGTATGTATTTTACATTTATAACACATCTTGATTTGGACTAGCTAGTGGCTACCGTATTGATCAGCACAGCTCTAGAGTATCATTCTAGGAGAATACTGAGGTTTGGTCCAATACGAGCTACTCCATCATTATGGGAAGCAGAATCATTGACTGCCAGTTTTTAAACTTTATTCCTTGGTGTTTCACAGAGGTCCTGTGGGCCTACTGTGAGATGAGGGGAAGGCCGAGTACACTGGGCTACTCTTCCCCATTATATATACATCTCAGTTCAATCAGAGCAACTCTGATTTCATGTTTCATATATTTCATTTCTGTGCATAACTTAAAAATATTTTGATACTAAAACAATATAAAAACATAAATGACTATAAAATATGATTCTTGAATGGGTTCCTAGGAACTTTCTTGCTCAATCATGCCCTTGAACCCATGCTGACCTCTCCTCTTCTAGAGTCACTTATTCTCCTTTCTAATCATATCACAAGAGCCAGCTGTCTCTGCTTTCAGGAAAAGCGACTGTGGTTTGTCTGCTATTTAAGTCTTCATGCTTGCAAGTCCTTCCTTCTTTGGCCCCACATGTGTGTGATTGATTGACTGATGGATAGATTGATCAATCAACTGATAGGTTTGCTGGACGGCTGTTCACACCCAGCATGCTCAGGACTTGCAGAAGTGAGCTGTTCCTCATGGCCATCAGCATTAGGGTAGGATTTCATTCTTAATTTAAAAGGACCACATAAAATCAATGAAACAAGTCTCACCTCACTTTCCTTCCTGTCTTCCCACTTTCATTCATACACATTTTACCAGTTTGACAAAGAAAAGAGGGTCAGCATGAAAACTAAATGCTTTGTGAAACCTTTTCACCAGGCAAGTGGTACGGATCAAGCTTAAGAAACCCAAAAAACTGCCAGGTTAAAAGTCCAGCCTCCTTACAAAAGCTAAACATGCCTAACCTGATGCCCAGAACCACAAGACAAAATCCATGCGCCTCAACCCAGGGCAGAACGGGAGGCCAGTGATATTACATAATATAACAGAGTCAGATGCAAAGACCCACTAAAGTGGAAATAAGGAGGCTTAACTGGTGAACACATTTCACACAATTCTTCTCAGCTGACAACTCAAGAGAATTCACTTCAGAGCACACAAGTACATGGCCATGAAAGCTAGGGTTGGAAACAGAAGTTCTGATGGATCCCCAACAACAAATAACTTACTGACATTAATTTCAGCCACTGAAATAGACCAATCACAAACACTAACTTATGTACACCTACTCACGGGTGTTCATACTATGACACTGATTTCCTTTTTCTCCAAGACACGGTAATTTGCAGGAGTTGACATGTACCAGTTGAAAGTGTGCGGGATGGCTATTTCTTTTTTCACGAGATGGTCTTAATGGCCCCCTATGAGATGCCTTCCAGTGAGCACTGTACATTTCTATCAAAGTTCTGGTTTAGCCAGAAATTCAGTATTTTGAGCAAGCAGAAATCACTCAGCAACAACAATGGAACACAGACCAAGACTGTGGTATTAACTGTGCATCACCATCTCCCATTCATGGGTGTTGCTGTTTTACCCTGGAGGGTCCAAGCTTGAGAACACAGCTCCTTACCGTGACTGGCATGGGTGCAAGTTGCACCTTCGGATCTGGGGCTCTGGACGGCTGGCTTGAGGGCAGTCACTGTCGTTCACCAGAGTCGTGGTCTTGTTAACAATCCGTGTGCAGGACACGATGGTTCTGCGTTCCCCTGGAAACCAAACCACACAGAACGGAGAGGTCGTGGTACACACACCTGGTAAGGCCATTCATTCACCTTATGGAGGAGTGTTCCGGTGCATCTTTTGATCAGTTTGTCATTTAAAGTGACTATTGTAATGCCTTGTTGTTTGTCAGAGAGGGAGAACCATAATCTTTGGGATGAGGGTGTGTAAGACATGGCAGGGGCAGCATGGGGCAGGAGAAAGATTCTAGAACAGGATCAGAAAGAAGCAACACTTTAGATCAGCCATGTCCTTGGAAAGCTTGGGGTTCACTGAGGTCAAAGTTGTGATTTGGGTCTTTAATTTCCAACAAAGATTGCCAATCTCTATCTGTTCATTTGATGCTTAAAGTCTATGGAGATCTGGTCTTGATTAAACAACTGTATATCAGCCCTCACCAGAGATGATGGCTACTTATTACAGAACTCCTACTTGCTGGAGAGAAGTGAGAAACAGGAAGGCTAGTCTGAAGGACACAGACCCAACCTGAGAATTTGTCTCTCCATCAACTGCCGCTCGTGCCTAAGCCTCACGTGCTCTTGGGAAGCTTCACTAACCGGTCACCCCAGCTGGATGTAGTCATTCTTTTGGGTGTTCCCAAAGCACCCTGCACACTAGTTGACCATGACTTTGTTAGGAGTGGGGGCGAATGATTGGGAGCTAGAAGGGCGGCCTTTGGAGCCAGGCTGTCTGGGTTCAGACTTGGCTTACTCACTAGCACAGTGAGCACAGGATTGCTACTTAGCCCTCACGTTTCTGTGCCTTTGTTTCCTCCACTGGACTCACTCGCTTAACTTCCCTATGCCTTAGGATGCTTTAGGGATGGTTAAAATGAATTGATACATATAAAATGCTTAGAACAGAACCTGGCAGGGGTTAACACTTCATGTTAGCTATATTCCTATTGTTATTATTTGGGAAGTGTCATAATAAAAGATTAACAGGAAGTCAAGCACGACTATATGGATCCCACACTCCTAAATCAATCTGTCTCCTGGGGAATTTGTCATGAAGAAATGACTCAAAATTATGGAGCCCTCAACTTGTGTAAGCATAGAAAGCACGGAGCTGCCTCAAGCCAGATTTCTGTTTGGACTGCAGGTCAGGGAGCTGGAAGTCAGGGAGCCATAAAAGGATGCCAGTAGCGACAGCAGCAGAACAGTACCCCCTTGCCCCCCAGCCAACGGAGCCTGCTAACTCTTCTATTTGGGCCACACTTACTTTGTAGCAAGCTGCCCCAGTGGAAAAGGTCGGTGCTATCAGCTCCGCAGGACTGAGTGTCGGTGAGGCCATGCCCAGGTCCCACCTGCCAGCCCACCCTCTGGGTTGGCATTCCGGAATCCAGGTCAACCTTCTGTTCTAACTCTGTGTCCATCAAAATTCACCCATCCTGCATCCATCCGCCATCACTCCCCTGTGTGTCCCGTCAGGGTGATAGAGTACGCTGTACTAAGGGGGCTGCTGGCTAAGAGTTCAGAATGCTTCCAACCGCTCCTCCTAAACAACACAGTAATGACTACGATGCCTTCTGTTCATATTGATTTTTGCAGTATTTGAGTCTCCTCCCTGCAGTGGGCATGAGGGCTGATCAGTATAGACAGAGTAAATCATCTGCTAATATATGGAGGCAAATCATGAAGCCAGGACTCAGGCTCTGAACGTTTCACTGGAGTTGGAGGACTTTTTCTTTCCATTGTATTACTGTTGGTCCCATTGGTTTCCCTGTATTTCCATTGGCCACTGGGGCAAAAAGGAAAGGGTATTTGAGGGTCAGAAACATCTTCCAGTGCCCCTCTACCAAACAGCAACAGATAGAAGTCTGTTCTGTTCATTCCCAGGGTCACCTGTCACACTTGTGACACAACCATTCATCGGCCAAACCTCCACTCGGATCAGCATCCGAGGGCCCCATGCCATAGGCAAAGCTGGGCACAACTCCGGCATGGAGGAGTTTGGAAGACTCTGCCCAAGTGTTCTGCAGAGAGGTTTGCAGTGGGATGTGGTTACATTCCATGGAAATACAGGTTATGTGGCCAGCCTTTCCAAGGCTCTGTGCACCTGCCACGGAGTGCCCTGAATTCACTTCTCTGTTTGACAAAAACCCACACCCCATGAGCCCATGACCCTACTGCTCACCTCCTCCGCACTGCACACTGCAACCTTCCCAGCTGCTGTGGGTCCAGATGAACAAGGAGTCCTGTGGTTTTTCTGGTTCACTTTGATTTTCAGCAGTGTAGTTTACGGGAATGGTGTATTCGTAATGAATTCCATAGTTTTGGTCATGAAATAACAACACCTGGATCAGCAGCAAAATAAAAGACCATTTTGAAATAAAGCGAAAGCTCCCAGGATTGCTGAACTTGCAAGCCAAGCCGTGCTGTGGCTGTCTCCCTACCAGGGGTAACCTGTTCTTTTCAGGGTTTCAAAACAGGTTCATTCCAGGGGCACACCTTTATTTCAGTCTTGGGTTCCCTAGATACTCCAATTCAGGGCAGGAGCCTATGTAAACCATCGGCAGGGAGTTCTACTCTTTTCCACTGGAGAGAGGACTGGTTTAGAAGAGGGATTGGGGATTAGCAAACCTGTGGGCTCTAACTGCACTTTACATGGAGAGCTGCTCCAGGCAGAGCAAAGTACCCGTTCCCACAGTCACCCACGAAGCTGCCCTTACAGGGAGAAAGACACAAATATACTGCTTTTCTTAAACAGGCATCTGAACAAGTAGGGTTACTCTACTTTGAAAATGAACACCACTCTTCACACCCCGAGCACCAGTCACTGCTATGTGTAAGGCAGGCTCAAGAGTAGACACAGCCCCCTGCAGGGGAATCTTGGGGATGCCTGTCAAGGATGTAGGAGCCTTCCTGCTGCCCATGGGAGCTAGGATGATGATGATGTCCACGGGGTGGCACAGCCTGGCGCAGGGCTTAAAGCTGGGAGGGGAGGGGAGCCATCATCGTGCAGCTTGGGGACCCCTGGTTCTGCAATCCTGGTAAGTGGGAACTGGAAGGGCCTGCTCTTTGTTTGGTAATGCATGTTTCTAGCCCTGTAGAGAGAGAGGTGCTCTACTGGCTTTATTTCACTACGTGTACATAATGGTGCGAAAGAAGCACTCTTGTGGGAGCTTCAAGTGGCCTGGCTGTGGGTGGTATGTCCTCAGGCTACGCTTGGAACCAGGGGGCAGTCCTGGGTCTAAGCAGCTAGCAACTTCACTTCCAGCTCGGGGTCTGGGAGAGCCGGCCCGCAGGAGCTGGAGGCAGAGGGTGCTCCACCTGACCTGGGGAGGCCAGGTGGACGGTGTGCTGGACAACAGGAGCCGTCCTCCCTCCCAAGCATCTCCCAGCCCTCCAAGGGCTGCAGTTGCAGGCGGGGTGGGGTGGGGTGCTAAGAGCAGCCCAAACTGAATAAACATCCACTTCTCCAAGAAAGAGACTTGCAGTAATGCATTTGGAAAAATGCCTCCAGTTTAAAAAAAAAAAAAAAAGGCTTTAAAAGAGATCTTTATTATCTCAGTATGGGAATAAGACTGGTGAATTGAGAATCCATATGAAACCAATTTCATGCAATTTTGTAGCCACGTATAATTTGTATGCGTGTGCATAATTGCTTTCAAATGCAGGTCCCCGTGGCTCTACGGGCACTCCTGACTCTGCAAGCAATGTGCACACCTCAGTTAGTGGACAATGGATTTTCCTTCAGAGGCAGATGGGCTCCTCTCGTTTCTAGGTTTAAAAACTGGTAGTAACAATTATATTTCAAGAGAGAAAAGTGATTAATGTTCAAGAGGGCAGGAACTTCAGCTGTGGTAGTTATTGCTTTCCCAGAGTTTTGTTTATTATGGCCTGAATGAATCCAGGCTGTGCATTTGCTTTAATGGGCTGACGATTCACTCACAGTTTATGAAAGCTTTTGGGAAACAAAGGAAATAGGCCCATCTTGGTGTTTGCTAGAAAAGCAAATTCACATGCTAAAGGTGATGCTGCTATCTTGGGTTTTATCTTGTCTTTTACTTTCTCTTTTAGTCCCTCTGAATGACTGCTTTTAACTCAGGACAGGAGGATTTGTTCCAATGACTTAGATTAGGAAACAATCTAATCACAGAGAAATGATTTAGGTACCGGTTCTTAGGTCCCAGAAATCAACTTGCAAGTATATACCTGCAGTAGATTTAGTGTGTGGAGTGTTGCACTGATAGATTTCTGGACAGTTTATGTCATCTGTGGAAACTGGCTCTCCTTACTCTTATCAGAAATTGTAACAGGGTTAGGGCCATTGTGGGTGACATCTCTGCTCACACGTAGAGCTGGTCTCCTCAGGAGAGTTCCTGGGAAGTGGCCTGGGAATCTCTTGGGTGTCACCTAATCTTGAACAGCTGCAGGTTGCCAGTGACCACAAATTAATGGGGAGATAAGAACTTCCAAGTAGAGACTTTGGCAGGCATGGAGGACAAAATGTGCTTTGATTGCAGACACACAAGCTGTCACAACTCCCATTCTTTGGAAAGAGACATAGATTCAATAATTACAAGCTATCAAAAGTTAGTCACGAGAAGTCCTAAACCCTGAGAAGGCAACGGTGGCATTCCTGTCCCTGGAGATCTTTCATATTCTTAAAAGGCAGCATAACCGGATGTTTCAGTGGTTTGCATGGGGTCCTCCCTGAGACAACACACAAGACCAGAGTGCCCTGATCTGGCCTGATTGCACGATTTCTCGAGACCACCTGGGGAGTGAATAGGCCTGTAGAATCTGGTTCTCCCTCGATTCCTGAATCCTTGTTGCAAGCAGAGTCTGGAAAACCTGAGTGGTATTGGTTTGGAAACAGTGTCAACAGTTCACTTCCAAAAGGTAGTTTCCGATGTGGATATACAAACTATGGGGCAAATCTAAGCCATCTGATATTAAAACATAGACTGTGGGGCTTCCCTGGTGGTGCAGTGGTTGGGGGCCGCCTGCCGATGCAGGGGGCACGGGTTCGTGCCCTGGTCCAGGAGGATCCCACGTGCCGCGGAGAGGCTGGGCCCGTGGGCCATGGCCGCTGGGCCTGTGCGTCTGGAGCCTGTGCTCCGCAACGGGAGAGGCCGCAGTGGTGAGAGGCCCGCGTACTGCAGAAAAACCCCCAAAAACATAGACTGTGAGTGGGGCTGTCTGCTTAATAATGTCAAGTCTCCCTGGCAGCCACATGGCTAAGCATTTCCTTCCTGGAGGTGGTTCCTTTTGGAAAAGATGGGAGTTCTGCCAGTAAAGAGCTAGGGCAAAATTTTGAGAGGGCAGAATTTTGAAGCATGTGGCAAAGGGATTAGATAAGAAAAGACCAAGAGAGAGACTTGAGCAGCAGGTGGCCAGGCAAACCACCAGGAACCAGGTGTACCTCCTGCCCACAGGGTCTCAGGGAACAAGTCAACTGGTAGACCTCTTGGAGCCGGCGGTCTCAAGACAAATGCAAAAGCATGGCAAATTACCATCAAATGCAGAGGCATTTTGGTTGGTCCCTTGGCGGAAATTTTCTCCCACAGGCCCCTTCTAACATAGCGGACGGTCGTGCCTGCAATCTGGAACTCTCCGGGGAGCTCTATCTTCCAGTCACTGTTGATGGATCTCTTGCTGGAGTCTTTGAGAGCTAGAAAGAAAATGGAACACCATGGAATCGGGGGAGTCAGTCTGTCTTTGAAGGGAGTCAGGGTGTCCTGAGCAGTGGGTTAGAGGTCTCACTCTCTACCTCCACAGGGGAGAAGAGGGAGGCCTGCAGTGAGAGAAAGGGAGCTTTCTTTGAGAACAGAAGCCTGGCTCACAGGTAGAGAACAGCTCCTGACCCCAGGACCCTCTGAGAGAGAGCTGTCGTGACTCCTGCACCTCTTGAGCATGGGCCGCTGTCTCAGAATCAGCTCACTCCGTGGGGGGTGCGGGGAGGAGCGCCAGAGAATGGAGACAGCCACAGCCCAATCACATTTCACGAGATTTACAGAGTAGGGGGTTTTCCACCGGATGAACAGATTCTATTTTAACGTGTCCAAGGCTATAAAACAGGATTTGTAGCTTTAGCAAAATTCATCCTTCATTTTACTCTTACCCACCTGGGGCTTTTTAGAGGACAGACTAACTCCAATGCCCCTCAAGGATTTGATAGCCCTGGATTAGTAAAGCAGATGCTCCTTCAAGAAACAAGTGTCATTCTACCAAACACGAGCGTCTGGAAGCCTGAGCTGCCTACAGGCGTGGCAGTAATAGTGAGCTGATGTCTTGTGGGTGGTGGGGGCCCTCCCACCCTCAGCTTTGTGGCCTTTGCTGGGTTCACATTTTGCTCTCTCACACTCCGTACAAAGTGTGTTGGAACTGACAAGGAATAGACATCTTGCTGATTGACCATAGCAAAGATTTGGTTTTCCACACAAGCTATTATTATCTGAGTGCTCACCAGTGACTTTCTTTGTTGTTTCCTCACTTAGGTTTTAGAGTCATGTGGTTCTCATGAGGGAGCATTCTGCAGTGAAATTCTGTTTTTTTGTGCTGTTTTGTTATTTAGGAAAGAAAGAAATAACTAGAACCTACTCTGGCATTTTGGAGGAGGTGGCAAATGAAAATGGGTGACAGTAAGTCTTCATGTCACTCAAAAAATAAAACTTTCCGTGCACCCCAAGTCCAATGCCATGCTCTCTGCCAGTGCAGCTAGAGTCCCCTGAGAACCAGATGCTCTCAATCACCTTGGGACCCTGCTCAACCCACAATCAGTGAAATCAGGTTCTATCCCATTCCCTACTCTCTGCTTATGAGGCCAGAAATATTAATAAAATGCCCACATTTAATACCAATTTTGGATAATGAGACTTGAAACCCAAAAGTGGTTTCGGTTAACCCTGAGTCCACGAGCCCCTGGCTGGGTTAGGACCTGGTGGGTCGAGTCCTGGTCAGGCCACAAGCAGCTGGGGGATGCTGGCCTCCACTTCCTCGTCTGCAGGACACAATGGTCCCAGCAGGCTCACCTGGCCAGTAAGGGGGAGGTGCATGCTCAGGACTCTGTGCTTACAGGAACCGCCAAGAGAAACCGAGGGACCTGGGAAGGGCTGCTTTCCAGCAGGATGGCTTCCAGGAGGGATTTCATACTCAGGGTGGCTGCCCAGTGAGTGGCTGGGGATTACAGGACTCCAGGGAAGGCTTCGAAAAGAGAAAGCTCTACCACTTAGAATCGAATGCTTCCCTTCAAGAAATTCTGCCTACTATCGGGATTTCCTGGCTACTGGAAGGAAGTGAGACTGTTGGGATACTCACAATTTCTGAGCCTTTTTCTCTTCCTCAGCCACTGCCTTCAAGTCCCCATTTAAGGGGCATATTCTCTGGTTTAGCTCCTCCATATGCTTTTACCCACTTAACCTTCCCAACAACTCTCTAAGGTAAAGGATTATTTTCCTTTTTTCACAGATGTGGAAATGGGGGCACAGAGAGGTTAAGTAACCTGCCTAAAGTCACACAGCTATTACGTTGTCATGTGGAGACCTGAACCTAAACACACCAAGCTCCCACATTCTTTAGGTTATAGCATCAGTCTAGAGTTTTATGACAGACACTGAAATGTGCAAATGTCATATTCTCAAAGAGAACAAATTCCAAGCTCAAATAGCTGTAGGGGGTGTCTCACGTTCTACATACCTTCATAAAAATAACTAAACTTCCGGTTTTCCACAGCTTCCAGTGAACTAATAACCTAAAAATACGTTTGGTCATGTTAGCTACTCGGGTATCTAGGCTAAAGCTGTATGGATGTTCATTGTTCTTTCAATTTCTCTGAAGGTTTGGAAAATTGTTTCTTGCACATGCATATGTAAATCTGGTTTTCAGAATCAGTACGGGCTGGTGGGAAGTAGCAGACAAACAAATGAGGGAACAGACACCTTTAAGAAAAGCCTCAGTAGGGGCTTCCCTGGTGGCGCAGTGGTTAAGAATCCGCCTGCCAATGCAGGGGACACGGGTTCAAGCCCTGGTCCAGGAAGATCCCACATGCCATGGAGCAACTAAGCCCGTGGGCCACAACTACTGAGCCTGCACTTTAGAGCCTGCAAGCCACAACTACTGAAGCCCGTGCACCTAGAGCCCGTGCTCTCCAACAAGAGAAGCCACGACAACAAGAAGCCTGCACACCACAACGAAGAGTAGCCCCTGCTCACCGCAACTAGAGAAAGCCTGCGTGCAGCAACGAAGACCCAACACAGCCAAAAATAAATAAATTAAATAAAAAAAAGAAAAGCCTCAGTAAAAACAAGTCAGGGAAGCACAGGGAGCAGACACATCCCTACACCAATCCCTCACCTTTATCTGAGGGCCTTGTAGCTGGTGATGGAGGCACAGCTCCTGCCCTTGGGAGCTCAATGTTTGAAAGGGAGACTGGTGAGAAGACAGATAAACACGATACACTTCCAGAAGCTCAGTGACAGAGGCCAGTCTGGGGCCTGGGCACAGTCGTGTGGGCAGAGACTGGGGCAGGTGGGGAAGGGCTTCTGAAGGAGGAGCCCTGAGCTGAGACTGAAAGAAAAGCAGGGAGAAGAGGTGGCCTGGAGCGTGTGGGCAGCTTGGGCTGTTGCTCCTTGCCTCCTTGTTAAGCTCAGTTTCTGTGCAGGATGGTGGAGGGAGAAAGGTGCCCTGCCCCGTGTGGAGAAGCAAGTGGAAGGTGAAGGAATACTGGAAGTCTGATTGGGAAGAGGAGGTGACAGAGAGGGGCTATGGAGGTGGAGAAGGAAAGAGAAGGCTCACTGTCATTGTCATTGGGGTGGGGACACAAGCATGTTGAGAACCCTTGAAACTGAGAATCAGAGAGATGAGCAGAATGAGTTTCTGTAAAGCTGTCTGCTGACCGCCGTCATACTGGGGTCACCCCACAGAACTCATTTCCCACACAGAGACCAGGGGCACATTGGGGTGGCCCTCTCCTCCTGTCTCAGCCCACGCGTGTGCCCCAGTCGACTCCTGCGTTCAGTGCCCTAGGCTGGGCCCTGGCCTTTTTCTGTCTTAGGGCTTCTGTGAACATCTAGTGTGTTGCTGCCTGCCATCTCTCTCTCCTTCTGCAAGTAACAATGCCCAGAGAGCTTTTGGGGATGCGTTCTTCCCCCAGTCACATGGGGCTGACCCCAAACTCCACCCCAGCTCCAGGAGTGCGTCCATCACCCAACCCTGGAAGGTAAGAGTCAATTCTAAGACTTTCATTCACCTTGGGAAGAAGGAGCTTTCTTTCCACAGGTTGCCCAGAGACTTGATATAAGTCTTGCCAGTACGTGGCAAGAGGCCCCTAGATTAAAGTCAACTGAGAAAGGACAGCAGTGCCAGGACAGAGACTCTATTTCCCATAATATCATTTTAAGCCCCTGGATCCAGCAGTGTCTGAAGCCAATAACACAGAAACTGAGAACTGGGTTTAGCTTTCACATGTCACATTTGGAGGTTGGTTTTTAAAAAATACTAACCATGATGGGGCCAGGGCAGGCTGAGAAAGCAGATTACTAGTATGGATTCCTAGAAATCACGCTAGGATCCTCACTAATGTCAGCTTAGTACCCCCTGAGATTCAGAAGGCCCGGTATACTCTATCCAGGCTCTCCTGGGCCTCGCTCCTGTCCGGCGCTTTGTTCAGGATGTGCGGCTCTTTCTCACTTGGCCTTGTTTCTAAGGTGCTCTAAAAGGACTTTATTGGATTATAAACGGAAAACCACCCCGCCTCCGTGCCAAAAGTCAAACACCTGTGAGGTCAAGAGTGGGAAGGACTGGAAAAAGTCTAGGAGGGCACACCTGGGGCCGATTATAAACCCATCCACAGAAATGCCTCGCAGAGGTGTGGGGGCTGCCTGGGGAAGCGCCACTTCTGCCGGCAGAGGCACTCGCTGTGAGTGACACAGGAGACAGACGAAGACCCCGCTGGGCCTGGTGGCATGCCACCCTCTCACCACCAGGGGAATGTCCTGCTTGGCAGTAGGGGTTGGGGGAGGCGACATTTCAGGAGGCGGCTCGCAGGGTGGGTGGGGGAGGCCGTGGAGGAGTGAGTATGGTCAGAGAAGGGGGGAGGGCAAATGAGAGAGGCAGGCAGTGGCTCACCGGCTCTTCCAGAAAAGGCCAGCAGCAGGATGGGGAGGAACACGCCAGACAGTGCAGTGCTGGTGGCAGGCTCTTTGGGGAAAGCAGCCTAGATTTATAGTGCTTGTCAGTATGCAAGGTGTAAATGTGCCCCCATGACAGGTTTCAAGTTATCCACGTGAGCTCTGTGAAGGCAGAGATGGGAAGAGATGCGAACCGTGACCTCTCCCATCCACATACTGCTGCTGGGCACTCCCAGGACTTCTGAAGTCACCTGTCTTTGCAGTCACCTGACCCCCAGGTCTTGGCCTGGGGCTGCTGAATTGGCAAAATCTCATACTGTCACAGCCTCAGGGTATGTGTGTGGTCGGGGTCGGGGCTCTCATGGTTCCAGAAAGCATCTACTTTGCTTGTCCAAGCTCTGCGGCCGCCATCTGCATGACGGCTGCAAAATTCCAGGCACCCGAGTCTCAGCTTTACAACTGCCACTTGACCCCTCGTCTGAAAGCCGGAGCCCCTTCCTCAGGACAGTGTGATCGTGATGACGCCCCTTCATGCATTTTGCAGTGAGATGAAAACTCAGAGGCAGAATTATAAGTAACAGGCCAGCAGTTCCAAGAATCATGGGGATCACTGCAAGCCTGCTGACTCTGGGGTGAGTCATTTAGTCAGCAGGATTCAAAATTTGCAGGTTGCCGTGGTCCATGCTGAGAAATCAGAACTTCCTGCTAAAATTGGAGTTTAGCACCTGACATCCCTTCAAAAGGGTAAGACTGCAGCCTCAGAAGGTCTGTTGGAACATCAAAATCTGAACATCACTGACAGTGAATTGATAGGTTCAATGTGGAGTCTGATGAGAAAACCACCTTGTGGGGCCATGTCAGCCCCAAAGAGAGAGTGTGCTGGTCAGTCCTGGCCCATCTGTAGCGGCCTCCACCCCGGAGCAAGCTTCACAGAACAGGGTCTGTGAGAGCCGGGGAGGCCGAAGCTGCGGGGCCCGTCTCGTGCACCAGTCCTTTCCAAGGCCCTATACGTAGTGTATTCTTTCCCGTAAAGAAGGCCTCCCGGGCTTCCCTGGTGGCGCAGTGGTTGAGAGTCCGCCTGCCGATGCAGGGGACACGGGTTCATGCCCCGGTCCAGGAAGATCCCACATGCCGCGGAGCGGCTGGGCCCGTGAGCCATGGCCGCTGGGCCTGCACGTCTGGAGCCTGTGCTCCGCAACGGGAGAGGCCACAACAATGAGAGACCCGCGTACCGCAAAAAAAAAAAAAAAAGAAGGCCTCCCAAATTAAATAAGTTTTGGGCCCCAGAAATTCCCGTTCCTCTCCATCCTTTGGCATCAATGGTATGTGCAAGCCCCCTTCGTCTGTAAGTATTTTGAGATTAGTTTATATTTGAAATTAGAATTTTTAGGCCTAGAAACTCAACAGGGGCCATTAAGATGATTACAAATGCTCTGCTTTGATAGGGAAATATAAAGTTAAGAACAAAGGGAATTCCTGAGCGACTTGATTCTATCTGTAATGTCTGTAGTTCTGATTTGCTGGGGAGGATATTTTCACTTGCTGATCCTGCCTCAGTCAGAGGGTGGATGTTTTAAACCCTGTCACAAATATAGCAGCACTTGCTTTTGTGTGTGTTGCTTAGGAGCCCTCAGAAGCCTCTCAACAGCTGGAGAGACTTCTGCAGGGATGAAGATGGCACACGCTCTCCCTTGCTACCACAGCAGAACCAAACCTCCTCAATGGCCTGGAATGTGAGGTCATATGGTGACCGTCTGTTTCCCTCAGGGCCCTTCTATCTCTCTGTGGACATTTATACAATGTCCCTGTAGTTCCCAGCACTGTGAGAGATCCTGAGCCTTTCCAGGGAGTAGGG
This sequence comes from Phocoena phocoena, assembly GCF_963924675.1. NCBI lineage: Eukaryota > Metazoa > Chordata > Mammalia > Artiodactyla > Phocoenidae > Phocoena > Phocoena phocoena. The sequence continues at coordinate 126,108,754 of NC_089220.1, read as the reverse complement.
AGGGGGCATTCCTGCTGGGCTGGCTCGGCTCCTCTCTGGAGCTGCCTGGGGGCAGGCACAAGAGCTCGGATCCTGTCTGCATGCCCACTCCCTGCATGGCGCTGTGAAGAAGCCAGGCTCCTTTCTGTCTCTCTCCCTCCTGGATTCCACTGGAAGACTTGACCCACGTTCAACCTACTTCTAATCCTGGCGTTGAGTCAGCTCCTTTTATTTCCACTCGGAGTTCTGCCAGCTCTGCTCTCAGCTATGGATGCAAACTGCAGAGGCATTTCCTGTTCCAGGTGGTTTTGAGCAGAAAGCCAGGCAGCATGGGTTGAAGGTAGGTGGGGTGAATTCTTTAGGAACTGCTCCCGCAATGTGAGAGTAATTCAAAGTTACACAGGGTTGACTTCCAAAGCACCCAGCCCCGAGTGGAAACAAGGCTTGTTGAGCTAACTTTAGAAATGTAACAAGCATGGACCACCTTCGGATTTCCCTTGTGCACACACCAGACCCTGCGATTTCCAGATAAGAGGACAGAGGCTGGCTCCAACCTCCCAGGGAGGTCCAGTGCTTCTGGGGAGCTGAGAATTCATCCTGAGACATTCAACCAATCTCTTCGGGATGGACATCTGCTTCTCTGAAATCCACACACCAAAGCAGTAGCAATGGGCAGGTTTAACATATGTTCTCCAGTGAAAAATCGTCCCCACTCCATCTCTGGCTGTGACTGACACCTCAGAGCAATTCTGGGAGGCTCCATGAGTTGCAGCAGACCCAGCTGCAGTGAGGAGCTTGGACAAGCTGCTGAACTCCTAGAGTCTCATTTTCCTCCTCTGTGAAATAGGCACGTCAATTCTCTGCAGTACATTGTGGGGTTAGGGGTCAGGTCTGCAAAGCAGAGCAGGGCTCAATGACTGGGAGTCACAACGTAGATGTCACTGTTATTATTGGAATGTGTGGCCCCCAGGCTTCAGGAGCTGAGAGGGACCACCGTGAGAGCTGGCTCCCCGGGCACCATCCACTAGTTGTTATTTTTTGGCCCTAAGATGGGTTCCAGTGAAAAGTCATTTTTACTACAGGAATTAGGTGTTGAGTGATCTAAGAGATTCTGACATCCCTCTGTCATTCTTATATAACGCAGAAACATAGAAGTAAAAATAATGTTCCCATTTTCACCAGATACCTTGGGCTGGAGGAACAGTGCTGGGAAGTCTCGGAGGGCAGGACTGGAAGCTGAGGAACTTATTTGCAGGGCACCTACTGGTGCTTTATGGAAGGGCCAGTAAGTCGACCTTGGAATTGCCCCAGCACCTGAGATACTGGGATCACAATTTTTGAATATGATAAGGGTCAAAGGTGATGTCAGACTCCCACAGAGGCCCAGTGCTTCTGGGGAGCAGGAATGTCATCTCCAGGTCTGGGAGGGCCAGTGTACCAGTTGGAAACGCTAACTTTGGGGGTGACACTGGGTGATGGGGCTCTGAAGCAAATGCTGGTAAACTTGACCAAATTTCCTGAGGTGGGCAGAAAGGAGGGGGACTCTTTGAGAATTTAGTAAAAAGGCCACGACTTTGAAGAAGGTGCCGAGAGCAGCACAAGGCCCAATTTCGAAAAGCATTTACAAGCATTGTTCTAGTTGTAGAACAACAGCTGGGACAGTTTCAGAGAACAGTGCCAGGCGGGACTGGGCCAGCGTCCATGCCGGGGAGGTGGAGAAAACCACGGACGGGGCTGATGAAAACTGACATGGATGTCAACCCGAAGGACAGCAAGGTCCTAGGCTGGCAGCAGGAAAAGCAGCGGCCATTATGGCCTCCAGGACACAGGTGGATGGGAGGCAGGTAAGAGAGTTGGGAGGAGGGGGCAGGGCTACCTGAGCTCTCTTGGGGTTACTTTGGGGGACTTAGGCTATCCCAATTCCTCACAACTTCTTTCACTCACTCTTCTGTCACCTGCTTTCCTGTCCGAAGCTGGTGGTTCCTACTCACCCCTTCCCCTCGCCCCTCATCTACCTTGGGGATGGCTGCACTTGAGCCAAATATGACAGCACTGTTTGGTCCATGCTGATTACTCATAGCATTACACCTAAAATATGGGTATAAAACCAATGGCTTGAGAGCACCCCTTCAGCATTTTGCTGAACCAAATTAGCAGCCTGATTGTCCAAATCAATGCTCAGAACATAAACTATGAGTCAAACCATTTTTTGTTTTACCCAGAAAACTGTGGGCAGGTTTATCTTCCACCACGCGAATCCTTCGAGCTCCAGCTGGAATGATAGCAGCTTCAATATAACCTGTAGTGACAGATAACACACAGGTGAGCCGACCAGACCTCTACCCTCCATCAGAGGGCCCGCAGCACCCCCCCACCAAAACCCACACTGCTGCACCCCCATGGTAGTTTCAGAGCCCGCAGGCTTGCAGAGCTCTGAGAAATCAAAACAGTCAAGAAGTGTGCTAGGGCCAGAATCTCCTGGCTGCCCAAATTCCAGAGAGCACCACTTGCATGTATTATGAGTTGAACTGTGTCCTCCCACCCCCAAATCCATATGATGAAGTCCTAACCCCCAGGACCTCAGAATGTGACCTTACTTGGAAATTGGGCTGCTATAGATGTAATTAGTTAAGATGAGGTAATACTGGCGTAGGGTGGGCCCCTAATCCAATATGACTGGTATACTTATAAAAAGAGGAAATCTGGACACAGACATGTACACACGGAGAACGCCATGTAAACATGAAGCAGAGATCGAGATGATGCATCTTACAAGCCAGAGACTGCCAGAAAACCACCAGAAGCTAGAAGAGAGGCACGGGACAGATTCTTCCTCACCTTCACGAGGCGCCAACCCTGCCGACAACTTGATCTCAGACTACTAGCCCCCAAAACTGTGAGACAATAGGTGTCTCCTGTTTATGCCACCCAGTTTGTGGTACTTGGTTACAGCAGCCCTAGCAAACTAAGAGCCTGGAGTTCTTTGTGAAGAGCACCTCCCTAGAGAACGGGTGTAGAGTGCCCCTGGCTGTGTCATCTATTGGATTCCTTCACTCTTTGCTGTACTTTGAACTTTTTCCTGATTCCATGGGATGACAGCAGAAGCTAGGCTACTTGCCCTATGACAAAACCACTGCCTCAATACTGGGTACCATTTCCTGCTTTCAGTGCCATTTGGGTGTTTCTGCAACCGTTGCAGTATGTACTTTTGTCCATTTCCTTGAGTATTTCCAAGTATAATGGGGTCCCTCAGAGGCCAGGGTCTTCTGCCCATGCTCTGACCCCACATGTGCCCAGAATGGCAGGTGGTTAGGATTCAGGAGGAAATGATTGAGGCTGCCAGGGAGGAGGTCAGGGGCTGGCTGATGCCTGGTTAACTGGGCAACTGTGTCAATTAATGAGTCCAACATAATGGTGAGATTCTGAAATGCAGGCTGGTAATCATTTTGTTTTGGCTTACATTTGGGTTTTAGACAAAGGTAATGTGCATTTGCTTCAGTGATTTAGATGATGATACCAAATTAGATGATAAATCCTACCCCTGTGGTTCCCAAATGTGATCATCAAAATCAGCAGGGGAGTTTTAAAAATGAGAGATTTCTGGGCCCAGGTATGTAGAGATTATGGAAATATCTATTTTGAGGAGTTTATTTCCTCATTTTCTCATAGTAAAAATGGCTTTATTTTCATTATAAATATAGTACATGATAATCCAAACCACAAAAGGGGAAAAACTAAAACCAACCTATACAACAATGCACCAAGAAAATTACCCATATTTTTGATGACCAGCCTTTTCAGCATCTCTTAATGCATATAAACATACACACATCATTTTATGCCAATAGGGTACTATATATGGTTTTAAAAGATCAGGGGTAACTTTAAAATAATTAAAGAGTTTTGCTAGGCAATGTGTGCCCAAGGTGTAAAATTCAAAAGTTATAAAAGGATATAGTAGAAAGTAGATTGATCTGATAAGATACATCCTGTAGCTGGCTGTCTTTCCAACACTCTTATCGTTTACAATAATTTGTTATTTTTTGGCTAGGTTTCTATGTAGCTAACTGAAATGTGCTCATATGACAGTTTTGTTTCTTCCTTTCTGATCTTTATGCTTTGGATTTCTTCTCCTTTCACCATTCTGGTTGGAACTTACAAAACCACGTCGTATGCCACATGAGATAGTGGCATCCTTGTCTTATTCATGATGTTGGAGAAACGCATCCAGAGTTTTCCCACTGAAAATGATGTCAGCAGTGAGAATGTGATAGGTATCATTTATCAGGTTAGGGAAGTTTTCTTTTACCCTAGTATGTTAAGAGCTTTTGTTATGAAGAGGTATTGAAGTTAATCAAGTGCTTTTTTGCATCTACTGAGATCATCATATTGTTTTTCTCCCAAACAATACAAAGACTTCAGAGCAGTTTAACTGTAATCACACTTGTCATGGCTAACATGGTGTGTGGGTCGGTATCTCAGTCTTGTTTTTCCTTCACCAATACATTTTAGTTCATTGTTATTTTTTTTTCTGGTGTTTTCCTGTAAACCTTTAATTATATTTATATTTCTATTATTTGACTTAGCTGTAAGTAAAATATTTTAATCTCTGGATATTAAAAGATGAGGAAATCAGCATAAGTATACCACCCTCCACTCTCTTACACCCCTCTTCAACTTTTACTGAATCATTCCTACATTGTATTAGTTTATGACATTTATCTTTTGGTCTCTAAGATAATTCCTGCAGTTGTTTTAGTTTTAGTTCTAAAAATTAATTTAATGTTTACTATGTGTCTTTTTTCCAGCTTTTCTGATAAATTCCTGCTTTCCTCAAGTTTGTTCTCTTTGAGATGGGCTCAAAGAAAATTACAGTTTCTGAATTGTAATATATTGAAAAAAAAATACTGTTCATTATCCTGATACTTGAATACCAGTTTGGCTGGTATAAGATCCTTGAGTCACACTTTCTTTCTCTGAGGCTATTATTTGAATTGTTCCATTGAATGCTAGTGTGGAAAAGTCTGAGTCCAATCTGATGTTTTACCTTTATTAGCTTACCTAAAATTTGGATCAGATACTCAAAAGATTCCTAACTCTAAAATCTAATAACTGTTAGGCTATTCATAGTTTTGTGTAACTTCTTCCTGGGACACAAAGCTATATTATTATTATTAGACTTAAAAATATATATATACTTATCAATTTGTTTGGTGTTCTTTTTTCAGGGATACCAAATTATTTGTGTTTGACTCCCCCCTTTTTTTCCATAGTGCTCATTTAATCTCTTATCCTTCTGATTCTTTGTTTCCATTTTGCTTTGCTCATTTTTCTTAGTCCCGTCCTCCATGCTTCTCATTGTGTTCTCAGCAGTGAGATTTCCTTTGCTTCCATGCAGACTTGGTTTCTGTGATGGACTCATTTTCTTCTTCTACACTTTTCCTCAGCTGAGTCACATTTCATCTCCCTTTGTTGCTTCACTGCTTATTCCTTGAGATCTCATATCTTATCAGTGAGTTCTTCTTTTACTGAGGGTATTATTTAATCAGTTTTTGGAATTTATGGCAATAATGTTTGGTCAAAATTTTCATCTTCTCCTTGGTAACATTTTGCTGGTGAGTTGTTTTAAATCAGTCATTTGTTCTCCTTGTCCCTTTTATCCTTTTCCTATTGCAGTATACGTGTGTTGATCCTGTACTCATTTTCTTTCTAAATTTATTACTAATTTTTAAGTGACACAGGTTCTAATTGTACCAGCTTCCTCTATGTTTGTGTGGGAGGAACAGGACAATGTTGTGGGCTAACAGAACTTTCCCTTAGTTTACAGTAAAATTTGTTAGGACATGGGTTTGTGTGTATCAGTGAGTTAATTTTTATGTTTGTAAACATTTATGTATTTTAAATTTACAGAAATATACATGTGTATTTTCCCATTATCAAAATTTTAATAATACAGGTAAATCTCAAGTCCCCTTAATCCCATTCCCCTGCCCTGTGGGAACTGCCACTATTAGTTTGGTATATATCCATTCAGATATTTTACTATTTATCCAAATATCTACACATATATAAATATGAAAATATCACATGGTATATTTTTTATTTATCTATATTTTATATAACTGTTAGGAATAACATTTATGACTACTGTATTATACTACAATTTTTTTAAAAAGCATGATGTGTCTTGGAAAGCTCTCCATGTGAGTATGTAAAGCTCTCCTTATTTTTCATTTAAATTGCTATGTAGTTTATGTCACTATGCCCCTACTGATTTAGGTTATTTCAAAATTGTCATTTAGAACATTTAGGTTGTTTCAAAATTGTCACTTTTGGAAACAATGCTGTATCGTGTATGAATAGGCACACAAAACCCCTCAATTAAATACCAGCAACCTATTCCAACAAAATAAAAAAAGATTATACACCATGATTAAATATAATTTATCCCAGGAATTCAAGGTTGGTTTAACATATAAAAAACAATCAGTGTAATTTATTCAAAAAAGGGCAAAACCCACCTGGTCATTTCAGTGGATGCAGAGAAAGCATTTGGCAAAATTTAATACTCTTCCATGATAAAAATACTCAACAAACTACGAATAAAAGGAAACTTCCTCAGTCTGATAAAGAGCATTTACAAAAACCCCACAGCTAATATCAAACTTAATGGTAAAATAATGCTTTCCCCCTAAGATCAGGAAGAAGCAAAGGATGTTCACTCTTGCTATCTCTACTCAACATTGTACTGGAAAGTTTTCTCTATGTCAATTAGGCAAGAAACAATTTTTTAAAAGGCATCCAAATTGGAAAGGAAGAAGTAAAATTATCTCGATCTGCAGATGTCAAGATCTTATATATAGAAAAATACTAGGGAAGCCACTAAAATCTGTTAGAACAGGTTCAGAAGGGTTGCAGGATATAAGATCAATATACAAAGATCAACTGCATTTCTATACATTAGGGGTAAACATTTCCAAATAAAATTAAGGAAACAATTAGACTTAAATAACATCAAAAAGAATAAAACGCTTAGGAATAAATTTAACAAAAGATGTGCAAGATTTCTACACCAAAGACTGCAAAAACACTGTTGAAAGATATTAAAGAAAATCTAAACAAATGGAACAACATTCCAGGTTCACGGATCAAAAGACTTAATATTGTTAAGATGGGAATACTTCAAAAGTGACTTACAGATTCAAAACAATCCTTACTAAAATTCCAGCTTGTTTTGCCCAAAATGACAAGATGATCCTCAAATTCATATTGAAATGCAAGGGACCCAGAATAGCCAAAACAATATTTAAAAAGAGCAAAGTTGTAGGAGTGACAATTCTTGCTTTCAAAGTTTTCTAGCCAGCTCCAATCATCAAGACAATGTGGTACTAGCATAAGGACAGATATTTCTATCGATGAAATATAATTGAGAGTCTAGAAATAAGTCCCTTATTGATTTTTTAAAACAAAGATGTCAAGAATATTCAATGGAGAAAGAATATTTTCAACAGTGTTGGGATAACTGTATATCTACATACAAAGGAATGAAGGCAGACTCTTACCTCAAACCATACAAAAAAACCCAATCTAAAATAGATCATGGACCTAAATCTAAGAGCGAAACTATAAAACTCTTAGAAGAAAACATAGGAGTAAATCTTTGTAACCTTAGATTAGGCAATGGTTTCTTAGATAGCAAAAGCACAAGCAAAAGCACAAGCACAATAAAGTGGATCATATCAAAATTTTAAACTTTGTGCTTCAAAGGACACCATCAAGAAAGTGAAAAGGCAAACTCATACACTGGGAGAAAATATTTGCAAATCATTTTGATGAAAGAACTGCATCCAGAGTATATAAAGAAAACTTACAACTCAATAATAAAGTGACAATCCAATTTAAAAATGGGTAATGGATTTTAATAGACATTTCTCCAAAGAAGATATATGAATGGCCAGAAGCACATGAAAAGATGCTCAACATCATTAGCCATTAGGGAAATACAAATCAAAACCATAATGTGATACCACTTCACATCCATTAGGATGCCTATAACAAAAATGATAAACAATAAGAAGTGCTGGAGAGGATGTGGAGAATTTGGAACCCTCACTTATTGCTAGTAGGAATGTAAAATGGTGCAGGCATATTGGAGAAGAGTTTGGTAGTTCCTCAAAAATAGAATTACCATATGACCTACCAATTCCACTCCTATGTATACACCCAAGAAGAATGAAAAATATATCCATGCAAAAACTTATACACAAATGTTTATGTCAGTATTATTCATTCTAACCAAAAAAGTAGAAACAACTCAAATGTCCATCAACTATTGAATGTATTTTTAAAATATGATATAACCATACAATGGAATATTGTTCAGCAAAAAAATAAAAAAGGAATGAAACATTGCTAGATGTTTCAAGGAAGAACCTTGAAAATACTATGCTAAGTTACAAAAGCCAGTCACAAAGGACCACGTATTATACGATGCGACTTATATGAAGTGTCCAGAATAGATAAATAGATGGACAGAGAAAGTAGTTGCCTAGGGCTGGGGTAGGAGGGAGATGGGGAATGACTGCTAATGGGTGTGGGGTTTCTTTCTGGGATGATTGTGGTCATGGCTGCAAAACTCTGTGCATGTACTAAATCCCCTTGAATTGCACACTTTAAATGGATGAATTTTATGATGTGTGAATCATATCTCTACAAAGGTACTAAAAATAATACTGCAATGAACAGCTCTTCACATGTCTTCTTGAGCATATAAACAATGTCATACCAGGCCAGCTGTGAGAATTGCTGGGTCAAACACACATGTAGTTTAAATGTTAAATGTACATCTAAATCGCCCTCCATTATGGCTTAACTAATATAGAAGTCAGCTAATACTACAGGAGAATACATGTTTATTCACAGGCTTCTTAATACTTGATATTATCAATCCTCTGGATATTTGCTAGTTCAAGATGTGAAAAATTGTTACATCATAAATATAATTTGTTTTTCCCTCATTATCAATGTGGCCGTGCATCTTAGCACATATTTATCGGTTGTTCGCATTCACTCTTCAGTTAACTGTCTTGCTCATAAGTGTTGCCCATTTTTCTACTGGCTTTTTGTTTTGATTTAATTGATAAGCAGGAGTCTTGGAAATATATGTTAATATCTATTAATATGTATTTAATACATTTTAGACTCAAACTCTTTACTCCCTAGACTTGTTGCACACATTTTTTTCTGTCATTTGTCATTTGTTTATGGTGCCTTTTATTACAATAAAAGTCATAGTTTTAATATTTGAGATCTTCTTTTTGTTTTCTGATTGCTTCTTCTCATGACATTCTGTATTGGTTTTATGCATAAACTCACTTCTCAAATCTAAGAATAGTTAATAGAGATTTTGAACTTCTATTATTTGAGTTATCTTGCTTTTCCCATGGGTTATCTTTTCAGTTATCTTGGTCTTTCCCATTTGTGTTGCAGACTCTTTCAAGAAGGATGCCACAGATGGGTTGTCTCTATATATAGTAGCCCCTTCATCTGCAGTTTAGCTTTCTGTGGATTTAGTTACCTGTAGTTAACTACAGTCCAAAAATATTAAATGGAAAATTCCAGAAATAAACAATTCATAAGTTTAAAATTGCATGCCATTTTACTAATGTGATGAAATCTCACACAGTCCCACTCCATCCTGCCCAGAACATGAATCATCCCTTTGTCAACCATATCCTGCCTGTTAATCACTTAGTAGCCATCTCAGCTATCAGATTGACTGTTGTGGTATCACAGGGCTTGTGTTCAAGTGACCCTATTTTACTTAATAACAGCCCCAAAGCGCCAGAGGAATGATGCTGGCAACTCGGATGTGCCAAAGAGAAGCTGTAAAGTGCTTCTTTAAGTGAAAAGGTGAAAGTTCTAGACTTAATAAAGAAAGGGAAAAAAAGTTATATGCTGAGGTTGCAAAGATCTATGGTAAGAACGAATCTCCCATTTATAAAATTGTGAAGAAGGAAAAAGAAACTTGTGCTAGTTTTGCTGTTGCACCTCAAACTGCACAAGTTATGGCCATGGTGCGTGATAAGTGCTTAGTTAAGATGGAAAAGACATTAAATTTGTACCATAAGGTATTTTGAGAGAAAGACCACATTTACATACATTTTATTACAGTATATTGTTATAATTGTTCTATTTTATTATTAGCTATTGTTAATCTCTTACTGTGCTTAATTTATAAATTAAACTTTATCACAGGTATGTATTTGTAGGAAAAATGCATAGTATATATAGGGCTCCGTACTATCTATGCTTTCAGTCATCCACTGGGGATATTGGAAGTTATCCCCCAGGGATAAGAAGGGACTATTGTATATGGGCGGTGTTTGCTGATGGTCAGGAGTGGCTTTCAGTTAGGGGGCAGGGAGTGTTTTATGTGTTGGCAACCGAAATACCAGAATGCAGAAAAGTTTGCTATAGGTGATGTGTCACGATGCTGGCCACCAAATATTTCCAGGTCTTTCTCTGGAATCATGGTAGGAATGCATTTCCTTGCCCTCTTAAGATTGTGTGACCATGTAACTTACTTTGACCCTGAAAATGTGGGTGAAAGTGATGTGTACATAGAAGCTTTAAGAGCACCAGCACCTGATTTGCCATGTTCCCTTTTTCCTGCCAAGGTGACTGTGGCAGTGTGTGGACAATAAAATCTCTGTCAGCCCAGATCCACGAGTGGTTACGGTATGCAGAGCCTCCTGCCAACCCATGCTGGACATGCAGCGTGAGCAAGAAATGAACTTTTGTGTTAAGCCACTGATTTGGGGGGTATTTACATTGTGTTTTGTTTGTTTGCTTGTTTACCACAGCAAGACCAAGTCTATTTATTCTGATTCAAACACATATGAACATCCACTTGAGGTGTCCTTGTTCTCCCTAGATCTTTTAAAAAGTTCCTGTTTCAGTGGGTGGGGGTGGGCAAAATGGGTGAAAGGAGTCAAAAGGTATAAACTTACAGTTATAAAATAAATAACTCATGGGATGTAATGTACATCATGGTAACTGTGGTTAATAATAGTGTTGCATATTTGAAAGTTGCTAAGAGAGTAAATCTTAAAAGTTCTCATGCCAAGCAAAGAATTCTGTAACTATGTATGGTGAAAGATATTAACTAGACTTACTGGGGTGATTATTTCACAATACATACAAATATAAAATCATTATGTTGTACATATGAAGCCAATATAATGTTGTATGTCAACCATATCTCAATTAAAAATTCAATGGTCTTTGATAATGGAAAAAAAAAAAGTTCCTGTTCATTCATTTAAAAGTGATCTTGAGAAGCCAAGGAGATAAACACCTGTGTTCAACCAGCCATTCTGCATGGAAAGTTTAGCGGGGTCCTTTAGTCTTGATAGCAAATGTTTTGGTGTTGTTACTACAGATCCAGCCTCGGACACTTACAAATAAATGTTCTACTTGAAGACTTCACAGGTGGCAACATAGTCCGGTTCAAGTTGTTTACTTCTTGTGCCCTGATCCATCCTGATTCCCAAGCAGGACGACTTCTTGAACCAGATGGGAGTGTGGTCCTCCAGGGGATCCCTTCCAACCACCTCTGACTTAGAGGAAGCAGCAGCACTAACGTGCCCACACAGTCCCTGCACTGTCCTTATAGTGTGAGGCAAGGTTTTTTGATTAAAAATAGTTTTTGCTCCAGGAATGCTTCTCTACTTAAAAAGGGTGGCCACAAAAAAACATCTTTGAGAATCACAGCACTGGATTTTGTACCATAAATTTCTCTTAGAGAAATCCATTTCTTCTGGGGGAGTTTGAAGAATTATTGGATTCCAGGCATACAGATTGTGAATTATCAAAAACGAAGACAAAATTGTCTGAGTTCAGTGGTGATTAAAACCTTTTTTGGTTTTAATCTCCACTTAAAGCACAAAACTGACCTGGGAACAGGATCTGCTTGGGGAGCTGAATTATTCTCTGAGAGCTACTGCTGTTACAAGGACTTTTCCTATTTTGTGACTAACAAACCCTGGTGTTAGCATCACCAGGCTGCAGAATCTAAGGCAACAGACATATTCGCCAGGGTCCAAATTAGTTAATTTTCCACATTCCACAGCAAGGGGCATCTGCAACTAGTGCACGCTCACCATGCCTATTTTTAAGCTTAAATTTGGCACAAGTAGCAACACTGAAAAGGTACCTGTTTCCTCTCCTTTCTCATATACCCTCTGGGGCAGAGGCAGATGAACAGTAAAGAGCTCAGGGTAGACACACATCTCAGGTGTGGCACATCCTCAGGTGAACCCTGAACAATGGGTCAGGTCATTGTTGTGCCTGGGCTCTGCTAACCTTTCTTTCTAAGATGAGCCTCTCTGCTCAAGATATGGAGGGAAGCAATGAAAGAGAATATCCCTGAAATGAAATGCGGGGCCTCTGTCCTCAAACCAAAGAAACCATCTGTCATTCACTGTCCTCTTTCTGATGGCCCCTACCCTACCCAGAGCTCAGAGCCCACCCTGAGGTTGTTATGAAGAGTGACCAGCAAGGGAAAGAGCCCTATCACCAAGTCCCAAAGCACCTTGTCATCCCTCATACCAGAAGTCCCCCTATGCAGATGCCAGACATCACCATGTTGACTGGGCATGAAATATAATTAAAGGGGGGCTTTACTCTAAGAATTCACAAGATAGAGTCATACTTTAGGTAAGATAGCAAGACTATCTTTGGAATGATTTTCCATTCTAGTCTCTGCCATCAAGCAGGAGAAATCCAGTTAGAGGGACACGATTTGGGGTCATGAGGAAGCCAAGGATAAAATTCAATACTGTTGCCATTATTCTAGGAGAACACGTAATTTTTGCCATAAGGACAAGTAGTCAGAAGGAACTTCAAAGTAATGTTGACCTTAAACCTGCCTCAAATGTTCTGAAAAATTAATATCATCAGGCTATATTTCCCTGCAAAATACTTTTTGTCTGAATTTCACAAGTAGATGATTTAGATCATATTTTTCCCTTGTTTCAGGTTCAGCAGCAATAACTTTCCTTGGAAGAAAACCATTGAGTTGGTAAGGTACCATGATGGAACACAGGTAACAACCTGGCTATGAGGACTGGGCCACTTTCAAAAGGTTGTATCAAACACATACAAAAAAAAAAAATCAAAGTTCTTTTCTTTCTGGTAATAATCTTTAAAAATGCTTGTTGGAGGATTTGTATAAGTTTCTAGTTTTCTCTTTTTACGAAAGTTGTTTATGAGAGTATTACTGTCTTTATGTTTATCCCTAAAGGTTGTTCTGGTTTCAGTGGAAATGGATTTGGGAAGCCCAGGAGTCTAGACTAATATTCTGGTTCAGTTCTCAGAATGTGAGGTCAGCACAGGTGGGCCAAAGCAAGGCCATGGTTTTTATCTCTAGCACGAAGACCAGGAGGGTCTTACCAAGTGCTCTCTGCCCTTTGGGAAGCCCAACCTTGTAATATGGAAACTTCCTTATGGAAGAAAGCATCATCTGTGGCTAAATTCTCTGGCATATCTTAGCATTTTCTGCCGAAGTGCCAGGTGGGGCTGAGGAGAATGAAGATGTATCCCTGGCACACTAACATGTGTTTCTGTATGGCCCCTAATCCCATGACTCTTTATCTTTCACAGCCTTAAAATTGGTTTTATTCTATATTTTTTCTTTTTGGTAATCAGTCTTAAACATCAATTACACATGAGCGATAAATGGCCTCAGTGTTTATCCGTGGCTTCATGCATGACTCACTCCCACTGACTCTACTCAGCAAACATTCAGGCACGTAAGTGAGGTAAAAGCCCCACACCAGGCATGTCACCACTAGTTCTGCACAGAATAGCCAAACATCTTACATGAGAAACACCTGGGAACAGCCTTTGCCATCACACACGTGGACACCTTGGTACAAAGGTTATTCTTGACTAAGAAAAAGAAATACATTGTAATTGGTTTACATGCACATTGCAGGAACTGATACTGTAGTCTGTAGTCAGTGCAGAGAAGAGTCCTGTGTCACCATCAGACAGGGGTAAATTTCCCCATGGAACCTCCACACCCCATACCTAAAGACTGGAGCACAGAACTTGGCACAAGGCAGAGGTTCTAAAGCTAATTATTGAACAAACTTGTGACATGTGGATCTGTCCCTATTCAATAGGGATAGATCACGTCACTCTCCCTTTAAAGAATTGACTGTTTGAGAAGGTTCTCTTTGAGAAAAAAGTGCAAAGGGATTCAGAGCCCATGGGGCATCATGGCCAACGGTTCTCGGTGGGGACTTCAGTCCAGGTATGTTCTGGACTGAGTGTCCATGGACACCAGTCACCTTTCTAGTGTCAAAGAGCAGCATGAAATAATGTGAAAATGACACCTTAATGAAACAAAAGCATCCTATCAAGAACTTTCAAGTTACTAAATTTAAAAAAGTTCGGCTATTTCAACTCAGCCAAAGGCTTGGGCATTTTGAAGCCCATCCATCAGAAAAGTAACATGATAGCCAATTCAAGTTGATTCCTCCTAGAGATGAGTGGCCCAGGACCTCATCTGTTCAAAGTTGGGAGGCAACAGGCCAGAGGGCAATAAACAACCTCACTCAGGATGCTACACTGGGACCTCTCAAGGACACCCTGGGGGCATGGACACTGTCCCTGTGTGGGTCTGCTCTGGGTCCTCAGCTCAAGTACTTGGGTTAAGGACCCAGAAGAGTTCAGGCAAGGGTCAGGGCACATATATAATTGGGCACAAATCCTGCATTTGATTCCTCTTTATCTTTCTGGTATGGTATTTTCTTTGATATTCACCCTCAGGGTGATAAGGCATTCCTCCTCCTCCCAAGTCTTTCGAGCTGGGCAGAGATGAAAGTTACCTTCCTATCTAAACTGACAGGATTCTGAATCCATCCGGCTACACTTGGAGTCACCTAGATATTACATGACCCGGGTGCTTTATACCGTTTCTAAGCTGGGTTTTTCCTTCAGCCTGAAATGCCCTTCTCCCACCCCCACTGCCAGTTAATTCCTACTTGTCCTTTAGGGCTTGGGGGCCATTGTCATCTGCCCATAGGGCTGGGCGAGGGGCCCCACCAGAACTTGGGGCCCCACAGCACACCCGCTGAGCACCTCCCTTGACTGTGACCAACTCAGTGACAGTTAACTTTTATTTCTGCAACACCTTGCTCTGAAAATACAGCAGTGCTGAATGAATGTTTACTGGGTGAATGGCCACCTGGGTGAGCACGAGCGGTATCTCTCGTACATGCCTTCCAGAACGCCAGACCTGGGTTACAGGCTAGTGTTTGATGAAATTTGTTAGCTAGTGATTCATTCACGTGTGAGCGAGCATTCCACGGACATCTTCAATAAACAGCATCCACAATGACATGAGCTTATGCTCACAGACCCCAACCACAAGGATTTGGAGAAAACAGTTTTAGACTTCAAAATGAAGGTGTGACATTTGGCAACTCTTCAGAAGGACAGAACTTTTATAGGTGGGTGACGCTAACTGAGCTTATCTTTCTCTGAAGGTTTGCTAAGGCTTTTGTGAAGGAACACTAAGCCGCATGTCAGGGTGGGGACCACTACCCCCTGGAGGATTCCAGCATCTGCCATTCTATGGGGGACTGGCTGCCACAGCCCCAGAGGCCTGATCTCCCCAGGAGGAAGCCTGCACATTCACGCCCATCTCCCTTCTGTGTATGGTTGGGGCCAGGAATAGGGTGGGATGGAGAAGGGAGAGAGCAGAGGAAAAGGACATTGCTGTGATCGGAGGAATGGATGTGTTCATGCCAAGATCAAAGGCCAACGAATGGATTAGACACTGGGGGAATGCTTTTGCCCTGATCTGGGTTCTCTCGAAGTTGTCTGCTATGTGGCATACAGTGGAAGTTTACAAAGGTGTATGGTGGAACCTTCCTTAATGCTCTACAGAATTGCCCAGGGGGCAAAAGTGGGCACGGCTGTGCTTGACCTGCCTTCCACAGAATGGAGCAATTGTAGTCAGTCTAGTTTATTAGAGCTCAGCACAGCATTCAGTTTACATAAAAGGTTCTAATGCTGCTTTTTAAAAAAAATCAATAGTAAACACTTGCCAGCTGCTGAGGTCTCGGTCCTAATAACCGTCCTCGCTGCACAGTTGCAGCAGGCAAGGTCAGTCTCATGGCAAACTGGAGTCAGGGTCCATATAGAGAAAGTAGCATCAGACAAAACAAAGAGCAGATGTTACCAAAGGTTCAGAGCAGTGCTGTCCACGAGAACTTTCTGTAAGGAAGAGTTCTTTCTCTGCATCATCCAACACGGGACCCCCAGTCACATGTGGCAACGGGGCACTTGAAATGTGGCTAGCGGGACTGATGGCTGAAGTTTTAAGTTTGTTTAATTTTAACTAATTATATTTAAAATTTGAATCAATGCCAGTGGCCTGTGGCTACTGTCCTGCATGGTGCAGCTTTGGAGGGCACCTCCCCCACACCGACTTGTTCCAACATCAGCTCCTTTAGCTTTCCTCGGGAGCCAGGCAGCAGGCACAGGTTCTCACTCAAGCTTCCTGTTCCACAGCCTGGGCACCTATCTTTAAGTCCTGAAACCAGCCCTTACGGGGCCTGAAGTGTAATTTTTAATGTCATTTTGTATTTGCATTTGCCCCTGGTTTTGCTTTCACAGGATCCTGCAAAGCATCTGTGCAACAGGCCGCCCTTTCCAAAGTATCTAGAAGGAATGTTTCCTCCAGACCAGGTCTTCTGTCCAAATAGAGAAAAGGGGGACGTGCACAGACTTCTCCTCTCTGCCTTTCCTAGAGGCCCACTCTGTGGGACAGGGAGGAACAACTGTGATTCTATCCCCTTGTTGGGTGGAACTGGACTGAAACACTTCTCTTCAAAGCAGTTGTGGGAATTTTCAGCTCAGCTCCACTCAAGAAGTTATCTTGGTGATGTCACTCTTGGTGACGTCGGGTGAGGGGACACTCGCCCTCCGGGTGACTTGCCCGCCTCACGCTCCCCTCATTGAGTATCAAGCAGGTACTTCCCTGTACATCACAAGCTGGTGGCCACCAGGACAGGAAATCAGAAATGCTCTCCCACCTCTGGGCGAAGCAGCCTACAGCTGTGAGGATGGTTCCAGTGGAAAGACTGTGAGGTCCATTAGCTGAACCCCGCCGACCTCTCCACGCCCAGAGTTGGAGAAGGTCTGCATCTGGGACACGGGAGATGCAGTGACTCTGCAGCCTCAGCCGGTGGATGCATCGCAGACGTCCCGGAACATGAGGCTTCATGCACGTTTTAGGGATCTGTGTAAACGCTATTCTACTCTTACTGACAGAAAACTCAGAAACAGAGAAAACCTCTTCCATCCATAGGTAAAAATGATGTGGCAAAGTATCTTCATCACCGCCTCTGTGTGCCGGACAGACGAGGGGCTGGCACACACTAAGGGGCGGGGCTGGTGGGACAGGGCCGCTACTGCGTGAGAACGGACCTCGGGGCCGAACCCGGAGGGCCACAGGCAGACTGTTCATGTCTAGGAACCTAAAGATGTTATTCTGGCTAAAATGTCCTTCTCTGCCTTTCAGAAATCCTAAGACTGTGGTGCTCTATCTACTATTAATTACTCCTTAAATGTGAGATGTGGGGAAGGCACATGAGCGTTGGCTTTTGGGTAACATAATATACAATAAGATTGGCTTTGGGGCAATAAAATATACCACACTTGTAGGAGGCCCAGTAGCTGCAGCAACACCTTGGGGCCCACACTCACCCGTCCACCAGGCGTGGCCCAGGTCACCTTTCCTCGGGCCCTGAGCTCACCTGTGCCCCGAGAGTGGCTGAAGTCACCCTTCACCACGCGGCAGGTCTTGCCGTCCCCGCTGCAGACCCCACACCGGTCTTCTTTGGCCGCAGACCCAATGATTCCATCACAGCCGATTTTCTAAATAAGCAGAGCGCTGGGTTATTCTGGGTATAGGACTCAGAGACACACCCTGCAGGGCTGACTTCTCCATGAGGCCCAGCAGGCTGGCGCATGGGGGCCCATGATACCTCCAGAGGCCCAAGCAAATGTTTTAATTTATTTTAAAATCAGAAGAGAAAAAAGAACACGATCCAACTAGTATTATATTTGTCTTTACACCCACAGAGTCATCAAATACAGGTTTTAGTATTTGTTATGGAGGAGAGGCCTGCGAAGGCCCAAGTGCCCAGAACTCACACTGAGGCCTGAGCCGGTCCCTTCCAGAGCTGCCTGAGGCGGGGCTGAGGGGAGGGAGGGAAACCGGCTCCCACACCTTCTGTTGTGGCCATAATTTCACACAATCCATGATCCCCTTGGAGCTGCGTGGGTCCTTGGTTCTATCTCAGTTGGAACAGCCAACAGTCTCAGAAGACACAGCAGAGACCACAGTGACTTTTCTGCTGAGGTCGGGAAGCCCAGAGCTCACTCAGGCATGGCTGGGAATGAGCACCCTAGTTCTCAGTTAGGGGGATTTAGCCCAAGAAGATACCCTGCTGCTCAGATTTTTTCAACGAGGCCTGTCTGAGGGCAGAGGAGGGTCGCCCTGACACTGGGTGGCTCCGGGCAGCACAGCCCACATCAGTTCATAAAAAGTGGGAAAAGGTTGTGAACTCCTGTTTTTCCTTAAAAAAAAAAAAAAATGCACGAGACTTTTGTGGTCTGCAAAATAACATACCTAAGTTTATGTTATGGTAAACACTGGTGTGTTTAATTATTTGCAAGCTAAACTGCTAAAATGCCTCTCTACATTTCTCCCCTAAAGTGAAGAATTCCAGAACAAGAACTGGGTCTTCCCCACTGCCCTGTACCCTGCACTAGGTACTGGTGCCTCAAGCTGTGAAGGGTTCTACAGCCAGATAACCCAGGCCAAGGTGATTGTGCTCTTTCCTCCCTCCTTACACCCCACTCCAACCGGGGCAGGGCACGGGGCAGAGCCGGCTGAACAGCAGACCTCCTGGAGGCAAAGGCTTGGCCCCATGGCTCACCAACTGAACCCTCTGCTTCATAAAGGCAGTGCTTCTTCAACATAAACGTGCATCCGCCTCACCAGGAGGGCTGTGAAAACACTGATGCGGGATCCATCCCTAGAGTTTCTGATCCAGCAGGGCTGGGTGGGCCTGAGAATCTGTATTTCTATGAAGTTCCCAGGTGATGCTGCTGTTGCTGGCCGGGACCACACTTGGAGAACCCTGGCACCGTGGAATGCTACACGAAGAGCAAGTGAGTGTTCTTCATAGTCAACGGTCCTGAAGTCTCACCCTTGGATCCTTTTGTTTCTTTGGGAAAGAATTAATGAGAAATTACTATCGTGTGTACAAAATTGATAGCATCACTGAATATATTTCAGTGAAGACTTGAAGATATGCTAAGTGCAGAGCAAATGTGGTCCCAAAATGACCATTATGAAAACTGAAAAAGGGCAGCATTTAAAAAAAAAAAAAGAAGCTCAAACGTGTTCAAAGTTAGTATAAACACAGGTAAAGGGCAAGATCGGGGGCTTTAGCAGCTAGAGGCCAGGCAATGAGCAAAAGGAGAGAGTGGACGTATGGGTGATTTAGTGACACATGGAGACCCGATGGTAACTGGCATTGACTGTCACACCTTGCCAGGGCAGATCACCAATGCGACTTGGAGGCTGACACAGGGTACCTTGAACTTGGATCATGTGGCAGGAGCTGGCTAAGTTCACGATCTGGACTGCTGGCTGATTGCTATGAAGATGCTTACTGTAAAATTACAGGTGCTAAGAATACAAGGCAGCCAAGATCTGAAATTTTGCTCAGCCAGCATGCTCAGCAAATGCCCTGGGGCCACGTCTGTGTGGCCACATGTGTGCTGCCCATCTTCGTGTCTCCTCGTGTCCCAGAGCCCAACGTCCCAGCCCCCAGCCTGTTTCTAGTGCTGCCACAGGGCTAACACCCATAGAGCCAGCCCCTGTACCTTGGCTGCTTTCGTGTCACCCTGACCTGTCCCCACATGGCTTCCCCATCTCCCAGGCGCTCTCAGCTCTAGACTTCTCTCTCACTGGCTTTTTATTATTTTTTAATCACTCCTGCCCAACAATAGTGGGTCTCTGACTTGAGCAGGTAGCATCCGATACCTTAGTCAGGGTTTCTTGATAAAAGTTTTCTAGATGCTCTAAGTTAACAACCCACTTGTTCTAGACAGCTTCCCCCAAGCCCAGCGATGACACCTGACAAATCTGGGGCCACATAGCAAGTGACTGGCAGGGCCAGGAACAGTCCCCCACCTCCTGCCTCCCAGCTCCAGGCTGGCTGGATATCTCCCCTGACTGTCCTCAGCCTGGCGAGGTCTTCTGGACAAAGTAAGGCCTCTCCCCAAAGTATGCTGGCTTTGTGAGAATTTGGAAACGTTCAGAATAGAGAAGCTAAAAGAACACCAGAAACACTACCTTTGGGGAAAGGAAATGTGAGGGGAGAATCCACGCTAGAATTTCAAAAGGCTACCTGTTGTCTGGCTAAGAGATCATGGCTAGGAGGCACAGTTTGCATTTGAAATCTGCCAGACAAAGAATTCACCTGAATGCAGGAAGGACAGGCGTGGGAGGTGCTTCAGGGAGCAGCGCGACAAGGGACTCACTGGGAGGAAGGGCCTTTAGCAGGAGAGCACACATTTTCCTAGATGAGCAAACTGCTTTCCCTCCAAAGAGTCCCCTGAAAGAAGGATCTTGGTGGGAAAGAGAAAAGTGATAGTGAGGAAGGGCAGTAGCTTAAGTGAGTGCTTATAAAGCCCCTGCACAGCCAGACCAGCATTAGGTGTCCTCGGGATGTTGCTCCAGACAAGCAGAGGCAGGTCAGGGGGCAATTGTCTCCCCTCACTGTGATTCTCTCCATTGCTCCTAAAACATAATATAAAGAACATGTACACACTTGCTCAGTAGCAAGGCCCCAACTGGCACTGAGATAGACCTCACAGGATCTAAAGTTTAAGTACATACAATGTTTGGAATTGATTTCCTTTTTTTCGGGGATGAGGTCACCATCAGTTAGGAACCCAGCAAGGCCTTGATATCTGCGGGACTGCCGGAGTGCGCTGCTGCCTTGTGACACTTGGGCACACTTGGCCTGCAAGAAGCTAGTCCTGGCCTCTGTTCCTAGAGTCCAGGTTATTCACAGGTAAGTCCAGGGGCCCACTGTCATCTATTTCTCTCAGGAGGTGCTGCATGATCCTTTCCGAAACATGAGCCACCTGCTTATTTTTCCATTGGGGTGATAGGTCGTGAGGGCTAAAATTTGTCTATTAAAATGGTACGCCCTTTCACACAATTCTTGCTCTGCACTTGCTAAAGGGAATAACACCTCCTGGTTTGATCATCTGTGGTCAGTTTCTAGGGCAGACAGATAATCTCCTGGGCCCAGGAACACAGATCATGCGGGGTGGCACTTATGAAGCTCCAGCACACTGCAATCACCTGAAGGCCTAGGTAGGTCACACATTGCTGGGTGGGGCCCAAGGATTTGTGTTTCCGCTGAATTCCCAGGTGATGCTGCAGGCCTAGGGCTTGCTGGGAGACCACTGGGCTAGGTTTAGAACTCAGAGAGAGACCTTCCTGGAGATGGCCACGGCTGTGAGACTCCAGCCCTGTGTCCTGAAGAAGTGTCCTTTCTCCCTCCGGAAAGGCCCCATGCATGGAGCTCCCACTGGGAGCTCTGTCACCCCTGAGTCAAAGCAGTTCTGGGCTGAGGTATCCTGGAGGGATGTGGAGGACAGTGCTGACGCCCCTCTGCTCCCAGGAACTAGGGCCCTCTTACAATGGTGCTCAGGTCAAGTAAACAATCTATGGGAAGCTCCATCATGACAGAACGTCTAGTTATAAAACCCCACATGCCTTCAAATGAGGGCCTTACAGATCACCTGAACGCTGGTTTAAGGGCTGTTCAGAACTTCCTACTCACAGGTCTCCTCCATCCAGGAAACAGAGATCCAGACCTGAAGCCTTCAAAAGCCTTATTTGCAGGATTCACATCGTCTTATGCGTTAAACTGTCAAAGGCTGGATACAGGGGGAAACTCCTCTGCTATTTTCTCCTCTTTCCTTACCCAGCATTTTTTTTGATTTTAAAAACTAGTTTCTTTTGTTAAAATTTCACCTCTCAGAACAAAAGTATCCTCAGACCATGACTTAAGATTGTAGCTAACTGGCTTCTGGACTAGGGCTAAGTTACCCGGCAGGTGGGCAGTCAGCTTCTCTTCCGTCAATGTTGTGCTCAAAGTTGAGGTTCACCATGTGTGTCCTGAGGATCGTTACAGATTTGGACATGAGCCTCAGTTTCCCCATTCTAAAAATGAGAATATTAACCTCAATCTCAGAGAGTTGTTGTAAAAATTACCTCTTCTCTGGTTCAAGAAACCCAGGCTCACCACTCAGGCCCTGGTGAGAGGTTGGCCCTTTCAGGATGGATGGAGACTGTTCACAGGCCATCTTCCTTCTAAGGGGCTGGGGGACACGCCCCCTCCCCTCTCTCTATTTGAGCAGAGCAGAGCTCAACAGATAATTGTCCTCTATCCCTCTTCTGCCACAGAATCCCTGCTCCTCCAAAAAAGGCAAAGGGGAAGGAGAAGGTATTGGTAGGTAGGACTGCATCTTACCTCTGTCCCTCTTGGCGGTGATGCATGAGAGCTGTGTGCAAAGGCCCATGTGCAGGTGGGCTCTCCCGTGATGTTAAGCAGCCCCACCTGCAGCGGGTCATGGTCTGTCCCAGTGGGCTTCTTAGGTCAGGTGCAAACAGGGATGCTTGCAGGGTCACCCTGTATATTAATTATCTGGGACACCCAGGGGCTGGGACAGTTTTGTGTGCTCTGCTCTCTGCCTGGTATTAGATGCCAAGATGAATTTAAAGGGAGAGCACACAGGGAGGTCTGTGTCTGAACAGCAGCAAATCTGAGAACCAAGGGGCAAGAGCCAAACTAATCTGCCAGCAGTGGCATTTTCTCCCTTTGCTACGCAGTAGTGCCAGCAACATACGATATTCTTGGAAGGGGCTGGGATTCTTTCTTTCCCCCAAAATACTGAATGTTAGAGGAGATTTAATGCCTGTATTTATGAGGCTTGGTGTTCCAGAGGACAAGAAGACAAAATTAAAGGAAACTCCAAATAATAAACTCTTGAATCTTCCCATGTTATCTTAGTGATCCCCGGCAGTCACTTTTCTACATACACTAGGAATTCCTGCTACTCATTTCTGAGCTTCCAAAGCAGTTCCTACTCAGCATCTGTTGGTCAGAGCCCTGCTCTCCTGAAGTCAGAGTGTGTGTGACACCAAGGGGAGGACACTGTCTGGAGAATAATTAATCAAAGGCTCAGGATGGTAGGGACCTGGCAGGAAAAGCACAAGTTCTTTTGGTAGAGATAGTTCCTGTGAAACATGCAAAAAGACTAGAAAAGCATTAGTGCTCAGAACTATGTTCTGGAGGAGGGGGAGGGATGGACCATGAACAGGACAGAAGTGAAGAATATCCATCTTTAGTGATTTAAAACCTGGATTCTGCCCCCAGAATCCTGCCGCAGCTCGATGGACCATCACCAGTGACAGACAACCTCCTGGTCACCACATCCAGTGACCATTTCTCCATCCTCATCTTTGATCTGTCACTCTGTAGCATCTGATGATACCCCATCTGCGGCTGTGCATACATTCATTCACCCAAAGCACGGTTACTGGACTCCTGTTACATGCCTAACCTGGAATAAAGACGCTAAGACAGAGGCCGAGAAGGGAGCGGGCATCCGAGCCGTCTCTTGTGTGATTCTCTACTGATCCCTTGGACAGTTCTGCCTCCCCCGCCTCTCTCCGAAAGCGGGCAGCTCTCGTGCCCCTTCTGCTTCTGATTTTTCTTGGTAATGTCACCTTCTCCTTAAGCTGCAACAATCACTCACATGCAGACGGCTCTTAAACCTCACACTCGCCCTCCCACCCAGGCTCACAGAGGGCTGGTCTGCTGACAACACCCCTAGACTCTCTGGCCAGGACACTGACCTCAATGGGGCCACACTGAAACACCGGCTCCTCCTCTAAAGCTGCTGGCTCCTGACTTCTCAGTTCTACTGTTGGATGCCTCTTGCTGCCCTCCTGGAGCTGACAGACATGGCTGCCTTCCCGGCCCTAAGCCTGAGATCCTCCAGGCCATTTCCGACCCCTCTTCTTGATATACTCACTTAGGTGCCGGCCTCGTGGCTTTGTCCCCTGAAACCTCTCTAGTGTCTATTTCTTCTCTGTGCTCATGGCCACTGCCCAGTTTAGACCCTCATTACTCAGCAAATGACTTATCACACTGGTTTTCTCCCCGCTGCTGCCAGATTGATCTTCACCTGGTCATGGCTGTGGACCCCACTGCCTATCAAGTATGCCTGCACTTAGGAACCTGGGACCCTCCCTGATCTCATCCCAACCGCTCAGCCCCCCAGCTTCCCTCCCTCCTTTTCCAAGTGCACACTGAGTCCAACCACCTCCAGCTCCCGCGAGCTCCATCACACCCACAGTCAGAATAAACCCAGATTCCAGCCACAGCCTGCCCAGCCCTGCCCGGCCCAGGCCTTGCCTGGAGCCTCTGCCCCCTGCCCTCCACTGTTTCTGGAATGTGCCAGCCCCGCCCCTCTGCCTTCTGCTGGGAGTGTCCCCCTCCCATATCTCCGCTGGGCCGGCTCTGTCTCCTCGGAGGGCCCTGCTGCACCACCCACAGCCCACTGTCTACGACACTGTTTCGTCCTCACACGGGCCAGTCCCAGGAATGACCAGGTCTGTGAGTTTACATGTTTCTTGTCTGTATGGTGCATGGGGACAGGAACCCTCTTGGTCCTGCTGAGCACTGCATGCCCAGAGCACCTTTCAGCGTCCAGCACATGGAATGTTCTTTCTGCTCTGTCTAAACCCAGTCTCTCACTGGCTCTCCATCACACCTTCACCTGTGGTTGTTAGGGTCTCACATGAGTCAGTCTCATCTTTCTGACAGACGCACCATAAGCATGCGGAGGACAGTGTCTTATAATCCTCTGTACTCTTGCCCTCAACCCAAACACAGTGGCCAGCATGGTGCTGAGCACAGAACACGTGTTGAATAAACACATAAAAATGCTGACCTCTCATCAAGCTGGGCCCTGGGCCAAACTGGGAATAGGAGACTTTGGTTTTCAAACCAGGCCCTCTGCACCCCCAGCCTGACAGCAGAGTCACCCCTCCCACAACAGCGCAGTTTAACTTTCTCATTTTTGAACTGGGACTTCCTCACACAGGTTTCGATGGTCTTGTTTGTGTTTATTTTTCTGGCTGAGAGGAGAAGCACTTCCTTTCTTCAACTTAATAGCTATCTTCCAACTACTGCCTCTCTCTCTCTCTGCTGTTAGAGGGACACCACTGACTTCTTGTTTTAAATTTAATTGCTACTTTCAGCCAGCGATGCAGCCCCCATCCCAGCATCGTCTGGGCTCCTGGGTCAGCTCCACCAAGTCCTGCTGGGCTCGTCTTCCTCATTCCGGACTTCACCCTTGTCTTGCTAAACTACATGTCATTTCTTCAGAATGGGTGCATGGGAAATAAAATTTCTGAGTTCTTCCATGCCTCAAAATTACTTTATTTTGCCTGCATGCTTGGTTGATCATTTGGCTGCATACAGAATTCAGTAATTATCTCAATTTTCTGCCAGGGTCAGTTTTCCTGTTTGTTTTTCTTGGTCTTTCTCATTCCTGCTGCTGGTTTTCTTCAGAGAGCTGATGATCTCTGGTTGACCACTCGTATTTGAGAATGAGGCACAGAAGGACCAACTGATGGAACTCCAGATGCGAGGGTGGCAGTCTTCCATTCGGGACTGGCGGGAGGGAAGCTGGGCTCTGCCCCCAGTCCCAGAGGGTGGATGCTATGCTAGAATACTAGGGTCCCTCCCCTGCTTCAGCTGTCCCTGAACAGCTTATCACACAACTTCGGAAAAGAGCCTGAAGATAACTTCCTAACAGCCCGTCAAGCTCCCAGTGCCAGGCTGGGCATGGTCAGCAATGGTAACTCATTATTTTCAGCCAACTCCTCCCTCCCACTCCATTCCCAAGTACTAGACTTCCTCAAGCATCTTGCTTTCTTTCTGGTTGTGACTCTCCATCTGTTCCAGTTTTGGCCTCTGTTTCTTCAGTGAAACTTCCATCCACTTCTGCCCTCTTGTCAAAGGGTGGCCTCTGCTTCTCTTCACCACCATGGTTTGTGCTAAGCTGCCTTAACCACTGGATTAGTGGAGTACTGGGATGGAGGAGGGGTGAACATGTGGCTCAGTCTGCTGGCTTAATCCAGAAGTTGCTATGGGAGGTTAATCAGATAAAAGGGATACAGGAAATGACTTCAGAGTTTTAAGCACTGCTGTGGATAAAGTTTCAGCACTGTTGAAAGGCCCATGCATGCATAAACACCCGGTACAGATTCCTGCATGCTTGTTACCCCTTTTTACACAGGGGGACTCTGAGGCCAGAACCTCTTATAATTCTCCTAGATTCTAGCAGTAATTCCATTTGCCTAATAGACCACAAAATAAGAGGCCAATAAATTCTGGGCAATGAAAATGGTCCATTGAAATAAGCTCCAGATTCCAGAATCGCTGAAGTCCTAAGAGCAGGGGACCCACCCACTCTTTTTTTGTGATTGCAAAATGCAATCAGAGGCTGTCTGTCCTTTAAGCCAGCCCCTTGGAGAACACAGACAATCAGACACAATCCCTCCACTGAATAAGCTTATAGGCCCTGAAGGTGTTTTGTTTTGGTGTTCATCAAGCCAGGGATATGTACACAAGTTAGGGTCCCAAGGAAATGTGACTGTAATCGGAGTACATTGGCTGCAAGTGTACGTTAGCTGATGAGGCCTTAAAGAAAAGCCAAGCATATCTGGTCCCAGGTCCATGCAGACATGTCCATCCATTTGACTCACCCACTGCCGGTCAGCAGCTTTGAGGCAAGTTGCACATTAGAGGCGTATTAACTTGATTTCCTTGCTTCTGGAGGCCAACAGTAGGAATCATTAATGATGGGACTCCTGATTTATAGGGACTTGCTGAAAAATAGACAATGTTTGTGTTTCTTCCCCCAACTCACTCCCACTTTTATGAGCGCTGTTAAGTTTCATTTCAGCATGTTAAGTAATTTGTGACTCACTGAAATGAAACTTAACTCAGTCCTCATAAAACAGAGTAAAATGGTATTTTTGTGTTTCATGTTATGGTTTGAATCAGCCTGCTATTTGGAGCTTAGTGGAATCTTCTCAAAATGCCATTTTGGAGCCTCTCGTCCCTGCCATTCCCCACCAACTAGTCACCATGTTTCTCAGAATTTCCCAGAACTCCTTCTGCTACCCCAAAATAGCAAAATTTATAGCTAAAGGGAACAGTGGGAAAAGCTAGCAAGTAAACCATGGCAACATTTCTGGAAGTGCTGTCTTACATAAAATGTGGATGATTTCTACCTTTTATCCACTATGATAATGGATAGATAACGACATTGATGAATAGGTACAGACCCTCTGCTCACAAAACCCCTGAGATATCTTTTTATTACTATTACTCTTCTTCTCTTTAACCAATATTCCTTGCCTTACTCATTCACAAGGACCACAGAAATCCAGAACTTTCCACTTTGGCAATCACTGTAACTAGGCATAAATACTGTATTTGTACTTAATTTCTTAGTCTTCTTTAAATATGCTCAATGTTATTATAAAACTTCATTAACTCTGACTTTACTAATTTGGATTTTTGTGAGAATTGAGTTAACCTTGGGCTAAAGTTAACCTTCATAGATTCTCTCTGAAGAATGAGCACCCTTAGAAAAATTACGGATGGAATTTTTAACTTCCTTCAGAAAGCAAGTTGTTTCTCTCATGAGGTGCTTGCTGGCAGGTGTGCTGCCATATCCCAGGACAGTGGTCCTTTTGCTAGGACTGGTGGGCGGCCTGGAGGCTGTGGGTCACTGGGATGCTTCCAGGTACAGGAGATGGTACTTCCAAGAACTGGCAGGCAGCGGTCTCCCCATTGTCAGGGTGAGGCTCTAAGGAGCATGAGCCCCACCTGCTGTACAGCACTGTGAAAGGGGCCACCGTCTGCACCGCCGTGCTCTAGAGCCCCCTGCCTTGAGGGGTCGTGTTTGGTTAGCACTAAGTCTCAGCACAGGATGAGTAAATGCAATGATGAAGATGGTG
Source organism: Phocoena phocoena (assembly GCF_963924675.1). Lineage (NCBI taxonomy): Eukaryota > Metazoa > Chordata > Mammalia > Artiodactyla > Phocoenidae > Phocoena > Phocoena phocoena. Next base: position 126,080,556 of record NC_089220.1, on the reverse strand, counting down.
GTAGAGGCATTTGAGATGGACTAGGGGGTGGAATGGGATGGGGGTGGGAATGGGAAGGCGAGTGTACACATATCATTCGTGTCACACCCAAGTGCAGGGCAGGCTCTGGTTTGATGGTGCCCTGATGACTGCACACTTAAGGCTATTGAAATATCTTGAGTGGCATCTCAAAAACCCTGCTGTACTCACTAAAGGACTGAGAGTTTCACTGTCATGGTATGGGGGAGATTCCCTAATTGAAAAGGCTGCAGTTAGAACCAAAGTCACGGAAGGGGCACACTGGCACTGATTGCTTAGAGCTGAAATCATGTCTGGCCACTTAACATGGACCGCACTGGCCAGAAAATTTCAGGATTCTTAGAAATGTTTCCACATTGATAAGAACACTGCAGAAGATGCTGGTGAGAGGCTGGAGGTGGCTCAGCTGGTGCTGCTCTAAAGAATACAAGTGCTTTTAACTTGGGAAATGTTTGCTAAAGGAACATACGTCATTGGGCTGCACCACGGCCCATGCAAGTGTATAATTTAGGACAGAAACAGATCTTGCACTTGGCTTGCTAGCAGGTTTACCAAAGAACCAGAACCATCAGCCATTTTTCTTTCAATGATAATGGTAAGATCATTGTTCACATCTCCGCCAGAGGCGCTGCCCATTCTTTGCTACAATGCAGCAGCCCTGAGGGCCTGTTGCCCCTCCTTCCCTGGGAGGATGCCTGGCCAAGACTCTGGTGCACCAAGTGTCTATCACCCCTACATATTCGTATTTGATAACAAAGCCAGGCAGTGCCAAAGGAGTCTGGATACTGTCAAGTTTTTCCCTGAAAAATCCTAGTCTTAGACTAGTTTGGACTTTGCAGGGAAAAAAATCCACTAGGGTTGAAATGGTCGGACACCCTCCCTCCCTCCTTTCTCTTTTTGTCTTCTTAAATGACATCTTTCATCATGCTAATGAATCACAGACATCCAACATCAGGATGGGTTTGGGGATTATATTCCAATGGGTGGAGCAGTCCCCAAAAGCCAAGCACAGTCACATCCCCAGGTACCACCTGTGAAGGCATCTGCTCAGTTTTACTATATCTTTTATAGCTAAACAAGCACAGCTTGTCCAAAAACATATGTTCGTATACATCTTCCAGTCCCACCTAGTAGTCTATCTGCTCTTCCCTTTGTCATGATGTCTAAAGTTACTCCAAATTTTTTGAGATGACCCATGTTGCCACTACTCTTTCAGCACCTCAACTCTTGGTTGGCCTGCACTTGGGCCTCATTCTCAGTCACTGCTGAGGGAGGAAGGGGTGCCAGGCTGCAGGTGGCAGCACCACCGATGCAATTCCTCACCCAGGCCCCCGCCACCCTGAGCCCCTCTGGAGGGAGCCTCCCCTCCAAAGCCCTGCCAAGGACACAAGGAAAACACGTCACCTGGCACCTGCCGTGCACACAGAGGTCGGTCTCGTAGGGCCCGCAAGGCGTGCCGTCCAGGACCCTGTCGGCCACCAGCAGCGGGGACTCCTTCCCGAGGGGCGAGCAGTAGAGTTCACACGGCTTATCTAAGGAGGGAAAGGGGTGGACGTTGACGTGGGATGGGGTTTGGGGGCCATGCAGGGTGCAGATGCACATGAGCGACAGGCCAGCCCAAGAGACGAGAAGTCGGCATGGGATCAAGGTCACGGGTACATGGCACATGTTGCACCCAGCCCTTGGAACGCGTGAAACAGAAAATGGAGAAATCAGGTGAATGACACAGAGGCGAAGGCACTGTGGGCTTTTCTGTACCTTGTTCTCTTTATCCTTTGCAAAGACACAGTATTTCTTTTTCCTTAAGGTATTAAAAATACCAGGCAGAACAAACATTTTGTGGTGTGCTAACCTCTAAGCAAGTTGACTATGTATCAAGGGTGAGCCTGGGGTGGGAAAGGGGGAGGAGGCGAACAAGAAGGCCTCCCAGTGAGGGGAGCAGGCCCAGGGGTGTCTCCATGGCAGTGGCTTTTGCTAAAGCTTTAGTGCTCCCCAGCCTCTGGATAAAAGCTGCAGGGCTGTGGTATGTGGTAAGAAGGCCCTGGAAGAAACGGAGCAGGAATAAGGAACAGAAAGGGGACACAGAATCCTCTAGGACAACTTGTAAGAGCCATGTCCCCAGGCAGGATGGAAACCCTGGTTTCTGCTGCTGCTGGAAAGAAGTGAGCTCCCAGAACATGCCAAGATCTCACGCCTTTGCCTAGATTGTTCCCTCTGCCTGGAAATCCCTCCCTGCACTTAGCTTTCTGGAAGATTCCTGGCACCCCAGAAACTTCCACTCCAGAGCTCTCTCTTCTCATGCCACCTCTGACTTGGACTCTCTATCTGCACTTTGCACACTCCTCCATTAAAGCCCTCAAATCCTACCGTCCTATAATCGTTTGAGCAACTCCCATATACAAGGGGATTTCTTATAAGGCGGATCCTGTTGCTACAGGAGTTTGAAGAGGATGGATTGTAATTACCTTTAGATTGAAGAACTGATGGAAATGGGAGCCCTTGGAGGACAAGGAACTGAACTTTCATCTTTTGTCCTCAGGTCAGTCCCAGGACCTGGCTCACAGAAGGTCTTGGTAAATATTTTCATCTTTCTATATAAACTTTAGAGTCAGTTTGTTGATATACCCAAAATAACTTGCTGGAATTTTCATCAGGATTGCCCTGAATCTCTATATCAAATTGGAAAGAATTGGCATCTTGATATCTTTCCATTGATATGGAATATCTCCCCATTTTTATAATTGTTTTGGTTCATTCATCAGAGTTTTGTAGTTTTCCTCATATAGATCTTATACATATTTTGTTAGACTTATACCTAATTATTTCATTTTGGGGGTGCTAATGTAAATGGCATTGTGCTTTTAAGAATTTCAGCAGTGTTCCTTTTATTTTTTATTTTTATTTTTTGGCTGCACGGCATGGCATGCAGGACCTTAATTCCCCGACCAGGCCTCTGTAGTGGAAGCACAGAGTCTTAACCTCTGGACTGCCAGGGAAGTCCCTGGCATTGTTCTTTTAATTTCAAACTCCACTTGCTCATTGTTGTTATATAGGGAAGCGACTGACTTTCGTACATGTACCTTATATCCTGCAACCTTGCTATAATCCCTTACTAGTTCCAGGAGGTATTTTCTGTTGATTCTTTTGGATTTTCTACATAGATGATTATGTCATCCGCAAATAAAGATAGTTTTCTTTCTTCCCAATCTGTATACAGTAAGTCCCCTACATATGAACCTTTAAGTTGCGAACTTTCAAAGATGCGAATGTATTATAAACTTATTTCAGTACAGTACTAAATAGCCGATTGTGTTAGTTGGGTACCTAGGCTAACTCTGTTGGACTTACAAATTGGACTTATGAACGTGCTCTCAGAACTGAACTTGTTTATACGTAGGAGACTTACTGTACCTCTTATTTCCTTTTCTTGTCTTATTGCATTAACTAGGACTTCCAGTATGATGTTGAAAAAGTAGTGGTGAAAGGGGACTTCCTTGCCTTGTAATTGATCTTTGTAGGAAAGCTTCAGGATTATTTATTTTTTAATAAATGAATGGATTTTGTTCTTTTGTACACAATTGAGAAAGATAAATGCACCTTTTCTCTCTTTCTCTCAGTCACCTAATTCTAATGTGGTTTATACAATTAATTTGCAAAGGAACTTCCAGAGAGAGAAACACCAACATCTTTGTGCTGTCTCTGCAAGGCCCTTTGTCTCCACCATGAAACTTCCCCAGTGGATCCTTCTGGTGGTCTCAGGTGAGCAAGGGCAGGGGTGAAAAAAAAAAAGGCTTCTAGAGCTGACTTGGTCTCAGTAGACCATGGCATCCTAGCTGGAGAGTTCTTGTCAGAGCAGACATGTTGTCTTATCCAGGTTCTGGAGCTTTTGTGATAGGGGGACATTCACTAAACTGCCACTGTGGTCAACAGCTTTCCATAGAGCTCCTCTCCCATGGAGCGCTGCTGATCAACATGATCAACAAAATAAGTCTTGTCTTAGAACACTAGAAAGAAGCTACAGGGGCACAGTGGAGATGTTCAACTTGGCTGTTCCAGTTAGCGGTGGAGGGAAAAATCTGCTGTGAAGGGTAGATTCCCAGGTAAGCAAAGTAACAATGATTTGTTTATTCATTTAACAAACATGGATGGAGCCCCTCTCTCACACAAGGCACTCTTTTGGCACTGCTTGGGAAAGAAAGATGAGTCATGCATGCCTTTCAAGGCCCTGGTGGTCTTATAGACAAGTACACAGCAAATCCCCAATGAGGCAGACTGTGAAAAGCCTCATGGGTCTGATCTGAGCTGTCAGAGGACAAGAAGGAATGACAAAACATTGACAAAAACAAGAAGGACAAGAGGACAATACTAGAAGGAATGATCCATTTCTCCAGCTGGCAAGCTGGGGGCAGTTGTCCCTCCACTTAGATGGAATAACCCAAGATGGTAGCCAGTGAAAGGAGAACTGTGGGAGACTGAAATGTAAACTGAGATCAGGTTCTGGGAGGCTAACTTGACAAGATTTTGGAGGTGCTCTTTAGGACCCTGAGGTTTCCTTTGAGCATCTCAGAGAGCCACTGAGACAGAGGCAGCACACAGCCCCCATCTTGACTGGATATACCTTCTCCACATACTGGGCTTCCTCTAGTGTTTCACTGTAAGGATGGATCCCTTGGAAAAAGCAGTTCCACAACTATGGACTACATTTAAACTGAAGTGCTGCCTCAATATCTGGAGTCACTGAGCTTTGAGGAGATTCATTCAGTAGCAGTAGTAATGATGATGGTGCCATGCAGCATGCTAAGTAGTGTCTACGCATTTCAGGTGGGTGCTGTCATCATTCTATCTTACAGACGAGCACACAGGCTCAGAGAACGTGCATGGCTGCCCAGAGTCCCTCAGTTGGCAGAGCCAGACCCTGGCCTCTTCGTCCCATCCTGGTTTCTTTCCACCATCACTGTTTTCTTTCTGAATGGAGAACTCTGGGGGTCAAAGATACCAAGGGGGCAAAATGGTGCTGCTGAAAACAAACCGCCAGTTTTATGAATGTTTATGAGTGTATACTCTGATTTAGGCAGAGATGAAAATGGGATTTGGGTAGAAAAGTAGAGGCTCTTTTGAGGTAAGTTAGAAAGACCAGACTTGAAAAGGATGAAGATCCCTTTCTGGGCTCTTTGGTGTGAACATCAGGAAAGTAGAGACTCTGCAAAGCAGGTGGTCCCAACCTCAGATGGAGGGGATTCTGACCATGACCCCAGGCAACAAGGTACACTCAACTCCACCTGTATTCCACTTTCCCACCTGCAGATACCATCCCCTGTGGCTACAGTAGTCTGGGAGCCCCAGGCCCCACAACAGAGTCCAGAGGTAATACTTCCTTCCTCTGCTCAGCTGGAACTCCCTCCATTTGTCCATCTCCTTTTCTGAGGATTCTGCTCAGAATTCAGGGCACCTCACACCTCTAGGAACGTGTAGCACTATGTCCCAAAGCAACTCAGGATAAACTTTATAAAACTCGAGGCAGCTCAGAACCTCTCGAAATTCTCTGAATATTCTCCTCCAAGCTGCCCTGGGTGGGCAATTAATCTCCTGATAAATGACATGAGGTGCTGGATTTCAGCTTTGGGCAGTGTCAACACTCCTACATCCACAGTTGTACAGAAGGAGGTCAAATCTTCTTAAAAGTTATACAACCATACACTCTAAGGAAAGAAGCTTGGAACATCCCTCTTGCCTGGCTGATATGTGCTGAGATTAACTTCGGATTGAGGCTGACTGCTTGGGGTGGGTCCCAGCTTCTCACTGGTTCACTTGTCGTCAGGACTTACACTTGGATGGGGAAGCCACAGACAGGGCATGTGAGATGGACTTGGGGTCTTAAGAGCCACACCACCACATCTGCTTGGTGGGGGCTTGGAGGGCTCCCCCACTGTGCTCCAGGATGAGGATGGTGCAGACAATACTTGTGGCTCTTAGTGCTCTTGTTCTTTCTCTGCCAGTGGTTACAAACTCTTACTAAGGTGGAGACACTAAGGTTGAGGTCATCACAGGTGCTCACCCCAGCCCTTCCTGGCCCTCTGTGGGGTATACACGCTGAGGAGGCTGCTCAGCTCCCTACCCACAAAGCTGCTTACCATGACCCCATAGCCAGGCCTCAGCTGATTGGACCAGCAGTGGCCACATGACTGTGGCTGGTCCAATCAGAGTCTTTCTCCCCACCACAACCTCATAGGCAGGCCTCATGGGGCCTCAGTTGATTGGACCAAGAATGGCCACCTGACCACAGCTGGACCAATCAGTCTCTCTCTTCTGGGAAATCAGCACTGAAATTAGATAGAGAGGTTCTGTCTGCTCATGGTTGATGAGGGATCTCTAAGAAGTCTACACTCCCTCATCCACAATTCAGAAATTCAAAAGCTCTGAAAACTGCAAGCATTTTTTTTTAAACATATTTGGCAGACACATTAGGCAGCAAAATTAGCCTTGACTGACATGAGACTGTTGGTAGTACTCAGTATCCCACTTAGAGACTGTTCATGGGTTGCCTGGTAGAGATGTCTGTGTGTCTGACTGTGGGGTGCTTCCCAGGACCCCACTGGGATATTAAATAATATATATTTGATGCATGTTGTTATTTTTCTAACACCTAAAATGCTCTGGACTCCCAACCACATCTGGCCCCAAAGGATTTGAATACAGGATGAAGACTTCATAAAAGGTGCAGTGGGCTGCCCATCAGCCTGTATGCGGACAAGTTGTGAGAAAGCCAGTCTGTAGCAGGAGCAGGAAGAAATGGGTCACAAACGCAGGCTGTGGTGAACACGGAGAGAAGGTCCTGACATCTTCAGAGGCCCTGGCCCCAGACTTTCATCCCGGCCCTGGGGACCTGTGAGATACCCTGCATCTTCGCAACCACTCTCTTTTTCATTAAGCAGCTCTAGCCGGAGTGGTCAAGCTGGAGTCAGAGAGCCCTGACCATCAGACCTTCCATCCCTTGGGAGGCTCAGACCCAGAGGGGGTTCCACCACGTCGGGGAGAGGCAGCTGGGAGAGGGAGCTGGGAAAGCACCTCCACGTCCAGACACAGCCTTTGCCAAGGCCTCTGACATTTCAATGGGCACGTGGCCTGCTGGCCTGGGCGGGGAGGACTAAACTCTTGAAGGCTTCCACTTAAATGAGATTCCACAGGGAAAGCAGAAAGGGGGTGGGTTTGGCAACAGGTCATCTCAATGGGTTTCTGTCTAAAGGCTTTTCCACTTAGAAATATTTTCTAAGGAAAGTCTTTGTCTTCTTTTGGAGGTGGTATGAATTTGTGGTCCTGAGCCCTCCCTTGGAAAATCTACCTCTGCAAGAATTCCCTTTTTTTTTTTTTTCAATAAGAGGAAAAAGAAAAAAATATAGCTTCCCCTTTCTTGAACTGTGCGTCACTCGCCAAAGAATTCCACAGCGATAGCAACGCTATGAATAGGGCAGTCATAATGGGCTTCAGAAGAGCCCAGAGCCCAACCACAGGAATTGTTCCTCTCATGGCTGAGCTAGAATTGTGCCTTTTACAAACCGAGTTGTGAGAGGAACACTTATAATCTCTATTCTCCCCCTACCTTCTGAATTGGGCATTTATTATTTTGTTTTTATCCTCATGAAACGCTCCTTAAAACAAAACAAAATAAAACAAAAAAACCACTGGCTTCTGTTTATATTTGAGAAGGAAATGAAACCAAATATGCAAGAAGTCATGACAATTCCACCCCAGAGGGGGATGTATCAAGCTACCCTTGCAAAGCCCTGTACTTGGGGTCTCTCCTTCAAAGGCAGAGTGCTTACTGTCCTTATCAAGTAGGGTTCCACTTTTCAGATCAAAGGTGGTGGCACTCTGGCTGTAATTATTTATTGCTTTGGCAGAAACAAAAAGTTAGTGGGTAAAAACACATTCTGAACACAATGAGCTTCCCCAAATAGCTGTACTTGGAGGCTTCCTGTAAGGGGGATCTGGGCAGACATCAGCCTCAGCCTCTGTAATGATAAGGAACCAAGGAGCTCAGTGATCCAAAAGTGGTTAGAAGTAAAATAGAAGTTTAATCTGGACTTGGAGAAATCTGTGGAAAAACAGACATTTCAGTGGGATTTCTGCATTGAATAAATGAGGCAGGAAAACTGAAAACTGGAGCAAGAGACCAAGGAAAGAATAACAAGGCCTTGCACATGGCAGAGAGGAAATGAGAGTGGGTGAGTCCGTCTTAGACCTGATCTCTTCTTGCTCCCAAGACATGGGAGAGGACAGACAGGGGACCTAAACCATCCTTATCTGGTAGTCTGGGGATGGTTGAAGGTTTGGAAATGAAGCTGCTTCTCATGAAAACCTGCCACTGCGCTGCAAACACGGCAGCCCCTGCCAGCACTATCTTCCTTCCGATTAGGGGTCTGAGTGCGCCTGGGACGTCTAGAAGCCTCAAATGTCTGCCTGCATCAGATGAATACCCAGGCAGAGCCACAAGGCTCTTTTGTGAGCCCCAGCCTCCAGCTGCCTGTCCCCTGTTTGGGAGCACGGGTCTCCCTCTCCCTAGTCTGCAGGGAAAGCCGAGGGTGTGAAGGCTCCATCTCCCTGGAAATCTGCTGGTTAGGCAACAGGGTGGCTATAATCACACAGCTCCCAGAGGTAGTGGTCTTTGTGAAAAAGGAAAACGTCTGGGGGAGCTCCGCGATGCTTTAAAATGAGCCCGCGGCTGGGTGGGCTGGTATTCTCTGCTCTGGTTTAGAACATCCCACGTCAGTTTGAAGGTGATGGGTCAGGTTGTTGGGTTAAAAGCTGCGGATCTGAGGCCATTATTCCCTGTGCTGCCTGGGTCTACCCCCCTCATAGTTATGCACGCTTGAGCTTGTAACAGAGTGTATATTTCAGAGGTTCTTCAGATCACAGGGAAGAAACCTAAGTCCTGGCACAGGAACCTCATTCTCCTGCAAAGTATTCTGCCTCCTGCAAAATACTTCAGAGGCTGTGTAAAAATCAGGCCCAGTTGCTTGAGTTCTTATTGAAGCATCCTCACTCAGCACTCGTGAAATCTTTCTGTCTTACTGGAAGCCAGCTGGTTATCTTCTGAGTCAGCTCCTCCGGAACTGAGCTCAGTTCCTTCCCTGCTCCTCATGCAGCAGCTTAGACGTGTCACGTAACCTGTAACCTCTCACCTTCTGCATGGGTGGTTTTGCATATTTAATGAGATGATATAAGTAGAGCTAACTTGAGCCTGGCACATGATATGCTCTATAAATGGGACCATGTTGTCATCATTATAACACACTCTTGTTTCCTGAAGATGAACAGAATTTTAAGCATAAAAAACCCTGAACTAGGCCCTGGGAGATCCTTATGGACAATAAACAAACATCACATATCCTATAGACCTGATACCCCACCTCGAATTTTATCTGCCACTGGAAATGCTTGTAATGTCCAGTGGGCAGAGTCTCTTGATTTGGGAGAAAACTCTGGGAAAGAAAATGTGACCTGTGCTTATTATCATCTTCCCCAAATTGTAAACTGTCCTGGAACAAAACAAATACAAACACATAGATACAATAAACAGAGTAGTGGTTACCAGAGGGGAAGGGGGGTAGGGGGAGGGTAAAGAGAGTCAACTGTATGGTGATGGATGGAAACTTAACTGCTGGTGGGGAGCACACTGTAGTGTATACACAAGTGAAAAATATAGTGTTGTACACATGAAATTTACATAATGTTATAAACCAATGTTACCTAAGTTAAAAAAAAAAAACAACTTTACCCAAACACTCCAGTCAAGGAGTAAGAGCCAACCCAAGATGAACCAAGAAAAGAAATGCAAGAAAGCGTCACCACTGGAAAGAGAAACAGCAGACACACAAACCCGCTGTCCTGCTCCTGCAGAGCCTCGCTCTCCTCAACGCTGGCCTGGGCCCGGCACCACAGGGTATTAGATGGCAGGCTGCCAGCGCACCCACCTTGCTATGAACAGAACGGGGGTAGGGGGTGGGCAGGAGGTATCTGGTCCACTGCCTGCCTCACAGCTGCTTTTGGGAAATCTCACTGAGCTGGGTCATCCAAGTTCAACTCCCTGTGGGTCCACGGCTGAGCTGGGCAGGACTGGAGTGTCCTCTTGGGTGGATTGTGGGGGTGGGGATGCCCTGTGGGTTTTCCTAGGAGGTGTTTATGGTCTTGGGGAGTGGGGGAGGGAGGCCGCTCTGAAAGGATGCGCCATATGCCTTTACCGTCAACCACCACTGCTGTCAGCAGGCCCTTCTTCTTGCTGCTCAGCCGGTCATGCATCTGGCACTGCTGGTCACGGAAGCTGGGCAGGCCCTTGGGGCAGGGCAAGTTCTCACAGACCGCGTGCTCCACGCTGGCGCCCAGGCAGTGCGTGCCTCCAGGCCCCGGGCTAGAAGGAAGATAGTGGTCTGCGTTAACCAGACAGGCTGCGGAAATAGCAGGGGTGCTTGGGGTTCGGCCTCTCTTTCCGGAGGGGGAAGGGGCAGGCGAAGTTTCCAAAGCAATCCCCCTCTCCTCTTACACACCATCTCTCAGAAATCCCAGGCCCACGATGATGACATGTTAAGTGAGCCATCAGAAAAATGCATCCAAGAACTGTAAATCAGGGTCATCTGGAATTAGAATACAGTGAGGATCAATCAGTTCACCAAGATGCACAAATTGTGTCTTTCATCTGAACTTAAAACTTGACCATCTGTAACACTGAAAACCCCAAGGGGAATTTTTGGTGTGTGTGGGTTTTTTGATTTTTTGTCTCCTACAAAATGAAGACCTTTAAATGGCTCCTAGCTATACTCCAGAGGTCACTAAGTTTCAGGATGGGTAAATAAATAGCTCTCATTTACTCTGTAATGAAAAGAATAAGAATGACTAATTCACTTGTTCATGGGCTTTGGGTAGAGACCAGCCGGATCCCAGTTTTGCACCCTTTACCTGGCAAGCATGAGACCACACGTGCTCCATGCTGTGGTCTTGGGTCCTAGATGCTCTGTGCTTAGTCTGGGGCTTTAACCAGTGCTGGAGACCCAGTTGTGTTCTCTGGCCATGTCTGCACATGGGAGGGGCACTAAGGAGGAGCAGCAGGACCCTGGCCTAGCTGGCTGACGCTGTCTCTGCCCGGCTCTTCCACGAGGCCCTGGATGTCCTCTTAGGACTCTGACCTGGGCAACCTCAATGGTACCCTTCACCTCCACGATGCCAAGAGCATCACGATGGAGTAAGACTGTCCCCACCCCCTCGCACCATTCCCCTGGCACATTTTTATTGAAATTCAGCACAAATCACACCTGCTCCACTCAATGACTTTTCACAAACTGTACACACCTGTTAGCAAGGTGACATTTTTGATACACTAACTATTTCATTTTGAATATTTCCTTTCCTCTCTCTGCCATCTCTTGTGTTCAGACAGTATGACCACCCTATGATGATTGCCTTATGGAAGAGATATGACAGCAGAAGGCGGCAAAAGTCTTTAGGCTTTTGTGTCACAATAATCTACACCAGGAATCCACAAACTTTCTCTGCAAAGGGCCAGACAGTCAATTTTTTTGGCTTTGTGGGCCACGCAGTCTCTGTTGAAACTACTCAATTCTGCCACTGCTGGCCAAAAGCAACAAAAGACAATGTGTAAACAAAAGGGTGTGGCTATGTGCCAATCAAACTTTATTTACAAAACCAGTGGTGGGCCAGATTTGACCCATGGGCCATAGCTTGCCAGCCCCTGGTCTACATAAATGTGTTCAAGGAAACATCTGGAGTAGGAGGAAAGGCACCGCTCATACCTCCATGCCCACCTCAGACACCCCAGACAACAAACACCTCTCCTACCTGGGAGTGGAGGCAGCCTTGAGAGATTACATACACTAGGGGCTCCACAGAGGGTTCTGAGTTTTGATCTCAAAGTTAGGGAACAGCAAAACCTCTCTAAGACATCTGAGAAGAGAGGGATCCTTTGTTCGCTTGCCTGCCCATAGTACCAGGGAGGCAGCTAGAGCTCAGGGAAACTACTGCATGGCATGCTCGGATAGGTGGAGCCTCAGACCACCTCCCCAAGAGCCCCAGGCCCAAGTGCCAAGTGTGGGTAGATGAATGTATTTCTGTGCCACAAACCATGGCGCAGAAGGAACAGAGAGGGGCTGGCCCTGATGAACCATGTGGACCAGCAGGAGGGACATCTTTTCTGCAACAGGCGAGTTGCACATCCCATGGCTGGGACCAGAAAAGAAATGGGTGAGGCAGAGATGCTCTATGGTAAGAAGTTGTGGGTTGAATTATGTCCTTTCTAAAATTCATATGCTGAAGTCCTAACCTCCAGAGCATCAGACTGTGACCTTACTTGGAAATAGGACCACTGCAGATGTAATTAGTTAAGATGAGGCCATACTACAGTAGGGTGAGCTCCTAATTCAGTGTGAATGGTGTTATTATAAAAGGGGGAAATCTGGAGACAGACACCCACAGGGAGAACGCCATGTGAAGATGAAGACAGAGATCAGGGTGATGATTCTACACTCTAAGGAATGCCAAAGATTGCCAGTAAACCACCAGATTCTCCCTTACAGCCCTCAGAAGGAGCCAACCCTTCCAAACCTTGATTTTGGACTTCTAGCCTCCAGAACTGGGAGAATAAATCTGTTGTTTAAGCCACCAGTCAGAGGGTTGTTACAGCAGCCCTAGGAGATGAATAGAACAGACATCACAATAACCAGATGCATCCTCAACCGAACTTAGATGCGGACTCAGGGAAAATGGGGCAAAAACTCCTGAAGTGATCAGGAATCCAACATGGACTAGAATGGAGTGCAAAACTACAAATTAGGTTGTTGCTAAAAACATAAAGGAAGCTACATTTCCTACACACCTTAGGGTATGGACTGAGATTTGCACGTCATGTAATTAACTTCCTGAATTGTCATCAAGCTTTGTTTTAGTTTCCTTTTTAATTTCCTCCATCAATTGAGTTTTCCAGATTTACGTCTGACTGACCCTCATATACCTACTACCTTTATGCCTCACAGCAGGTAGGTGGAGAGTGGATTAGATGTGACATAAGAGAACTCCTGGATCCAGCAGAAAGTGCGCCTGAGAGGGGGCAGCCCATGAGATACCACACGTGCCTCAGGATGCTTCCCTCCTGAACTTATCCTCTTCCTTCTCCATGTCCAATCTTCTCCCACAGGCAAGTCTCCTTTCAGCCCCCATCTGGCTCACTGCCCCATCTTCCCCACTCCCTGATCCCTAACTCTCTGCCCATCCTTAAGGATACCTCCATCCTGTAGCCTATTTTTCTTTCCTACCTGGAACCTCTCCTGACCCCGCTTGGGTCTCTGCTATGCTGCTTATCATCACCTTGTGAAATAGTCAGCTGAGTTCCTGTTTTCTTCTTATTCCTCTGCATCCTCAAGCAGAGAATCCTACACAGGCTGGTCTTTAATAAACAGTAGTTAGACTGAATTGAACTATATTATCAGAATTTATCTTAAAAGGATCAAAAGACAAAGTGATGTCAGGTAAAATGGTGGAGTAGGAAGCACCAAGAATCTCTCCACCTGTACCAAAACTGTATTGGCAAAAACTGCCTGAAGTAACTATTTTGAAACTCTGGAGTCTATCCGAAAGCTTGTAGCCTCCAGGAGAAAGCTTGGCTGGTAAGCTGCGGCTAATTTTGGTCAATTTCAATCTTGAGTGTGGTAGTGGCTATCTGTACACCATGTCCCAGCCCCATGGCAGGTAGCTGTGCCTACATTCCTGGTGTGGCTTGCTGGAGCCAGGGTGGACAATAAGGACCTTGTCCTCCAAATATCAGAGTTCTGTGTTCTGATTGCTCAGTGCTGCTTTTGATTTCTGAGGTATGGGCATAAGGGCTGGCCACCACTGCTGCAATCCCTACCAGCTGCAGCCCCTACCAGGGAATTTCAGTGAGCAATACATTTAAAAAAATTCTTTTTCTCCTTTTAGGAGCCAGATATTTAAGGATTAGGTTATTCAGAAGCAACTGCATATATGGGAAAATTTAGAAAGCCACTAGGTTTTCCCAAGAAGAGATGAAGGCTCAGAAAAGGCCAGAGAAGACCTTACACTTCACAGTTTGATCCCCAACACAGAGAAATTTTTCAGTAGCAAAGAAACGGTAAATCCGGGAAGAAGGAGGAGAAGCTGATTTCCAGAGGTACATTGTAAGATTCAAATGTCCAGTTTTCAACAAAACAATCACAAGGCATATAAAGAAACAGGAAAGTATGGCCCATTCAAAGGAACAAAATACACTGGTAGAAACTGAAGGAAGCCCAGAGGTTGGGCTTACTAGACAAAAACTATAAAACAACAGTCTTTAAGATGCTCAAAGTGCTAAAGGAAGACGTAGACAAAGACAGGAAAATGATACATGAAAAAGTGAGAATATCAATAAAGAGATAGAAATTATAAACAGGAAAAAAACCTCTGAAGTTGAGAAGTACAATAACTGAAGTGAAAAATTTACCAGTTGAGTTCAAAAGCAGATTTGAGAAGGCAGAAACAAAAATCAGGAATATATATTTGTTCTATGAATTTGTCCTATGAATTGAAATATTGAGTCTGGGGAATGAAAAGAAAAAAGAATAAAGAAAAGTAAGCAGAGGGGATCTGTGGGAAACCAGTAAGGGGACTAAGATACACATTATGGGAGTCTCAGAAGGAGAAAAAAGGAGCAGAGAGATTATTTGAAGAAATGATGGCTTAAAACTTCCTGAATTTGAAGAAAGACATGAATCTACAATTCAAATAGGATAAATTCACTGAGATGCACTATAATTAAACTGTCAAAGGACAAAGAGAGAATCTTGAAAGCAGCAAGAGAGAAGCAACACATCACAGACAAGAGATCCTCAGTAAACTACAAGCCTATTTCTAATCAGAAACCCTGGAGGCCAGAAGTCAGTGGGTTGATACATTCAAAGTTCTCAAAGAAAAAAAAAAAATCTATCAACTAGGAGTTCTATACCCAGCCAAAACTGTCATTCAAAAGTGAGGGAGAAAATAAGATATTCCCAGATAAGCAAAAGTTGAGGAAGTTTTTTACCATCAGACCTGCCCTAAAAGAAATGCTTCAAGTTCAAATGAAAGGACACTAGATGGTAACTTGAAGCCATATGAAGAATTAAAGCTCTCCAGTCAAGCAGCATGATGCTAAGCTTTATCAGAACCAGCTATTAGAGAGACCCTAGAGGAGGGACAGGCTTTGTCTCTGGTTCTGATATGTGACTTCTCCCTGTAGGCTCCTGTGGCCTGTGATGCATGCCGCCTCCCTCTAGGCAGCTTCCGAGGGCAGCTTCTGAGCACACCAACACTTTGGGAAAATTCTCAGCCTGGTCTCACATGCAGTTTCTCCTTTGGACGGTTTTCCCTGACACCACTAAGTGTGACTTCCCAAAGATTTCCACCAGTGCAGCACCTCTGCAAATGTCTCCCTCATCCAGTGGGCCCTGGTTGTATCCTCTCCCACAAGTCCAAGGAATTTCAGCCCTGGGTGTGTGTGCGAGGGGGGCACCCTCATCCATATTTGTTCCTTCCTTGGGTGCCCTGCCTCAGACCTGAAGATAGGGGCTGCTTCCTGGATCTGCTCTTCCTGTGTCTCTAGAGTTCTTTACATCTTAGCAGCTAATTCCCCAATACTACAATCACCTGTTATAGCTAATGCTTTTTTACATTAAACTTTCCCTGCTCAAAAAAAAGACAAAAGAGTTGATTTTTCTAGTTTTCCTTTGGGTCACTATTTTGAACAACATGGGAAAAGGGAGAAGCAATCCACAAGCAGCATGATTTTCTACCCAAATCATCCCAGTTTCAATATGTTGATCTGTGGCAGGACCCTGCACTCAGCTCACTCACTCCTTAAGATGGTGTCAATAACATAGGCCATCTGAGTGTTACCGTGACACCAGTGAGGGCCTCCTGGGTATACACTGGTGCTGAGACCACAGAAAGAGGCCCCCTATACATGCCATAAAGAAGACGGAAGAGAATCTTTGCAGGAGGAAGCCATGTCTGACAGGAAGGTCCACAAGTAGCTTATGAACAGAAGTTCTGGGGGAAGACTTGGAGGAGAGGCCAGCTTTACCAAGGAACCCACGCTAGGTGAGTGGACCAAGCTTGAGTTTTATGGACACAGGGCCTTCAGGAGATGCTGTGTTGGGGCTGCAAACACAGGCAGGAGAGATCACCCTCCCAAAGTCTGAGGAGCAGAGGGCTGGGGTTCTCACTTACCCTGAGTCATACAGTGTGGATAAAATACAAAGCACCTAGAAGGCCAAAATAACAGAAACCAAGCTTGACATGGCTAAAATGAAGGATGGTTACCATAATAGGATTGGTGGTAGAATAGAGTCGTCTGTTTCTGAGAGCTAGATGTAGGTCCATGACCGACGCTCAGCCTTTCCCACAATGGCTGGAAGGGCTCCAAGGCTCCATGAGGACCCTTGGAAATGCAAGGGGAGGTGGCAGCATATTGAAATCTCATCCTTGAGGACATAGGTAAGAACAGAGGCACTTTCACATTAACAGTGATCATACACTAATATGCCCAGAGGGCTTACACTCTGCCTGCTCTCCATAACCGTTACCTCATTAAGTCGGCACAAAGAATCAGAAGGGGGATCCTCACTGCATCCTTCAGATGAGGAAACCAAAGCTCCAATATGTTAAATGACGCACAGCGGGGAAGTGAGTGGTGGAGATAAGACAGTGTGACTCACAAGTGCTCCTGGTTGCAGCAGGAGCAGGTTAGGGATGGGGGCTATCCACTGGCTCCTGTGAGGCGAGGAATGCCAGCCTCACCCACTGAGACAGGCATGGGGGGTGTGATGGATTTTCAAGATGCTTCTCCAATATCAATCCCCAATTTCTATTTGTACTCTATCAGGACTTTCTTAATATGAACAAATTACAGTTAGGGGAACCACTGTCAGAAACCAGTGTCAGAACCACTGTCAGAAACCAGAAACCAGAAACCAGTGCCTGCGCCGGTCAGGCACCACAGTAACCACCTGCATGAGTTATCTTACAACACGAGGTCCTGGTAAGGGATGTAGAACTAACAAGCTACTGCCATCCAGAAGAATTCGGGAAAGGTCAGAAGGAGAGAGGAGATGCCATTCCATATGTCCTGCCAACCTCCCAGAATCCTTCTCGCTGGAATCCATCTTGGCTGAGCAATGCACGTACCACCAGGAAGGACCCTGAGTCAGAATGATTGGCCAGAGACAACCCGGAAACTAATCCCATCACCCTAAAACCCAAGACTGCGAGCCACGTGGCAGAGCAGTCCTCCTGGGTTCTCTTACCCTGCTGCTCTCCGCCTGGGCACCCCTTCCCAATAAAGTCTCTTGCTTTGTCAACATGTGTGATTCCTCGGATAATTCATTTCCGAGTGTTAGACAAGAGCCCACTCTTGGGCCCTGGAAGGGGTCCCCCTTCTTGCAACAGTAGGAGTTTAGACATAAACCCAAATGACTGGAACAGGCAGGTCACTGGAAAGGATATCCAAGTGGCAACTACGGACACAATCAGATGCTCAGCCTCACTGCTTATGAAAGAAACGCACAGGACAACCTCAACAAGATACCACTACACACCCACCAGAATGGTCAGAGTGGAAAAGACATACAGCACCGAGCACTGGGGAGGCTGGGGGCAGGTGGAAGCTTACTGCTGCTCAGGGCAAGGGGATGGCATGGCCACTCTGCAAACCAGGCCCTCACCCTGTCACACACGCACCAGGAGCCAACACGCACCTGCACGCGTGCCCAGCACATGCACTCCACCGTGATGAGCAGTGCTGTGCTGGGAGCCACATACTCAAGGGTAGGTGCCCTTTCTGCACATTACACCATCAGAAAGATGTATAAAACAAGGAAAAGCATAAGGTAGAGAGGCTGGGGGGAGAACCCGGAAAGCGGAGAGAAAATTCTGAGAGAAAGCCGAGTCCCTCTGAGCTCCTGTTGGGTAGGACCGGCTCCTGCCAGGTGGGTCCCAAGGGCCCCAGGCAGACCCAGCACAGTGCAGGGAAGCACGAAGTTCTGCTCAGATGATCAGTATCACAGACAGCAGGTCTGCCCTTTCCCTGGATGACAGGCAGCATTCAGGTGGAAGGAAGAGCAAGAGGCAGCTGAGTGGCAGCGCTTTTGGGTTTTTTGCTCTGCTCTATTGAATGAAGGTAGATCAGAAGATAAAGCCACCACAGTGGTTAAGACCCGCTCACCACCCAGAGACAGGGTGACTTCAGCGGTTCTGCCTCCTGTTCTTGCACCAAGAGCTCCGAGGAGCAAGCAGGGCACAGCCGCGGGATCAAAGTGCTGCAGGGCTACTAATGCCCCCGCAGGGCAGCCGCCGTCCTAGTGTTAAGGCCTCCTCTGAAAAGTACCAAGAACTTAGGCTCAAGTGCAGAAAACTGTGATTTTAAAAAACTATCCCTGTGAGTACCTCATACGTTAAAAGCACACGTATGGGGGTGCATATCTGTGGGGGTGCTTCCCTGTGGAAGCAAAAAGCCATTACAGGAACATAACTTCACTCCCCAAGGTCTTGGGAGGAGGTGGGCTGCTTTCCTTCCTGATGCTCAGGGTGTGGACGCTGTGTGGTGACCCTAACGCACTCCTGCTTCTAAGATCCACTCACCTCCCCATCCTTCCTGTGCAGAGCTGGCTTTTCACACAAGATCAATGGAGCCTTTTCTCCCCACCCTACTCCCCAGCCACCCCCCAAACACAAGCCTCCTGATGGGGTACCAGAACTCACATTAGAGATGAACTCTCTGCATTGCAGTCTTTTGGCAAAATCTCCCACTGACAGCGACACAAATTATGTCAGGAAAGGACAAGCTTAGGAAGCTGGATTAAAAACACGGATGGTCCCCAAAGCCTTGATGTTAGTTGGCAAGAAATAAAAATTCCAATAGCTGTAAAGACCAAGACTAGAGAAAAAAATGGGGGGACTCTTTTGCCAGTATTTTGGACAGTGAATAAACCAGCTGCAGAAGATGGGAAAGGTGCCAGGAATATAAAGTGAAGGGGGTGGGGAGAGGGTGGTGGGAGAGTTCCAAGTAGGAGATGTACATAGCAGTGAGATTTGGACATTCTTGGGAAATCTCAAGGCAGTGAGCCTGGTGATTTAAGGAGTGAGCCGGGAGAGGATGTTGTTTTGGTCAGAGCTTGGCTTGGGGCCTCCATCAGCTGTGCTTTGTAACAATCACCACCTCAGGCCATTCTGCAAAAGCAGGCTGACAACTACTGCCTGGACTTCAGCAAACCCTCTCTGCTCCTGCATCTCCCTGGGAAGGAACCAGGACTGCTGCAAAGCTGCCCCCACAAGGCCAGCCCCTTCTCTTCCCGTTCACCTGGGTGGTTCCATGAAGGTGAGAAACCTTGTAGAAAACTACAGGGGAAAAAGAGCCTGTTGCTTCAGAACAGGAAATGGAGCTACACTGTTATTGCAAAAGACTGGACCGACCACCAAGGCGTAACTATTATAGGAGCAAAAACATATTGTTTCTCTCACTTGTAATAAACAAAGTCAGATTATGTTTGGAGCTTGCTCTTGAGATGGCTCTGAGCACCTCTAGCTGTGAGCACAGCCTCACTGGGGCAGGGAAGGCACAGGTGAAGATGGCCCTCATGCCCAGGGGCACCTGGACCCCATTCCTGGCTGTTCACAGTTTGTGGGCCTCAGTGAGGCTAGATGGTGCAAGGGGAGGGGCCTACCTGGTGACCCACCTCCTTGGCATAATAATTCACAATAACCTTTGTGTTTTTTAAGGAAAGACGATATTAGATGTGTGTTTTGCAGCACTGGAAGATCAGAAAGTTCGCTTTTTCTCAGCAAGCATGCGTCTAGACAGTCAGGTGGTCAAGTACACATTACAGAGGGCTGGTCTGCTGTGGGCATGGAAGGAGGATGGGGCCCAACAGCTCAAAGGTCAGTGGGGGAGGACACAGTGAAAACAAGTGAGCAAATGCATATGAGTAATTATAAATCACTATAATACTTGTAACGTTAGGAAAGGGTGCAGAGAGAGCGTGTAGAGCAGGCACCCACCTCGGGCAGGGTGGTCAGGGGAGGAGACCTGTCTGAAGAGAAGACACAAAGAGGGCAAAGGAAGCCTGGAAGAGGGAAAGGAGCACTGACCCAGGTCCGGAGGTTGGGGCGTTGTGTCTGACAACAGAAAGGAGGTGCAGTAGGTTGAATAGGGTGGTGCCTTCCCCTGCAAAGACAAACCCACCCAGAACCTGCAAATGTGACCTTAACTGGGAAAAGGGTCTTGCTAGATATCATCAGGATCTCATAATTATGAGATGAGATCATCCTGGATTAGGGTGGCCCCTAAACCCAATGGCCAGTGTCCTGAGAAGAGAAGAGGTGGTGAGGAGAAGCACAGAGAAGACGTCCATATGAAGGCAGGGGCAGAGGCTAGAGTGGTAAGTCTATAGGGCAGAGAAGGCCGGCAGCCACCAAGGGCAAGGGGACAGGAGAGCAATGGATTCTCCTTCAGAGTTTCAGGAAGGAATCAATTCTGCTGACACCTTGACTTCAAACTCCTGGTTTCCAGAACTGTGAGAGGATAAATTTATATTGTTTTAAGACACCAAGGGACTTCCCTGGTGGTGCAGTGGTTAAGAATCCACCTGCCAGCGCAGGGGACACAGGTTTGATCCCTGGTCTGGGAAGATCCCACATGCCGCAGAGCAACTAAGCCTGTGCGCCACACTACTGAGCCTGCTCTCTACAGCCCGCGAGCCACAACTACTGAAGCCCGTGAGCTTACAGCCCATGCTCTGCAACAAGAGAAGCCACCGCAATGAAGGGTAGCCCCCACTCACCGCAACTAGAGAAAGCCCACGCAAAGAAACGAAGACACAACACAGCGAAAAATAAATAAATAAAAAATAAAATAAATTAAAAAAAAAAGACACCAAGTCCTGGTAATTTATTACGGTAGTCACAGGAAACTAATACAGGGGCCACGGTGAAGAGCATGGATTTCATTCTAAGTGCAGCGGGGAGTGAACAAAAGGGCTGAAGCTGGAAGAGGTATAATTGGCTTTACTGGTAAGTGGATGTCTCTGGCTTTCTGTGGAGAATGAATTTGGGGGCCGGGGGGATCATGTGGGAAGCAGGGAGGCTGATGCTGATCGTCCGAGAGGACACTGGAGCCTCGCTACTGGGTCCAAACCTGACCGGCCGTTGCCCAGCTGTGTGACCTGCAGCAAGTTACCTAACCTCCATATGATTCAATTTTTAACATGTGCAAAGGGGACAAAAAAGACGCCTCTCCCTTATGACAAATTTAGGTGATTTACTATGTGCAAATGTCTAGAAGGGAACCTGGCACCTGGACAGGGCCCTGCGTGCCCTGTTCTCATCATTATCAGAGATGGAGGAGGAAGAGAGGGGACGAGGGGCCATGCATACACTCAGGGGCTTTGAACTCGACCTATGCAACAGCTGGTGGTGCTATTTACTGAGGGGGACGTGGGCTGGGAGGGGAGTTTGGGGGAGGAGAGATCGCAGCTTAGGAACCATCAGGTTTGAGGTGTCCAGGAGAAAACCAAGGGCAGTTGGCGGGACTATGCCCCTATAGGGGGGCGGGGACTTAATCCAGTTTTGCTTATCTTTTTTTTTTTTTTTTCAGTTTTGTTTATCTTAAGTGTACACCGAGCAGGGTCCCTGGCCCTGAGTTAGGGCCCTGTGCAGGTTTACTGAAGGCAACATGTTGGAGAGGCATCTCCGAGGAGGGTGTTCTCTCTCGGGTCCTTCTCCAGTTGCCCTGCCCCACGGGGTGTTGCTGGAAGACTTCCCTCCTGGAGATGTGTCAGAGCCCACAACCACCTGATGTGCTGAGACCCATAAAACCCCTCAGCTGTCTACATGTGGTAGTCCTACAGATTCCCCATTCCTCAATGATAAGATGTAGGAAGGGGACAAGGAGAGATGAAGTTCGTGACCGCCAGTTGGGGGCCACCTGATAAAGCAGAGGAATGGAAGAAGGTTTTTAAAACAACTTTGGGATTTCCAGAACAGCCTCTTTATGGGGCCAATGGGCCTGGAGGGGTGGGGTGAGGATGCAGCATGGGAAATCCCATGGCAGTACAGGCCAGGGTGGGGGGTATGTTCACTCAGCCCTCTGAACTCAGGGGTCTTTAGGAGCCTCCTATCACAAAATGCCCCTGTGCCCAGAAGAGAGAAAGCAGCTGGGGTGGCGACAATGGGCACAGCCGAAGCATGGTTGGGGGGGGTGGGTGCGCCTTAGCCGACGTCATCTTCACAAAACACAAAATCAGGTCCCATGAAAATTGTGCCTAACACATTTGCTCAGCATTGATAACATCTTATTCTTGCAAGGATGCCTTCACCTAAACACAATCCTATTGTTGACCATCTTGGGACACAGGGTCCTTCCAGAGGTATTTAAAGGGTCAGATATTCCCCTACTATGACATTTACTGGGTGTCACCTGACCTGGGATGATGTATGTAATGTGCCAAAGGAGAGCAGTCCTTGGCCAGAGCACCTGAGCTCCAATCACAAACATGAAGCACCCATGACAGCCACAGCCTTTGCAAATTGTGCTCTGCACTTAACAAATCCTTTCTCCTCTGAGCCTCAAAACAGTGCTGCGAGGTAGGAGGTAGGGCATGTGGTCTTGCCCCTGTTCTTCTCCTGGTGCTAATATCAAGAGGGGCCGTGTAGTAAATACAGATCATGTACTTTACATGCATTCCCATGGATTTTTCCAATTTTTAGATGGATAGGAAGGTAACAGCTGCCTGTTGCTATAAAAAGTGGCCCTGAGGGCTTCCCTGGTGGCGCAGTGGTTGGGAGTCCGCCTGCCGATGCAGGGGACATGGGTTCGTGCCCCGGTCCGGGAAGATCCCACATGCCGTGGAGCGGCTAGGCCCGTGAGCCATGGCCACTGAGCCTGCGCGTCTGGAGCCTGTGCTCCGCAATGGGAGAGGCCACAGCAGTGAGAGGCCCGCGTACTGAAAAAAAAAAAAAAAAAAGTGGCCCTGGGATTTGAAGCCTTGTCTGTTCTGGCTTTGAAGCCTGGCTCTTCCTACTGTACCATGCCAGCTCCCTGTAAAGGAGGAAGCTGAGGCCCAGAGAGAGAAGGGTCTTCCTTGAGGTCACACGACCAATAACCAACCAAACCAGGCCCAAATCTCCACACCATGATTCCAAACCCAGAGCTCTCTTCTTTGGGCGAGAGGTGGAACTATTTTAACATCATCACAGAGAAATGGAAAAACTGAAGCCACTATTAAACTCTCACCACTTAGCTAAATAGGTTTTCTAATCATCTACCCATCTATGATGGCAAATTTTATGTACCAACTTGACTGGCCGTGGGATGCCGAGACTAAAAATTCTTCCTGGGGGTGTTTGTGAGGGTGTTTCCAGATGAGATTAGCATTTGGATTGGTGGACTCCTAGAGCAGTTGCCCTCCCCAGTGTGGGTGGGCATCACCCAATCCACTGAGGGCCTGATTAGAACAAAAGGCAGAAGGAGGCCTCACTGTTTGAGCTGCGATGTCTCCTCTCATCTTCTCCTGCCCTTGGACTGGGATTTACATCATGGGCTCCCCTGGTCCTCAGGCCTTCAGACTCAGACTGAATTATACCTGGACCTTCAGCTTGCATGTGGCAGATCACGGAATTTCTCAGCCTCCATAACCATGTGAGCCGATAATAAATCATACGTATATGGCTATTGGTTCTGCCTCTCTGGAAAATCCTAATATACCACCTATGCTTTTAATTAAGAATTCACTTCTAAAAGATTAAATACCTACCTACTATCTGTCAGGCACTCTGCTGGGTGCTGGAGGGAAAAGTTTTAATAAGACAATACATAATGCCAATGCTTACAGCACTACCAGAAAATACAGTGTTCCTGACATTGACTAAACTGTGAGTGTAAGTTTTCCTTTAATCTGGAGGTTCTCAACCTTGGCTGGTCGTTGGAGTCGCCCAGAGAGATTTGGCACATCTGATTCCTGGGCCCCACCTGCAGAGTTTGTGATTTAATTGGTTTGGGATACACATTGGACATTAGAATTTTTAAATACAGGAGAGGTTTGCTAATTATTCATCAATACGATTTAATTGTAGATATAAACCATTTCCTTTTAGTCATAATTTATAACTTGCTCATTTTCAAAAATTAATGTGATGGCACACAAGATGTAAAACAGATTATTTAAAGAAATATTAAAAATGGGAAATTTCAAAAAAAAAAAATGGGAAATTTCAAGAGAAAAGGAGAAAAAATAAACCTGTGATAAAGGAATTATTACAGTTAAGCATAAGATCTAGCCCTGAGTTTTTTGGAACAAATGTGTAGAGGTGAACAAGGATTATGGCATCATCATAGTCAATAAAAGGAAGCCTATGAGGAAACAAAACTAAAACTATTTTCTGTCAAACAGTTCTAACAGGACAGGTGAAAGATATTTGGATACAAAAGAGTGGAACCCACAAATGCTTTGCAACTTATCAACAGCCAGGCTGCTCCCAGATTAGCTCATAATCAATTTGAAGGTCAGCCTCACTTTTCTGAAGGTCTGCCAGCTTCCCTGGGATAACCCTTGTCTAAGGCAGCCAGGAAGCAGGCCGGGAGGGATTCTCTTCCAGCTGGATGAGAAACGGTTCTACCAGGGCCCACGCAAGGAAGGGTAGCCAGCTCCCCACAGGACTTACTGCATCTCTGTTACAGAGAGAGTTCTGTTTGAGCTGAGATGCCATCTGATGCACACAATGCCCGGCAACCTGGACCTTCGGTTCATGTTCACTTTCCTTCAGCTCAAATCAATGGCGGGAGACAGACCCTGCTCTGCAAGGCAATGCGAGCTGCAGTTTGGAAACCCCGATCCACGCACCCTGGAGAAGGCTGGTCAGGGGGACTTACGGAGGGTTGTCGCATTTCCTCTGCCGGAAGCGGGCTCCCGTGCCACACGTGCGGCTGCACATGCTCCAGCTGCCCCACAGGCTCCAGTCTCCATCCACGTGCTCCGGGATGGGCGTCTTGTTCACACACTCCCCCGCGCGGCACCACTGAAACACAGCAGGGCAGCAAACCTGCTTACTCACTAAAAACTGAGATCCCCTCCATGTGAGAAAACACCACGCCTCCGAAACCCAATTTTTGTTAATTTACACAAAAGTAGACTATTTCGGGGTGTGTAAGTTTGCTAACTCTGGTGACATTGGTGACATTCCTTCCATATCCAACCTGACACTGCTATGGCTCTGGGGTTTGGATTTTACCCTAAACTTCCACGTGAATGTGTTCAGTGGAGGTTCTCTAAATTCCCAGAAAAAGGATGAATTCACATGGCTCATGGAGAAACCTATCTTCTGCAAACTGTTTAATATGAGTCTCTTTCTGAAAGGCAGTATTTCCTGGCTCTGTAGTTTTGAACTTCAGGGTTGGGATTGGTGCTTGGAGATGATACAGCTGGTGCCACGTGGGAGAACCTTGGCTCTTTCTGAGGATAAGAGAAAGCCAATCCTCGAAAATAATTTCCCAATGTGTGTGGCACAAACCCTGGAGCAGGAGATGTGACTTAATGGTCCTGATCAAAACAGCTCTTTCAGTTCGTACAATAAGACTAGAGAGAAAGCCTTAGGCTGTGGTTGCTGGTCCTGAACACCTCTCCTAACACTTGCCAGTCTCTCCTGTTAATGAAGATCAGGCTGAAGACTGGCGCTCTTAACCGCTAGTATTGTTCTCATTAAAATCATCTTACGACAGCCTTTTCTGCACGGCAAGTGATCCTGTTTTTCCATTTACGGTCTACTGATATAAAAGTTTTAAGTAAATTCACCCATGTGACAAAAGGAGTTAGTTAATTACAAATATTGAGTAAATGATTCCTGTATAAGAAAAACAGGAGAGAGCTGAACATATGCCTCTGTGCCTTAAGTGGGCTCCATGGAATTTCTGGGGTGGCCAGGGGGTGCTTCAGGGGCTCCTGAGTGCAGTGCGGACCACCTTTCAGAAGAGGTGCCAATGTGCAGGTGATATGGGGTTGCCTGCTGGGGGCAGTGAGAAGCTGGGTTACCTTGTCTGCCCCACACTCTGTGCCATCCAGGGGAGGGTCCAGTTTGGTTTTGCAGGATGTATCTCCTTCCACCAGGCACCACAGTCCAGCGCACATCAGATGCTGCTGACAAGGGAAGGAACGTGACTGCCGAGAACTCCGCACGCAGGTCACAATGGGGCCGGAAGGTGGGACTCCCTGACCAGTTTGGATTTGGGATTTGAAACATGAGGGGAAGAAGGAGGGTCATGTATCTGGATATCAAAAAAAACAGATGCATCATTTCAACTAGTTCATTTAGCTCAACAAAATTCCATGCATTTATTCCTAGGAGGGCTCACCTCCTGGGGGTTGAGCTCAGCAGTTCCTGCACTAGCTATTGAGGGCCTAGGAGGCATCCGATGCAGGCTGGGGCCTGGGAGCCCTTAACAAGCAGATCCATTCAATGTAGGAAGGTACAAGGCAGATTCCCACTGGTCCTACAGAGCGCACGGGAAAAGAACCTCAGCAACCAAGCCTCCTCAGGGCGGGCTCGCTCTGGAGCTGAGGCTGGTGCAGCTGCTATGCGGCCTCAGGAGTGAGAACCCAACAGGTGATGTAGGCTCAGGGCTGCCCTGGGGTTAAAGAGGCAAACTTCAATCCTCCCTGAGGTCACCTGCTTGCTAGCCCCGCTGAGCCACCTGTGATTTCTTATAGTATTTCACCTAGAGAGTTTCTTACCATCCACGAATATACAATTAAAATAATTCTACTAAAACAGGAAAAAGCATTTAAAAACACAGACTCCCATTTTCCCATTTGTATTAATGGGAAATTTGGACATGGGTAAAGTACTCAGAATGAGACACTTTATCAAAATAACTGAAGCAGACATGGCTGGTGTCCTCCCCATCTGCCTCCGTCTCCCCTGCAGGACTCAGGGCAGACACCATCCCCCCACATGTCCTGCTGCTTCCCTGATCTGCCTGTTAGAAGCTGTTCTCTGGCCACAGAGCAACCCTTGACCACAAGGGATGGGAGCTGGACACCCGTCCCTGGGTGGAATGGCTCTGAGGCAAGGTCCACACATCTGGCAAGGTCCCAGGGGTGGTCTGTTGTCCGCCCACCAGTGCACCTTGCTTGATCACCCCTCATTTCCCTGCCCCCTCACAGTGCTTCCTGGGATCACTTCCCAGATAAACTCCTTGCACCCAAATCCTCGCCTTGTGGTCTGAAAATTGAGAACAGATGTACTTAAGGCTCTTTGAAAGACGCAGTGCTTCCAGGATGCCAGACCCAAACATGGCGACAATGCCTGAAGGCTCCATCCTCCAGGGCGCAGCCGTGGACCGGAGGGTACACCTCAGGCAGGGTCCCCACGTACAGCTCAGGGCAGTCCCTGCGGGGCTCGTGAGGGTGTGAGGACTCAGTATAGAGGCCGGCTGTTCCAAGTAATCGCGAACATCTGCGCAGAGGAGACGCGCAACTGTGCTGTCCAAAGTTGGAAAATGTTTAGATGTTGAAGGGACAGAAACAAAGGCGCAAAGGGAGGGAAAGCAGAACCGCAGGCTTGACAATGAGCTCAGAACAGCCCACAGCCTTTTTTCATTTTTCAAGTATGTCAGAGCTGCTCTGTGCCCCTAAAGAAGTTGATGAGTCGAGTGGAATTTTGCACATTTGGGTTCAGAAAAGCCTCCACATTCCCATTATTGTCCTTCTCTCAATGGAGTGGTAACAGGATGAGTGGCTGGAGCACAGCACCAGCTGGTCCCCATAAAGACCAACGGCACCTTGTTAAGTGTGTGATTTCATGCACTTTGACCTAAGAGCTCTTCCAGAGCATGGTGTCAGTGTGTGGACACGTATTCATGAAACAAGGCGGGCCCAGGAGGTGAATTTATGGGCTAGCAGTGTTTAGGATTAGGAGACCTAATTGCCCCTTAGGAGAGAGAGGAAGACAGTGGTGTGTGAGCTTTATAGACAGTGTTTTCTCTAACTTTTCTAATCATCAAAGAAAAGGAGAATGAGGTCAGGCAAAGATTTCTTAAACAGAACAAAAAAAGTACTAGCCATAAAGGAAAAAAATTTATGAATTATACTATTTATTATACTATTATACTAATTATACTATTAATCATACTATTTAATATTAAATATTAAAATGAGCTGGAGTAGGGAAATGTTAAAATGAAGAACTTTTTTTTTTGGCTGCGCTGGGTCTTCATTGCTGCGTGCAGGCTTTTCTCTGGCTGCGGCGAGCAGGGGCTACTCTTTGTTGCAGTGCGCAGGCTTCTCATCGCGGTGGCTTCTCTCGTAGTAGAGCATGGGGTCTAGGTGCGCAGGCTTCAGTAGTTGCAGCACACGGGCTCTGTAGTTTCAGCACACAGGCCCCAGAGTGAGCGGGCTTCATTAGTTGTGGCGCATGGGCTCAGTAGTTGCAGCTTGTGTGCTCTAGAGCACTGGCTCAGTAGTTGTGATGCACGGGCTTAGTTGCCCCGTGGTATGGGGGATCTTCCCGGACCAGGGATTTAACCTGTATCCCCTGCATTGGCAGGCGGATTCTTAACCACTGGACCACCAGGAAGTCCCAAAATGAAGGACTTCTGTTTATCAAAGACAACTGTAAGAAAGTGAGAGATGTATGCAATGGGAGAGAGATTTGTAAGGCACAGAACCAACAAAGATTTGTATCCAGAATATATATAAAACAAACCCCTAAAACTCCTACTGATCAATCAAGAAAAAGACCCAAATAGAAGAATGGGCAAAAGATTTGAACAAACATTTCACATAAAAGGATATATAAACATATAGGATGGCCAGAAAACATGCTCAGTTTCATTAGTCATCAGAGAAAAGCAAATTAAAACCAACCAGCTAAAAAATAGAAACAAACAAACAAAACCAACCAGCTACCTCTTCACACTGACCAAAATGGCTAGAATGAAAGAGATGGAGAATACCAAGTGTCAGCAAGGATGTAAGAATACCAAGTGTCTCATAAACTGATGATGAGATTCTTAGTTCCACAACTTTGGAAAACTCTTTGACAGTACTTACTAAAGCTGAAGAAATGCAATACCAGCAATTCCACTCCTAGGTTTGTATCAAACAGAAATGTGTGTGTACGTTCACCAAAAACATTGTCAAGAATGTTCACAGCCACAGTATTTGTATTTCTTAGTTCCCAAGATGGAGACAACCCAAGCACCTACCAACAGCAGAACAGGTAAATTATGGTCTATTAGAACAATGGGATACTATACGACTCCATGTATATGAAGTTCAAAAATGAGTAAGAGAAAACTAGTGTTGGGAGTCAGTTTAAAAACAGACAACAAGGATGAGCAGAAAAGGTGACTGTAAAGCTGTAGCCTCTGACCTCAGCTTGGCCACCAGCATTGCTCTGTGTGCCCAAGCCAAGCAACTGCCTTTCTGTGATTCATTTCCACAGCTCAACAAATGGGGTGGACCACACCAATGCTTGTCACTGTGATGACTTCTAGATGGATAGCTGGCATTCACGTCACGCTTTACAAATGACAAAGTGCTCTGACGTCTGTCATCCTGAGGCTCATGAAAGCCCTGGGAGGCAGGGCTTTCTCTATTTTTTCCCACTTTTTGTTTTCTTTTCTTTTTTTTGAAGTAGATGAGTTTATTACTCATAGGTCCTGCAATAATTAGAGCAAGTCTTAAGGGCTCACTCAGGGAGGCCAAGGCAAGATGCAGGCAGAGAGAGTGGCAATACTTGGACTCATGCCTTTATTAGCGACCATAGGTGAAATTCTTTGGGTTTCTCCAGTTGAGTGTGTACTGTTAAATTAGAACCAAAATGTGCAGTATTTTCTTTCTTTTTAAAAAATTTTTTATTGGAGTATAGTTGATTTACAATGTTGTGTTAGTGTCAGGTGTACGGTAAAGTGAATCAGTTATACATATACATATAGCTACTCTTTTTTAGATTCTTTTCCCATATAGATCATTACAGAGTACTGAGTAGCGTTCCCTGTGCTATACAGTAGGTCCTTATTAGTTACATATTTTATATATAGTAGTGTGTATATATCAATCCCAATCTCCCAATTTATCCACCCCCTTCCCCCCCCAGTAACCGTAAGTTTATTTTCTACACCTGTGACTGTATTTGTTTTGTAAATAAGTTCACTTGTACCATTTTTTTTAAGATTCTACATATAAGCTATATCATATGATATTTGTCTTTCTCTGTCTAACTTCATTCAGTATGACAATCTCTAGGCCCATCCATGTTGCTGCAAATGGCATTATTTTGTTCATTTTTGTTGTTGTTGTTGTGTTGGGTCTTCGTTGCTGCACGCGGGCTTTCTCTAGTTGCATCGAGTGGGGGCTACTCTTTGTTGCAGTGCGCGGGCTTCTCATTGTGGTGGCTTCTCTTTGTTTCGGAACACGGGCTCTAGGCGTGTGGGCTTCAGTAGTTGTGGCACACAGGCTTACTTGCTCCACGGCATGTGGGATCTTCCCGGAGCAGGGATCGAACCCGTGTCCCCTGCCCTGACAGGCAGATTCTTAACCACTGCGCCACCAGAGAAGTCCCTATTTTGTTCTTTTTATGGCTGAGTAATATTCCATTGTGTGTGTGTGTGTATATATATATCTTCTTTATCCATTCCTCTGACAATGGACATTTAGGCTGCTTCCATGCCTTGGCTATTGTAAACAGTGCTGCAGTGAACATTGGGGGTGCATGTATTTTTTCGAATTATGGTTTTCTCCGGATATATGACCAGGAGTGGGATTGCTGGATCATATGGTAGTTCTATATTTAGTTGTTTAAGGAATCTCCAGACTGTTCTCCATAATGGTTATACTAATTTACATTCCCACCAACAGTGTTGGAGGGTTCCCTTTTCTCCACACTCTCTTCAGCATTTATTGCTTGTAGATTTTTTAATGATGGCCATTCTGACCAGTGTGAGGTGATAACTCATTGTAGTTTTGATTTGCATTTCTCAAATAATAATAGTGATGTTGAGCATCTTTTCATGTGCTTTTTGGCCATCTGTGTGTCTTCTTTGGAGAAATGTCTATTTAGATCTTCTGCCCTTTTGATTGGGTTGTTTTTTTTGATATTGAGCTGCATGAGCTGTTTGTATATTTCCCACTTTTCCAACGAGGAGGCAGATGTTTGTGGACACCAAGGGCCCTGAGCTGGGTCAGAAACACAGGACTGGGAGTTTACTTATCAAGGTTCATATTCTGGTTCTTGACCCACGTGGTGCCTACACAGGTGCATTCACTTTATAAAAACTGATCAAGCTCTAAACTTAGGGATTTATGTACTTTTCTGTATGCATGTTATAATTCAATAAAGCTATTAAATAAGTAAATAAATGCTTAGACAGTGATGTAAGGTTATCTGGACTCAACTTATCACAAGGTAAAAGCAGGGAAATCAGAGCTTCACAAGGAAATATAAGGATAAAACATACGTGCAGGAAGTCATACCTCAAACAGGAGAGAGACTCTGCATGGTGAGCAGTCTCTGTAAGTTGGGACACGGATACACACACACACACCCCACACACCCCTCTCATAAGGAGAGTTTCTGATAGCCTGGAAGCAGCCCTCCTTCTGCCTGACATGAACATCCTATAAATAGCTGGTCCAGGAATAACTCAGAGGTGAACAATAGTAGAAAAGAAGCAGTACAGGATCTATACTAAGATACTGTAAATAAAAAAGGGAGAAAAAACAGGAGGGAGAAAGCAGATGAAGAATACTCATCAGACAATATGATCATGGAATGGCTAAAAATAATGTGCAAGCATAGTACCATTAATGTTTTAAAAACACAGTAATTGTGTCTTTTCTTTTGCATTTGCAAAAAGCTAATACACAAGAACTAAGGGAAAAGACAGTCATGTCAAAGGAGATAAAATATGAGCTATTAGAACTTGATCAAGAAATGTAACAGAAAATAAAATCAGATGACCAATGATAACTAAAGTGAAAGCAACATAAAGAAAAGACACACTACTGAGCACACAGGGAGGTACATGGAGTTGATGATTGAGAAAAAGTGAATACAATAAAAATAGAAATGAACAAATAATTCAAAACAATTAAGAGGAAATGACAGATATGGAAGACACATAAAGGAGAGCTGACATAAGCATAAGTAGGAAGCAGGCAGGATGGACTTTCTCTATTTTTCCACTTTTCCAGTGAGGAGGCAGATGATTGTGGAGGTCAAGGAGCCCAAGCCGGGTAAGAAGCATGGGACTCCTAAAGAAGAGAACTAAAGTAATGTAACAGGAGAGGTATTTGAATATAAATTCAAGACCTATCCTGAAATGAAAGAAGATCTCAGACTCAGATTGAAAAGCAAAGCCCTGTTCCAGGGAAAAAGACAAAGAATGATGAACACAGAGGCATGTCCCAATAAAGTTACTGGATCTCAGATAAAGAAAAAAGATATTTAAGGCAGCCAGCCCACCGCCCCCTCCCCCCAAAAAAGAGACCAGGTCACGGATGATGGGAAAAGATATTAAGCTACAAGCACATTTCTCTACAGCAGCATTCACTGCCAGAAGGCAGTAATGTTTAGAAAGATACAAGGAAACAAAATGTGACCCAAGAAGTTACTAGCAACTGAACTGTTGCTCAAGTATTTAGGTAACAGAAAAACATTTTTGAACATATAAAGAGTTAAATCCTCTTTTGGAGAAAATACTAAAGGATGAACTTCTGTCAACAAAGAAATGGATGGAAAACTCATGATAAAAGGATTGGAAGTGAGCACTGATCAAAGCATCGAACAAAAAAAATGGAGGGTTGAAGCTGGAGAACCGAATGCAGATGATACACCCCAGGTGAGACAGAAATAATATTGATAAGAACAGCCTGGAAAAGAAGGTGCAGTGGGGTGGGGGCAATAGGAGATTGTCCATATATCCCCATTTCGTCATCTTTTCTAGCTGGGAGAGGAGAAAACACAACAGATAAACATAACTGAGATATAAGAAATTTTAAAGGTAAAATGTTAACCACTAAGAAAAAGAATAAAATTGAGTGGTGGAGGGAATGGAAAGGAAGGGCTTGGAGGTGGAAATGCATTCATTTCATCATGTTCACGGAGTTAGGAAACAGTAGAAACTCTAAAGAGAAGTGTGCCTGAGGCACTTTTGCTTCTGGCCAATGTCAGAATAGATACCCTGAGGGAGGCTGGGCTGCTCCTCCACTATACAAATAGCAAGGTGTTGTAATAAAACACAATTCTTACTGCTGAGCTCATCAGAAGTAAAAAGAACTATTCAAGGAAGCAAATACAAAATACACACATGGCTATATTTATACCTACTTACAAACATATTCCAATCTGTGTTAAGCACATACAAGGGGTGCATTTCCCTGAGGGCCGGCACTGATCTTGAAACTAGAGTTGGCAGAATAAGTTTTGGGCTGGCGGCAAGGTCACAAGCTCTACCTGAGACACCCAGATTAGACCAGGGAATCTGGAAGACTGTTTACCAGTCCTAGAAGGATTGGTGGCATCTCCTGGCTTTCATTGAGATAAATATAAATTCTCCCTGAAGCAAAGCAATCACCACTCAGGCTCTCAGAATTTCATGCTTATCATCAATAAAATGTAAACTCACAATCAAGCATGGAAACATGAGTGACAGATGGCAGAAACAACAAGCAAAAGACTTAAATTCTCAAAGTGTTTTGATAATAGAGTTATCAGATACTGAATATACAATAACTCTATAAAATGTCTTAAAAAATAGAAGATGAGATCACATAAACAAGCTATCAGCAAGATACTATTGAATATGATCAGGCAAATTCGGAAAAAAAACTAGAAAGAACTTTAACAAATCAATTACATAATTGTTGGAGAAAATCAATGGTTTTTGGCACCACTGAAAGAGAGATTTAGTGACTAGGAAATAGATATGAAGAAATTATACAGAATGCAGCATGGAGAGAAAAGGAGGAGGGAAATTAAAAAAGTGGGTTAAGGGCTTCCCTGGTGGCGCAGTGGTTGGGAGTCTGCCTGCCGATGCAGAGGACGCGGGTTCGTGCCCCGGTCCGGGAGGATCTCACGTGCCGCGGAGCGGCTGGGCCTGTGGGCCATGGCCGCTGAGCCTGCGCGTCCGGAGCCTGTGCTCCGCAGCGGGAGAGGCCACGGCAGTGAGAGGCCCGCATATGGAAAAAAAAAAAAAAAGTGGGTTAAGAGATATGATAGAGTGAGAAATACTGATGGATGTGTCTAATCATAGTCCTGGAAAAAGAGAATAGAAAGAATGGGACAGAGGCAACATTTGAGAAGAAACTAGCTGATGCAGAAGATATACCATGTAGAATAAAGAGTTCCCTGACTTAGTGATAGGAGACAGTCTCAATATCCCTGTCTCCTGATATTCATGCCCTGTGTAACACTTTCCCCTTGGCATGAAACAAATGGCTTGCTTTTAATCCACAGAATGCAGTAAAAGCAATAGAATCTCAGTTTAAGCAACTCCTGGGTCAAAGGGAAAGTCGTAACCAAAGTTGCAGATAAAGAAGAAAATAATAAAGGTGAAAACATAGATATCGTGACAAATGGAGTGCTTTAAGGAATATTCAGAGTCTCAAATACTCATATCAATAAACAAGAAGAAAATAAATTAAGTGTCCATTTCAAGAAGTTTGAAAGGGGACAATATTTTCTTATAGAAAACAGAATAAATTAATAAAGATAAAAGGAGAAATTTATTATTTAGGAAACAGAAAAACCATAGAAAAATATAAGAGTTAGCTCTTTGGGGGGAAAAAATGACTGGATAAACCATAATAATCATCTAGATCTCTCCATGGATGCTAAAAAGACATTTAATAAAATTCAATCACAATCTCTTATTAAAACTCTTAACAAAATAAAATATAAATAAATGGATATTTCCTTAACTTGATAAAATATCTATCTCATGGGGAAACATGAGAAGCATTCTTATTAAAGTCAGGAAGAAGAAAAGGGTGTCCATTATCACAACTGTTAGTGTTATTTTAGGTGAGAGAATGCATTAGGGGCTAATATGGAGTTATATAACTAGAAAACCCAAATGACTCAACTGTTATAATCTCTAAAAGAATTCAGTAAGATGGCTAAGTATAAAACTAAGATACTGTAATCAAAGCTCTTTATGAATACAAAATACAACCAATTTCAAAGATGGAATAAAAGACCCATTAAATAGGAAAAAAACATTCTATAGGAATAAATATATTAAGAAACTTGTAAGATCTACATTAAAATAAAAACAAAAAACTTTAAAATTCCCGAGTCAGGGAGGGAAGTCATCTTGAATGGATGTAAAGGAACACTATGTAGAAAGACTTAAAGTATAAAATTATGTATTTTTCCCTAAGTTAATCTATAAACTAATGTAACGGAATTTAAAATACCAATGCAATTTAGAATTAAACAACCAGATTCTAAAGACCATATGGAAAAATAAACAAGAAATAATAATAGCCAGTACAATTGTGAAAAAGCATATGCTTAGTGTATTAAAATATTTTATAAAGCCACAGTATGTAAATATTAAGAGGTACATGATTACACTAGTGGAACAGACTGGAAAATCCAGAAATATTAAAAAAAATAAAAATATATTAAAAAAATGAGACATACAGAAATGTATATTATAAAGATGGCATTTCAAATTTATGGGGAGAATTAAATTATTCAATAAATGGTATGGAGCCACCTGAGTAGCCATCTGGAAGGAAAGTGAGGTTGGACCCCTACCTCACACCCTACCCTAAAATAAATGACTGCTGGATTAAGGATTTAAACATAAAAATTAAACCATAAAAGTACTAGAAGAAGCCATAAGAATTAAATTTATTTACAGTTTAGGAGCGGGAAAGACCTTTCTAAACATGGCACAAAACCAGAAGCCTTAAGAAGAGACATATATTTCACTTTACACACACACACACACACACACACACACACACACACACACTTCTGCCTGACATAAAATATGATAAACAAAATAAAAAACAAATAAACTGGAAAAAAAGAACATTTGCAACTCATATTTCAGCTAAAGAGCCAATTTCCTTAGTAATTAAAACTTCTATCAAATTACTAAAAAAAATCAATAATACAATATAAAAAAGATTTAAGAAGACAGTTCACAGAAAAGATAACACAACTTTTAATTTTTTATATATTTTTAATATATGAAGAAATGCTCAAACTTATTACAAGAGAAATGCCATTCAACTTGCAACAGGCTCATTTCTTGACTGTTCAGATTGGCACAGCTCAGATAGACTGGGAGAAGGTGTGGGAATCGGGCACCTCCAAGTGGTGTTTGTGGGATGGTAAACATAAGCTTTTGCGGGAGGTCAATCTGGCAACATCTATCAACAATGGAGGCATGAACCTGATTTCACATAAAGTTAAAAGACAGGCAGACTAATCTGTGGGATCAGAAATTAAGATAGTAATTATCGCTGGGGGTTAGTGAACAGAAGGGGGCTTTGGGGGGGCTGCTGGAATTGTTGAAACGCTGTACTTCTTCATGCTGGTTATTATGGTGTGTTCAGTTTGTGGGCAATGAATGTGACTGTACATTTATGATTTGAGCACTTTTCCGTGTATTTCACATTGTGTTACAGGTGAATAAAATTACAAAAAAATATATATGTGCAAAAATGACCTTTAACCCACTTCTAGGTATTTACCTTATACATTAATGGCTTTCAATTGGGGGCAATTTTGCACACACACCCTCCACCCCGCCCCAGAGGAATTTGGCAACATCTGAAGACTTTTTTTGGTTGTCCCAAATAGGGGGATGCTCCTGACTGATAGCCAGTAGAGACTAAACATCCTACTGGGCACAAAATAACCCCACAACAAAGAATGATCCAGCCCCAGATGTCAATAGCGCTGGGATCAGGACACTTGGATGCAGATGAACTCAAAAGTAATAACAAAAGGAAAACCAGTAAGTTACCGTGGAGAAGACTGCAAGACACCACCTTAACCAGGTGACTGAGAGTAACAGCACCAGTAATAAGACCACGGCATCTCTGTGGTCTCCTTGATAATGCATAACCCCAATCCAAGCACCGAGAAAACATCAGACAAACCCAAACTGGTACTCTTCAAGTGTCAAGGTCATGAGAGACCCAGAAAGACTGGGGAACTGCCACAGATTGGAGGAGACAAAGGAGACCTGACAACTAAATGCAAAATGGGACCCTGGTACAGAAAAAGGAGAATAGTGAGGAAGCTGGTGAAATCTGAAATATATGTTAGTTAATATCATACCACAGTAATTTCCTGACTTTGATAATGTAAGATGTGAACAGAGAAGGAAGCTGGGTAAAAAGTGTATACTTTCTGTACTATTTTTGTAACTCTTCTTTAAGTCTAAAATTACCTCACAATAAAAAGTTTTAAAAATAACACGATCTGTGGTAAAAAAAAAAAATAAAAAGTCAAACATGGGGCAACTCAATTTTCATTTGTATTAAACAACTCTAAAATGTACTGTTAAGAAAAAAAAAAGCAAGATGCACTGATATCAGTATGGTAGCATGCTAACATTAGCATGAAAAAGGAAACATATAAATGGTTAATTTTGGATTTTATACCTTGGGCATATATTGATAATTCAGAAAATAATTCTGAAAAGTCACACAGATAACCAACCAACCATCTGTGGTGGAGATGGTCTTTGTTGTAATTATTTAGTGCTCACAGTGCATATTTACAAAGAATTGATTAGACAAATTAAAAATGGCAAATGTGACTTTTCCAGAGTGAATTCTTTCTTTTCACCCTCAATGCCACTGCCTTGTTTTATCCTCTTCGTCTCTCAGCTGGACAGCTGCAATAATTCCTCAAAGGTCTTCTTGACTATAATCTTTTTCATGCTCAACAAACTTGCAAAATCTTCTGAAAACACAGATCTTGACTTAAACCATACGTCACTCCCTTCAGGACTAAAACCCCTACGACACAGCTCCACCTTTGTTTAGCTCCTGCCCTTCACTTTTCCCTGTCTGCACCTGACTACCCATAGTCCACAGACACTCGGTGACCTCGCTGGCCCTGCTCCAGGCCCACCTCCCTGCAGGCTGTTCACGCCTACTGGAGACAGAGCATGGAGAGCGAGCATGACCTGCTGCCTGCCCTCAAGAGAACTCAGGCCAGGGAAGGGACCAGGGCTAAATTATCTTAACAGAGAGCCAGGAAATCACCTGCCATATTCTTCCCCACCCTTGTGAAGTCTTTCCTCCTTTTCTCCATTCCCACCAGGAAGAACCCTGATGGGTTCTAAGAGTGCTCCAACCTAACTGGTCCTGTGGCTGACAGTCCCATGTGTCTCACCTCCCACACCCTCACCCCTCGATCCTGAACTCCCAGGGGGCAGCAGCTGTGTCTTATCGCCTCCTCATCTCATTAGCACATATCTGGCAGCACATGGTACAGACCCAAAGAAGACATGCTGAGTGAATCAACCAATGAATGAATGAACAAATAAATTCATATGTCAAGCAGTGCAAGGCTTCAGCAGAGACAGAGAAAAGCTGACACATTCTAAGCATTTACCCAGCCCAGGCATCAGGCTAAAAGCTTTACCAGAATTCCTCACTACTACTCACACAATTTCATGAGACAGAAACTATCACTACTCACGTTTTGCAGACGAGGAAATAGAATTAAGTGACCTGCCCAAGCCGCAGGGCTGGAACATGTCCTGACCCCAGAACACACTCTTACCCATTGGTTATACTGCCTATGGGTCCCCAATTTCCTCTCCCCACTCCCCGCCCCCCTTCGATCTTGCATCCTGTCAGCCGGCCCTCAGAGCTCATCCCTATTCCTTATTTGCGGTGGAATGGACTGCTCTGTGCCCTCTGCCTAAGGTGTTTTATCAGCAAGCATTGTTGGGTAGCTTAATCTTTGGCTTAAATGAAATGCAAAGCCGTGGGTCCCGTCCAAAGAGCAAGGAAAAGAAAATGGCTCCCTGGTTCTAGCATCTGTTACCTCACTAGCCACATTTAAGGTTTGTTGAAAGTCGTGCGGAGAACATTTTGCCGCAGAAGTCCTCAAGGTGCTGCATGACAAATAAGGCTGGGCTGAGCTTCCTTCCTTGGAGTACCATGGAAATGCGGGCAAGGTCTGAATTTCCCAGGACAAAGACATGACTGCTCATGCCTTCAAGGCTTTGTCGTTTTCTTCACCTGGTCATCTCCCTCCTAAGTACTCTCAAGGTTATTTTGACACTCTTCATGCACTGTTTGGAGAGCAGCTCTGATTCAAGACAATACTGAAGGGAACGGTTATGTAAAAGTCCTCAGAAATCTGTTGCTGATAACATAAGTCAAAAGGGAGATAAAATGCTAAGAGCTGGATGAAAAATTATTCATCCAAAATTTCCACACATAACTACTGTGGTTTGAAGCCTTACCCCAGGCCAGCGTGCCAGCCCCACTTCTGGAAGGCCGGTCACTCCTTCCATGTTCCTGAAGGTTGTAGAGTCTGTCACCTGGCTGGGGACACTTGGGGTGGGTGCTGCTGGGTGAGGGTAGGGCTGGGGCACTGGGCACTCAGCTGGCAAGGAGGGTGGGCAAGAAGTGAAGGATAACACACAACTTGCAAAGTCTGGAGAGCTCTGTGAGGAGGCAGTCCACTGCAAGGGTTCAAACACGTCCGGAAAATTGGGGCCATCTACTGCCGAAGTTCAACAGTTCTGAGAGAGGTGGCAGATGCTGGGCAGGAAGCCGAGACTGAGGCAGGCAAGGCGGCTTTCGACCTAGTGTCCAGCCAGGCCCTGTCTCTCTGAGAGGAGCAGGGCAAGGCTCCTGTTCCACCAGCCACCCCACCCCACTCCACCCCACCGCTCCCAGCCAGGTACACTGGCATTAAAGGGGCAGGTTTCATTTAGATCAGAAGTTCCCAAACCAGGCTGAGCCTGAGAATCTCCGGGGAAGCTGAATAAAAAGATATCGCTGAAGCCTGTCCCCCAGAGATTCTAACACAGAAGGTCCGGAGTGAGGCACACACACTGCTGCCATGCTCCGGAGGAGATTCTAATGACCCACCAGGTTTAGAAATGACTAACATTAGAGAAAAGAATACTGTTGGTTCCAAGGTGGAATTCCAACACCCTGAGCTTCCTGGACACCACAGGGATCTCCATCCATCAGGATGACCATGAGAGTCTCCCTGGGACTTGGGAAAGGACAGAAAGAGGCTTTCCAGCCTTGGGACTGGAAGCACACCAAGAGAGAGATACTGGACCCTGGAGAGCAATTCCTGGAGGTTACAGGCTCCCAGAGTGGCAGGAGGAGTGGTGAGGACAGACAGGGACAGATGCAGAAAAGGACCAGGCAACGAGACTGTCAGCTAAACAGCATCTCCTCTACCACTGACTCCAGGAAATGAGTTGATGGAAAAAATGATATAGCTAACGTTTACTGAGCACCTACTGTGTGCTAAGTGCTCTAGTTCATTTGTTACTTAACTCTCATAACAACTCTATGCTCTGTAAGTAGAATTATTTTTCCCATTTTGCAGATTAGAAAACGGAGGCATAGAGAGACTACGTAACATGCTCAAGAGATGGAGGCAGGACATGACCCTGGGCAGCATGACTGGAGAACCCATCTTTTTAACCACTGTGTGATATGGACAGCACCTCCATGGTGTGCTGAAGGCCAGGAGAATTCAATGGAAAAGAGCAAAGGAGCAAACATTAGGTAGAAAAGAATGCATAAGACCCTCTAATGCTGATTACCATTCTAGACACTGTTGCCTTCCTGCAACAACTGGCTTATAGCTTCTGTGCTCAATATTTTTTTTAAAAAACAGCATAATATGCACATCTCAGTCCACTGTGCACGCCATGACACATTGGCACATCCCTGCTCAAGTCAACCAACGAGGCTGTTATGCATCACTTCCCAGCACCTTCCTTTCCCTGTGGGGCAGTCAGGCATGGGCTTTGGAGCAGTGATGGTGGCATGTTTTGCTGAGATGCAGGAAGGATGGAGGGACGAGTGGTCATTACATAGCATCTTTCAACTAAGAATCTCCAGGAACCAGGTGAGGAGGGGGGACAGATAAATTTCTCTTTCATATTGAAAAGGGTTGAGGGCTTTGTGATGCCATGATCCTTGGCAGAACGTTGCCCTAACTCCCCATTTCTTGCTTCTGTCTCCAGTAGCAATGGCACACTCTTCCTCTCAGCTGATAATAACTACTTCCGGCCTTCTCACCCTCTGTTTCACCTGGCAGAATATCTGAGCTTAAATAGCTTTAAGTCTTGTTAAATAATGACTTTGCTTTGCAAGTGACTTTGCTGACGTAGACAGGAGGAACTTGTAATCATAAAAAAAGATGGATTGGGCTAATTGCATAAAGTTCATTTCCCCTTTCTAATAAATATTTACCATCCAATGTTTATAACTTTTAATGTTTGGACTTTCTTGAAATGCTTTATTGAATTAAAACCATCACATTACCATTGGCTAAAAGAGGAGACAGCTATATTTGCCAATAACTTCTGCAACAAATGCCAGCTATTGATGCCAATTTTTTTTCCTTTGGTAGTTCATATTTCCACACACAGCTTTGTGCCTTACAATACCCGCATTCTGCAGACAGACATGAAAGATGCAATGATGATGGTGTGGGGATCTCCAGAGTCCTAGAAATGAAAATGGACTGTATCTTAATTTTTCTTCATTCTCTGGTATGCAAATGTTTGAGAGAGCAGAAATATTTGAAGCTAGGCTGCTCCCAAAGCAACTGTAATGTTTTTCCAAAGTTATTTACCCTATACCCTTGGATAAGGAAGTGGCTCTTAATTTTGTCTGGTCTTAAAATGGTTACGAATTGTGAATGCCAAAAGAAGAACACACACAGAAGACCAATCAGAAGGAAGTTCAGTATTGGAAATTCCACCTAAAGAAGAGGAATAGTCACAGAAAGGCAGCCCTTCCCTTGGGGAGCAAATGCTGACTGGCCACTGCCTAGCAACCAGCACCTGGCCTTGTACTTTGAAGTATATGGTGGAGCCTGTGAACCCTTCTCAGAATAATACTGGTCACTGAATAATTATAAAATACATAAGTTTAGCAAAAAAACAATTAAGTTCAAATATAATGCAAAATACAAATTTTTAATATAGTAACACGTGTTTCCTTGTCAACACATTATATAGGATCTGGCCCTAGGTCTAATAACGACTGTAATTTTAAACTAGTCATGAGTGTAAATGATAATTCCAAATAGCTGCTACAACTTTCATGCAGTATGAAAAGGATCTGTGATTCCTAATCACGTGACAGTCACAGGTACTGCTGAGACTGCTGTGGCTTGTTGCCCACACTCATAATGGAAGGAAATACTCATTTTGGTTACAGGTTGGAGAAAAATAAGGATGTGATCTTTTCCCTATCCCTATTCACAAATCCTCTGAAATCTATCTGCAGACCCTAGCTCAGAACCCCTGCTTTTACACAATAACAAAGATGCGTCCATGAGAAACGTGATCCCCTGAGACCGTATCCTCTACCTTCCGCCAAGGATAAGATTTTGTTCCTCGTAAGAGGCAGCAGCAAAATGAAAACTGCCCACCAGTAGTCATGGTGGTTAGTATTTTTCTCAAAATACAATCTATCCAGTTTCTTTTCTTCTTATTTTTATGGTCTGTATTCCAGAAAAAGAAAAAGAAAATGTTCAACTCCTGAAGCAACAATGTGTTTTGTGGTTTCATTCCCTTGGCAGTGTCCACACTGTGTTACACCCCATTATTATTTTCTTTTCTGTAATAGGCTTATAGTTCTAGAAATGTTTTAAGACAGAAGATTCACACACATGCACGCACACACAACCCACTTGCCTCATTAATGTTTCTGTGCTTTTCCAAGCTACCCCCGAAGGCCCGGTGCAGGAATGCAAGCTGAGGGGGTTGCCAGGGAAGTCCTCCTCATGGACACAGCCTTGGGGGAGCCAGGGCTTGGGAACACAGACAGCAGCGTTCCCAACTGGCATGCATGTGTGTGGTTTTTAAGAAATTCCTCCAGATTTTTGGAGTTGTAATGTCTTCACGATATTCATTCCCCTAAAACTCCTGGCTATGAGTGTTGTCCTTCTTTTT
Source organism: Phocoena phocoena (assembly GCF_963924675.1). Taxonomy (NCBI): domain Eukaryota; kingdom Metazoa; phylum Chordata; class Mammalia; order Artiodactyla; family Phocoenidae; genus Phocoena; species Phocoena phocoena. The sequence continues at coordinate 126,037,310 of NC_089220.1, read as the reverse complement.
CATGGCATCTAGTTGGTAGTAATTTTTTTTTTCCTATTAAAAAGGTATAGAATTCTAAGGTGGCAGGCTTTTTTTCTTTCAGTGCTTTAAAGATGCTGCTCCATGGTCTTTCTTCACTTGCATTGTTTCTAATGAGAAGTATGTTGTCGTTCCTACCTTGGCTTATCTCTACATAACTTGTCTTTTTTCCTCTGGCTCTTTTAAGATTTTCTCTTCATCACCACTTCTAAGCAATTTGATTATGATGAGCTTTGGTCTGGATTTCTTCATGTTTCTTGGGGTTCACTGAGTATCTTGGATCTGTGGGCTTGTGATTTTCATCAAATTTGAAAAAACTGTCAGCCATTACTTCTTTAAATATTATTTTAGTCCTCTCTCACCTCCTTCAGGGCATCAATCACATGTCTTAGGCCACCTGAAGTCCCACAGTTCTCTTTGTTTTCAGTCTTTTTTCTCGTTGTATTTCACTCTGGATAGCTTCAATTGCTTTATCTTCAGCAGTCATCTCTTCTGCAATCTCTCATTTGCCAGAAATCTCAAGCAGGGTATCTTTCATCTTAAATATTGTAGTTTTCATTTCTAGAAATACCAGTAGGATCTTTTCCATATCTTCCATATCTCTACTTAACATGTTCAATCTTTCTTTTTGCTACCTTCCTGAACCTGGAATATGGTTATAATTATTGTTTTAATGCCGTTGTCTACTAATTCTATCACCTGTGTCATTTCTAGGTCAGTTTTGATTGATTTTTCTCCTCATTATGGATGTATTTTCCTGCTCCTTTGAAGGCCTGGTAAGTTTTTATTTGATGCTAGACATTGTGAATTTTATTTTACTGAGTGCTGTTTTTGTATTTCTTTTTTTTTTTTTTTTTTTTTTTGCGTTACGTGGGCCTCTCACTGCTGTGGCCTCTCCCGTTGCGGAGCACAGGCTCCGGACGCGCAGGCTCAGCGGCCATGGCTCACGGGCCCAGCCGCTCCGCGGCATATGGGATCTTCCCGGACCGGGGCACGAACCCGCGTCCCCTGCATCGGCAGGCGGACTCTCGACCACTGCGCCACCAGGGAAGGCCCTGTTTTTGTATTTCTATAAATGTTTCTGAGCTTTGTTCTAGGACTTGTCTAAATTACTTGGAAACAGTTAGATCCTTTCAGATTTTGCTTTTAAGATTTATTGGGTGGGACCAGATCAGCATTTAGTGTGGGGCTAGTTTTGCCACTCTACTGATACAACACCCTTCTGTGTACACTACCTGATGCCCATGTGAGCCTCAGAGATTGTTCCCTCTAAGATTTTCAGATGGTTCTTTTCCTGGCCTTGGGTAGTTTTCTCACACACGTGTTTCTCAGTACTAAACTGAAGATTCGTGCAGATCCTGTGCAGATTTCTCAGGTTCTCTCTTTGTAAAGCTCTTTTGTCTGTGGTACTCTACTCTGTGAACACTAGCTGCCTCAGCCCCCCAGTACTCCTGGCTCTGTTTCTTCAACTCAAGAAGTCTGCTGCTTCTTCACAGCCCTCCCTCTCTATGCCACAGCCTGGAGACGGCCCAGGCAGTAAGCCAGGACAATCAGAGGGTTCACCTCATTTGTTTCACATCTCCCAAGGATCACGGTCCTTCCTTGCTTGATGGCCACTGTCTTGAAAATTGCTGTTCCATATATTTCATCTGATTTCTTAGTTGCTTCAGGTGGGAAGATAAATCTGGTCCTTGATACTCCATCTTGGCTGAAGGCAGATGTCAGGATAAGAAATTTAAAGGCAATATTGGGACCATGATCATTTCATTACATGATATCCATTTCAATCCTCAAGGGCATTAAAGAATAATGATGGTTATAGAGATCAATTGGATTACACGACATTTCGGTTGGCGCTGAAGGTCTCTGGAGTTTTGTATAATGTCTAATTTTTCATGGCCCTGAGGGTTCAATATAGAAAAATGCTGATCCTGGAGATGTACAAAGATAGATTAGTTCTGTGCCCCCATAGTGGGGAGCCAGTGTTATCCAGAAAGGTAACAGCAACACATTCATCAGCTCATATGATTGGGTGCTTACTTTGTGATAGACCCAGTTCTCAGCACCTTACGTGTATTAATTCACCAGGAGTCTCAGATTTTAACAATGAGGGTATTAATTAATGCACAGAGAGGGACATGGCCACTAGGAAGCAGGCTGCAGTCTCTCACTATCAGACTTGTACTGTCTTGGGAGGAAGCCACAGGAAAGGTTTGTATGAACGCTTGCAAGATATTTGACAGAGTCTTACATGTATGTTGGTGAACCAGATGGAGAAATGTGGACTCAGGCTTAGAGAGCCAATTCATTTTACGGGGAGGCCTGTAAGGGTTTCTCCCTCACCTGTGAACGTGTCCAGTATCATCAGTGGTTGGGTGAAGTCACATAAGAACTTAAATTTACTGTTAGGGTCATGAATGAATTTCAGAGCAACACATACTTGAATATCTACTATGTGCCAGGCACTGGCTGAGGCAGTTGGAAAATACTGTTGAGGAAAAGTAAGATTATTACCCTTGAAGGATTTAAAATCTAGAAGAGGGAGATTATCAAAACAATAATCATATAAACAAGCAAATTATATAGCAGGTTAAAAGATGATAAGTTTATGAAAGCAGGGTTTTCCCTTAGGGGATCAGGAGATCTGGGTGCCACAAAGGTGGCAGGGGAGAGTTATCTGATGGAAATTTTAAATAGGGTGGTAGGCTTCCTTGAGGAGGTTACACTTGAACAAACAAACAGACAAACAAAAGACTCAAAACAGATGAGGGGCTCAGTCACGTGGACAACTGAGAGAGGACCGTCCAAGTAGAGGAAACAGCCAGCAGGAAGCAGAGTGCATCCCCACCAGGAGCGTGCCCTGTGGGTTTGAGGAAGAGGAGGAAGGCAAGTAGAACTGGAACAGAATAGATGAAAGGGAGTGAATAAGGGGATGAGGACAGGAGGAAGAAAGGAACAGTACAACATATGTGTGCCTCCTGTTACGCTGAACATCAGCTGAAACACAGACCTGTAAGTGCACAAATGAGGAAAACACCAATCAAGCGAGCTTTACAACCCCACAGGGTGGTGCCTGGGTGAGATTCCAACGATGTGTCCCAGGCCTAGGGCAGCATCTCCAAGTCCTGGGTCCCAGCAGGCAACTGCCTCTCTCATCCACCAGTGTCTCGTTGATATTAGTATGACATTTTCCCCAGCATGAGAAGTTACCGCTTTCTAACTGGTATATTTGTGCTGAAGGAAGCACCACCAGCCTTGCAAGCAGGATGATCACCACCAGCTAAGGCTGATGCTGAGTCAGCTGAGCACCTCCACACCTCTAAGGAGTCACTCCTGCTGAGACAGGCTGGGACCTGGGACCTGGGACCCTCTGCTGCAGTGCTTGCACCTGGACAAATGTCTCCTCAAGCAACAAAATACAAAGAAACTATAAGGGAGTAAAAATAACTGCGTGCGGACTCCCCGGGTGGTCCAGTGGCTAAGACTCCACGCTCCCAATGCGGGGGGAGGGGGGGACCAGGTTCAATCCCTGGTCAGGGAAATAGATCCCGCATGCCGCAACTAAGAGTTCGCATGCCGCAACTAAAAGATCCCGCATGCAGCAACTAAGACCTGGCGCAGCCAAATTAATTAATTAATTAAAAACAAACAAACCATGTGCATGCGCAGTTGGGGCAAATTCTGTACAGCAAGATACAAAAAGACCTAAGCAAATCAACTGCCACTTCTGAAGAGCCAGGAGCAAAAACAGGGTGTCGGGAGCAGTAGCAGGATACTGCACACAACACCACCAAAGGGGTGGTCAAATCACCTAGGCCACCCCTCCAGCCCGACCCCTGGATCCATCCCTACCCTCACCCCATATAATGAAACCTCAGGGAGCGAGCAAGCAAAGGAACCTGTTACTTGTTCTCACTACCCCCATGCTGTAGCAGGGGCCCCAATAAAGCCTCGCCTGAATTTCTTGTCTGGCCTCTGATCAGTTTCTATTGATTAAGGAGGCCAAGAACCCTGGTCGGTAACACTGCTAGGATTTGGGGAGGAAAATGTCAACTTTGTTTTGGTACTGGTGGAATTCTCAAGGAAAAGGCAAGCAGGAAGGCATATTTCGTGGTTCTTGGTGAGCTGTAGGAATAAATGTTCAGCTGCATTTTAACTTACAAAAGATCTCACTTTATATAGTTGTATTTTGAGCTTCTAGGGAGAAAGGAGCAACACAGCTGAGCTAAACATGCCTTGCTGACCTCTCACTGTCCTCTTCAAACAAAAAGTTGCTAATGAAGGAAAATAAAATACCAGGTTACCTTTCTCTCCTTTGGAATCTGTCTTTGAATGAATGGAGCCTGCCTTTTCTCCTGCAGGAATAGTCACACCTGGGCTTGGTCTTCAGCCCATCCCTTCCTGGCTGAGTGACCTTGGTCCATTACCAAGCCTCTCTCAGCCTCTGTTTTCTCATCTGCTAAGTGGAGTTCAAAGCCCCTGCCCTCAAGTGTTGCAGTCAGGGTTTCACGTGACAGTGCATGCAAAGAGTCTAGCCTAGAAGATCATGAGCCACCAGTAGTGGTACCTCCCTCCTCCTATCTCTCCTCACCCAACTGATGTGCAACAGCCTGGCTCCTAGAAGGCAATGGCTGTGGCTCTTTGGGAGGAGGCAGCCTCTGTCCAGCTCCCACCCCAGTTAATCCTGTTGGCCAGGGAAGACTCCACAGTGGGCAGAGTGGCCACTGTGTGTCCGCTGACTCAGCTGGGCGCTTCCCTCTTCTCCATTCTGGGTGCCCGGGGCACTTCTACCCTTCTCGAATGCTCGGCATCCTCTACTGGCGTACCATGCACATGGATCTCCTGGTGTCACCACACAATCAAACGACCCTCTGAAACCTGCCCTCTCTGATAGTTCTGTGCCATCATGCACTTTAAGTGACTGAAGGCTGGGACAGACAAACAGGATGCCTCTTGGCCAGCCTATGGTACATGAATGAGTGCCTCAATGGTCAAGCCTCAATGGTCAAGGCTGATGGTGAGCACCAGACATCGTAGCAGACCACTGGGGATGATCGGATCGGGGGGCTGGTCCCATCTCCCCAGGGAGGTGTCCTTCAACCCAGCCGTGGCTGGGTGTGAAGTGGGAGACAGCTTCCTGTTACCAGGGCCTGGAAGAGATCCTTGCTGGCACCTCCACAGGGGAACAGAAGAGGAAGACTCAGGACACCCTGTGAATAAATGCCCTTTAAGGAAACAGCTAGCAGGAGGTGCTAGGTTGGTTGTGAGGCACGGCCCTTTTCCATACTCCAAACAATGGCAGGCAGTGCTCCACCTGCAGATTCCACCCAGATTTCCTGAACCAATTCACGCATAGCCAGGAAACGCTCAAGAGGCAGCATCCCGCCTCCTGGAGTCCAGGCTGACCTGCTGTGCTGGCCAGGATCCCGGGGTCTCATTTTGAAGGCACAGTCCCGGTCTATCCATCTGTCTTGGAGTTGCTCCCGTCCTGAGTTCTTGCTCTGGGCACCCATCCAGCCCTGCAGGCTGCCTCCCTGGGACTAGATGCTGCCCTGAGCTCCAGGCCGACTGCCACTGGGTGGCTCCTGAGTCCCACACATCCCCAGCTGGTTCTCCTGCTCCTGTCCTCCTGCCCCATGATGGTGCCGGCTCCGCATCCATCCCTGAGCCAGCTGCCAACTGCTGGCTGAGCCACAGGCTGCTCTGGCCCTCCCCTGGGGCCCCAGCATGGAGACAGCCTGCCCCAGGGCCTGGGCACATCCCCCCCGCCCACAGAAGTGGCCCAGCTGTCTGCAGTACGGTGAGAAAGTGCATGCTCTGGGGGTGAACAGACTTGAGTCAAATCCTATACTTATCTACTGGCCAAGCCATTCTGAATGATCAGTTCACCCCTGAGGCTTGATGTTATCATCTGTACCCTGGGAATAGTAAGTACCCTGTAACCTGGCAGTAACCTCGGGAGTCTGTGGTAAGGGTTAATTGATAGCAGGCACATTGGAAGCTTTAGGGCAAAGCATGTGGGCATTGTTCAGTAAATGGTAACATTTTAATGGGGTTATTAATACTATTATCATATAATCAATTTATTATTTGTTAAATGTTCTCAATATGACACTCTCCAACGTCCAGTAGTTTTTGGCTCTCTTCTATATCTGTGCCGGGTTTGATATCACCTCCAAGAATAGGCTAATTTACTTTTTCCTAGTGTCTTAATGTTTTCATGTTAAGACAGGCTACTAAGAAAGAAACACCTTTGGATTAAAAAACAAAACAAAATAAAACATTAGGCTATTGGTGTCAGCAGTAACTCTGAACCATCCCCCTGCCTATGTGTGCATGTGTGTGTGTGTGTTCATGCACATGTATGTGTGTGGCTCACTCTGGGTGCCCCGTGAAGTTGTTCATGAGGTATATTCGTGTGCATGTATGTGCATGCACGTATGCACATATGTTTATGTGTGTGTGTGTGTGTGTGTGTGTGTGTGTGTGTGTGTGTAGTGTAAATGCCTGTATCCTCCCACAGAAGCCAGGTGCTCCTTCCTGAGCCAGCCTTCCCCTCCTGAGGCTGCTTACCTCCATGTTTCTGCAGAAGGTGGCATTGGTGCCGAAGAGGATCTGGCACTGCTCGTTGGCGCTGTAGTGCATGCCTGGCAGCTTGTGGGGCAGGCGCACTGCGTGCTGGCTCCTGGGGTCTGTGACCAGCAAACAAGTGCTAACTTTTGACCTGAAACAGCCGAGAGGCAAGTTGGTTTGCAAATGTACCACCCAGGTTTTTGTCCTGCTTTTTCAGTCACTGAGAAGCAGGAACCTCCAAATTATTTATGGGGAGATGACCAGGCACCAGACACATGGGCTGCACTTTTTGCTCTTTTTCCACATAGCTGAATGCAGATCTTTAGTCTGGAGGCCATGAGAGCTGGGCAACTAGGAAAGGGCCTGGGCTTATCACCCACATGGCTAATGTATTTCTGTCAGGGAGTCTGAGTGCTTTCTTGGATGAAAATGCTTTTGAAATAGAGTCCTATGATATTTTCTTAGAATGTGGCTTTAGCAAAAGTCACTATGAATAAAGAAACAATTGGAGTAGGGTTGTTTTCTTTTAAATAAATAAATAAAATAGGCAAGCTTATTTCCAATTCTGTAGATTTTCTTGGGGGGCCATGGCTGCTGGCTGGTCCAGATGCCCCACCTGGCCAGACTGGTGGCACACCGTGCAAAGGACTTGGGGATTTCAACCAGGATGGAAATGTTCAGAGATGTTGAGAACAGCTCTGAAAAATTAAACTGGGGGTTGTGTGGCTGCGGCTCCATTAGGAGTTAAATACTTGAATGCTTTTATTTTTTAATTCCTAAAACAAGGCAGATGGTAGTAAAAAGAAAACCCAGCCTCTTGCCAAGATTCTTGAAGAAAAGAGTTGCACGCACGCAATACACACAGGCTGATACTGGTTCACCTCTCCTGGGCTCAAACTCATGGGACACTTCAACAAAGTCAGTGGGACCAGTACTGTATATGTGAGCAGATGAAAATACCTTTGTTTCACTGACCCTTCTGGGTAAAATGAAATAATGTCAAGTGGCTTCCAACATTGCATTATGATTTGGTGATACAAGTAGTCAGTAGGAAATAGACTACATTAAAACTAACGAGGCCATTTTAAAAAATTATTACTTTTATTTATTTATTGGCACACCAGGTCTTAGTTGCAGCACGTGGGATCTTCGCTGTGGCATGTTTAGTTGCAGCATGCAGGATCTTTAGTTGCAGCATGCATGTGGCATCTAATTTCCCAACTCTGGATTGAACCTGGGCCCCCTGCATTGGGAACGTGCAGTCTTACCCACTGGACCACCAGGGAAGTCCTAATGAGCCCATTTTTAAGCCCTGTGTACCACTTAGTTTCCCAACCACAGGAAACCTCATGAAAGAAGACCCAGGATGAAGCCAGAGTGATGCCTTTGGTCCTCCTCCCTGAGTTCACTGGGCATTCCACTGTGTTATTGGACTATAAAGCTCTGTGTGTAGGAGAGACTCACTGACCCCTTCAGTCACCATGGGGTGTAGAGATGATGCAATTAAGTGGTGAAACAATCAGGGTCTGCCTGTCAAACCTGTAAGTTCAGCCCTGAGGCCCTGACACTAAGGGATCCACATTGTATATGAGCACAGACTCTGTTTGACAAAGTTCTGACATCAGATGGCCAATTCTTCCACGGAAGTCTGAGAATGGAGTGATGCAGACACATTCTGGAAAGAAAGTGGCTATGAGATAAACTCATCCCAGTCCCACAAGTGAGGAAGGTGAGCAAGCCCTCCTCCCAGCAGATGGACTCCTGTCCAGGGAAGCAGCCTGAGTGTTGTGGAAATGCCCTGTTCTACAGTAGCCAAAGTGTGTCACTAGGGTGGTGCCCACCCACAGTCAAAATAATGCAGAGAAGTGAAATGAAATCTTGTCAAGATACAGTCACTGCATTGACATTTCCATCGATAAGTTTTATGATCACCAGCTGGGTGCCCAGTGTCATACCAGATGCACACTTGGGAGGAAGCTTGACCAGCTGAGAATTCTAAGAGATTCCCTTCTGCTCACACTGACTGAGACTCCAACTATTGTGTCTTTAGAAAGTATTGTAGTACTTTCTATTGCATTGATTGTACAGAACAATTCAAGGACTTACTTGAGGAAGTTTTCAAGGTCATCTCGACTGCAGGAGGACCAGGAGAGGTCGCTGGGGTTCCGGCCTTTCACCCACTCTCCCGACATGATGTGGGACCTGCCAGCGCAGGAGGAGTGGTCGTCATCGTGGTTCATTCCCAAGCTGCCCGAGGGAAAGGAGGGGAAAGGACACTCATTACAGGCTTCTCATCTCCTCATCCAGGTTTTAACACACTACGCTAACCTAAATCATGTCTTAAACACAAAAGGTGGCACAGGTGATACCTGGTTCTCTGCCACTCTCACAGAGCAGACCAGGAGTCACAAGCTTATAGAGAAATAGAGAGGGTGATGACTTGCTTACCCAGTGAATGGAGACTGATTGACCATGTAACAGACAGCATTCACAAAACAAATGAATAATAAATGAATAAACCAATTACATTAACTGCAATATTATAGTTCTGATGATTGGACTTGCTTTTCCACATTAACATATCCTAGCATTAATGATCTAGTGTTTCACTGCCTGCAGAGAAGTCACTATGCTAACGTGTAGTGGGAACCAACCAAGACTTTGACTTATGAAAACTCATGAACAATTATGGCTTGTCTTTCATATCACTATAGCTGGATCCACCAAGATCATATCTGTCACCTTCCCACCCAGTTGTACCTGGAAGACACCAGGATGCTGGCTTAGACGAGGGAGGCTGACATGCAATGTGAGCTGAACGATGATCTCAGTTCACATACACGCTGTCAGTGGGGTAAAGCCGAGACACATAACACACGTGATCAGGTGGCCCACAGTCTGCTGACCCATGACTTCCAGGGGAGAGACTCACTGTGCATAAGGATTGCTCACTCTTTGTCAACAGCCCCGTGGAAAACACACACACTTCCATTCATTCAAACATATTTATGAGAGGTTTCTCGAGTGCTGGGAATGGACTAGAGGGAGAAGAAACAATGGTGTACAATAAGCCATCCCTGACCTCAAGTCAGCGTGGGAGAGGAGACAGACACAAACAGAGGTAATTATGAAAAGAGGTTCTAAATGCTTCTCTGCAGCCATATTTTCCCCGTTTTCCTCATACGTCTCTGACCATCTTTCATCAATTCCTCTGTGTTCTTGCTCTGCACACCCCCAGGCCACTCCATGCTCCTATACAGAGAGGCTCCCTTGGCCACCCCCACGTGGAGCTGGATTAGCTGATGCCACTCCTGTCCCCGGGACAACACGGCCTGGCATCTGAGCTCCTGCTCCAGGCAGGCAGGGCCCCCTCTGGTCACCCACACGTGTCTGTTCCCATAGTTGAGGGTACGCTTACCAAGGGTCAACAGTATTTATACTCAAACCTATTTATGTCAGTAGTTCTGTTACTTCAATCAATACATGTGGCTACATGTTGTGTTAACCAACGAAATATGAGAATAAAAGTTAAGTTGTTTTCATGAAGACTAATTTAGCTACTAGCTACAATAGGCTGCCAAGTTGGGTGTGCAGAGTCTTTTACAGTTGTCTAACTGTAAAAGATGAGGGAAAAAAATCACAAAAATCTGCCCCTAGACTGCTTCACATGGGTCTTTCAAATTCTGCTGAATCTAAAAAAGAAAAAAAGAAAAAAGAAAAAGAAAGAAACTGGATTTAAAGTCATCACATTATAGTTGTGGTTTCTGTGAAGGTTATGGAAGCCCAATCGGCTTCCTTCAAAGAAAAGGCTTTCACTCCCACCACAAAACCGGTGAAAAAAATGAACGTTTTCATGGCTTAAGTTAAAACAAAATGACAAAATGTTTAAGAACATAAGTATAATTTCTTTACATTTCCCCATTTGAACCAATTTTTTGGTTAAGGGGTCAACTGACCAACAACTATCCTGCTATCTTGTCAGAAAGGAAAGCTTCTGCAGTGCCGCCTACATGTTGGCTCCACCTTCCCCTCAGTCCAGGCCTCTCCTGCCAAAACCTCTCCCTGAAAAATGCCCGCTCCTGGGATTTCCCACAGGCTCTTCCACCCCACCAGGTGCCCTCAGGGCAGCTTTCCATCCCAGCCTATCCACGAGTGACTGGCACAGAGCAAGCACTCTGTAAATATTTATCAAATGGATTAACTATTTAATGCAGCAGTAAACATCCAAAAATCGGAGGATCCTCATGCATGGTATCTAGGGCGGCAGCAGCTTGCTCAACAGAAAAATGAAAACCATCTCTGGGTAGATGCAGTCTTGCTCTCCTGCTTAGATGTCAAGAATCCATCCAATTAGGGTGAAGTAGAGAACCAAGAAATTATCAGATACATCTGACCAATAAGAATAATTTTTCAATGTCATTACTCAGGTTTTTATTTTTTTTTCCTGCTTGATATCTATATCTTTAACTGTACCTGTATCTATAGCTACATCTATACCTATATCTATATCTATATCTATACCTCTATCTCTGTTTCAGGAAACATAGGAACTGACTGGTTTTTCAACTGCATGTAGCAAAGGATATTAAAAGTCAGCTTAAATTTGATTTAGGGTTTGACTTGGTGTCTATAAATAAAAGTGGTGATAGTGTTTTCAAATGGGTAGATCTGAAAATGTTGATGGCTTTCAGGGAACTCTGCTGTACGTGTAGAGGTTACAGAAATACAATGTCTCATGAGAAAAGTGGCTCCAACCTCCATCTCTAAGGACATAGTGTAAGCACAGCATGTGGAGCAGGTCAAACTGCATCATTGCAGACCCTGGAGAATCCAATCCCAGGGAGAATCAACACACTATCCTAAACCTCTCCCACCGTCCTGAGCTGGGACGCCCTGAGCAGCCACCAGATGCTCCCTGTTGTTTGGGAAACCACATCAGAGGAGATCCAAGCCCTGGCAGAATGGCCTTGCCACACATGGAGGAATGTTTCACTTGTGACATGCTTCCAACTTTTCTCCGGTGATCAAGCTGCTTGTAAAATCAAAGAGGTTCTTTCGCCCACATTCCAGACTCTGCTGGCCAGAGAACCTGGTCTCTCCGGAGACAAAACTATGTTTACAAAAGTGCTGAGAAACGCTGACTGCGCCCTCGACACCCCTATGCCTGCAGGGTGTTGTGTTAACGGTTCATTCTGCCAGCCCCCAGAGAAGGACTTCCCTAAGGAATGTTCCAGTCAGCAGCATCAGCCAGGAGTGCAACTCTTGGGTTTTCTGGAGCTTGTCTCTAATACAGATTGTGCTTGATCTGGTTTAAAATGTTCAAATGCTAACCAAGTGCCTCATAAGTTTACAGTTTGCTGAACTCGCATTGGGGTGGGAGTCTTGATATTTGAGGTCTACATAAACTACGGTTTAGGCTATTTTTAGTTTAAATTAAAGATCACTTGACTGAAAAAATTCATGTTATTTTAGGTTTATGTCTGTGGTAACATTATATTTAACAAAAACATGTAGCATTAAGCACACACAGTAAGTGACTGAGATTAAGGACACAGACGGGCCTCATGTCACATGTGGTCCAGATTTATCAGACACAATAATAACTTAATGGCCTTGAGTAGATTTTATCTTAAAACAAAAGAACACATTGCTCTGAAATTGCTTCAGGAAATCCAATATATACCATGTGGGGATTCTGAAAGGCAATGCTCCCCCTGTACTAGGTTCACTCCAAACCCTGGAAGGCATGGGGGATACTAGGTGTTCTGGGCCTGGTACCTGTGCCATTTTGGACGCTTCAGTTTTACCTGGCTCAGAGCCTGTCTGTCTGTCTTTTGGACACTTTGGTGTTTTGATGTCAGGTTTGCGAGCCAGGTCTGTCTCCCCTCAAAGTACTCTTGGCTGTGTTTGTAAAACGAGTGCTTGGGGTGGAATGAAAAACCCAGGAAATGGCTCCCATGAGGGGACCCTCTCCAGTGGAGGGGTCAGGGCTGGCTGGAGTCCTGCTTCAGTTGCCCTGGGGGCATACTGCCTGCTAGTCCCTTTTCAATAAATGTTTACTGACTCTGTAATAACAGGAATGGCCCATGGCAGTTTCTAGGAGATGACAGGCAGGTTTGTATTCATTATTGTTAATTAATTAAATAATAATTAACACCTCAGCATTACACTAGAAGGGAAATTCTCTACTGCCACTACCTCTTTGCCAAGAACCAGACTGTGCCCTCAAACTGTAGCTACACAGAAACTTTATCTACAAGGGTCAAAAGTCACCAGGGGTACCAGGCTACACTCATTTATACAGGTTGAGTAACAGGGTTAATTGTCAGGATCATCAATAACCCCATTTATAGGGAACATAGCATCAACATTCTCTCACCTTGGAGAATTTTTTCCTTTTATTTTTATACAGGAAACTGAGCTCACCAGCTTGTAGGGACTCAGGAACACTGCAACTACCAGAGTAGATCTAGGGCCTCCACCTCCACCACATACAGGACCATCATAATACAAATAATCTTAAAACACCATGGAATTCTGAATCACTACTGGGTAAATAACAACCAATATAGTGTTGGTGTTCAGTGCATTTTGCTATAATGGATAACATCATAGTAGGTGAAAATGGATAAGGTACATTACAGTAAATAGTATATCTCTCTCATAGCTAACCAAAGTACTGAAATCACAAAAACACTCACGTTTTCAGGTTTATATAGATGGGATTTTGATGTCAAGTATATGAGTCAGGTCTGGCCTTCCCTCAAAGCAGTCTTGCCTGGGATTGCATGTGTTTGTGTATAAATATATGCATACATACATACACACACACACACACACACACACACACACGAGATCCACTTCAAATGGGCCTTAAACTTTTATTTTAACAAAAATTCAACTAACTGGGATGAGAGATAGAAAAAGAGAGAAAAAGAAAACAAAGCATGGGCAATTCTATCCCCCACTCTGGTCAATGAGCATGGGTGCATGCATGCATGCCTGTGGCCGTGCACCCTCAGGAGGATGGTATGAAATCCCCCTTTTCATGTAGAAGTAGAGCACTGTATTTGAAAAGGCCTGGCTTGGAGTCAGACTAACCCGAATGAAAATTCCAGCTCTGCCTCTTGAGGGAACAGCGTTACACCTCTGAGCCTCTGCTTCCTTATCTATGACTAAATAGGGCTCATGGTATTTAATGTCATTCATTCATTCAACAAATATGTGTCAAATGCTCTCCATGACAAGATGCTGTCCCAGATGCCGGCACAGGCAAGGCCCCTGCTTCCATAAAGTTTACATTCTGAAGGAATGGGGATGAGCATTCCTCATGGTCAAACAGATACCAAAGCGCCTGGCAAGTAGTGGGATCTGGAAGAGATGAGAGTCTTGCTGCTTCTAAGTACATGTCTGAGTGAAGGAATGCTGGCTGTGCCCAAGCTGAAAACTCAGGTGCCCTCAGAGAGCTGGGAGTTAATGAGGGAAGTGGGGAGAGGTCACACAAAAGGGAAGGGAGGCTCATGGCAAGTTGAACAGTTTTTACCCTATCATATGCCTTTAAATTCCATTTCTCTTCTGCAATGAGTTAACTGAACAGAACAGGCCTGTTCTGGCAGATGTGGCCCAGGGACTGAGAGGATGGGACCCCTGAACAGAGGCTTCATGGAAGCCTTAGCAGCTCAACTGCTCTTGGCAGGCGGTCACCCCATCCAGGACAGCTGTGAGGATAATCACAGACAACCACCAGTCTACACCATGTGTTGCCTTCACAGGAAAAGGGTGATGGTGGTAGCCTGTGGCATAGCTCCCTGTTTCTCTTTGTCTTCCAGCAGCAGGTCCACTCCTGCTCAACTTCCTGTGCATCCCACAGCCTGGGGTTGGTGAAGACCTGAGGGATGCAGGCCCTGGGGTTACAGCTGGGTCATCTCAGTGAAAAGCTGTCTCCTGGCCCAAATAGCTCCTACGGGCTCACCAGCCCCTGCAGCTGTGGTCCTGCTCCCACATGACGAAGGTGGTCCTGATACAGTGAGATGGTCTTGCCCTCCTCTGCTCCACCGGCTCTCAGAGCAGGCTGGGCACACGGTAGGGCTCAGTTAATGGCTGTGAAGTGAAAGCAGCACACGAGCATCTAGGTCTACATAACAGCCCACTACCACACAGAACAGAGGCTACCTTTGGCGCCCTTCCCCCCACTGCCTCATTGGCATTCATCATTGGCATGAGGGGATGGCCCCCAACATAAGCACGAGAACAAACAAGCGGCACCTCCTCGGGAGGCTCTCAGCCTCTTCCTATGATGCCCCCACTGCTCAGAGCATTCCACGAGCCCATCCAGAGCCAATGCACGCAAACATGTGTGTTGTTACTTCCATAGACTTGGAAGTCAAATGACGTTTGCAAATTTTACTAAAAAAAAAAAAAATCCATAAAGCCATGTTGACTTTTGCCTGAGAAAGTAGTCTATAGAAGGGGGGGGGGGGGTGTCTGAAGCTGTTTCCAGGTAGAAATTCCAAAGCAGTTTAGAATGATGGCTACATTGATGAAATAAGGATATACCCTCCCAAGGTGAGTGACTATTTCAGAGGGGACAATACTGATTCAGGTGAAAAGGCTGTAGGGTGTTAAGAAAAAACTGCCTCTGTCACGGCAAGGAGAGTGAGTGGAAGGAATAAGCCAATTCTCCTTCCCTCCTTTCCTTAGTCTTTTTGGAGGACTTTACTCTTCCATATGATTTTGGTTTGTCAAGTCCTTTTAGTTTAGTATTGTACTGATTAAATTGATTAATTTGGGGAGAACTGGCATCACTGAAGTTTTGAGTCTTGCCATCCTGGGACATTAGGGCACCTTTTCACTTTTTCAGGCTTTCTTGAATGCCCTTTGGCAAAGTTTTGTAGTTTGCATCATCAAGGTCTTCCTTTTTTTTTTTTTTATCAGTATCATTCCTGGGTATTTCCCACCTTTGGCTGAAGTTGTGAACGAGGTCTGCTTTTTATTCTTCTGTAACTGATTACTAATTGTGTATAAGAAAACCATGGATCACTGTATGTCTTGTGATTTGCACCCTGATGAACACTCACTGGCTCCAACAGTTTGCCAGATGATTCTCTTACAAAATGCAGATAATGACCACTTTGCCTCTTCCCTTTCAAGATTTACATCTCATTCCTTGCCTTATGAAGTTTGATGGACTTCAAAAACAATGCAAATTATTAGTTAGAACATGGGAACCTTTATCCTGTTCCCAAAACTAATGGAAATGCTACCAATATTTGCACACTGGATACATCTGTTCTAGACTGCTTACAGCTAGGTTAACTTGGTCAGCTTAAGGACACTTTCTTCTAAATAATCATTTTAAGTGGGCTTCCTTGTTAGCATTTCAAAGGAAACACTAAAGAAAGTCTGACAAAGTGGACAGAGCGATGGTCCAAAAAGACAGAGGCCATGGTTGATGTTAAAGACCTGCCCAGATTCTTCTGGGGAGCTGAGGCAAAGCTCCTAACTCCCCAGGCCTGTCCTCCTAGCTGGGAAGTGAGGGACTTGAACCAGGCGTTCAAGGGGTTTTCCAGTTCAAAATGGAATCATTTTGTGATTCTGATCTAGAAGACTGAGCACAATGGTAAGGCAGAGCTGCTATTCATTCTTCCAATAAGAGCTGGGTGGGCCCTATCTCGTACCAGCACTTTCAGGGCACCGAGTACACAACAGTGAGGGGCACAAGCAGCCCTGCCTGTAGGAAGCCCACAGTCTGGCAGTGATCACAGACAAGTCAGCAAGTGCTGACCAGCACTGTCCAGTATAACCTTCTGTGATGATGCAACAGTCTGTGTGTGACTATCCAATACAGCACCATGGAGCATTTGGAATGTGCTAGTATGACTGAAGAACTGAAACTCTGATTTTATTAAATTTTAATTGAGATAAATTTAAAGGTCCACATGTGGCTAATTGCTACCACACTGAACTATACAGGCAGAGACAAGAATCTGATTCAACTAACCTGAGTACCACCATTGTGCTAGGAGCTGTGGATGTCATCACATTGATACAGGAGTATATCCAGGCCCACAAATTACTTACAGGCTTACAGATACTTAGAGAAATAAGACAACCTGATGACACAACTGGAGAAGACTCAGTGCCAGGTGTAGACATCAGAAGCTGAAAGCCACGGGCATTTAGAGGGGGGACACATGTTGTCTCATACTGACTCTTTGTATGACCTCATGCCTATTTTTCCTCCAAAATGGTTGTACTAACGGTGCCATCTGTGCTCAGACCTCCAAAGCACAGGGCTGTGGTGTGATGGATTAGAAGGGAAGAAACTAGAGATCTACAAAGGCTTTATAGAACATCCAAGAAAATGAAAGAACGTCAGCCTAAATTGCTTCAGACCATGATATCTGAAGAGAGGGATTCTCTAAATGCCTTCCCACGGAGGCCTCTTATGTGCCTTTAAATCTGGGACATTCTCAACTTCAAATGAATTTCGTCAAAGAATGGCATAAGATCAGGTGCCTTCACTAACTGAAAAAGTGAACGGTGGGTTGTAATAAGGCAAAACAAAGGAGATATTCCTATTGCTAAAAAGTTCTCTGAGGCTCTCCTTAGCTCTTTAAAGGAAGATAATCTATTGAGGAAACATTTTTATTTCAAAAGAAAACTTCACGAAAGCACTAAGCTCTTCTAAAATTAACCACTGACACAGTGAATGTCATCCCGGCCCTACAGCCGTCATCCCTTCTGTGGCCTGCTCTGGGCCTGGAGTGCAGAAGGGCTCCCGGGAAAGGGCCTGACATGACCTGCTTAAGTCCAGAATGCCATGAAGCCGTGTAGATGCTATAGCAGCACCAACAAGGCTCAGCCCCCCTCCCAAATTGCACGATGATTCACTGGGACCCCTGGTCTCCTTCAAGTCTGCAGTGGGCCTTCCTTTAGGCCCAGATGCACTAGACGGAGGCCCACGTGAGGCATGGGGAGGGTTCTGAGGACACAGGCTGATGCGGCATAAGTGGGTCTGAGCTTGTGGCTCCACTCACCCCTCGCCAGTCTGCCAACAGTGTCCTGCAGTGCTGGGGAGACCAACCCTGAATTTTGGTTCCAGGTTGGCTCTCTGAGAAGACCACATGCCTGGCTTATCAAGCAAGAACACAGCAAGGGAGCTGAAGAGTACAAAGTGTTTCCTTTCGTGCAATGTGCTTCCAAGGTTCTGCCGAGGAAAGTCTGCCCAAAGAGAGGGCTCGCAGAATCACGGCACTTAGTTTGTTGAAGGAAACTGGGAAATTGGGTGAGAGTCAGAATATGCTTTCTGCTTCTTAGCCTAAAGTGTAATTCATCTAAGGGTGCTGCAGGCACCAGACTGAATAGGGCAGGAAATGGAAAGATAGCTAAAACCTTCCAAAGAAGTGAATCTCGGGCTAACATAGACTACCCTCCAGATGTCAAGAAGGAACTTTCTGTGCACAATGGAAAGAAAACTGATGTGTAAATGGGGAGTGATCTCTCAGTTTCAGGGAAATCTATAGCTGCCACGAATCCTCCATAGCTGTCCCCTGCGGAGTGCTTCAGAAGGCCAAGGTCAAAGCTCCTGGTCCCTCTGGGGCCCACACAGCAGAGCTCTGCAGTGAGGTGGAGAAGGGCAGAGGGTGGTGACTCTTTCCCTTCCCCCACCATGTCCCAGGCGCGGGGTTACCTGTCTGCTTCTGCCCTCCTCATGAAGTCCCTGGTTCAGAGGAACATTCCTTTCCTAGTCCCCAAAGTACTTTGCATTTTAACACCATCAGCCTCAGCATATCCATCCAGAGGAGTGACTATCATGGCAGGTGTGTCGGGCATTGTGGTGGCAGATGGAGCAAAGAGGGGCAGAAATGACGTTGGTATCACCACCACGGGCTATGTGCATCTTAGGGGCGGGAATTCATACACTCATTCATCTGCTGAAAGCTGCTGCTCACTGAGGTCTGAGCTGGGGAAGCCTCAGAGGATTTGGAGGGCTGGAGCAGATACCCTAATCCCTTCTAATCATGCCCTCATTCATCCAGACTCTGCTTCATCCAGACTCTGCTATGTGTCACGTGCCAGGCACAGCGCTGAGCACTCGTGTGCCCACAGGAC
The DNA here is from genome assembly GCF_963924675.1 of Phocoena phocoena. Classification (NCBI taxonomy): domain Eukaryota; kingdom Metazoa; phylum Chordata; class Mammalia; order Artiodactyla; family Phocoenidae; genus Phocoena; species Phocoena phocoena. The sequence continues at coordinate 126,018,605 of NC_089220.1, read as the reverse complement.
ACATATCTAAGGTGCAGACCAAGGTGGGTCCCTCTCAACACAGATGTTGAAAAGCACACTAAGAGCAGGAAAAATATTGAGAGAGCAGGGGAAGAAGTGTGATACACAACAGAGACCTCATACCCAAGAGTTGCGGGGGTGGCGTGGGGCGTGCCCGAAGAGCAGAGAAATAGCGTTTTCAGCATGCCAGGCAGTGCATGTTGCATCCATCAACTCACTATTACCATCCCCACTTCACAGATGAGGGAACTGAGGCAAAGAGGTTGAGAAGCTCTCCCAAGGTCAAACAGCTGATAATGGCCAAGCATAACTTGAGCCTGGACAGTCTATACTCCAAATCTCCATGCATGGCCTGGCTCTTTGAGGATGAAATCTGCCCCCAGACCCAAAGGAGGGCAAAGGATGGGAACCAGCTAACCCCTGCAGGAGTGGCCGTCTTAGAGGTTGGGGGCCAGCAGGAGCCCTCAGGAGACGGTGGATGGCACGGAAAATTCCTCTTAGGCTTAGCAGCGGAGAGCCTGCTTGAGAGCCTTCAGGCCTGGAGGGGCTCAAGGTCTGCTCTCAGGGCACTGAGACTTCCAGCAAGATAGTGTGGAGAGGAGAGGGGCTGCCAAGTATGGACATGGCTTTGGGGAGCAGAGGTGCTGGGGAGCGGCCAAGAGCTTTTTCCTGGACCCAGCTTGGAGGAATCACACCTCTGTTCTCCGGGCACCAACCTGGAGCTCCTGTGACATTCAAGAAGGGGATTCAGACTTGGTCCCCATCTTCTTAGATGCCCCCCCGGATCTTTATCTAAAGCACAACTCTGAGACATTACTAGCAACAGTCCTACCCTCCCACCTCCCATTTACACCTGAGGCTCAGAGTGTGAGGGTGGGAGAGGAAGACAGACGTACCTGGGTCCATGAGATGCTGGGTGGGCGCAGTGTGTTCTGGGAATAACGCCCGGAGTGTGGGGTCAGGGTTGGGAACCTCGAAGTGCTCTGCAATATTCACCCTGCCTCTCCTTTTTGGTACTTGAAAATTTTGCACATTAAAAACATATTGCCAGGAAATTGATGCTCAAGATATTAATTCCTTTTCTAGTTGAGACTCAGGCTCTAAAGAACCACAGGAGTTGAGACGTTAAGGGCTCTTGAAAACCCTTCTGTCTGCATCTAAGTGGAATCTGGAGCCCAGAGAGAGGTGACCACCCAACACCACACAGCCAGTTGCAGCAAGTTCTTCCTGGAACCAAGGGTCTCCCGCGTTCTGGTCTGAAATCAGATTTCTGGTCCACCTCACAGGTTCTGCCTTCGTCCAACCCAGCCACCCTGTGAATGGGGACTGGACCTGGGTCTAGAGGATTGAGAAGACAGCAAATTGGAAATCATTCAAAGGTCATCTACAGACTGCAGGATTAAATTTGGTTTGGTTTTGAAAAACCTCACAGTCAGCCCTCAAAATGACCATCTTTTAGAAGCATTTACTTAAAAGAAATGCTCTAAATTCATTAGTTTTATATTGACCTTTTTCCCCCCAAAGAAACAAAAGGACAGTGAATATTCGTTTCCTTTTTAACCATTGACATCTCTTAACTAGACAAGATTATTTTCAATTCCACCTAGACTTAGCAACTTTGCTTAGAAGTGTAGATTTAATAAGCTTTCCACTCATAAACAATAACAACTGCCTGATTTCTCAGGGAGGGTTTTTCTCAGCCAATAGGAGAAGGCCTGGTGTGGAGTAGCTAAAATAACTGTATGGTAGAAATTCAGAGACAAAGGGGTATAAGTTGAAAACTGAGTCCCCCCTCCCCCATAGTAGTTTCCTAGGCTCCCCCCTACATCCTCCCACCACCCCCACCTGGAGGCAATCTCTGTCCCCAATTCTTCCAGGGGCCGGTGTTTTAATGGGTGTTGGAAACCAGCCCCCAGCACTTCCTACCCCTTCAAAGGCGTTGCAGAGGAGAGGATTAGTTGACTGCAGGGGGGACCTGCTGCTCAGAGAGAACCTGCAGCTTCTTAAATTTCAAAGACCCCTCAGGGACCCCAAAGGGCCCAGGATGTCCAGACAGCAGAAACCCCAAGGACAGGCTGTTTCCTGCTCCCTCCTAATGACCATCACTCCCTTCCTTCCCTGAAACCACACATATCAGGAGAGGCTTTATGGCCACATTACTTGGACTCTGCCTTTTCCTCTTTGACCAGGAAGTGGGGTGTGGTGTGGTGGGGTGATGGGGTAGGGTGTGTACTCCATCCCACCTCCCAGCCATGAAACACGCGCCATGGGTCAGCAGGCTGAGGGGGTGCCGCCCCAAGTGACCCTGGCTCCAGACACACAGCAGGTGCTTGCATGATGCTGACAAGACCCCACTACCCCAGTGCCTTTGCCTGCCCTCTACCTCTGTGTGGACACCCCTTCCCATTCTCCCTGCCAACCAAAATCCTCTCCTTCCTGTAAGGCCCAGATTGCAGGTCACTTTCTTTCTGAGCAGCCTCGGCCCTTCCCAGCTAAGAGGGATCCCTCCCAAGCACATGGCCATTCTCTCAGGGCCTCCCTGAGGACAGGACTTGCCATTTTTTGCACCTCAACATCCCAGAACCTCCCCGCAGCCTGGTCTAGCACCAGCCACACAGAGCTGCCGAGTGTTCGTAAACTGATAGAACAGACTGAACAAAACCAAATCAGTTGGGTGGTATCTGGGAATTTCTCTTAAAAGACTTCACCCCATGGCTCTATGGTCTCTGTTCCTATCATACAGGTGGCAGGGAGAGCTGGTAGCTTCACCTCATGGCAGAGCCCCGTGAGCCCTTCTCTGAGCAATAATATCACAAGCAAGCAACCACCTCTTCCATCGGAACAAAAGGGGCTCTGTTATCCCTTCCGGATCTCAGGCAGGTTATGTCCTGCCTAACGAAACTTAACACTAGAGAGACAGGACAGAATTTCAAAGGCAAATTCTAGAATCTTAAGACTAAGAGGGATGTCGCTCAATTCCTATAAAGCACTGGTTCTCAAACACGGCCACACTGTGAGATGTCCTGGAGAGGAAACCCCGATGCTTGCTCTCACCACCAGAGGTTCTGATTTCATTGGTACGAGGCATGACCCTGAGTATCTGGATTTTTGAAAGCTCCCAGATGATTCTAAAGTCCATTAAAGTCTGAGAACTGCTGCTACAGTGTTGACCAGTGGTTCTCAGACTTCAGTGCCTGCTAGAAACCCCCAGTGGGCCTGTGAAAACTCAGAGGGCTGGGTTCCGCCCCAGAGTTTCTAATTCAGTAGGTCTAAGGAGTGGGGGTCAAGGGCAGGATGAGAATTCGCATTTCTATTAAGTTCCCTAGAGACGTTGAAGCTGCCGGTCCAAGGAGCACACCTGAGAGCCATTGCTGATGGTTTTACTAGTAACCGCCCCACCTTGGCTGCAGGTGAGAGTCACCTGGCAAACTTTGAAACACCAATACCTGGGGCTCACCACACACCAAGTAAATCAGGATTTCCAGGGGAGGGGACGGGCACCTGTATTTTACAGGGGTTTCCAGGGGTGTCTAATGTCCCCCCTGGGCTAAGAACATTGCCTCTAGAAACAGGCCATCCTCAGGAAGGGCCAGCGCCCAGCTCTTTCTTACTGCGAGCTGAGATGGGCCTTCATGCACGCACGACCCAGGCCCGCCTTCTGAGCATTGATCAAGCCCTCTCCCTTCATAAATATGACAGAGTTCAAGTATTTGAGCTCACATTCTTGTCCCCCTTTGCTCTTCTCTCCTTCTACCCACAACTTTCAGGGAGAAGTCCAAGTTCATAACAAATGGCAGGACTTCTCATCATGCTTTCAGCCAAGCAAAAGGACAATCACTTCCTGGTTAGCCGAAGTCAAAATCCTGACGCTGTTCTTTATTTCTGCCCAGATTCCGAATCTGGGGGCGAAGCCAGGAAGGGCATTACTGTCGGTAGGTTCTGGACACACACAAAGTACATGGCCCAAGTGTTTCATCTACAAATTCTACCCTGATGGTGAATATACTAAGGAACAAATTTTGGGAACAGTAACCACCTTGTTGCTAAATTATTAAATGCTAGTTTGTGTGACTCTCTGTGAAGTACCCTGGTTATTGAATATGTGGACTCACGGTTTCTCTAACTCAAGGGTTTGTTTTTCAAATTTCCACAAAATTGAGACTTTGGGGGTTTTGTAACTGCTATTTGTTTTCCCCTTTATTTTTTTGAGGCTCTTCTTAAGCAATACTTTTTATCTTAAAAATAAAATCTTCGCTTCCCCTAGTGTAAATTATGCCTTCTTGCAGTAATCACTACTGCTTAACTGGCATTCAATTTACAGGATAAAAATATATTCTTTTGGCTGTCCAAATGACTGTGTACACAACTTGTCCTCAAACCCACTCTGAATTTTGGCTCAGAGCAACCATCCTGTTAAGAGGATGGAATGTGGTTTCAAGCAATGCCAGAAGTATTGCATAAGCGATAACTGATATTTTTACTAGCGGCAACTTTGTAGTTGATAATGGGTTATTAAAACGGGAAAAGAGGCCCTCCCCACAGAATCCCATCTGAGATGTAAAGGGAAAAGGTGTCCCAGACAAAAAGCCTCTCAGTGTCAATAAAGGGTGGTTCCAGAGCCCCGTATCTTCCAGAATGTGTGGCCCCAGGCAGAAAGCAGCAGAGGAGAAGCTCTCTTGTTACAGCGACTCCTCTGCCACAACTAGGGGAGCTAATGGCCCCTCCCCCATCCCCCCCCTCCAGCCACAGGCCACCAAGCCCCGGTGGAACTCTATTGCACTTTTGGAGTGAAAAAGGAGCCAAAATAACAAGGGTACCAAGTGCCCTGTCATCCTGTTCCTTTTAAAAAATAATCTTGATATTGGCCTTTATTTAAATGTCTGCTTTCGACTTGTGTTTACAGAAGAGAGTAGTGTCAAATTTGGCAACCCTGACAGAACAGAGTCTAGCTGGTCTGAGCTGTGAGCTGTCAAAGGTGCAGCTGCCTGTCCTCGTCTTGGCCATTCCCACGACCAAAGGCTTTTCCTCCAGGTGAGACGTCAGGGTGATTTCACTGAAGGCGGCAGAAGGCTCATGTATGATAAATATCACAGGTTTATCCCTCCTCCATTTGGAGATCTTCAAGAGAACACTAATTCTTTAGGAAAAGGAACTAACATTCTAATCCTTAATGCAGGAGACTGAGGCCCGGGCGCCAGCGGACCTGCAGGGGATGGGGCGGGAACATGTACCAAGCAGGACGGAGACTCGAGACCTCAGGGGTCACCTCACCCTTGGGTTACTTTTGCCCCTTGATTCTCAGCCTCGTGAGGCCACCAGCTCCCTCTCAGCACTCGCATCAGCACTGATTCCAGCTCCAGGGGCAACAATCACTGTATACGAGATTGGCGCCCCCAGAGGAGGGCAATGCTCCGAGGCAAGATTTCACATACTTGCCTCCTCCTCGCCCTCCAGCCCCAACAGATTCATTCTTGTCAAAGTCACAGGCATATAAATATTTTTCTCAGCCAAGGATTTTCTTTTTAGAGCACTAGAAGGAAGACAGCAAGGGCAGGGGTAAGAGAACAAGCGCTGAAGGCAGTGGAAACAGTGACAGGCTGACCTGCTATGATAAGTGTTCCCTGGAACAAGGCTGTACTGTCCTCCAACAGGATGACAGGACCAACCCCAGACAACAGCCTGCCCTGTGATTCACCTTCCAGGCCCTGCTGCCTGGGCTATGAGGTCAAAAAAGGCAAACAGACCCACACAGGTATGGACTTTCTCTGCTTCCACATTGTGATTTCTTTCTGCGCCACCCTAAGTGTTCGTGAATGTCACAGGCACTAGCGTTTCCAACAAGCCGTATCTATGGCTGGTCAGGTCCCCGGGGCTGAGTGCCCACGCCCTCTCGCTCCCCATCTCCCCTGCTCCATTGGCCATGGTTCCATATGGCACCATAACCCATCAGCACAGATGTGTCCAAACCATAAAGGACCCTCTCCAGGTGGGAGGAAGACAAATGTGAAAACTCAAAGACTACAGCGAGTGAAGGCTTCCCAAGGCCCACTCATCCCAGCCCGCTTCTGAAACAGGAGTGAGCTCTTGAGAAGCATGAAACACGCCCAAATACCACCACCGTTTCCCTCCAATCTCCAAGTGCCTTTTCTCTTTCATTACAGGGAAGAGTCATGGAGATGGCACCAAACCAGAACCCGCTCAGGCTCCTTTTCAAAATGAGGTGAGTGTGCTGCCTAAGGATGAGGAAGCTCTGCATTTTCTATGCTTCCAGAGTCATCAGACAGTAGCTGGTCCACAACAGGGAAGGAGACCTAATAATGGCAGTAAATGAAGAATAGCGGTCAGTATGGATGGTGAAATGAGGTGATGGATGCAAAGTGCTTCAAACAGCGCACAGAAAGATGGAGGGCTCTGCTCCTGCAGCTGTAATAACGATGACCAGGAGGATGACAAATGTTCACATGAGTGAGGACAGGCCCTCAAACTTGGCTGTGTGTTCAAATCACCTAAGGAAGTTTAGAAAAATCTGGATGCTTGAATCCCACCTGCAGAAATCCTGACTTAATTGGTGTGAAGTGTGGCCTGGACACCTGCATTTCTAGAACACCTATAAGAAGGCATTCTCTCTCTTATTTTAGACTTTTAATTTTGAAATTATTATAGATGCACAGGAAGCTGAAATGAAAAATACAGGGGGGTTCTGTGCACCACCTGTCCAACCTCTCCCAACGGTAACACCTTGCATAACTACATTGCAATATCAAAACCAGGGAGTGAACATTGGTACAACCCATAGTGCTTATTCAGATCTCACCATTTACATATGCACTGTGTGTGTATGTGTGTGTGTGTGTGTAGTTCTAGCCAATTTTATCACACCTGCTGCTGCCTGTAACCATAATCACAGCCACAATCAAGAAGTCGTGGCATTACCACAAGACTACCCCTTTGTGGCCAAACCCACCTCCGCCCCATCCTTCAAACCCTAACAACCACTAATCTGTCCCCCATTTCTATGTTACATGATGAATGTTATATAAATGGAATCGGGCAGTATGCATCCTTTTGAGACTGGCTTTTTTCACTCAGTATCATTCCCTTGAAGTTCATTCAGGTGGCTGTGTGTGTCCATAATCTCTTCATTTTTTATTGCAGAGTAGTATTCCATGGTATGGATGTCTCAGTTTGTTTAACTATTCATCCACTGAAAGATATTTGGGTAGTTTCAAGCTTTTGGCTGTTACGACCAAAAGCTGCTATAAACATTCATGTACAAGTCTCTGGGTAAAAATAAGTTTTTATTTCTCTGGGATAAATGCCCAGGAGTACAACCAGTGGGTCTTAGTTTTAAAAGGAACTGCCAAACTGTTTTCCAGAGTGGCTATGCCATTTTACTTCCCCACCAGCAGTGCATGAGCAACGTGGTTCCTCTGCATCCCGGCCCATGTTTGGCGTGATTGCTGGCTATCTTGGTGAGTGTTCCATCAGCACCTGAAAAGAATGCCGTCGGGCCTCCTGTTCATTCCCTACTGGTGATATCTGTGGGGCGGAAGGCACTCCCATGGGTTGCCTGGTGTTGCCAGGCCACCTTGTGCCGGGAGGCGTATGGGAGGGAGAAGCTGCTGAACTTGGGTCTCCTTGTGCCACTGGGACGAGGGCAGGGAGGCACAGGCCTTCGCTGCTGCTGCTGCAGCCAGCAGATTCGGTTGCCTGCTGTGTCCTGGCTGTGGGACAGGAGCTGGGGTTCACTGCTGCAGTGGCCCACAAGTCTGCCAGCCCAACACATCCTGTGTATGGAACGGGTGTAGCGGGCTCCCCACAAGGTCTCGGTGGGCTCTGCCTTTCCCAGTCCACCAGCCAAGAAGCAGGCTGTTCTTGGGGTTTATGTTTATATCTGTTGATGGTTCCAGGTCGCAGACCTCTAGGTACCAAGTCCAGGATACATGGGAGGTATAAAGAAAGCCCTGGAACTCACCATGCTGTCGTTCCTCAGGTCCTAAGGTCCCCAGCCAACCCGGCTTCTTCTTTCCAGCTTTCATAGCCCTTTTGTTATTGTCTGTTGAATCATTCCTAAGGTATTTGGTTGCATTTAAAGGAGAGGAGCAGGGAAAAGTTGAGTCTATACCAGCTCATTCCAGTACCAAAGCCAGCACTGGCTCCTTGAATGCTCTTAACCATGCTATGATGGAGGGAAAGTCAGTGTGCCCGTTATACAGCTGGGGGCACAGGGAGATGAAGTGATTTGTTTAACCTGCAGCAAAGCTGCCTTCAGGCTTTACTCCCTGAGGACCTGCATTAAAGCTGCAGGCCTGGACTGCACATTTGGGCAGAACCTTGGAGGCCTGTGCCCTAGGGGACAGCATGGGCCCTGCCTTTCCCATGTGCCCCTTGACAGTCGCTGGCTGCACAGATGCCAGAGTACATGCTCTCCGGCAGAGCTCCTCCCTCTCTGGACTGTCACCACCTTATCTCCATCCACAAGCAGACCAGGCCTCCCTAAGCCCCCTGTCACAGTCACGTCCTGCAGAGGACCTGCATCCTGTCCCACTGTATCCCTGGCTCCCCCCGCCCCACTCGTCCCTCCTCCACCGTCTCATGCTGATGCAGCTCCTCCAAATGCAGACCCCTCCCTCAGTGCCCATTCCCCCACTTCTGCCTCCTCTCTGAGGACTCTCAACATGGCCCTTTTATGGGGTTGACTGCCCTGTACTTCACGCTCCACAACAAATAGCCTGTTACATATGATCCTACTTCCAAATGCACCATAACTTCATATTATGATAATCCTGGTCCCATCACCTATAAGTTCCAGGGCTGTGGTGAGTTGCTTAACCTCTCTGTGCCTCAGTTTCCTTACCTGTAAAATGGGGAGAATGACAGTACTTACCCCACTGGATGGTGGGGAAGACTGAATGAACTAATGGCTGTAAAAATGGAAAACAAGCTTATATAATAAATCTATGAAATGGACTACTGTTCAATGGGGGTGTATCTGCGCTGCCAGCTTTGTCTTGGGGTCTGGGCACTACCCAGATCCCGGTCTATTTTGTCCTTTATGTTGTGCAGGGGTCACAGGATCAACAAGAGGGTTTCATGTGAGTTCAGAGATCAGCTCAACCCTCCTCATCCTCCAAGAATCTTTCCTTCAAACCCCAGGCTGCAAGGAACTAGCTCGGTGCAAATACCCCAGAGTGAGGAAATCAACACTACCTTGCGTGTTTCCAGAGAGGTCAAATTTTATGAACTTTCTTCTCTACTAATAATCATGCTTTGAGTAAGGTTCAAGTTACAAGTTCAGATAACTGCAGCAGTATCCAGCCCACAGTCCCCCATATTTCCCATGAGGAGTGTTAAGTGTTATGCAGAAACCTTGGTGAAATTTGCATTTTACATTCTCTGCCTCTGTACGACCTGTTGGGGATGACTTGTCAGTAGATTATCAACTAACTTCTAGGATTGCCTCTTTTAATTCTGAGCACTCACAAATTGTCTGATAAGCTATCTGGAATCCTTCCGACAAACAATATTAATATCCTAAATCTAAACTGTATGCCATTTGTCTCATTTCCCTCTTGCATGACAGCATTTGCCTATTTTAGTCTTAAGCACCCCCTGCTTTCCCTCATTGCTCCTCCACGGTTATCAAAGCTGTTGGTGCTCTCATTTGCAAACAAGCTCTCTCAATCTGGGCCTAGAGAGCCCAAATCATGTGAAACACCTGGTTGACCTCTCATCACCTCCTCCATTATCTGGGTCTTCAGTTCCTACTGGTACAAGGTGTAGTGTACCACCTCTAAAGGGGTGCATGAAAACTGGGTGGGAATCTCTGGGCAGTCCAGTCATGATGAGTGTGCCCAGTGATAAAGGCAACTAAGTTACCAAAGCCAGCATCCCTCAGGTCTGGCTCTTCAAAACACAACGTGACCTTGGCTTTCAAAAGGGGTATCTTTACAACCCTCTGCAAATCTGCAAGTTTGAAAGTAGGATCACTTTGGGGGGCTCTTTAACTTTCTTTCCAGTTTGGTAACCAGCCCTCATAGTTTTCTTTCCTGAGGCATTTTTCACAAGAAAATGAATTTTGTAATCACCATGCAGGAGTTGTTATATACACAACAAGGACCAGAGAATAAGAAGTTCTGAAGACCAATGCTGGGCAATTGCCAGGCTTAAGCCCCCAAGGCCCAAGTGATTCAATTTCATGTTGCAGCCAGAAGTGACCAGGGTCCTGGACTTCAGGGCTTGCTCTAAACTCTCATATTCCAGAAGTTTCCACATAACATTGGGGGCTGCACTTGTCTTCCAGACCTTGAGTAATATCAGCAAATGTGGAAAGAGAAAACAACGTCTTTGATATTAGATACAAAAACAATCAAAAGGCTGACTTGCCCGCTGTGTAATTCTACCAACGGGGCAACCCTGGGATGGACTCTGCACATGCAGGTCACTGGCAGCGAGGCTGGGAAGAAGTCGCCCTTAGGAAAAGCACAGACACTCATGGCTTCTGCCTCCAAACTGAGAATAAAAACTGAAAGGGAGACTGGAGGGGGCAAGACAGGAATGCCAGGATTTCAAGGCCTTGGGCCAAGGACCTCAGCTGCCCTTTGCAGATGTCAAAGACGACCACTTCGGGGGCTTTTCAGGAGTGTTTGACATTTTTGTTCAGTGTTTCAGTCCTGTTACTTCCTTCCATCTTTTTCATGAAACCCCCCATCTCACACGCAAACCAAATTCTGCTTGACCAGCGTGTTCCCGAACAGGTCTGTTGATAGCCATGAGTTTGACCTTCTGGAATTTAGCCAAAAATTTACCAGATTTTATGATACATCAAGTTAAATGTCTAGATTAGAGTGGGGTCTCTTTTAACAAGTAGTTTGTACCAACCATGACTACAAGGAAAGCTGGTCTCCAAGCTATAGAGGAAGCTGAATGGAAACACAGCATCGGCTCTGGAAGCCCGCTGAAGACTAGTCAGAGGCTGCTGGCACTATATGGGTGGTAAATGAAGCACGGGTGAAAAGGGACCACAGAAAAGATTCCAAAGTCACGGGAAGAAAGCTATTCTAAAACCTCCCCCATAGACCAAAATCTTAAAAATGAAGAAAAAATAAGGTTTTCCCCTTCAACTCCATATATACAAATCTATGTTTATATGTGTACACGCACGCACAGACACACAGGTACAATATACAGCTAGAAGCGAGCACTGCAATAAGACGGGGCCGGCGGAAAAGGCTACCGCTTCGACATGCTTTAACCATTCTTCTCAAAGTATCACGTGCATAGGCATCACCCAGCTGGGCTCGGACCCTGCATTTCTAACAGGCTCCCAGGTGACAAGATGCTGCTAGTCCTGGGACTACCCTCTGAAGAGCAAGGTGCTGGTGCAGTTGTAGTTAGTTTTTCCAGTCTGTCCCCGGTGCAGCATCACACATGGGGCTGCCTCACTCTTTGCCAGATTCTGAATGGGGCATGGGATGAGGGAGCTCCAGGTGATAACCGTCAAGTCAGTAAGAACAGTTCAGGTTGGGGTGGCTGGAGGGGGGAACAGGAAGGGAGAGGGGTTCTGGGAGCTTGCTCTGCTGAGTAAGCCAAGCTCTACATGGAGCAAGCAGCCAGCAGCAAGCTGACCACCTTTTTCTTCATGGTAGCTCTCTCCTACTGCCGGAGCAGTTTCTGCCCCCCCTTGGTGACGGCAGAGCACAGGCCACAGAGATGTATAGGGCCTTAGTTAATCCCGGTGCTCCCCCTACCACAGAGCCACCAACGCGGCCAACCACAGGTTTGTTAGGTGTCATTTACCCAGTAAGCACGTGCTCCTGCCTGGAAGGCTCCTCTGACCAGAAACCAATCTGAGAGTGCCTTGCGGTTATCGGCAGGCCACCTGTCACTTGGCCCTCACTGTGTCTGAAGCTGTCCCGTGGCAGGGGTCCTACTGGACCCACCAGGTCCTTGGTGTGAGTTTGACTTGGAGATCCACTGCTGTTTCTCTGCCCGCTTCTCTTTAACAACTTACCCGGTTATAAGCTAGCTACACCATGGCCCCGGTGTAGGCGCAGGTTCACCCCCTGCCCAAGTAACACTTCAGCCCCCACATCACAGGGCCCAGCTTCTCCAGTGGCTGCCAGCCCCATGCCAGCATCAGCCTCTCCGGGGACTTTGGCAACCTCAAGATTTGTCCCAGCTCTGTTCAGAACTGACCAAGCCATCTTCTTCTCATTCTCTCTTTGCTCCTGATAATAGTGTCAGTGAATCACCAGGCTCACTTCATACCTGACCCTTCTTCAACACCACAGAAGCGAGCTGTGGTTAACAAGATGACACCTTTGTCATGCTTCCAGTGACTCTTGGGGAAATTTAACAACCTCCCACATTCTATATCTATCTACTTATTTATGTTTTCTCCAAGACGGGCCATTCCCAGATCCTCACGCAGGCCCCTGACAACTACGCAGGCCCCTGTGCTCTGTTTTGTTGTCAGGAACAAAGTCCATGATTTCATGGCTCCCCCAGACCCCTCAAGCCCCTCTGCTGGTCCTGTCTGCCACCACCATCATCTGGCAAAACTATCACCTCCAGGCAAGGTGGGAGCACGCCCTCTGTGCCTAAAAATGGATTAGGAGAGGAGGGCTCTTTCCCAGAATGTGCCATTGACTGGGCTGGTGGCAAAGTTCCCAGGGACTCAGAGATGTGCAACTGCCCTCAGGTCTTTGGAATTTTCCATCAGCAGTGGGCAGTGGATGAATAAGGATTTCACGCATGAAACCAAATACTTTGGGAGAATGTGGGCATGTGTAAGCCACAACAAAATACCATAAACTGGGTGGTTTATCAACAACAGAAATTTGTTTCTCACAGTTGTAGAGGCTGGAAGTCCAAGATCAAGGTGCCAGCACAGTGGGGTTCTAGTGAAGGCCCTTTCCTGGGTTGCAAAGGCTGCTTTCTCATTGTTTCCTCACATGGCCAAAAGACAGCTAGTTAGCTCTCCAGCCTCTTCTTACAAGGGCAATAATCCCATTCATGAGGGCTCCACCCTCTTGAGCTAATTACTGCTCAAAGGCCCCACTTCCACATACCATCACTCTGGGGATTAGATTTCAACATATGAATTTTGGGGGACACAAACATTCCATCTATAACAGAGCACTCCATCTGTGGAGAAATTTGCATCCTATCACACCTCTGCCACCTCCCACAGTACTTACAAAACCCCAGTCATGTAAGCAAAAACTGTCTTTCCCAGTAAGGGTAAATCCAGTTACCAGAAGAGCCACATGGGGAGGGCTTGGCCTCAGCACGAGATCAGTTCAGTTGTATAAAAGGTACCACGCCACAGGAAAGGGAGGCCGTCTGCAAAATGAGGCTGAGATGACTTTGGACATCCCTTCCAGCTCTGAGAACCAGGAGAAAAGCCACTTAAGAGGAGCTGCCAGAAGCTCTGGTAATCTAACCAGGAAACTGCATCTCGTCTAATTCCTGGAATAGTCTGTAACGTAAAGAAGTTCTGAGGGGATTTCAAAATTTGGTTCTTCAGCCAAACTCAATTCACACACCACCTCATCCCCCCTCCCTGCTCCCGCCCCACCATCTCCTCAAACACCATCTCGAACGACATCATTTCAGGTAAGGAAATCCACCAATAATTAAGGGCAAAGAATTCCTGGGGTAGAGACAAACATCCACACAGCTTGTGTAACCTTTCCTATCACAGTAACAAAACTCTGGGAGCAGCAGACATCCCAGATCCAGCTGGATTTCCCATCACGGCGATAACATCCAGCCAATAGCTGCTCAGACTGGCCGCTCAGAATGCAGGTGGGAACACATCTGTCTGCTTGCTGAAGAGCTTTTAATGGTTTTCCCTTTGCTTGTCTTCCCTCCCAGGCCTGGCCTGGGCAGATTTGGGAAGACTGTGGTCAAGGTACTCTTAGGAACCAGTGGCTCTGGGCTTTCCAGTCAAATGGAGGAAGTGTTGTCTCCTCACATTCAATCCAAGTCAGGGGTAAGACTCCAAAGGAAATCACGATAATTTCCCTGCAACTCTTCTTAATGGTGGGCAATAAGAAATCGCTCCCTAAGGCAGAGAAGCCATTTACACAGGGCCACCAGTGACAAAGTTCCCTGGTGTTCTGGACACTGCACCTCCCATTGAAAATCATTCATCTGGGAGGGACCGGAAGGAAATTCTGCTTTTATGTGTCTGGGGTTGGGGTGGGGGGTGGAGAAAGGAGGGGAAAAAGGAAAGGCATAGCCGTTAGGAAGGACTCACTCAGGGCAACATGGAGCAGGGCTAAGAGATGCTGTGCCAGGTGCAGGCTCCACTGTGGCCACCCCACAATCCTCCAGAAGTCACAAGTCATTCTAGCTCATCCAAGACTTGCGAAGGAGGGTGGCTTGTAAATTAATGTCAAAGACCTTACAATTTTCAGCAGCACATTTTTAAAAATAATAAGGAAAGTAAACGAGGCCTGGGTGTTTGATACAACTCTGGAATCTGGATGAGGCAGCCGAGCCAGGGATGCTCATACACCTAGGAAATGGCACTCAGAAATCACTCCAAGCACCTCCGCGTGAAACCCAAGCGCCCTAAACACCACTGGCACCACCAATCAAGCTTCTGTCTGGGAGGGGAGCCTGCAGGAGGCCGTAGGAGCTGAGTAGGGATGGAGGGTAAGACCCAGAGAGCCAGGGAGGAGTCCGTCTGAAAACCCAGTGTGGGACTTGCTTGCCCTAGAAGCAGCCCTTCCTGTAGACCTCCTGGGCTGGAAGGGTCCACCCTTTCTGTTCTGCGAGAAAGGTTGACCCATACACGAACACAACCGCCCTAATTCCAAACTAGAACAAAAGCACCCTTGCCCTCCTCCTGGGATTTCTAACCGGTTATGACATTTGCAGAAATCCTCTCTCCGCTGCACCTTCCTTATAAGGCCAGCCCATCTGATGTCTGTGCTGTGCCCGCTGGGTTACGCGCCCAGGCAGAGGGCTCAGCAGGCTGCCCGGCCGTCCTCGGGGGCTACCTACCTGCTCAAATCCTGCCCACGTGCACACCGCGTTCCCCTGTACCGTACCAGGCAGCTCATTCTTAACACAGATCACAGGCAAATACTTCCCCTCTTCACAAATCTAGATAATGGCTTTCCTTACTTCCTGTTCTGGGATTGAGACAATTCCTTTCAGTTTGAATTGTGTTGACTCCAGTTATGAGAACATTTCCCTCAGAACAGCTGTCCCCTCCCTTTTCCTCCACTCCCCAGGCACCTGCCCACCCTCTGCCCATAAGCCACGATCCCCAGGAATCGGACTCTGTCCATGTACCATGCTGCACCCCAGGCGAGCGTGTTCCCAGGCACACTTCAAGAGGACATCTTTCCCACATCCACTGCCCTGAACTCATTTGCACAGTGTCACGTTCTAGCCGGAAACATCCGGAGTGCCTGGATCTAGCTTTTGATGGGTATCTTTATTGGGGGATACCAAGCTTCACCTGTGACCTGCCTGGATCAGGGATCCCACTTGTTACTTCAGGGCACGAGGTGGCCACCCACCTACCCTCTGTCCTCATAGGACTGAGCAGGAGGACAGAGTCCCTCCTCCAAGTGACATCAGCCAGGGCAGTGCTTCCACAATGGTAGGCTTGGTTCCGGGGCGCGAGGGGCGTTTGTGCGGGTCTGAGAACCCAGCTGTGCACCACACACTGTTGCAACTGGGTCTGCCTATAACTAACTGCATGTCTGCAGGTGCACAAGTGTCACCAAACACAGTTCCTGGTTGCCAGGGCATTTGTATTGTTAAACCCCAGCCCCGTGTTTCTCTCCACTTGGGAGCATCTATGTACTCAGTACCTCAGTCCCCTGTGGGCCCTGCCTGCCCCCCTCCTTCTGTTCCTCCCCTTCCATTTCCAGGTCTCCCAGGAGGTGTCAGGTGAGAGATGACAGGACTACGCTTGCCTGTGGTGGCAACTTTCAGGAAGGCTGGGCCTTTCCTCACTTGACTCACCAGCCGTGAGCATATCTGCCTGGTACAGCTGCAAGAAGCACGGAATTCAGGGTGACCTAGAGAGGGGCGAGCTGGAGTCAGGAAAGCAGGATCGTATCTAGCACCACAGCTCAACCCTGAGGGTGGCCTGGAGGGACAGGGTCTGGGAGCAAGAGATGGAAGCAGGAAGGTGGATGAGGCCGAAAGCAACAATAAAAGGTCTAGACCTCATGCTGGTGGCAGCTCCACCCTGGCTGCACCTGGCATCTCCTGGAGAGCTTCCAAGATGCTCCCTTCCCCAGAGGGGGTGGTTTAACTCATTAGGCTGAGGCTTGGCCACAGGCACTTCCAAGTGCCTCAGAGGCTCCTCTCCTGAGGCGGGGCCCAGATGTCACATCTGCTGGGTTCCCAAGCTTCCATGAAGACAGCATTTTTCAGAGGCCACAGGCAGAGCCAGCTGACCAGAGGAGAGGTAAATTCCAGAATGGAAAGACCCAAGAAAGGGCATATGGAAGTCAGGAAAAACCCCAGGAAGAGCAGGTGGGGAGAGGCGCAGCCCCCGTACAGGTAGTGAGGGCCTGAACATGGGTTGTGGCTCTGGGGCTTGTCTGGAGCTGGAGAGGTCACATGGTTTGGACTGACTCTCAAGGCAGGTGTTGATCCGGCTCAGGCTTATCTAACAGAGCCTCCTAAATCCGACAGAAGCAGAGATTTATTTTCTGCAAGGGAAAGCTCTTTGTTTTTCTGAGTGGGTGGCCGAGTATGCATTAAGTGGAGTCCCTCCCCTCTCTCCCCACCTCACCTGCAAGCCCTGTGCTTAGACACCTCCCAGGCACTGTCTTACCTGATTGAGAAGCATGCTGGGTTTCCCCAGGCACCAAACAACCAGTTAGACTTGGTTCTGTGCCCTCCTGGCCTCCAACTGCACTAGGGAGAGCTCTTGTCAATCAATTGTCTCCCCTGGGCCTTATCATGCTGTATTAGACCTACTTTCCCCAAAGCAAAAGGCACTCTAACCAATTTTCATAGAACCATTTACTTTCTTTCTTACACTATAAAAATTCCAAATCATAGCAAACAATATCCTCTAAAAACAATATCCTCTAAAAATCCAATAGACGTATTAGGCACAGTCACTTTAATGCTATACTAACGTCACTACCTAAGCTCTCCTTGATCATTAGGGTGTCACTGATTTTGTTTTTTATTTTTCTCATGGGCAGTCAGCATGTACCTGAGCTTCTGAGGAGAGTTCTTCCCATGAGCAATCAGGGTTGAGTTTGCCTGAGAAAAATGAATGCTTCGAGCTCTCCCCCTTTCTCTCTAAAATCAAATAGTGATAAACATCTTGGACACTGAGGTCCACCACAAGGCATCCTGGTTTCTTGAGGGAAAAAACCTGGGCAGAGTTGGCCCAGCTGGGCTGTTTCCCCCATGTCACTGATTCCATCATAACCAACAACAGCGGCAACTACGGCCCCCTAAAGTGAAAGAGGTCCATCGAAGACATCTTCTCATGCTCAGGACCATCGCTTTCTCATGGTCACTGTGGGATGAAGAAAGGCACAAAAACAGCTTCATTTTCCACTGGATTTCCCAAGCTACCACAACAAGACAGGGAGACAGGTGCCTTCCAAAGCTCACACTAGGTGAACCAAAAGGTGGGGGGCAGCTGCCTATCTGGCAGCCTTTCCTGGGCAAGAAGGTAACTAAGGTCATAGGTGCTCATTTAAAAACCCCAAGGCTGCTGTCAGCAAGGCTGCCCCACAGACCCAGCTCATCCTCCAGGCAGGAACACAGAACAGCCCCTTCCCAGGGTCTCCTCCACGGCTGCCATTGGGAATTGCAAATCCTTCAGTTCCTGTCTAAAGCCATGGCTGGAGTCTTTTCTACCCTACTTCTTTACCAGGGTAGATAGTCAGAAAACTGCCAGTCTTACCCACAGTACTTGCGATTCCTAGGGAAACCCCTGTTGAGGACACATTTGGCTTTCTTCAGCCAGCTGTATCATGCCATTTTTTGCCCTCTCTGCCTAGGCTGCTGACAAACTGAAAGTAGCTTGGTTTTTGGATAATAACAAGCTCTCTTCTTTAATTACCTATATTTTGCAATTTGGATCCTTATTTTAATGGCCCAGTTGCATGGGTATATTATCATACAAGTGATCCCAAATCATTTTAGGTAGAGACTAGAATTTTTAAAGTAATACTAGTTTCCTAACCTATAAAGTAAAAGCTAATAATACCTGCCTCACAGGACTGATTCAATAATACAATGAATACACAGTACCTGGTACATAGCAGGTGCTCAGTAAATGAGATCTGATTTGACTTAAACATCATTACTTTATTGTTAACCTACATCCAAAGCAGCATTATTGATGTTACCATGGGAAGAGTTTTTCATTTAATTTATAATTTAGAACTTATTTTACTGCAAATTGGATTGGAGCCAGTTCACAGCACCAAATAAATTATTTTTGAACTACAATATTTGAAATAAAACCACGCATACAAACAGATGCTAGAAAGAGGGAGAAAAATTCCAGTACTACAATGAGTTAAATGTTAAAAATGAGCCTTACACTTAGCTTTGTGTTTTCTGAAAGCCAGAGCAAAAATGAAATCATGTTAACTTATGCAACGCTCATCATCTGATAAATGGCATGTGTAGCTCCTACGGAAAGTGACTTTTTCTCCTAACATTGGGATCTGAGGATAAGTGCTCACACTGCTCCTTACAGGAGGTATATTGAGTACAGAGCAGAAGGGCTGCACCCATGCATGCCCACGTGCAAAGGCACACACACACACCCTTCAAAAGAGATCTTTACTTTTCAGTATTAAATGGTTAGGAACTGGAGGGTGAGCTCTCTGGGGATTTTCCAGGGTTACACAGAGGGGTGTTCTTTATTGTTTTCTAAAACTTTCACCAAGAAATTTTGTTGGAGAGCATGGACCAGTGGCTCAGGTCCACAGAGAAAACCATCCATCCTATCTCAGTTCATACACACTTAAGAAACGTGGAGTTAAATTACTCCTCCCTATTCCAAAATATAGACAGTTTCCAGGTTCGCATCTGTGAAGGAGCCTGGCCAGTGGCTTTCCTGAGAGTGCAGGCTGGCCTCTACCTTCCCAAGCCTCCGCACAGCCTCTCTGGCTGCTCTGAGCCGGGTGACCAGAGGGGTCCGTGGATAGGGAGACTGTGGCTTCATCCTTGGGGGATCTGCTTCCCAACACTTTCAAATAATCAGAGACAAGAGACTTCTCTGGGAAAACCATAATCTCCCAACTAGGGGCAGGACCAAATGCTACCAGGATTTATTGGCTTTGATTAACAATACGGTGTTTGTTTTTGCAGGTAATTAGAGTTCAGTAGCAAGCTATAAAGAGTCCTCCAAGAAATTCTAAACAGACTGTAGCTAAAGGCTATTGGAATATGACTGAATCTAATCATTCATCTGCAGACCTCCCGTGTTAAGATGCCAGTGTTTGATACAGCACAACTGCACGGATTAGGGAGGAATGGCACTCTTTGTGCTTAATGCCCAAGGAGAAAAGGCAGCCCCTGTGTGCTCACATGCGGAGGTGACTGCTGCCATGGGATGCAGCAGTTCACGTAAATATATCTCTTCAAAGGTCCGCACAACCTGCGTGTTGGGAAATGTTTTGACAACTCTGCATTCTCACAACTGTTAGGGAGTTGATTCCGCTGTACTACAATGGGCTGGGTGGGGCATCTGATAGTGAGAAGATGTTTGCCAAAGCCATACTCATTTGTACTTTTCTTTCAGCAACCACTATTGGGTGGGGTTTTCTAGTTGGTTTTTTTTTTTTTTTTAACAAATCTGAGATATGAATACAAATTTGATTACAAATAATTTTTAAAAAGTATTTTCTAGTAGTGTAGGCAAACTAGTATGGGTATTTCTGAAATACTGTCAAGATGAAATAAATGTGTACGTAGAGATAACCACTTATCTTGCTTCTCTTGGCCAATGACATGCTATTTTCCCCTTAGTCCCAGGAAATACACATAAGATTATTTTTATTCTCTGTACTCACATCATGATAGCCAACAGGTACAGAAAAGTCAACAACAAACCCATCTACAGGAGTGAAAAAAATTAAAATGGGACCAGATAAACAAAGCAAGGTAAAAACATCAAGCCACAGATATGGCTAATACTAGGGGAAAACAACTGCTTTTGTACTCCTTATTCATTGCCTCTATTCTTGCAGAAGCTTGAATTCACCTTTAGGGTTCCAGGCATCTTACTATCTCGGGCACTGGGAAAACTTTACAATATATATTTTTCCCCAAGAACTAGATTTCCATTTAATTTTGTTCTCTTCGGTCCAATATAAATTTTTCCATTGTTTTGCATGCTTTGGCCTCCTCAATTTATTTATTTTAAGTTCTTAAGCAGTCATATCACAATGTTTCCTTCAGAGAAACATAAAACAGACACCTACTCCAGGAGAAAGAGTAAACCCTCGGGCCACAGTTTGAGAGTCAGCTGGTTTTCTGCCCCCTGAGACTTCCTGCAGGTGATCTCAGCCTCGGGCCAGCCATTCAACCCCTCGGACCTTCTTTTTCCTCATCTAAAAAAACCAGGAGGCTGCCTCGGATTCTCTCCACATCATCTTTAGGCTCTAAGGTTCTATGGTTCTTTCCTCCTCAAGGGAAGAACTTCCATGTGCAAAGGCAATAGCTGATGATTCTTTAAACTAAGACACTGACTTCTACCTTCAAAAGTTGGACTTTGAAACTGGCTGAAAAAAAACAACAACCCAGAAATTCAATAGCACAAAGATAAATCCCACTATTTGAACGGCATATTTAGAGTGGATCAAGATCATGATGGTTCGGGAAAGGGGATACAACTCACGACAACACTGAGAAAATCTCTTCCCTTTACAGCGTGTGCTTTAAGAACAGACTTAAAGCAAACATCAAATGAGCATTTCCACACTCAGAGACAGTCTGTTCTGTGATCTCTTGGGTTCCCTGAAGGGTTGGGACCCGGACTTGCTGGCCTAGGTCCTTACTCTAGAGGAAGCAAAGGCATTCAGCAGCACTGTTTTAGAACTTCCAGAATTTGAGTGAAAAAAATATGTATTCAGAAAAGCATTTAAAGAGGCAGAACAATCCAGAGTCTGATACTTACTTGTGGCCCAGCTCATGAGCGATGGTAAAGGCCAAATTGAGGCCATTGTCTTCGGCAAGCACACATTTCCTCTTAGCACTGCACACACCTCCTAAGTAAGCAATTCCTGCAGCAGAGACACAAAACACATCCTCTTCAGAATGTGCGAGGCCCTGACCTCGCAGGGCAAATCCACATGGTCAACATCACACATCATCAAGAGGGGCAAACGGGGGGCGAGGATGACCATGGGACTGGACCTGTCATTCCAGAGCTCATATGGAGACTGGCTGGTGTGTGATGCTTTTGTATTCGCCTAATAATAATAATAATAGTATTAACCACCACAAACATCTCTCAAGCATTTAACATACGTTAGGCAACGTGCTGAGTGGTTTACACAGATTATCTAATGAAGTCCTCGTTACCCGGGATGGAGGCAACAGAGAAACTGGGGTTCAGAGAGAAAAGGTAACTTTCCCAAGGTCACCTGGACTGGCACCTGGTGCTGGGATGCTGAGCCAGACCTGTCCAACTTCAGCATCCAGGGCTGGGACCAGGTAAGGCCAAAAAGTTGAGGCACCCAGTGCGCAAGGTTCAAGGAGGGTGTCCCTCTCAGGAGCCGACCCTGAGAGGGATGGAGGGCCTCCTCAAATTTCACACCCTGGGCACCTCCTTCTCTCACCCCAGTCCCGGCCCTATTAGGGTTAATGCTCTCAGGGGGTGAGCTTGGACCGGGACTCACAGAGAGCAGAGGCCATGGGAGGTGCAGAATGTTCAGAAAAATGTTTCAGGAGCCCTGAGGAGGACGAGACCGGGGCCCAGGAGCAATGAAAGACACTGGAAGAGTACGGGCCTGGAAGCCATTAGGGAGGATGGGTCCCATGGCCCAACTCGCTCAACTCTGCACAAACATGACGGGGCCAAGGACCTTCCCTGAGATGGGAGGATCAAGGCAACCGGGGGGGTACCAGACTCAGGAAAATGGTGTGAGCAAGGGGGCTGGGTACAGAGGACAGGAGGCGGCCAGCCTCTGGTGGACGATGGCAGTACTCCAGAGGAGAGAGATTATTATGGCAGAGGGGCGCGTGTGAACAGGATGGGGGCCATGGACGGACCAGGCGCAGCTGAAGAACGCTGGGCATCAGCTGTACACAGGCCACACATCTCCAGGCTGACACTCCAGGGCTAACACTGCCCACGGCAGCTCTCCACACTCCCTCTTAGCTCTGCACCCAGGAAGGACATCACTACGACCCCATCCAGGAATCCCCAGGATATATCTCAACAAAGCCAGAGTCCAAGAACCCCGAAGGGCTTGGGATAGAACTTGAGTACTGGCGGCGTCTGACTCCTCACTATGTCCTGTGAAATGAATGAGTGGCTGGTGGCTGGTGGCACAGGGGGCCGTACGCCTGAGCAGGCTCAGTGTTGCCCTCGCTGTGAGCTCACAAGGGGTGTGGGGCGGGCAGTGGCTCTGCTGGCTATTGGTGTCTGGTGACCAGGTGGATAGGGACTCTGCCCGCCAGCCCAGTACCCTGGAAGGGCTGTGGCCACCCGAGTGAGGGCACCTGTTCTCCACCCAGAGACACTACCCACTGCCAGGCTGCACGCTGCTCCCTTTCACTAATGTGCCGGAAATGTCTCAGAAGCTGACAGCGGCCCTGCAGGCACAGGAGCCGAGGAGGGAAGGAGTTGGTACAGGAGAATGAACAGGGGGATTAATTAATTAAAAATGAACCTCCCTCCCTGCTCCCAAAGAGCTAAACCAACATCCTATTTGTTGACATCAAAATCAAGCTGGGGCGGACCTCAGCCACACACAGGGCACTCCCCCGCAACCCCTGCAAGAGGCAGACAAGCTTGCACACCCCGGCTCAAGGGCTCAACTCACACTCAGCAAACTGAGCTGGGCACCACAGCACGTACCTGCTTTTATTTGGAAGCATGCAACACGCTTGGCCAAGGTTGAAGACTTTTTTTTTTTTTAACAAAAAAGAAAGAAAAAAAGGATATGTTATTTGGCCTCAAGATGTGTTTTTTGCATATGGGCATCATAATTCAGCAATACAGACTATGGGAAGGAGGAAAACACAACCAGAAAGGACACGATCTGCCCTTTCTGATATCGTTGAGGTCATTATTACAGTTTTGTTTAAAAATGCTTTGTGGGTTGCTGCAGAAAGTCCAGCAGTGAGTAGTCGGAATGCTTCCACACGGCACTGATGGCATACGCATGTCACGCACACACACTCCAACGCACACCCAGCCATACCCAGCCTCCTGGGTCAATGAATCAATCAGAAACAATCAGATGTGCTCGCCCCGGAGGAGTTGTCTGGTGAGGGGGAAAGAGAGACATCCAAGGCCAGCTGTGCTGAGCTTGCTGTCTCAAAAGTGCCTGCTGAACCAGCAGACTTTAAATGCCACAGAAACACATCCCCTGGCCTCGGCTACACTCGGCACCCGGAACAGGCACCCTGAGTTTCCACTCTAATTGGGTAACATACAACACGAGGGAAACAGCTAAGTAGAAGGCCTTCCAATAACTGCATTTTAATTTTTCCAGGTGCATATGATTTTTTTTTCTTACTAGAAAACAAAGCATTAGTTTATTTATAAGAAATGCTTTCACACAAAGGTGGATTGAGGTCTAGTGCTTTTAAAGGTTTATTCCAATCGTGGATAGCCCAGTCATAAAACCGAGCAAGGCAAAACACGTCGACAAAAACGGCCCAGAAAATGGAGCATGGGAGCTTGTGTGTTTATGAGCGACGGTGTGAAAATGCTTAGAACTCACAAAACAGAGTCTGGACAGAATCCCAGATTGTTGTAAAAGTAAGAGCTGCAGGGAATAGATGGTAATTAAACCAGGAGCTGCAGCGGAAAACAAAGCCCACCACTACTCCATGTTTTCCGGAAAGAAACAGCGGTCTAGAGAGGAGAGTGTGATGGAGACGCAGAGAAACCCCAACTCGTCAGGCTGCAAAGGCACCAACCTGGAAACCCCGCCCAATCCCACCTCAGCACTTGTCAAGAAATGAGGAAAAACCAGTTTTCTCTGCATTGATTTTTTTATTTTAATTAAAAAAAGGAAGTCTGTAAACACAGGTTCTGCTAATGTCCATGCTGAAGCTGTGGAAGCAGAGAGACCTTCTTAAGTAACTGGAATTCCCCACACAGATAGCAAGGATTTCTCAGACCCTAGAGTGGTTCTTTCAATGGTTTCAGTCTTCCATGATTTAAAATTCTCCACCAGAGAAATAAGAGTAGAACTTACTTTTGAAATTTAAAAAAAACATCAATTCCACATGTTTACAGAGCTCCTTGGAACAAAAGTGAAGCAGAAAGGCAATTGGCATTTATTACGGTTCTCTTCACAGGCAAGCGCTGCTCTGCATGCTTGGTCCTCCCTTATTTGGAAGGTATTACTGGCCCCACTTTACAGACAGGGAAATGAAGGTTCAGCATCCAGTTATGTAGCTGGTCAGGGCCCAGACTTGGGTACAAATGCAGGGTTATCTTTCTCCAACACCCATGCTCCCCCAGTTAAACCCTGGGCCTCCTGCACCAAAGCTTTGGTAACCAGCGACGACGATAAGCTTGGAGGATTTAGAAGATTTTTGTAAATCGTTAACATGTATTTATGCTGAGATGTGGGTGGGATACAGTAAAGGTTTCATGTGTTTAAGTCCAAATGTTTTTAATCCTAAAGATAAAAAGACTCGAGGGATATGTGCAGCCACATTAACAGTAGTTACCTCTAGGACATGGTGAAGTCATTACAGATCTTTAAATTTTTTCTTCTTTTTTTGACTTAAACCTAGTACAGTGAATATGTACTCGCTATGAAAGTTAAAGTTATTGGTAATATTTCATTTATTCAAGGTGACATATAGCAGAGGCCAAGGTGGGAGACTAATAAAAAGAAAATAACAACACAAACCCTCCGGATTTTGATTCGGAGTGTACAGCCCTTAAGGCAGCAGATAATGAAGGAAGTTTATAGTCAACACATAATTGAGTGTGTGCTTGTATCCTAAGGGCAACTCTCTCCACCTCTACTATAACCCTGGCACAGATTAGGGAAGCAAAAGTCTGAAATACTGGAGGTAGAAATGGAGGGCTGTAAAGTGTTTTTCTGATGCCTGAAGAAGTATATTTAATTCATCCCAAAGCAGATCACATCCACCAGAGCCTCCTGACCCACCTTCCCAGGCAAATCAACTCAGTGTGGACACTCTCTCTTCTCCATTCTCTTCTTTTTCTTGGTAGGAGCACAAGCTTGGGGAGCAAATTGGGCAAGGAGGTTTAATTATTTTCTTTTTTAGTAGAAAAGTATGTGGTGTAAGCACATAATTCTTAAATTCAGAGTGGACCATATGATCCTTTCTAGATTTAAGGTATAAACAACATCCAACTGTATAAACTCTGGTTTATCCAGCAAATTGTCTGTGTAAACAGTTTATAGCTGTTGGCCCTGTTGCCCATTACTCAGACCTTCTCAGGCTCTGCCTCTGAGAAAGACAGTCAACTTGCTTCCACCAGCTGCTCAACAAACCAACACCATCATGGTTATCACTGGTACACCACGCTGCCTATTATGAGAAGGCAATTTACATCTATTCTCATGGCAATCACAGTGGTTGAGATTGAGTTTCATGTTCAGGCTCATCCACAAGTTCTTGTGCTCTTGGAAACTCACTAAGTGGTTGGAGGTATGATATGAATTTGTGAACGGCGTTAGAAACAAATGTCTTAGAGCCCAGGATGTGACAAATGAAAAGTAACTACAGTCTATTCTTGTTACTCACGGTACTTAGATTCTAAAAATTCGCCGTGATCCAGACGAACCATGCTGGAATATAGAACCATTGGTCCTAGGGGAAATACAGGATTTGGTTCCTGTGAGCCTCTGGTCACATTTTTTCAAGTGACACATAACCTTGTTTTATGCGTGTTTCTGTATAAAGACACCTTACTCAATATATATCGTCGATTCATTAACATTGAACTCAGAGCCAACAGTCCTATAACTCACGCCTGAATGAAGCTCATCTAGTATTTTTCTCTGCAAGGCGCATGGCAGCCTTCTTGAGCTTCAAAGCACTAAACAGTACTTCAGCACTATCTTTGGAGGCCATTCAAAACAGCAAAATCACCACAAAAAGCATAAAAATACGAAAAACAAGGTGTCAGAGAGACCTCAAAAAGGATGTTTATTCACAGCATGAGAGCTGAAACAAGATGGCAAAATACTGCCTTGTTTGATATCTGCTGGGAACGTGCCTGTTGGGTGACTCAAATATTTCACCACTCTGCCTGTGTCTGCAAATGACCACAAAAGTGCTGTAAGTATTGATTTTGGAGTTCCAAATAAACTTTAATGAGTAGGTGAATTCACACATGCAGAGTCCATAAATGAGTAAAATCAGCTGTATTCTCAAAAATCGTGTCCTATTCTCAGGCACAATGAAGTCTTTATCAGTTGCAATAAGGAAATTCAATTTTCATTTAAGCTTACATTTCCTATATATCCTGCTTATGTTTCCTGACTCTATACTATCTAAATTATTTAACTGACTCAGGCCCTTCTCCTCTGCAATTTTGCTTCTGTGTTCTCTGAGGTCAGTGGTTCACAGGGTCACTGTAAGTCACTAATTCCCTAAAGGATTCTGCACAGAGTGGACAGAGCCCCATATATGCTGAAGGACAGGTATAGTTTCTAACAAATTGGGAAAGAATGTTAATGGTAAGGGCAGGAGAGGGTGGTCCCACCACTTGGGACTGTGGAGTACTGCTTTCCAGACCAGCCTGTCCATGGCTTTCTGCCCCAGCTCAGTGCCTCCATCCCCCAGGGGCATAGCTGGATAATCCCTCCCAGACCCAGCCTTGTCTTAGCAATTCCACCACAAGTAGGAATCCCTGTCTCCCTGCTTCTCTTCTTCTGGGTCCCTTGGGGTTGGTCACAGTGGAAGGAAGATGAGTTAGTCAAGACCTTTGTCCCTACACCATGGACAGGGGAGGGGGCAATGGCTTAAAAAGGGGCATTGGTTCCCTTCTTAAACATGGGCACTGCAGAAGCTGCCACTGCAATTCAAAACTGTCCGTGCCCAACACCTATCTAACCTAGAAGAACACTGACAAACTGAAAACTCAGCAACTTACGCAAGGTTAAATGAAGTGGTAAATAGACAAAGCGTGAAGGTAATAGCTTCCAAGTCTGATCATTGAAGGGCTCACATGCTCAGTTTTGAAACTTAATACCAAGTTAGAGCAATCAAAGCAGTGTGCTACATGCATAAAGATAGACATTTAGATCAACTGAACAGAACCGAGAGTCCAGAAATAAACCTTCACATTTATAGTCAATTGACTTTTGACAAGGGTGCCAAGACCATCCAGTGGGGGGAAAGAAGAGTCTTTTCAACAAATGGTGCTGAAACAAATGCATACCCACATGCAAAAGAATGATGTCAGATACCCTTCTTTAGATCATATACAAAAATGAACTCCAAATGGATTATAGACCTAAACATAAGAGCTAAACCATAAAACTCCTAGAAGAAAACAATTAAATCTCTCTGACCTTGGGGAAGGCAAAGCCTTCTCAGATGTAACACCAAAGGCATGAGTGAGGGAAAAAAATCCCACGTCAGTGTGTTCACCAATGCAGAGAGGCTCCCCTTGCTGCCCCACCCCAAAGGAGAATGGCCGGGTCGGGGCTGGGAGTGTGGTGGGGAGCTGCAGAGTTCCAAGCCAAGCAATGAATGTGCTGATACATCCCCAAGGAAGCTGCCCAGCCATCCCCCCTGCATTATGGTTCCCTACTAACTGGGAACCATCCCAGCAGCCTCTGTGCCACAGGCTACCTCATGTAGCCAATTCAAATGCCACATGAGTTGCTGCTTTGTGTGTATGGGGGTGTGTGTGTGGGGGGGTTCTTGATTGTGGTCAGAGCCAGGAAAGACCACGTGTGCTGTGTTGCACTCCCACTTAGAACAAACATGCCCTCACTCTGGGCGTCCCAGGCATCTCCAAGATCTAGAGCTTTAGGAAGAGATGCCACCCCTGATGAGGGAAGCACACAGAAAGTCCCCACAGAGGACTCAAGGGTAGCTGGCCTAAAGCTGCAGCTCCTACAAGATGAATTGAGTGAGTGAAGTATAAACGGAGCAGTCAATTTCCCCTGGGGTTTACAAATAGGAAGCAAAAAAGTTTATCCCAATGGTTTGCTGCACTCTGTGGAAACCAAAACATACTGGGAGATGCGGAGGGAAGAGAAATAAATAACTGTTGACATTCAACAGACCACAGCCAGCTTGAGCCAAATGCACGGAGACGTCGTGCAGATTTCCTACCTTCCAGGCAGGATGGCACTTGTGTCTGGGGGGGACGGGATCCCCAGGGAGCAGACAGGATTCCTCAAATGACCAAGGTGCCGCTCCTTGGAGGGCCCCACAGAGGCTCAGTGGCTTCTGCACCAGGACCGGATGCCCACCAGAAAGGGCCCCCAGCAGGTTCACCTCAGGACATCAAAGGAGGGAGGTCTGTGCGGAGATCCTTGAAACCCTTTTATTTTGACGAATACCTCATGCAGTGTTTCCTAATTGCCTGTATGTTACAGCGTCATGCCAGGCACGAGATCCTAAGGTGAACAAAAGCAGTGCAGGCCAAGGGAAAACAGTTCCAAGAATACCATTCCAGCAAGAAGACAGGGAGGCAGGTGGAAAGGTCAGCAGAGACTTTATAAATCAAGCTCAGGGCCTGAAGGGTGGGTGCTGGGGTCTCTAAAAGACCCCTGCCCCAGTGACCTGTGTCCAGATCTAGGCTCTTGGGAGAGCAGACAATGGAGACTAGAAATGGAGCTTGCCCTGAGTCCCCTGCTGCTCCCCTCAGTTCCCTGTGCTCTGGGTCGACTCTCACAGCAGAGGACCATCCCCCTCACAGAACTGTGTCCTCGTTCTCACTTTTGGTCACTCAGCAAACATTTCTGGGTACCCCGGACACAGTTAACTCCTCATGTGGGAGTTTGCCGGCAGCACCCATGAGTGCAGAAGTGATGCAAGCCTTCGAGTTCCATTTCAAAGACCTCTGAATCCCTGAGTGTGCTCCCTGAGCATGAGAGAGGGTAACACGTCTTCTAGCTTTTGCCATTCTATAGCATGATACCTACCAAGCCTGCTTGGTGTCTGCACCTCGGCAACCTCTCTCGTGTGTGTACATGCACGCATGTGGGTTTCTGCATGTGCACACATGAATGTGCATGCCTACACATGGTCCTGGGCAGCCACCACCAGACCATATTTCTGTAAGCTGGTGCTATAAAGTTGACGTCCACACTCCTACAGTAAGGGACCCTAGTGAATTTTAGAAGTTTTAATACAGTCACATTTTCTCATCAACTTCACCATTTAGCATTTATTTTTGTCAGTAATTCACAAAGGAACTGTGCTAGTCCTCCTTCCACAGCTTTAAGACTCCTCTATCTCCCTCTCTCACTATCAAATTTTCCCTTCACTGGGGGTTAGGATGTCCTCCCTCTCCCTTGGGAAAGTTGGGGTTTGGGGAGCGGGGGGCATGATGTGTTTTCCTTAAAAATTATCTCGGGGGGCTTCCCTGGTGGTGCAGTGGTTGAGAGTCCGCCTGCCGATGCAGGGGACACGGGTTCGTGCCCCGGTCCGGGAACATGCCACGGAGCGGCTGGGCCCGTGAGCCATGGCCACTGAGCCTGCGCGTCCGGAGTCTGTGCTCCGCAACGGGAGCGGCCACAACAGTGAGAGGCCCGCGTACCGCAAAAAGAAAAAAAAAATTATCTCGGTCATGTGCGATGTGGAAAATGAGACAACTAAGGCTTCCACAGGGCCAGATATCCCAAAAGCATATCTGAGAGTGTATGTAAGTGTGCCCTGCTGAAACTCAAGTGCTACCTGGGAAGAGGAGCACTCAGACTGTGCACTTTGAGTCATAATCTCTCTCAACAGTCCTGTCTGAATTAAATTTATAAGAGCAGCCATAGGCAGGGAGTGAGGGAAGACCACCGAGTCATGATGACAGCTGGAGCTGGGAAGAAGGCAAGGTGGCTGGCAGCTGGTAAGAGTGATGTCATGCATTTTAATCATGCCCAGTGTTGTGGACAGCACTGTGTCACCCCCAAACCTAGATGTTGAAGCTCTTAACCCCCAGTGTGACCGTGTTTGGAGATGGGGCCTTTAAAGAAGTAATTAAGGTTAAATGAGGTCATAAGGATAGGGCTCAAATCCAGTATGACTGGTGTCCTTATAAGAAGAAAAGACATCAGAGCTCTCTCTCTCTCCCCCCCCACACACACAGAGCACATGTGAGGACACAGTGAAAAGGTGGCCATCTACAAATCAGGAAGACAGGCCTCACCAGAAACCAACTCTGATGGCACCCTGATCTCGGATTTCCAGCCTCCAGAACTGAGAAAATAATGTCTATTGTTTAGGCCACCCAGACTGGGTATTTTGTCATAGCCACCTGACCTGACTAGTACACCCAGGGTGTAACCTGGGTACAGACAGAAGTGCCCTGTGTCCCCCTGGCTCACGTGGGTAAACAGACAAGAACAGTGGCCACCAAACTCTCCATCCTCATGTGCTACAGGACACCAGAGCTGCCCAACACACCGTGGGACCAGGCTTGCTGTTTAGAACATAGTTTAATAACAAGAAACTGATCTGGAGAGTTGTACAAGCATGTGGTTGAAAACAGCTACAAAAAACGCTTGGTAGAGAAGTCCCTGGGGGAGCTCTGGGAGTCAAAGAGGTGTTGATAGCTCTGTATTTAAAATCACAAAACATCTCAACCAGCTGCATTTGGATGCACAGAGGTGACATCCTCAGCCGTTTGGCAATGGGGTGCCATGAGAATTGGAGCTGGGATCCCTGTGGAGACACCTGGGAGAGACGTGGGAAGATGATGATGTGTCAAATGTAGATGCACATCATTCACAGCACCAGCACCTCTATTTGCAGGGGACTCTTTGGAAATTCCCAGTCCCCACAAAATGTTTTTAAAAAGCTCATAAACATAGCCTTTGAGGGAAGAGCCAGTTTCAAAAGAATTCCAAGGAGGCCCTGGTGAGAGACAACTCTCACAAGGAGAACCAACCTTCTGGGTCTTGGTGGGAAACTGAGCCTCACCAGGAGCACAGGAATCCCCCAAATTGCTGTCAAACAAGTGAAAGGGAGCGTTGCTGCTGGTTCTGCTCAGTGACTCTCAATAAAAGCAGAACCAGTAGCAACCAGTATTCTGGGTGTAAAGGGCCAAACTGATCAAGCCAGGAACACAAACACTGCTGCTCTTTTCACCTTGACTCATTCAAAAATCACAAGAGCACAAAGTTGAAGACACCAAGGGAGCAGTCACTACAAACTTCGAGTTACCTGTGGGAAGAGAGGGGAGCCTGGGGTGGGGCCCAGGGAGAGGCATCCTCATGGCTGATGGAGTGCTTGCCCGGGGGACAGTCACATAGATGTCCACCTTATAGAAATCCACCATGTGATTAAAACACTCAGGTTATGGTTTCCCCAGAGGGAGTGGACACCAAATTGGCATGAGTGAGTCTTCCCAGGGGCTGGTACTGTCTGATCACTGGATCTGGGTTCTGGTTACACAGAGAGCTCAGTTTCAAATATTCATTGAGCAGTACATCTAGATATGCTTGTTCTTATGTAAATTATGCTTCCATAAAATTTTAAAATAAAAGAGGTGCACATACAAGTGAAAAAGGAGAGTAGGGACCTGACTAAACAATCTGAAATTGGTCAAGATTACTGGCCAATTTAGATGATAGGACTTTGTCTTGTCTGAGGAGCTAATGTATAACATGGTGACTATGGTTGACAACACTGTATTGTATAATTTAAATTTGTTTAGAGAGTGGAACTTAAAAAATGTTCTCACCCACCCCCCACCCCCCAAAGTAAATATGTTAAAAAACTCCATGGGGGGAATCCTTTCACAAATTATCAAGTGGTACACTTTAAATATCTTACAGTTTCATCAACGATAGCTCAAAAATGCTGGGAAACAGAGAGTTTGTCTTAAGAGGATTCAAGGTCTTAGGTTGATCAAATCATAGTCCTATTAATTAATTAGTTAAAGTGGTATTAACTAGTCAAGATCTGCTTTTATCTGTATCACCAGACTTTACCTGTATCACCTGTATTTCTTAGACCATACGAGCTGGTCCTATAAGTCTCCTTTACTGTCTTCCTGTCTTCCAATGACCCTTGCAACGTATGTTCTTGAAACTTGCCTGAAGCGGACTTGACAACAGCTTCACTCCCTCTCATACTAATAGCTGTATTTCTACGGGAAGAATAAAATACAAGGCCATGCATAGAAATATTTGCCAAGTTAGCAAAGAAAAAGAAAAGCTTTCTCAGAATAGTTAAGAAACCATGTCTCTTGCTAAACGCTTAGCCCAGCAAAATCATCCTCTTGGGGATGAAATGTGGAATGTGAGTGAGACCCTGGGATGAAGGTCTCAGCAGCACCAAGGGCACTTCCAATCTGTGCTTTGTTCTAGCCCCCTCTAGGGTGGGCTGGCTCTCAAGCTAGGGTTGGGGGAGGTCAGGCCAGGCCCCAGGGTAGTTCTGGGCACCAGCTTCTGAACACAAGTCTGTAAATCCCCTGCTGGCAGGACACCACAGCCCCTCAACTAAAGAAGTCACCCTCACACAGGAAGCTGGCTGTCATTTGGGTGTTGACTCAGCGTTTGTGAGCTAAAGTCAACCTACCATGAGAAACTCCCCTTCGGTTGGCCTAGAGAGGCCTGGGTGGGGCTCTGCCTCTGCTGACAAGATGCAAAAATGATGGCATTCCTTTTTACTTAAAAACAAAACAAAAGTTAGCCACTTAGAAAGGAATGTTGATGAGAACAGCACCATGAAGTCAGGTGGGCCCCAAGCACAGTGAGAGGAAACAGGGGAGTCTGTGGCAGGACAATCAACAGATGAGGAAGACACCCAGCCTGGGGAGCTGTCCCCAGGACATGGCAGAGAGTGGATGGTGTGGCTTTGGGTTAAACATTTCACTGCATTACACTTATGGACACAGGCTCATTACCAAAGGCTACTATCTTAGTCCCTTCAAGCTGCTGCAACAAAATACCATGGAAATGTATTACTCACAGTTCTGAAGGCTGGAATTCTGAGATTAGGGTGCCAGCATGGTTGGGTGTGAGGGCTCTCCTCTGGGAGAGAGTCTTCCTGTTGTGTCCTCATATGACAGAAGGGGTAGGGAGCTCTGTGACGTCTCTCTTATAACAGCACTAATCTCAACCATGAGGGCTCCATCCTTATGACCTAATCAGCTCCTGAAGGTTCCACCTCCTACTGCCATCACCTCGGGGATTAGGATTTCAATATATAGATTTGGGGGAACATAAACATTCAGATCAGAGCAACTACCTTGGATTTCAAGATTATCCCGGACTACATAAAAAGCATGAATGTCAGGTCTGTCTTTGAATAAACAACATTCTTCACCTTTTAAACAATTTCATACATTTCCATTTTATCTCCATGATGATGATGGTCCCCATGTTCCATCCCCAGGACCAGGTGATCCTTCGAGCTCTGCTGTGGCATCCCACCAAGGATGGCCAGGCATCAGTCCTATACTTGCCCCAGACTCAGGTCACAACAAACAGGATTCACCACCCCAAACTGAGTCTTCTCAAGTTTTCCACCCCTCGAAGTTCAAAAGCTTGCAGACCTGGTCATCCTCTCTTTCTCTCTCTCTCCCTCCCATTCCCCTTCCACCACATCTCAGTACCTGCCATTTTATGCTGCTCACAGACTCTGGAATATGTTCCTTTCTCCTTGGTCCCAAGTCCAGAACTTTGTCACCACTTTAAGCTTTGATTATTGTGGTATCTCCTTAGAGGTCATCTCTTCTGTTTCTCCCCACTCCAATGAGTCCGTTAAAGTCCATATTCAAGTGTCCTCTCTTCCACTGATTCCCCCCTGATCCTGCCTGGACACACTCCCTTCCCCTTCTAGGTACTCAGAGCCCATCATGATACTTTTACCGCACCAGGAGCCCCATCTTCTTGCAGTCCAGGCATCTGACCAAATCTTATGTCTGCAGGGATGCTAAACATCTCTGAGCCAGCACCCATACACTATGTCATAACTGACATGGGCTAATGTAGGTTGAACAGTTCCTCAATAAGTTCCATGAATGAGTGAATGCACACCAACCCTACCAACTTATAATCTTCATAAAACAGTACCCTCTGCTGCTTAAGAAGCTGACTGGAACAAGAAGGAATAAATGGTGAGGATGAAGATGAGGATGCTGATGACACTAACATTTATCAAACACTTACCATGTGTGTACCTAGAGACTGTCATACAGAGTGAAGTAAGTCAGAAAGAGAAAAACAAATACCGTATGCTAACACATAGATATGGAATCTAAAAAAAAAAAACAAAAAAGAAGGTTACGAAGAACCTAGGGGCAGGACAGGACTAAAGACGCAGATGTAGAGAATGAACCTGAGGACACGGGAAGGGGGAAGGGTAAGCTGGGACGAAGTGAGAGAGTGGCATGGACATATATACACTACCAAAATAGCTAGTAGGAAGCAGCC
The DNA here is from genome assembly GCF_963924675.1 of Phocoena phocoena. Lineage (NCBI taxonomy): Eukaryota > Metazoa > Chordata > Mammalia > Artiodactyla > Phocoenidae > Phocoena > Phocoena phocoena. The sequence continues at coordinate 125,983,857 of NC_089220.1, read as the reverse complement.
GCACAGCACAGGGAGATCAGCTCTGTGATCTGTGACCACCTAGAGGGGCGGGATAGGGAGGGTGAGAGGGAGATGCAAGAGAGAGGAGATATGGGGATATATGTATATGTGCAGCTGATTCACTCTGTTATACAGCAGAAACTAACACACCACTGAAGGCAATTATACTCCAGTAAAGATGTGAAAAACAAACAAACAAAAAGCAAAAAAACCCCACTTACCATGTGTGTACCAGACCCCATGCTAAAGATTTCCCGTCATTATCTCATTTTATACTTACAGTCACCTGATGAGGTAAATACTATTTATTATCCCCATGATACTGATGAGAAACTAAGGCCCTAAGAAGTCAACAACTCACCCAAGGTCAAAGAGTGAGTGATGGAGCTCGGATTCTGTCTCAGGTCTTTTGGACCAGAGGCCTCATGCTAAACTTACATCAGAGGCTGCAAATTGGTGGCCACAGAAGGATTTGGACTATAGAAATGTTCTGTTTGGACTATTAAGTATGTAAAAAGAAAAAAAAAAATTAACCAAACACCAACAGTTAGAAATTAGGAGATGCTACATAGAATTCAGATTTCCTGACTCTTCTTAAAATATCTGATAACCAGAAAATGATAGACTAGTCAATTAATGGTGCTGGGACAATAGTTGATCTACACAGAAATAAGCTAATTAAATCCCCCACCTCAAACCACACACACAAAAATAAACTCTAAATAGAGTAAATGTACAAATGTGAAAATAAAATTTTGAATGGGTCAGAAGAAAATATAGGTGAATGTCATTATTATTTTACAATAGTGAAAGTATTTTAAAACAAGACCTAAAAAGCAGAAATCAGAAGGGAAAGGGCTGAGTTACCTAGCTAAATCCACAAAGAAAATGTCTGTGTGACAAAAGTCATAAGCAAAGTTAAAGACAAAGGACAGACACAAGGAAGATATTTTCAACTCCCATGACCAAGCAAAGATTGAAAAGATACTCTTCCTTACTAGTAGTCAGAGGCGTGCAGGATAAAATCCCTAGAAGATAGCAATTCACACTCAGCATGCTGGCAAAACCTAAAGGTTAACAGCCTTAAAGACTCAGATGCTGTGAACCTAAAGGTTATCAGCCTTAAAGACTCAGATGCTGTGAACGAATAGAGTATAAATTGGTATAATGGCCATTTGAGAGAGATCTGGCTTGTCTCAAAAATTTGAGAGCTGTGAAGGCGTTGAGGAGTGGTTATACCCCTGAAGCAACAGGCTGTATTTCGGCGAGCCCCAGCCGACTGGTCCTGCTGACGGGAATGCCTGCGACCCCTGACACACACACAAACACGTACATAAACGTGTGCATACCCGTGTCCGCACACATATGCACACACACATGTGTGCACACGTATAACTACCACCCTATGAAGAGATGTTATCCTCATCCTCATATACAGGTAAGAAAATGGAGGCATGAAGAGGGTGAGTCACTTTCCCAGGCTTGTGCTGCAACCAGGAAGGACGACAGGCCGTCTGGCTGCAGATCCTCCCTCTAACTGCTCTGAGAGAGGGGGGCCCTGCCTCAGGGAAAGGGAGGCAGGCAGGGCAGACAGACACACAGCCAGGACTGTGCATAATGCATTCCAGGGGCTGAAGGAGAAGTCTGCCAACTACTGTTCAAAGTCCAGGGAGTTTTTTATTAAAACATAAACCCAAAAGACTCTAACACAGATGTCTTTAACCCTTGAAACTGTGCAAAGTTTGGTATGTATCTGTGTATTTCTTGCAAGAAGGTTTACAGCTTTCATCAAATTTCCGAAGGGGTCCATAACCTCAAAAAAGTTAAAAACACTAAAACACAGGAATCCCGGAATATAATCAAGGACATTCCCTAGGAAAAAAGTCCTCTCTGGACGGCCAAGTCAGAGCAAAAGGTCCTGGGAAAATTATCCTTCAGCCTTCAGGGGTTACCCAAGCATTCCTCAGAAGGTGATAACCAACGTTTTGTAGAATGTGCTTTCCTTTGCCAGATCTCAACTGACTGGCTCACGGAGTAAATGAGTAAGCGTCTAGCTGCCATTATTCACCAACAACATTACTTTTAATGGGGGTATACACATCCCCTGTCCTGCACAGTAGTGCAGTACCCATGAAAAGCTATCAGTTTTAGAGTCAGTGGAGAGGACTGACCTCTCTGAAGCTCAGTTAATAAGCAACATCACTCCTCAAAAAATTAAAAATTAGAAATTACTATATGATACAGCACATCCTCTTCTGGATATATCCAACAGAATTGAAAGCAGAGTCTTGAAGAGATAGCTGTATATTCATTAATCATAGGAGCATTATTCACAACAGCCAAGAGGTGGTATCAACATCAATGCCCATTGGCAGATGAAAGGATAAAGAAAATGTGGTACATACACACAATGTAATATTATTCTGCCTTAAAGAGGAAAGAAATTCTGACACATTACCTTGACATTATGCTCGTGAAATGAGCCAGTCACTAAAAGAAAAACGCCTTATGATTACACTTAAACTCTTAGAAAACAGAAGGTAGAATGGTGGTTGCCAGGGGATGGGAGGGGGAAAATGAAGTTGTTTAATGGGTATAGAGTTTCAGTTTTGCAAGCTGAAAAGTTCCAAAGATTGGTTGCACAACAATGTGAATATATGTACCACTACTAAACTGTACACTTAGAAATAGTTAAGATGGTAAATTTTATGTTATTTGTATTTTACCACAATTAAAATAATAATAAAGTAACATCCCCACCAAAAAAAAAAAAAAAAAGAGCAGCCAAAGTAACACAAGGGTGAAAGGTGGACTTCATTAATTAGGTGCCTGTGCTTTCTTGAGAAAACATCCTGAATTAAGTATTCAACTTAAACTGGACACTGGTTATAAAGAATCTAAAAACAAAAGACAAAAAAAAGCGCTGAGGGACATGGGATATGCATATATGCATATTCATACACATATATGATTTACAAGTATTTAATCCTGAGTGTTACAATATAATACGAACTCTAAAAAGAAACCACTCTTCTGTTTTGACAAAGGCCCACCTCTTTCCCTGGAGCTGCCTTTAACTGTAGGACCTTTATTATATCTTGGAGCTTTTTATTGGTGTCTAGGAATTAAATGTGGAAGTGGACTTCACTCAGCAAAGTACACACTGACGTTTGTTATAAACTATCTTTGTTTTCTGAAAATAAGTATTCCTAAAAATGGATTTGGGCTTCCCTGGTGGCACAGTGGTTAAGAATCAGCCTGCCAATGCAGGGGACATGGGTTCGAGCCCTGGTCCAGGAAGATCCCACATGCTGCGGAACAACTAGGTCCGTACGCCACCAACTACTGAGCCTGTGCTCTAGAGGCCATGAGCCACAACTACTGAGCCTGCGTGCCACAACTACTGAAGCCCTCACACCTAGAGCCCGTGCTCCGCAATAAGAGAAGCCACTGTGATGAGAAGGCTGTGCACCACAACAAAAGAGTAGCACCCACTCGCCGCAACTAGAGAAAGCCCGCACACAGCAATGAAGACCCAACACAGCCATAAATAAATAAATGAATTTATTTATTTATTAAAAATGGATTTGTTTGGGGTTAATAAGAGTAAAAACAATATAAAAGCCATTTGTTGATTTTGTTCTCCACAAATTGCCATTCTCATTCAGAAAATTTATGTCAACATCCACTCTGTCAGCCTCAAGTTGAAGGTCAAGGGAGCACTTTTCCTGCTTCATCCCCTCCATAGCACACACCCCCTGACGACACCCACTAGCAGTGCCCACTAGCACAAAACAGAGCAGAGCTTTGTCTTTCCATAAATCGTTCTCAGTCTTGGTCTAACAAAAACAACTAAACAAGACTTGGAGACAACGCAGGGAAAATCCTTCTAAAAACAGATACATCTTTCAAGACCATCTTCTGAGAGAACATGGCATTGCACACATTTTTTCGGCATCTCTTAACCAAACTGCTGGCCTGGCTACCATCCACTCTTCCCAGTACTGAAAACCACAGAACATTCTAGGTTCATCTGCCTAGGCTGCCACCCACATAGGATCCTGAAATCGTTTTTTGTTTTTTTGCTTTTTATTTATTATTTTTTTTATTTATTATTTTTTAACATCTTTATTGGAGAATAATTGCTTTACAATGGTGTGTTAGTTTCTGCTTTATAAAAAAGTGAATCAGCTGTACATATACATATATCCCCATATCTCCTCCCTCTTGCATCTCCCTCCCACCCTCGCTATCCCACCCCTCTAGGTGGTCACAAAGCACTAGCTGATCTCCCTGTGCGATGCGGTTGCTTCCCACTAGCTATCTATTTTACATTTGGTAGTGTATATAAGTCCACACCACCCTCTCACTTCGTCCCAGCTTACCCTTCCCCCTCCCCGTGTCCCCAAGTCCATTCGCTACATCTGCATCTTCATTCCTGCCCTGCCCCTAGGTTCTTCATAACCTTTTTTTTTTTTTTTTAGATTCCATATCCATGTGTTAGCATACCATATTTGTTTTTCTCTTTCTGACTTACTTCACTCTGTATGACAAACTCTAGGTCCATCCACCTCACTACAAATAACTCAATTTCATTTCTTTTTATGGCTGAGTAATATTCCATTGTATATATGTGCCACATCTTCTTTATCCACTGAAATCGTTTCTTAATGGCACCACCCTTAACCAGTCACCCCCCCCAATTCCAAATAAGCTTCAGACTTCCTCTGAGATGGGCCTAGATTGTCACCATGGGAACAATGACATCATGGAGAAGTGTGGGTTTGCTGTGACATTGTTCCATGACAAGTTCATTATTCTCCTGCAAACATAATTGTCTCTTAGGGGGAAAGAACTGTCCCATTCCATTCCACTGTTCCATTGATCTTTTGCATCTCAGTTTGGTATCATGAAATAAATATTAATTCCAACCCTCTAAACAGAAGATCTTCCATTCAAAAACATAATAACCCAAGAATGCAAATTGCTATTTCCTGACCCCCACACTGTGCTGGGCAGGCTCTGGCTATAGCCAAAGACAGCCCCCATAACTGCGTTTGGAATAACAGAGGCAACAGTAAATCAGATGGACTAGTGAACACAAGAATCAAACCAGAAGGTGGTGGGGCAAATTTCCCAAAGCAAAGCAAGATGTTGACGCAGAGGATCAGCTGCTCATGAGATGAGATGACGATTTTCCTGGACTCCTTTTTAGATTTCATGTCTGGATCTTGTCTGGAACATCTACCAAATGGCTTCAAGCCCAAATATCTGGCATTCCTTTTATAACTACAGCCCTGTGACTGCCTCAATGTCACAGCAGCGGGAACCTCACTTCTAGCCTTGATTTCAGATTATGACCGACTCTCCTTCTTCATTATCTGAGCTCCTCCAGCATAGATAACTCCACAAGGAGTATTTACACAGCCATCAGGGAATGTGGAGGCCTCTAGGAGGCCTGTACAGGTCATCACTGTCCCTCTAGCTGATAGCCAGGGAAGTCTTTGGCTGATCTGGTGTGTGTGATAAAGGCATCAGAGGTCCCTCCTCAGATGTAAAGGATGGTTCACAAGGCCCCTGGGCTGCTCTATAACTGAGGGCAAATGGACCTCCCTTAAAGGAGCTTCTAGTAGATTTCCATTCTCCTTCTAGAAGATACAGATGCCAAAGACGTCATGTGCCACTGGCAGAATAGCCAGTGAACCCCACAAGAGACCCCATTCCTCTGAGGATTGGTCTCAAACTCAGAGTTATGAATTCACAATTAAGGGTGTCACCTGACCCCCTCCAAGAGAACCAGGGTTGTGCTGATTCAGGCAAAGCTGACTTAGCAGTCACTGCTTCCAACATAACCTTGGCTCCCTTGGCCATTCTTAGGGATGTAAACCACGGTAAATTTTCCTTTGGGCCAGCAGATCTGCGGGGGTGAGGCAGGCAGGCTCTGGACTCGGGTCTGTGTCTGAATCCCACTCTGCCACTTACCACCTGGGTGATTATGGCATTTACTTAATCTCTCCAATCCTTTTTCCCTATTTGTAAAATGAGATGAATACCTACCTCATGGGGCTAGGGATTAAATGAGTAAGACAAGTAAAGAACTTTTCACACAGTAAACACTGAACAAATATTATCTATCACCTCAATTATTTTGACCAAGTCCAAATTTTAAAAAAAGAGTTAACAAGAAGTATTTATCAAGCAAAAACTCTGTGCCAAGAAGCATGTAACCATTTCACAATTATCGGCAGCTTTAGTTGCCAGTGTAAAGATGTGCTGAGTCTCTAAATGCTTTTATCAACATGACATTTGGAAAGCTGAAGACAGAAGAATAACCAGCTGGGGACTTGGAAAGCACCACCTTCAGTGATCTCAGGGGCCACTCTCTCTATATGTGTTGGGGGCAAGGATGCAGCTGGGCCACAAGAGCCATTATGTGCCCTTAAAATATTTGGAATCATGCTGTATCTCCTCACTCTTGCTCTGGTCTCCCTCACCCGACCCAGTTTCAACCTTGATTTTGGATTGACTCCCTTCAAAAACAGGTTCAAGGAACCCCCTTTTTTGGATGCTTTTACCTGCCCTGACACTGCCTGTGTCTGCCAAGGTACCAGGATGCCTCCAAGGGCAAGCTCTGCTGGGTCGTGGTGCTCCAGGCAAGCTTGATAACTTCCCTGTGCTTCAAAGGGAAAGAGAACTTTTTACACAAAACTTTCTCAGATTTAGAAATAGGTGAATTCATAAAAATTGAATAAATATATTTACTAAGATTAAATCTACAATGCACTCCTTGGAAACATTCATGTTCTTCTGTTCTCTTCTGAGATCATATTGTGTTCATGCTTTAGGCCACCTGTGTATTTCATCAAACGCAATTCTAAAAATTAATAAAATTAGTTTCCTGAGGCAGAAAACACTATTTTCAAGAGGAAGAGTTAATAAATTTATAACCAGTCAATGGGGACTTATTCTGGGGGTGAATTAACCTGATTATAGTTCAGAAAACAACTCTTTGAAAGGGAAAAAGAAATAAGATGCCCCATATTCCACTGGAGAAAATAACTGTCTGGGTTTTCCGACCAAATTGTCATCCCGGCCAAGATAATTCAAGGGGAAAAAGAAGAGTCTTTTTAACAAACGGTGCTGGGCCAATTGAATATCCACATGCAAGAAAATGAATTTAGACCCCTACCACATTCAGACACAAAAATCAACTCAAAGTGTACCATAGACCTAAATATAAGAGCTAAAATGATAAAAATCTTAGAAGAAAACAGGAGTAAATCTTCATGGCCTTGAGTTAGGCAATGATTTCTTAGGTCTGATACCAAAAATACAAGTGAGGAGAGAATACTGATAAGCTGAACTTCATCAGAGTTAAAATCGCCCATGCTTCAAAGTATACCATGACTAAAACAGAAAGACAACCCCCTCAGTGGGAGAAGATATTTGCAAATTATTTATCTGATAAGGGACTTGTATCTAGAATATATAAAGGATTCTTATAACTCAATGGTAAAGAGAAAATGACCCCATTTAAAATGGGCAAAGGAGCTAAGTAGACATTTTTTCAAAGAAGATATACAAATGGCCAGTAAGCACATGAAAAGATATTCAACATCATTAGCTATCAGGGAAACGCAAATCAAAACCACAATAAGATACGACTTCACACCCACCATCAAAACTATAATTAAAGAGGCAGGTGTTATCAAGGATGAAGAGAAATTAAAACCTTCCTTTATTGCTGGTAGGAATGTAAAATGGTACAGACACTTAGGAAAATGGTTTGACAGTTTCTCAAATGTTTAACATAGAGTTAGCATATGACTTAGCAATGCCACTCCTAGTTATAGATCCAAGAGAACTGAAAACTTGTCCACATAAAAACTCATACATGAATGTCCACAGAAGTGTTATTCATAATATCCCCAAAGTAGAAAAAACCCAAATGAACTGAGAATATATAAACAAAATATGATATATCCAAGCAATGGAATATTATTCAGCAATAGAAAGAAGTGAAGTGCTGATACATGCTAAAACATGGATGAACCTTGAAAACATTATGCTAAATGAAAGAAGCCACCAAAGGCCACATAGTGCATGATTCTATTTAGACGAAATGTCCAGAATAAAGAAATCCAGAGAGACAAAAAGTAAATTAGCAGTTTGTTGAGGTGAGAGTGGGGAGAGAATGCGGCGTAACTTCTAACAGGCCCAGGGTTTCTTTTTAGGGTAATGAAAATGCTCTAAAACTTAATTATGGTGATGGTTGCACAACTCTATGGATACACTAAAAAGCAGTGAAGTATATAAAATGGTGAACTTTATGGTATGTAAATTTTATTTCACTAAAGCTGTTTGTAAAATGTCATCTCACACGCAAAGTCAAAATATTCTTAAAAACCTTTTTCCTTAATGAAAAAAGTAGTAGTAATTCTCAAAAACACTGAAGAACCAGGAAAAAAAAAACACCTCATAACTCTGCCCCTACATAAGGCGATTACTGTCCTTAGAGAGGGCTTTTCCCATTCAAACCCAATGTCTTGATGGCAGATAGACACAAACTGGCTCCCAGTGTGCCAGATTCCCAGAACTGTCTTTCAGGTGTGCTTAGTCCACATCCTCCTGTGGGTCGAGGGAGGCAGATAAGGAAAGAGGCCAGGGAGAGATCATGGCAGCTTCACTTTCAGGAGATGGCCAAGGGAAGAACACTTTGTTCCAGGTAGAAGTAAAAGGCCTCTTCATCTAACCTGGGAGCCACTAGAGTTCCAGAAGAATTCTGAAGTTACAAATGCTCCTTTCATGCAGCATATGAGCCATTCTGTTAATTTCCTTCTCTCTCCATCCCTTTCTTTCTATCTTCCACTGAACATTAGGACATAACACCTTTTTAAATAATGTATGCCAGAAATTATGATAAGCACTTTACACATGTTGCCTCACAACAATTTTTTGAGGCAGGTACAATTATTATTCCCACTGTGCAGAGGAGGAAACTGAGACCTACGTGCATGTCCTTGTGTCCAAGTTTCATAATCTATTCCTAGTGCACTGCCATGATAATTTCTGATGCACAGGGTCTTATCGTCCAACCATCCATCCATTCATTTGTTTAACCAGGACTATTAATCTGATGGACTGAGAGTGTGGCCTTGAACACTCTTCATAAAGGAAAACAAACATATGTCCATGCCAGGCCTCTCTACCAGGAGACTCCTCAACTATGGTCAGACTAACCCCCAACGAAAATGGGAAACATTCAGTTCTCTGAGGGTTGACCAGTTCCTCCTGTGTCTTTTTTTTTTTTTTTTTTTCAGCTCAAATAAATCCATCCCAAATGAGGGTGCCTCAGTGGCTGCAGCCAAAACATACAGTATCTTCAGTATCTTGTCTTTACTTTTTTTTTGGCTTTTCCCCCGAGTCATTCATTGTGAATATATTCAAATATAGAAAAGTTGAAAGCACAATAATATGATCAGCCCTACTCTTTCCACTAGAATCAATAACTGACAACATTTCATCCTATTTGCCTTACTAGCCTTTATTTATTGAGACTTACGGTATTCACATACCATAAATTTCATCCTTTAAAGTGTGCATTTCAATAGTTTTTGGTGTATTCACAAAGTTGTACAATCACCATGATCTAATTTTAGAATATTTTCATCACTCTAAACAGAAACTCTGTACTCATTAGAAATCACTAGCTACCCCTTCTCCTTCCAGCTTGGACCAACCTCTAATCTACTTACTATCTCTGATTTCCACGTTCTAGACATTTCCTCTAAATGGAATCACACAATATGTGATCTTTTATGCCTGACGTCTTTCACTTTGCACGAATTTTCCAGATTCATCCATTCTGTAGTCTGTATTAGTACTTCTTATTGCCAAAAAATATTCTATTATATGGATGGACATCAATTTGTGTAACACTTGGGTAGTTTCCACTCTTGGGTTACTTACAAACAACACTACTATGAACATTCATCTACAAGTTTTTGTGAGGACATATGTTTTCAATTCTCCTGGGTATATGTACCTAGGAGTGAAATTGCTGGGTCTTACAGTAACTCTATGTTTAATCTTTTGAGGAACTGAGCATATGCTTCTTGATTTCAAATTTAATTTCACCAATTTGATGGGTAAATGCATGTGTTTTTCTTAAAACAGTGGCCCACAAGATGTTTACAAATCTTCTCAATTAAAATAACGCAAACAGCTTCTTGATATACACAAAAATACACTGGAAATGGTTTATGCCCACTGAAACCAGTAAAGTCTAGTTTGGTTTTTACAACAGTGACACAAGTTTGTCTCACTGCCTGAAGATTTTAAAGGAGAGAAAATTTAAAAAATATTTGGCTCAAGCTATCAACAGCTCATATAGTTAATCACATAAAGTGATTTTGTAATTATTTGTACAAACTATATATGAATAAAGCCATTGTAAAAATTTTGTTCTACATTTTTTGTCCTTTTGAGGTCACAGAAGCATTGTCCCGAGACAACAGACGCTCCCAATGGACTTACACCTTCCCCTTTAAATATATTAATTCTCACTTGTTCTAAAACCTATCCGAACAAACCAGTCAGTCATGACTACTTGCTAAAGACCTGGTATGTGTACAAAATTTCACTCTCACCAGAGAGTTGTTTTTAAAAGAGGTGGGAAAAGAGTGTCTCTCTAGGTTGAGGAGATGGTCTAAGAGCTGGTGTGCAACTGTCCAGAATTCTATCTACTTCCAAGGACCTCAGCTTCCATTAGCAGGGCCTGAATTAACGTCCCACTGTTTACTTCTGTTTGTGCTCAGGGCTGGCCCAGCCAAGAGACTCCTTCAGCCCTCGAGCTGGCCCCTCTGCCCATGGTGGCTCAGGATCTCTGAGAAGCACCGTGCAGGCTCTATGTGAGGGCCTTGGAGATGCTGTTGGCCCCACCACACTGGGGCCCAGTCGAGATCCTTACAGAGTCTGCAACCTAGTCAGCCAAGTGAGGTTGTGTGCCCAAACCATCCTAACAAAGTAAATTGCGCCTTACCCTTAAGAGTGCTTTGATGGCAGTCTGACTTCACTGCAGCGAGCAACCCAACAATTGGCGCTGCGACCGTTTCCTTGTAACTGCTGCAGACTCGTCCACAAAGAACAATGTGGACTGTGGCGTAAACACCAAAATAGATCCCAGGGAGGGAGCAGAGGGCCAGATAACCACTGAGGTGGGGCCATTTTGTGCAGACCGTTCTCTGCCTTTAGTCTGGGCATCTGTGGGCTTTGGATCACTCTTAAGACCACGCTGGAGGCCGAACCAGATGCGCCTGTCAGCTCACCTGGATCGAAGGGATCACAGCACGTTTGAACAGAAGGGGGAATAAGAACAAGTGGCGGGGGGAGCTTCAAGATGGCGGAATAGTAAGACTTGGAGATCACCTTCCTCCCCACAAATACATCAGAAATACATCTATGTGTGGAACAACTCCTACAGAACACCTACTGAACGCTGGCAGAAGACGTCAGACCTCCCAAAAGGCAAGAAGCTCCCCACGTACCTGGGTAGGGCAAAAGAAAAAAGAAACAACAGAGACAAAAGAATAGGGGCGGGACCCGCACCAGTGGGAGGGAGCTGTGAAGGAGGAAAGGTTTCCACACGCCAGGAAGGCCCTTCCCGGGCAGACACTGCGGTGGCGTAAGGGGAAGCTTCGGAGCCACGGAGGAGAGCTCAGCAACAGGGGTGCAGAAGGCAAAGCAGAGAGACTCCCGCACAGACGATGGTGCCGACCAGCACTCACCAGCCCGAAAGGCTTGTCTGCTCACCTGCCGGGGTGGGCAGGGCTGGGAGCTGAGGCTTGGGCTTCAGAGGTCAGATCGCAGGGAGAGGACTGGGGTTGGCTGCATGAACACAGCCTGAATGGGGCTAGTGTGCCACAGCTAGCCAGGAGGGAGTTCGGGAAAAAGTCTGGAGCTGCCGAAGAGGCAAGAGACTTTCCTGCCTCTGTTTCCTGGTGCGCGAGGAGACGGGATTAACAGCGCCGCCTAAACGAGCTCCAGAGACAGGCGCGAGCCACGGCTATCAGCGCGGACCCCAGAGACGGGAATGAGACGCTAAGACTGCTGCTGCCGCCACCAAGAAGCCTGTGAGCAAGCACAGGTCACTATCCACACCTCCCCTCCCAGGAGCCTGTGCAGCCCGCCACTGCCAGGGTCCCGTGATCCAGGGACAACTTCCCCGGAAAAACACACGGCGTGCCTCAGGCTCTTGCAACGTCATACCAGCCTCTACCACCGCAGGCTGGCTTTGCATTCCGCACTCTTCCCCACCCCCCCACCCGGGCCTGAGTGAGCCACAGCCCCCTAATCAGCTGCTCTTTTAACCCCATCCTGTCTGAGCAAAGAACTGACGGCCTCAGGCGACCAACGCGCAGAGGCGGGGCCACATCCAAAGCTGAACCCTGGGAGCTGTGTGAACAAAGAAAAGACAGGGAAATCTCTTCCAGCAGCCTCAGGAGCAGCAGATTAAATCTCCACAGTCAACTTGATGTATGCTGCATCTGTGGAACACCTGAATAGACAATGAATCATCCCAAACTGTGGAGGTAGACTTTGGGAGCAATGATATATATTTTTTCCCCTTTTTCCCTTTTTGTAAGTGTGTATGTGTATTCTTCTGGGTGTGATTTTGTCTATACAGCTTTGCTTTCATCATCTGTCCTAGGGTTCTGTCTGTCCTATTTTTTTTTTTTTTTAGTATAGTTTTTAGCACTTGTTATCATTGGTGGATTTGTTTTCTTGGTTTGGTTGCTCTCCTCTTTCTTTCTTTCATTCTTTTATTACTTTTTAATTTTTTAAAATAATTTTTTTATTTTAATAACATTATTTTATTTTATTTCATTTTTATTTTATCATTCTCTTTCTTTTTTTCTCCCTTTTATACTGAGCCAAGTGGATGACAGGCTCTTGGTGCTCCAGCCAGGCATCAGGGCTGTGCCTCTGAGGTCGGGGAGCCAAGTTCAGGACATTGGTCCACCAGCGACCTCCCAGCTCCACGTAATATCAAACGGCGAAAATCTCCCAGAGATCTCCATCTCAACACCAAGACCCAGCTCCACTCAACAGCCAGCAAGCTACAGTGCTCGACACCCTATGACAAACAACTAACAAGACAGGAACACAACGCCACCCATTAGCAGAGAGGCTGCCTAAAGTCATAATCAGGTCACAGACACCCCAAAACACACCACCAGACATGGATGTACCCACCAGAAAGACAAGATCCAGCCTCATCCACCAGAACACAGGCACTAGTCCCCTCCACCAGGAAGACTACACAACCCACTGAACCAACCTTAGCCACTGGGGGCAGACACTAAAAGCAACAGGAACAACGAACCTGCAGCCTGCAAAAAGGAGACCCCAAACACAGTAAGTTAAGCAAAATGAGAAGACAGAGAAACACACAGCAGATGAAGGAGCAAGGCAAAAACCCACCAGACCTAACAAATGAAGAGGAAATAGGCAGTCTACCTGAAAAAAAATTCAGAATAATGATAGTAAAGATGATCCAAAATCTTGAAAATAGAATGGAGAAAATACAAGAAACATTTAACAAGCACCTAGAAGAACTAAAGAGCAAACAAACATTGATGAACACCACAATAAATGAAATTTAAAATTCTCTAGAAGGAATCAATAGCAGAATAACTCAGGAAGAAGAGCAGATAAGTGACCTGGAAGATAAAATAGTGGAAATAACTACTGAAGAGCAGAATAAAGAAAGAAGAATGAAAAGAATTGAGGACAGTCTCAGAGACCTCTGGGACAACATTAAACACACCAACATTCGAATTATAGGGGCCCGAGAAGAAGAGGAGAAAAAGAAAGGGACTGAGAAAATATTTGAAGAGATTATAGTTGAAAACTTCCCTAATATGGGACAGGAAATAATGAATCAAGTCCAGGAAGCACAGAGAGGATAAATCCAAGGAGAAATACTCCAAGACACATATTAATCAAACTATCAAAAATTAAATACAAAGAAAAAATATTAAAAGCAGCAAGGGAAAAACAACAAATAATATATAAGGGAATCCCCATGATGTTAACAGCTGATCTTTCAGCAGAAACTCTGCAAGCCAGAAGGGAGTAGCAGAACATGTTTAAAGGGATGAAAGGGAAAAACCTACAACCAAGATTACTCTACTCAGCAAGAATCTCATTCAGATTGGACGGAGAAATTAAAACCTTTACAGTGAAGCAAAAACTAAGAGAATTCAGCACCACCAAACCAGCTTTACAACAACTGCTAAAGGAACTTCTCTAGGCAGAAAACAAAAGAGAAGGAAAAGACCTACAATAACAAACCCCAAACAATTAAGAAAATGGTAATGGAACATACATATAGAAAATTACCTTAAATGTAAATGGATTAAATGCTCCAACCAAAAGACACAGACTGGCTGAATGGATACAAAAACAAGACCTTTATACATGTTGTCTACAAGAGACCCACTTCAGACCTAGAGACACATACAGACTGAAAGTGAGGGGATGGAAAAAGATATTCCATGCAAATGGAAACCAAAGAAAGCTGGGCTAGCAATTCTCATATCAGACAAAATAGACTTTAAAATGAAGACCATTACAAGAGACACAGAAGTACACCACATAATGATCAAGGGATCAATCCAAGAAGAAGATATAACAATTGTAAATATTTATGCACCCAACATAGGAGCACCTCAATATATAAGGCAAATATTAACAGCCATAAAAGGGGAGATCGACAGTAACACAATCATAGTAGGGGACTTTAACACCCCACTTTCACCAAAGGACAGATCATCCAAAATGAAAATAAATAAGGAAACACAAGCTTTAAATGATACATTAAACAAGATAGACTTACTTGATATTTATAGGACATTCCATCCAAAAACAACAGAACACACTTTCTTCTCAAGTGCTCATGGAACATTCTCCAGGATAGATCATATCTTGGGTCACAAATCTAGCCTTGGTAAATTTAATAAAATTGAAATCATATCAAGTATCTTTTCTGACCACAACGCTATGAGACTAGATATCAATTACAGGAAAACTTCTGTAAAAAATACAAACACATGGAGGCTAAACAATACACTATTAAATAAACAAGGGATCACTGAAGAAATCAATGAGGAAATCAAAAAATACCTAGAAACAAATAACAATGAAAACACAATGACCCAAACCAAGGGGATGCAGCAAAAGCAGTTCTAAGATGGAAGTTTACAGCAATACAATTCTACCTCAAGAAACAAGAGACATCTCAAATAAACAACCTAACCTTACACCTAAAGCAATTAGAGAAAGAAGAATAAAACAACCCCAAAGTTAGCAGAAGGAAGGAAATCATAAAGATCAGATCAAAAATAAATGAAAAAGAGATGAAGAAAACAATAGCACAGATCAATAAAACTAAAAGCTGGTTCTTTGAGAAGTTAAACAAAATTGATAAACCATTAGCCAGACTCATCAAGGAAAAAAGGGAGAAGACTCAAATCAATAGAATTAGACATCAAAAAGGAGAAGTAACAACTGACACTGCAGAAATACAAAGGCTCATGAGAGATTACTACAAGCAACTACATGCCAATAAAATGGACAACCTGGAAGAAACTGACAAATTCTTAGAAACGCACAACCTTCCGAGACTGAACCAGGAAGAAAGAGAAAATATGAACAGACCAAATACAAGCACTGAAATTGAAACTGTGAATAAATATCTTCCAAAAAACTAAAGCCCAGATGGCTTCACAGGCGAATTCTATCAAACATTTAGAGAAGAGCTAACACCTACCCTTCTCAAACTCTTCCAAAATATAGAAACGGAGGAATACTCCCAAACTCATTCTATGAGGCCACAATCACCCTGATACCAAAACCAAAGATGTCACAAAGAAAGAAAACTACAGGCCAGTATCACTGATGAACACAGATGCAAAAACCATCAACAAAATGCTAGCAAATGGAATGCAATAGCAGATTAAAAGGATCATACAACATGATCAAGTGGGGTTTATCCCAGGAATGCAAGGATCCTTCAATACACACAAATCAATCACTGTGATACACCATATTAACAAATTGAAGGAGAAAAACCATATGATTGTCTCAATAGATGCAGAGAAAGCTTTAGAGAAAATTCAACACCCATTTACGATAAAAACCCTCCAGAAAGTAAGCACAGAGGGAAAGGCCATATATGACAAACCCACAGCCAACATCATCCTCAATGGTGAAAAACTGAAAACATTTCCACTAAGATCAGGAACAAGACAAGGTTGCCCACTCTCACCACTCTTATTCAACATACTTTTGGAAGTTTTAGCCACAGCAATCAGAGAAGAAAAAGAAATAAAAGGAATCCAAATCGGAAAAGAAGAAGTAAAGCTGTCACTGTTTGCAGATGACATGATACTATACATAGAGAATCCTAAAGACGCTACCAGAAAACTACTAGAGCTAAGCAATGAATATGGTAAAGTAGCAGGATACAAAATTAATGCACAGAAATCTCTTGCATTACTATACACTAATGATGAAAAATCTGAAACGGAAATTAAGAAACCACTCCCATTTACCACTGCATCAAAAAGAATAAAATATCTAGGAATAAACCTACCTAAGGAGACAAAAGACCTGTATGCAGAAAATTATAAGACACTGATAAAAGAAATTAAAGATGATACAAATAGATGGAGAGATATACCATGTTCTTGGATTGGAAGAATCAACATTGTGAAAATGACTCTACTACCCAAAGCAATCTACAATTCAATGCAATCCTTATCAAACTACCACTGGCATTTTTCATAGAACTAGAACAAAAAATTTCACAATTTGTATGGAAACACAAAAGACCCCGAACAGCCAAAGCAATCTTCAGAAAGAAAAATGAGGCTGGAGAATCAGGCTCCCTGACTTCAGACTATACTACAAAGCTACAGTAATCAAGACAGTATGGTACTGGCACAAAAACAGAAATATAGATCAATGGAACAAGATAGAAAGCCCAGAGATAGACCCACACACATATAGTCACCTTATCTTTGATAAAGGAGGCAAGAATATACAATGGAGAAAAGACATCCTCTTCAATAAGTGGTGCTGGGAAAACTGGACAGCTACATATAAAAGAATGAAATTAGAACATTCCCTAACACCATACACAAAAATTAACTCAAAATGGACTAAAGACCTAAATGTAAGGCCAGACACTATAAAACTCTTAGAGGAAAACACAGGCAGAACACTCTATGACATAAAGCACAGCAAGATCCTTTTTGACCCACCTCCTAGAGAAATGGAAATAAAAACAAAACAAATGGGACCTAATGAAACTTAAAAGCTTTTGCACAGCAAAGGAAACCATAAACAAGACCAAAAGACAACCCTCAGAAGGGGAGAAAATATTTGCAAATGAATCAACTGACAAAGGATTAATCTCCAAAATTTACAAGCAGCTCATGCAGCTTAATATCAAAAAATCAAACAACCCAATCCAAAAATGGGCAGAAGACCTAAACAGACGTTTCTCCAAAGAAGATATACAGATGGCCAACAAACAGATGAAAGAATGCTCAACATCATTAATCATTAGAGAAATGCAAATCAAAATTACAATGAGATATCATCTCACACTGGTCAGAACGGCCATCATCAAAAAAAAATCTACGAACAATAAATGCTGGAGAGGGTGTGAAGAAAAGGGAACCCTCTTGCACTGTTGGTGGGAATGTAAATTGATACAGCCACTATGGAGAACAGTATGGATGTTCCTTAAAAAACTACACATAGAAGTACCATACGACCCAGCAATCCCACTACTGGGTATATACCCTGAGAAAACCATAATTCAAAAAGAGTCATGTATCACAATGTTCACTGCAGCTCTATTTACAACAGCCAGGACATGGAAGCAACCTAAGTGTCCATCAACAGATGAATGAATAAAGAAGATGTGGCACATATATACAGTGGAATATTACTCAGCCATAAAAAGAAACGAAATTGAGTTATTTATAGTGAGGTGGATGGACCTAGAGTCTGTTATACAGAGTGAAGTAAGTCAGAAAGAGAAAACAAATACCGTATGCTAACACATATATGTGGAATCTAGAAGAAAAAAAAAAGGTCATGAAGAACCTAGGGGCAAGACGGGAATAAAGGTGCAGACCTACTAGAGAATGGACTTGACGACACGGGGAGGGGAAAGGGTAAGCTGGGACAAAGTGAGAGAGTGGCACGGACAAATGTACACTACCAAATGTAAAATAGTTAGTGGGAAGCAGCCGCATAGCACAGGGAGATCAGCTGGTGCTTTGTGACCACCTAGAGGGGTGGGATAGGGAGGGTGGAGGGAGGGAGACGCAAGAGGGAAGAGATATGGGGATATATGTATATGTACAAATGATTCACTTTGTTATAAAGCAGAAACTAACACACAATTGTAAAGCAATTATACTCCAATAAAGATGTTTAAAAAAAAAAAAAAAGAAAGAGAACAAGTGTGGCTTTGTTCTGCCAGACCTACTGAAAAGCCCAGCAGCCCTGCCTTAGGAGGAGGCAGATCTGACAGGCCTCGGCATTGCACTGGGAAAGCGCGGGGCCACTGCTCACCTGGACAGCCCCCAATCCCTTCCCATGCCAAGCGCAGGGGTTTGGTCCACCCACTCTTGCCCACAGTGATCCCAGGCACACCCATAGTGTTCTGCCCCTTCCAGTCGGCAAGCCCTGGAGGGCAGTGTTTCTCCACTGGGAATGTTTGTAAATGTTGGGTTACCATGACTGATAGGTCATGCCCTGAAGCGCACCAGACAGTCCTGCACAAGGAGAGACCATTCTGCTCCTGGGGCCAATACAGCTGCCATTGAGTAATGGTCTTTTTAGGACAAGGTCACAAACTCAAATGCCAGTGAAGGCCAGGCAGATATCCTAAGGGTGATGCAGGCTCCCTTAA
This sequence comes from Phocoena phocoena, assembly GCF_963924675.1. Taxonomy (NCBI): domain Eukaryota; kingdom Metazoa; phylum Chordata; class Mammalia; order Artiodactyla; family Phocoenidae; genus Phocoena; species Phocoena phocoena. Next base: position 125,964,863 of record NC_089220.1, on the reverse strand, counting down.
AATGGTCTTTTTGAGGCAGGAGATAGATGGGCTCCAGGTTAGGCATTTACAACTGGCCTTATGTTTGCATTTCCTGAGACAGGAGATAGGTGAGCTCCAGGTTAGACATTTAAAATCAGCCCTCCTCTTTGCTCTCCAAGATAGAAGGTACGACAGGGACAGGGTAAATAGCCAATCTTTGTCTCTTGTGGATGCCTTAAGATAACAGTCATGGCAAGAACAAAGAGGGGCAAAACCTTGTCTGAGTAAAGGATCAAGGGATCTCGCTTTTCCCCTCCTTGGGGCAAGGGAGACACTACACATGCGCAGAAAGGCTCCTTGGGGGTCAAAAGTCAGGGAACAACCCCAGGCCACAGTGACTCTTGCTTCTCCCAGACACCTTCATGTCAGGACCCATCTTGGCTGAGAGGTGCATGTGCACCTAAAGGGAGGGTCCTGAGACAAATTAGCCAGGGGGGACAAAGTGAGATGATTGGCCAGAAGGGAGACACCCAGAAAACTGCCCCCTTATAAAGGATTTAAACTTCCCAAAGGCGCAACTCTGAGTTCGCCTGTGCGTCTTTCCGCATGTACTTTGCTTTTCCAATAAACTTTTAACTTTTCTCTTTACCTTCTGCCTCCTTGCCTGAATTCATTCTTGACAAGGCAGGCAAGAACTGGGGGTTTAGGCCCTAGCCGCTGGCCTCTGTGGTCTAGCAGTTAGGATTCCCAGTCCGGGAACAAAGATCTTGCTTTCAGCTACTGCTTGCTACTGCTTGCTGCAAGCTGCTGCTTACTGCTGTGTGCGACTAAAATCATTTTGAATTGTGTTCTTTGACATAGACACACTTTGTTGCCATTTTAAATCACAAAGGGGTGTTTTCTGTGATTTAATTCTACAAAGAAAGGTGCTCTCACATTTTTTTCCTTGAAACACTCAGCCATCTTACCCTATTTTTCATTTTCCCACTTTTTATGAAGATGTGGGTAAAGAAACATTTCAGTCTCCTCTTAACTGCACCACAAGGAAAGCAACAGCACAAATTTGAGGATAAAGGGCACTTGCCACTTAGCACCAGAGAAGAGAGACAAGAGGACATGGTGGAGACTGTGGCAACCTGATATATGACCACAGTTCAAAGTGCTGTCCACCTGCACTGGCCCTGAGCTGCTCTCATGAGGCCAATGGCTGGACTCTGCATTCCCAAGAGGTCAGGAACAGTGCAAAGGAGGCAGGCACCCAACCCCCAAAGAGGAGACCCGCAAGAATTACAGTGACTTCTGTCCCAGCGACCCAAGTAAGTGGGGATGTCCACACTGACCAGAGCCCTTCAGTTCCACTCAGCAGTTACACAGCAGAGACATGTTAGATGTGAGTGTCCAGGTGGGGTGAGCACAGAGCACCTGAGAGGGGCTGTCACAGATGGGGAGGTTTTCACGGGTGGCAGTTTCTTCCTCTGTAGCCATTTGTGACTTGGGCAGCAGATGCTGACAAGGGTAAAAGAAGTGGTTGAGATACAGAAATGGCTACTATGTATGTCATAAATTCCTCGGTCATCACAAATTCCTAGGAAAGGACTGAAAAGGGATTTGATTTGAGAGAGAAAATGCTTACCATTGTGAAGAGACAAAATTCTCCTTTCTTACTAGGTCCCGGCTCTTCACCCCAAATGCACAGGCTAGGAAAAGGCATTGTTTTCCCAGGGTCTCCTCTGATCTGCCTTAACCTCCTAGGCTTACATTTCCAAGGCAGCAGAAATGGACACAGAAAGCCCTTTGTCCGGCACTGACTGCCTCAGGCACTGACATTCTCAGGAGAGGGCCTCCCTTCAGCTCCAGAGAGACCCGGAGGGTGTGACCCTAGGGCTCTCGACAGTTCTGTTCTTTGTCAGGGACAAGACCACCCACAAGTTTTGGGGTTAGGAGCAGCAAAGGAAGCTGTGAGACTGGGCAGACAATTTCAAAAATCCCACAAACTTAACCACCAAAGTTCTGCTTGGGCCCAGGAACACCCAGATCACCGGGTCCCAGGTGAGGTATGGGTCTACAAGGCAGACCCACCCATCCCTCTCACATCCTTGCAGGGAAAACCCACCAACTTCATGGCCCTGGGGAATGTGTGCTTTGTAACCTGAATTCCACAAGAAAAAAAATTTTCTTCCATTTGCAGCAAAACATGCAGCCACGACTGATCCAGTGCTGGAAACATGTCTAACCACCTTAGCAAAAGTCTCCTGAGCAAAGATTTTACACAGGAGTCTTAAAAATTCCTTTTCTTTTTTTAATGGTTGGGGAGGATTATAAAGAATTTTCTATCTTGTCAAAAAATGTATATGGTTTCATTAAAACAATCTTCTTTCAGAGCATGGCCCACACTAGGACCCAAGAGGGAACAGAGGGGACCTGGAGAATCTTGGCTGGTTCAGAAACAAACCTGAAGCCTGATGCATCTGGGGCAGGGTGGGGAGCAGTGCCAGCCCAGTGCAGGAGGTTCAAAGACAGAGGACAGGACAGTGCTAGGCTCCAAAGACAAGCTGGAATCAGCCTGTGGTAGAAGAGGGTGGGGCCTGTCAGGCCAGAAGCCCAGAAACTCCAAACATGGAAACTGGTGTAGTCTGAAGGACCATTACAACATCAAAAGCACAAATGGGTACAAACCACTACTAGATCTTCAAATGAAGAGAAAACTTCCAATGCAACTGAACTTGTGCTCTGAAGAAATGCACAAGAAAGACAAGATGCCCAATGGAAATGGGATTCTGAAGAAATCCTGTAACCCCTCTGCTGCATTTGCCAATCTGGGGCATGATCTGGCTGGAGAGTAAAGTGCAGGAGGCTTTCAGCAAAAGATGAGTCCGGAGAGATGGTTGAGGGATGGATGACAAAAGGCCTCAAAGGATAATCTGAGTTGGGATTTCACCCTGTAGGTATGGAGGAAATGAGGGGTGAGTTTTATGCAGGGCAGTGACATGAGTAAATTTAAATAGAAAATAACCCATGAAATATTGATGTGCTAGCACAGTATCAGGTACAAATATTAGGTTAAATCACCTAAAATTGTTGATGAATCAATGATTTTGATCTATAAAAATGAGAATTTCACTTGGTTCAATCTATGTGATTTGATGCAATTAAGTGACAAATAGGCAATGTCTATCGTTTCAAAGGACACCAAAATGAACATCCCAGGAGGACTGATGAGAAAAGCAGGAGCTGTCTGCACATGGCCATCTCCTCACCTCTCTGGCTCCTGCTGAAGAGACTTGATGCTCTGGTAGCTGCAGAACATCTGACAGTGAATGCCAGATTCTACTCCTACACTCTGGCACTGAAACATATAAATATGAAGCCATTTGAAGTGCCCTTCCTGAAGTTTTAAGGCCAAAGGGCAGTGGCCATGTTTGTGTACACAGAACAATCAGGCCTCCTTCACTAAGACTTTGTATTCATCTCAGTTTACTGTAGATTTGAAATCAGCTTTTTCATAAAATAAAAGCAACATACAATGCAAATAAAAAGAGTCCCTTCCCACAGCTTCAGGCCTGTCTGAGTGCTGATGAGCCCTAACTGCCAACTCGGCCATACCTCTCTTTGAAAACCCAGACCCATGTATTCCATGTATCATGCCCCCTGGACCCCTCCTCCTGGCTTTCTCATCATCGAAAACTGAACCTCAGTCTCAGACCCAGCTCCAGATCAAAGTTGTTTCACCTCCACCCCAATGAATTACTGTCTACCATGATGGGAGCTAGGTTATGGCTGGTGAACAAAATGGATCTCCTTCAGTCTCCCTTCTGCTCATGCCAGAAATCCTAACTAGTCCCTCTCCATCCCTCCCCATTCACCTCCAATTCATCAATAAGTCATATCAATTTGGATACCTTAGACCCACCCTCTTTTTTCATCCCCCTGACATATGAATTAGGATGCAAGTAATAGAAAACCTGGCTAAGGTAAGTACAGCTTAATCATAGAGGTAACAACCATTGCACAGAACAGAGGTATGGAGGTGGGTCGTTTGGGGCAGATTAGGTAGGCCCCTGATGGCACAGCTCTGGATGGGCAATTCTCTGACTGTTGGCCTTTCCCTCATGGTTCCAAGATGGCTGCTGCAGCACCAAGCACCATCCTCACACAGCAGCTTCCCAGGGAAGAAAATGTTTCTCTGAAGCTTTCAGCAGGCCTTCTGTTGGGCTTCCCAAGCCAAATTTGGTCACATGACTACTGCTGCAAGGGAGGCTGGACAAGTGATTATCTAGCAAAAGAAAATAGGACTCATACCCCTGGGTGGGGCACCCCCAAAACTGGAGAATAATTATACCGCAGAGCTTCTCCCATAGAAGTGAGAGTTCTGAGCCCCACATCGAGCTCCCCAGCCAAGGGGTCCTGTACCAGGAAGATGCAGGGCATATGGCTTTGAAGGCCAGTGGGGCTTAATTTCAGAAGTCCCACAGGACTGGGGGAAATAGAGACTTCACTCTTAAAGAACACACACAAAATCTCACACACTCTGGGACTTTGGGCAAAAGCAGTAATTTGATAGGAACCTGGGCCAGAACTACCTGCTGGTACTGGTACTGGAGAGTCTCCCAGAGAGATGGTGGTGGGGGGAGGGGAGAGGCTGTTTGGTTCACCCTGGGAACACAGACACAGGTGGCAGCCATTCTTGGGAGCTTCTTCTACTGTGTCGACACTGATGCTGGTGGGTGCCATTGTGGAATCCTCCCTCTAGCTCGTTAGTGCCAAGACCTGGCCCCACCCAACAGCCTGTAGGTGCCAGAGCTGGGACACCTCAGGTCAAGCAACTGAGTGGGGACACAGCCCCATCCACCAGCAGACAGGCTGCCTAGAGATTTCCTGAGCCCACAGCCACTTCTAGACGTGTCTTTAGACATGGCCCTGCCCACCAGAGGACCAAGACCCAGCTCCACCCATCAGTGGCCAGGCACCAGCCCTGCCCTACAGGAAGTCTGCTCTAGCCTCTGGACAGCCTCACCCACCAGGGGGCAGACACCAGACACAAGAAAACCACAGTCCCACAGCCTGTGGACCAGTCTGCCCACAGCAGGCAAGACGCTGTCCTGGGACCAGCTAGGTCTCAGCCCTGAGCACTAGCGGCCAACACCAGTTTTGGGACACCCCAGACCCCATACCCAACTGCATCAGGAACTGCCCCACCCCAGCAAACTGACATGAGCTCTGTTATCCCTGGGCCCTGCAACCAGACTCCAGGACCCAGCTGTGCCTGCCAGTAGTCTGGCACTAACCTCAGGACCTGGCTTCACTCACCAGTGGGCGGGCAACAGCCCTGGAGTCTTCTGGACCCTGACTTCACCCACCAGTGAGCCAGCACTGGCCCTGGGACCCCCTAGGGTTCTGCAGTCAGCCACCTTGTGAACAGGCTCCATCAACCAGCAGTCAGCAGCCTCCACACAAGGAAGGGTCTGGCAACCACTAGACTAGGGACAAAACCAAGCCTACCACACCACCCATGTAGTCAACCTGCCACAACAGAAGGACCCATGCAGCACTCATAGAGGGAATCCCTAGAGCATATAGCTGGGGTGAAAAGAAAGGAGTGCACTGCTAGGACACATAGGATGTCTCCTACAGAAGGCCACTCCTGCAAGATGGGGAAACATAAATAACCTACCAGATACACAAAAATACAAACAGCAACTTAGGCAATGTGAGGCAACAGGGAAACATGTTCCAGACAAAAAGGAACAAGATAAAACCCCAGAAGAAGAACTAAGTAAAGTGGAGATAGGCAATCTACCCAAGAAGGAGTTCAGGGTAGTGATTGTAAAGATGATCAAAGAACTTGGGAAAAGAATGGATGCACAGAGCAAAAAGTTAGAAGTTTTTAACAAAGAGAAAATATAAATAATAGCCAGAGATGAAGAATACAATAACTGAAATGAAAAATACACCAGAAGGAATCAACAGAAGGCTAAATGATACAGAGGAATGGATCAGCAAGCTGGAAGATAGAGTAGTGGAAACCACTGCCACTGAACAGAAAAAAGAAAAAAGAATGAAAAGAAATGAAGACACAGTTTAAGAGACCTCTAGGACAACACCAAGTGCACTAATATTTGCATTATAGGGTCCCAAAAGGAGAAGAGAGAGAGAGGCTGAGAACATACTTGAAGACATAATAGCTGAAAACTTCCCTAACCTGGGAAGGGAAACAGTCACCCAAGTCCAGGAAGCACAGAGACTCCCGTTCAGGATCAACCCAAAGAGGAACACACCAAGACACATAATAATTATAAAATAACAGAAATTAAAGATAAAGAGAGAATATTAAAAGCAGCAAGGGAAAACCAACAAATAACATACAAGGGAACTCCCATAAGGCTATCAGCTGATGTTTTAGCAGGAACTCTGCAGGCCAGAAGGGAGTGGCACAATGTATTTCAAGTGATGAAAGGGGAAAACCTACAACAAAGAATACTCTACCCAACAAGGGTCTCAATCAGATTAGATGGAGAGATCAAAAACTTTACAAACTAGTAAAAGCTAAGGAGGTCAGCACCACCAAACCAGCTTTACAACAAATATTAACGGAACTTCTCTAGGTGAGAAAGCAAAGGCTGCAACTAGAAACAAGAAAATTACAAAATGAGAAAGCTCATCAGTAAAGGCAAATATACAATAAAGGAAGGAAATCCTCCACACACAAAGCTAGTAGGAAGGTTTAAATACATAAGCAGTAAAATCACCTATATCCACATTAAGCAGTTAAAAGATACACAAAACAATTGGATATAAAATATGATATCAAAAACAGTATTCAAGAGGTGAGAAGATAACAAATGCAAGGTTTTTAAAACGTATTTGAAATTAAGAGATCAGCAACTTAAAACAATCACGTATATCTATAGATTGTTATATTAAAACCTCATGGTAGTGATTAACCTAAAATCTATAAGAGGTATACACACAAAAAGGAAAAAGGAATTCAAACATAACACTAAAGATAGTCATCAAATCACAAGAGAAAATAAAAACAAAAGAAGAATAAAGCGAAAAAAAGAAAGACCTATAAAAACAACCCCCAAACAATTAATAAAATGGCAATAAGAACATACATATCAATAATTACCTTAAATGTAAATGGACTAAATGCTCCAATCAAAAGACAGAGAGTGGGTGAATGGATACAAAAACAAGACCCATATATATGCTGCCAGAAGAGACTCACTTCAGAGCTAAAGACACACACGTACTGAAACTGAGGGGATAGAAAGAAGTATTTCATGTAAATGGAAATCAAAAGAAAGCCAGGGTAGTAATACTTATATCAGACAAAATAGACTTCAAAATAAAGACTGCTACATGAGACAAAGAAGGATACTACATAATACATAATGTAGTATCATACTACATAATGTAGTATACATACTACATATGTAATACTACATAATGATCAAGAAGAAGATATAATGATTATAAATATATATGCAACCAACATAGGAGCACCTAAATACATAAAGCAAATATTAACAAACATAAAGGGGGAAATCAACAGCAACACAATAATAGTAGGGGACTTTAACAAACCACTTGTATCGATTGACAGATCATCCAGACAGAAAATCAACAGAGAAACACTGGCCTTAAATGACACATTAGACCAGATGGACTTAACTGATATTTATAGAGCATTCCATCCAAAAGTAACAAAATACACATTCTCTTCAAGTGCACATGGAACATTCTCCAAGGTAGATCACATGCTAGACCACTATAACCAGGGCACTGTGCTCAAACTTGACTAATGAACACTACTGAATTCATGACTGATTAATTAGTGAGTAAACAAACTGGTCTCTGAAAGATGGACTGGCCCAAGGGAAAGGGGAAGGCTCAAGGGCAACAGTGGATAGAGTACTTTCTGCAGGAAGGCAAGGCCTAGGACACTGGCTTGGCTAAAGTGATGGTCTTAATATGAGAGACAAGAACTACTGAACAGGTAAGGCAAAGGTGTGGAACTCTGAATGCCATGCTCACTGTGTTCTTTTAGAACACTTATTCTCTACCCCTCATGTTTCCATGTGAAAAGATCTCAGCTGCACTAAGGCTACACCCAGTAAGTGGGGTGACTGGTCTGCCTGGGAGTCTGGGGGAAAGAGCTGGTTTGCTCACCAGCCCCTCTGCCTGCAGGAGGACGAGGGCCCTGAGGTGGGCTCCTCACCCACAGCACTGCCTGCCCCTGTGACAGAGCCCTCCCCCTCCAGCTCTGTCCATGACAGCTGCAGGGGGAGAAGCTACATAATTCTTGGGTGAAATCTCAGGGGCTGAAATGGCGATTTTTGAGTGCAATTCTTCTAGAGCAGGAGCCATGACTGCCATTCGCTCTAAGCTGGGGAGAGGAAGATTGGCTATTGCGTATTAGCCCTGAAGATCCCAACTCAGCAGTTTACCATTTATTTGGCCGGCAATGATGAGCCAACATAGTTTAAGTCCTGTGCAGTCCAACAGCTTGAGAACAGAACCTGAAAGATTGTTTCAGGCTATCAATACACTTTCCATCCTAAGTACCTCCCCCCGCCATTCCCAATGCTGACTGAAGAGGTGAACATGGGCCAAGCTTCCCAGGCCCACTGGTTTACATTTTGCCCTGCTCCTCTGACCACAAGTGTGAGTCTTGCTGATGCTTCCCCTGCAAGCCCTGCCTTAGTGAGTCTCTGCTGATGCCCTGGTCTGTAGCACAGTCCCTCTTATCTCAATGGCTTTTGCTCTCCGAAGCACACAGTATACTGACCTCACATGTGCAAGGACACTCCCCGGATTGGGAAGCACAGTGAACCTGGCCCACTAAACTGGTCAGTCTCCTGGCCTGCAGTCCAAACAGTCCACTCCTGTTGACCACACAGAACCACACAATGTCCCTCTGAGAGGCAGCCACTCAAAGGTCGCATGTGCCGGTGAAGCCGCTGACCCCCCCCACACACACCAGAGAGAGCGCCCTCCACCCAAGTAAACGCACATGCCCACCTTGAAGAGCAGTTAGGCAACGCGAGGAAAGCTGCATTGAAGTGGTGCTGAACTGAGCTCCCTGAGCAGGTGCAGGGCTGAAACAAAAGGCTCACAGTGGCGCTAAGTCACAGGAAGTAACCGCCCAGGGAAACGCGGCTGTGCCTCCTCCCTTGACCAGCCAGGCAGACAGGCTGGCAGGCACACCGGTGGGCTCCAAGAGCTTCAGCTCCCCCTGCCCCCCTCTCCAGCTGCCCTGCCCATGCTGAAGTTCTAGCAGCTTCCTGGTCAAGCCCGTGGGAGCATAACCAAAGCAAGGTGTTTAAGGAGAACCAGGCGGTGTTCACGGAGAAAAGCCCTCAGTAACATTTGAAGAGGAGCAGAAACACACCAGCAATGACACCATGGCTGCCCAAACTTGCTGGCTACAGCCTTCTGATGCCCTGCGTTCTGACGCCCTCATGGTGATCTCTACATTCTACAGAGCACGGTGGACAAGTACAAGGGCTGAGGGCAGACTGAACAGTAGCAGATTCTAGCGTATAACTCTCCAGATAGTGGTACAGAGTTGGGGGGGAGGCAATCAATGCCAGGTCGCACATGAGTGAACTCCAACCCCCCCAGCAGGAGGCACCTGAGGCCAGCAATGGCTCAAGAGGAGACCAAGGGGAGAGGAAGACAGTTTTGACTGAACGGTCTGAAAAGAGCAACAGCGTGTTGGTCAAGAAGCCCCTGAGAGACAGAGGGTATGACTGTCCAGAGGCATCACCTTAATGTCTACCACTGGGTTAACACAGCAGAGACTGATATTTAACACTTTGTCAGCTTTAGCTATTTGGCAAAAGCTTAGCAAGTTTTGGATTTTTAACAGAAGTTTTTATTGTTTAAATGAAGGTACCTCATGGATAATGATAACACTTGGAAGAAAGATAATTACAAAAATAGATTTAAAAATACATACACACAGAAACATATCTTAGCAGGAGAAGCAAAGCCCTTGTTTCTATCAAACACCTCCAGACACAGGTATTTTGACTCTGCGTGGCAACCCAATTAAGAGGCCATCACAAACGCTCTCTCACAGCAGCTAGGGGACAAGAAAGGTCTGTGGGGAGGAAGAGGGGGTTTGCTGTGGCAAGGTAAGTTGTGGAAGGAAGCCACACTATCCTCCCAGTGCTGAGAACTCTGTTGGCACCAAAAGGAATTTCGAAGTTGGAAATTCTTCCCATCAGAGAACAGATGGAGAACCCGCACATCCTGAAGGGAAGTTATCTGAAGCAGTCTTTAAGATAAATACTTCCAGGGACTTTCCTTGTGGCGCAGTAGTTAAGAGTCCGCCTGCCAGTGCAGGGGACAGGGGTTCCAGCCCTGGTCCGGGAAGACCCCACATGCCGCAGAGCAACTAAGCCCACACACCACAACTACTGAGGCTGCGCTCTAGAGCCCACGAGCCACAACTCCTGAGCCCCCATGCTACAACTACTGAAGCCCATGTGCCTAGAGCCCCTTCTCTGCAACAAAGAGAAGCCACCACAGTGAGAAGCCCGTACACACAATGAAGAGTAGCCCCCACTAGCCGCAACTAGAGAAAGCCTGCACGCAGCAACGAAGACCCAACACAGCCAAAAATAAATAAATTAATTAATATTTTAAAAATAATAAAAAAATTTTTTTAAGATAAATACTTCCATAGGGTAATTGAAGTGGTTTGTATCTAGTGATGGCATGCCTCACTATTTCCAGCACTGTGTTGTGTTAGGACTACGTTGCCTTAGATCCTGAACCCGTGCCATTTATCAAAGACAATAAAATCCCAAAGGCACAACTACTTATCATCAGATAATCCAATGGAAAGTTTAAATGAGGCTTCAGTGTAATGCCTCTTGGCAATGACCCCTACATCTAATTCTCTGGCTAATTCTCATTTCATTAAAGACATTTCCCAGTATGCCTAAGCTTATTACTTCAAAAAGCAGCCATTGGAACTATGCAGACAGTAATTGCCTTTTTGGGGTGGGAGGGAGAGGCAAGAAGGAGGAGATATGGGGATATATGTATACGTATAGCTGACTCACTTTGTTATACAGCAGAAACTAACACACCACTGTAAAGCAATTATACTCCAATAAAGATGTTAAAAAATGATAATAATAATGAACATTGCTTTGCAATCTAAATAAATAATTGCCTTCTTACCAGAACAACTGGCACCTCTTATCTGCCAGCCTGGCCTGGATGAGAGAAGAGGACCCGGCCAGCTACTGACAGGAGAACTTGCTCTCTTCTCCGTGGACCATCTGTAATCAAATGGGCCATATTTCTAAGTGTTTCACCAGCTGATCTCTTAGTTTAGGATTAAAAGGCCTTCTCCAGAGCTGACATCACATGATGAGTAATTTCCCAGCATGTCCAAGGCTTCCTCAGGGCTGGAGGTGTTTGGAATCACTTACTTGGCTGGTCAGGTGCCGGCTTTTCCTGAACCCACTAAGTCTTGTCCAAAAGGATCTTCTATTGTCTGCTTTCTTCTGAGCTTTGAGTGTACATTTTCTGGCCTTAGATGCATCCATGATTGTATTATGTAATCCTACAGTAATCCCCTGGAGACTTGAATGATGTGTAGTAATTTCTCATCATTTTTCTTCTTTTGAGCCCAAATTTGGGCTAAGCACAGACACAGAAAAAATCTTTGGCATCATTCTCCTCCCTTAGTCTCTATGTTTAATTCCTGAACCTTCATTTTACTTATAACTGCGCTAGAATGTAATAGATTAACAAAAATGAATCAAGGAGATCTTAGCTCCACTTGGATTACTTTAGGAGTCAAGACTTGTTTTCCCTCAGCTGAAGTAATGAAGAAATTTACACTCAGAATAAGATAAGCAGAAAAATCAGGTTGAGCTGGGATACCTGGCTAGAAGGCACTTCCAGATTTCATTATAAATCTCAGAAGGTAAAAATTTCCTCAGCAGAGCCAACATAGCCCCACTTCAGCACAGGAGGCCAATCCCTCCAGGTGGGGCTCTGCCTGCAGGGCAGAGTCAGGGTGGGAGGCTTGGTTTCCCCCTGCAGCCACCTCCCCACTCCCCAACGTGCATCATCCCCCCCCAAAGGCAGAGGTGACATTCAAGTCCTGGGTGTGGACCATCCATGGGCTTTGGAAGCCTGGGAGAGATGAAAAGAGTGCCAGATATGTAACGAATACTCTGGTATTCCTAGACCAACATCAAGTCATACAGAGAGGTTATACACTCTCTCAGTAAGCCCGCTTTCTTCTTAATCAAAAACATGCTGGTGGGACACAGATGCTCCATTGGCTACACCCCTCCCTACTTGTTCTAGGAAACAAGAACAAGATGGCAAGGGAGGAAGAGGCCAGAGGCCAGCATGGCTGGCACAGGTGAACGATGCCATGAGCAGTAGGAGGTGAGGTCAGGGGAGAGCTGCGGGCCATGTGTTCTGGAGGCCATTGGAGGATTGTGAGCAAGGAACTCACATGATGTGATTTGTGTTTTGAAAGTAACCCTCTGGCTGTCACGTAAGAACTTGCTGTTCAGGAGGCCACTGTGGAGGCCAGGAGACTGTGGGTGAGGGTGACAGAGGCCTGGACCACAGGGGGAATGGCAGGTGTGGCTAAAAGAGGTCTGATTAAGAGTATGTTCTGAGGTCAGAGCGGGTAGGAATTGTTGGTGGATTAGAAGTATCAGGCATCTTCTGAAACAAAAGCCATATAATGGCCAGTCAACTTCTAGAAATTGCTAATAAAAATCACAACCACCACTTCCCACAAGGAAGGCAGGGGCTGTGCCCAACGCTTTATATTTGTTCCCATACTTAATTCTGACAACACCGACAGGTGTGCAGCAGTCCCATCACTATCCCATCAATGAGCAAGGGAAAGGTCTCACCTTGCTAAGGAGGAGAGCCAGTGCCCCAGAGCCCCTTCTTCTGCTCCCTGACCTGCCTCCTCAGCACGAGCACAGTCCCTGCATCCCCAGCTCCCTCCCACCTTCACACGCAGGCCTGTGCAAATCTGAGTGTGGAGGAGAAGGACTTCTTGGCCCAACACGGAGACTGTCTTATTGATTTCTTTTTCCAAGATGAAGACATCTGGGGGTCCACTTTATCTCAAAATGTATGTTTGGGCTTCCCTGGTGGCGCAGTGGTTGAGAGTCTGCCTGCCAATGCAGAAGACATGGGTTCAAGCCCTGGTCTGGGAAGATCCCACATGCCGCGGAGCAACTAGAACCCGTGCACCACAACTACTGAGTCTGCGCGTCTGGAGCCTGTGCTCCACAACGGGGGAGGCCACGATAGTGAGAGGCCCGCGCACCGCAATGAAGAGGGGCCCCTGCTCACCGCAACTAGAGAAAGCCCTCGCACAGAAACGAAGACCCAACACAGCCAAAAATAAATAAATTCATTAATTAAAAAAAAACAAAAAAGAATGGGCAACCTCCATTTAAAAAAAAAAAATTGTATGTTTATCTTCGCAACTGGAGCCCTGTGGCAAAGGAAATGCTACAACCAGCCCATAAGGCTGGCCGCAGGGGCTCCTGCCCATCCCCTCACCCTGCCTCCCCAGGAACCCTTCCATCTAATCAGCAGCTCAGCCAAGGTGGAGAGAAGCAGGCCACCCTGCTGCTCCCGAGGCACCCCTACCGCAACCCCTGCACAGCTGTTTGGTCCCTTTTGGTTTTGTAACTCTGGGGTACAGGAGACAATGTTACAGGAGAACATTGGGGTACAGGAGAAAAGCAACTTGAGGGAGGAAGCATTCAACTGAATTGCCTTTTCAAAAAACAAAACAAAACAAAACCCACTAATCATTTTCATGGAGGAAAACCCTGGAATGCCGTGGGAAAAGGGAAAGGAGACCTGTGCTGTACAAGCAGCACCTTTCAGCAATTCAAGAAGAGGAAGGTCTAAACAGCCCTGAGATAGATGCCAGAAGATCCTCAGGGGGTGGGAAATGTAAGGGAGAAATGATATTCAGGGATACTCTCATCTGTCAGCAGTGATATGACCAAGATTCCACTTGCCAGAAAAGCCATGCCTGGAGCCTGGGCAGGAAGTAAGTGGTGCTGACAGTGGGGCTAGGAGTCTATCATGCTGCCTCGCCAGTTACTTAATGCATCTTCTGGGCGTCTAGCTTCCCCACGCTCTCAGGTAAAGCTCCCCTTACCCCCTCCCACACTCCACACACACACACACAGAGCCAAGAGAACTAAGTCCTCCTGCTTCTCTGGTACTGCCAAGGCTCAGATCAGTAGTTCTCAAACTTGAGTGTACATCGGAATCCCCTGAGAGCTTATGAAAATACAGACTGAGCAGAGAGAACTGATGCAGAAGGGCTTGGATGGGGCTTGAGAATGTGCCTGTCTAGCACCGTCACAGGTGGTGCTGATGCTGTGGTCTGGCATCACCCTTGGAGAACCATTAGCTTCCAGCATCCCTCTTCCCAAACAGCACCACTGAGGACTTTCAGGGTCTTGTTCTGCACCTGTTGGGCAGGGGGCACTGAAACAAGACCACTACGGCTGGCGGAGATGGAGCATTTACCATGAGTTCTAGGCCCTCTACCTATAATAAATGCCTCACTTCCTTTCCACGACTACTACCCAAGTAAGAAATTACTACTATCCCCATTTTACAGATTAGGAAACTGAAATAAGAGGAAAAGCAAACTGCCCAGGGTTCTACTGTGAGCAGCAGAGCTGGGATTTGAACCAGGCAGAAGAAAACTAGAGGCTGTGCTGGAAACCTCCACTCCCTCTGCCCCTCTTAACAACCAGTACTAAGTTCATGGAAAATGTGATGAGGTGGCAGAACATTTGGGGCAAGTCTGATTCCTTGGCTGACAGTCAATATCCTAATTATCACAAATGTCCACAGTCCCCAGCGACTGACTCAATTACCATCCCTAACATGGGTCAGCTGTTAGAGTCCTACAGGCTCAAATGGAGAGAACATAGGAAGTAACTCAGAAACCTACATCGTCACAGCTTTTTGTACAAAAGTAAATTTTTAAGATGTTTACACAACATCTATATTCATGTCACTGTGTTTTTTTGTTGTTGTTAATTAACAAACCATAACAAGCACATCAAGGACCCTAGCCAAAATCACATAAGGCAGCGGTTCTCCAAGCATGGTCCCCAGACCAAGCATCAGCATCACCCAGCCCTCCACAGACGCACTGAATCCAAAGCCTGGGGGTGAGGCCCAGCCATCTGCATTCTAAGGAGACACCCTAGTGATTCCCATGCATGCTAATCTAAGAAGCCTATCTGACTTGGTTCCATACAGTTTATATGCACCCTCTTTAAATCTTTATTATATAAAAATATCAATTGCCTGTCCCATGCTCCACCCCCTCCTTCTCCAAGAACTGAGCCAAACCTGGCTCTGTCACAGGAGGGAACTTTGTGGTTGGATGCCTGGATCCCAGCTCCAATTCCTCTCTTCTTCTCTGCAGACAATGTGGGATAAGCTCACTTCGGTGGCTCCTGTTACCACCAGACTCAAATTCAAACTTGCGAGCCAGGCTCCCCAGGGCCCCCAGGCCTCCAAAACTCTGCCCTAGAGTCACATTACCCCTTCCAGCACAAGCATAAGGTGGGTGTCAGGTCAGCCCACATTTGCTCACTGTGCAACTTTGGGTGGGTAACTCTGCCTTGGTTTTTCCATCTGTAAATTGGAAGCTGTACCTTCCACACAAGGCCCCAGCACAGCATCGGCAAGTGGGAGGCCCTCAATAAACATCAGGCCCCCTACCCTCAGGCTCTACATTCTGCCTGCCTATCTTTGCTCATACTGAGACTGGAGAGGCCTGGAGAGCCTTCACCCCAACCTGCTGCTGAATCCCCACCCCAGCGCCCTTCCCAGAAGACCCACACAATGACAGGATGGGGGTGGCTGGGCATAATGTCCTGTGGCCACCGAAAGGAAGCAGAGACAAGATGTACAGAGCAGTCACCCCGCATTATGGTTTCCACAGGCATTTTCTCAGAGCAGGCCTGCAGGGGGATGTTGATATCTCATACAAACAGGGAAACTGAGAACTGATGAGTTTATTAATTGATATGCCCAAGGTCAAGTAAGTGGCAGCGTGAAGACTCAAATCCAGGTCTGACTGTGGCTGAGACGCAGAGCTAGGAGTACTGTATGGGGAGTGGGCCCAGGGGACACCACACTTGTTCCCACTGGGGAACAGCTGTCCACCCTGGCTGCTCACCCTGGGGACCCTTCGTTGGCTTTCAGAGATTCATACTGACGACAGAGTTAACCTCAGCACTTCTAGAAGCCCTGGCCTGCCAAAGCCATTACAGGTGGAGAGTCTGATTTCCAAACCACCCTCAGAGCAAAGGCTTCAGCCACTCAAGCTGAAATGTGAAGTCCCGCCCCATCAGCTTCCTATCCCCCTTCTCTGCTTTGTTTCTCCACTTTTATCACGTTATCCCTACTCTGGAGTTTACTTACTGATAGTACATATCCATCCCCTCCACTAGGATGTCAGTTCCACAAAAACAGGGACATTTATTTTGTATATTATGCATCCCCAGGGCTGGAGCAGTGCCTGGCCCACAGTAGGTTCTCAAAGAATACTTACAAGTATGAATACTGAAAAAGCAAGATGTAGGAGAGGACAAAGATCCATTCTGCAAATAGTACATATGATAAAGACAATGAAAAGAAGAAAATACTGGGTAAAAATAATAATGAGTGATATATACTTACTGGGTAAAAATAATAATGAGTGATATATACTTGCAGAAAGTGATATATACTTGCAGAAAGAGAAAAATGAATGGGCACAGATCTGGCAGGAGGAGAGGTGGGAGTTAAACTCTCAGGCTTTACAGTGAGTTCAAGGCCAGCTGTCACTAATTAACAGTATAATTTCAGACAAGAAATGTATCCTTTTGGAGACTCAGTTTCCCATCTGCTAACAGGAATAATAGCTCTCTTAGAACGTTATTGAAAGGCAAGATATAGTTAGGAGAAAAGTACAGGTAAGAAAACAAAAGACTGAAACTGAACTGTCCTGGGTCAAATGCTGGCTCTACCTCTTACAAGCTATGTGGCTTCAGGCAAGTTATTTACCTCTCTGTACCTCAGCTTCCCCGCATGTGAAGTGGGGATTACAGCAGCACTTCCTAATAGAAATGTGAGGATTACATGAATTAAAAACATGAAGTATCTGACACAGGAGTTCTCAACAAATGGGAGCTGCTCTCAGCATCACCTCCATCACCACCCAGGATGACAGGACAAAGAGCGGCACTGGTACCGTCCATCAAGCAGGGAAGGTGGAGGGCACAGCAGAAGGCTCTGCTGGAAGCAAAGCTCTTCAACTTTCTGAGGCTAAGTTCTAAGGCGGCCTGGATCTTGGCCCCACCCCGAGGCCTGTGAGACGTTACACTGCATTGATGCCTGCTGTGGACTGCATGTTTGTGTCCCCCAAATTCATTTGTTAAAGCCCTAAACCCCAAATGTGATAGTATTAGGGAGGTAATCTGATTTAGATGCATCATGGGGTGAGGTCCCACATGAGGACACAACAGTCATCCTTAAAAGAAAAGGAAAAGAGACCAGAGCTCACTTGCCCTCCACCACAAGGACAGAGCAGTCATCTGCATGCCAGGAAGAGGGTCCTCACCAGACACTGAGTTGACTGGCACCTTGATCTGGGACTTCCAGCCTCCAGAACTGTGAGAAATAAATGTCTGTTGTTGAAGCTTCCCATCTGTGGTATTTCCTTATAGCAGCCCGAGCTGAGGAAAATGATGCCCTTGACCAACAGAAGATGTAAGGAGGCAGAGAAGCAAGAAGAGGCCACCCCTTGTGCAAGTGAGTGGAGAAGGGGGCCTCTCAAGCGCTGAAGGAGGGAGCCTGGAGAAGTGCTCCAAAACCACAGAAGCTGGCCCCTTGGCCACCCGTGGACATCTACCAAGCTACCAGGTTCCTTGGCCTGCTTAGTGCTATGGAAGTGAGGGCCAGGGCACTGCAGAGAGAAAAGGCTGATGCAGCTAGGAAGAGGGTGGACAAGGACACATTGCCTTCGTGTAGTTGACTTGACAAGAAGTCAAACGTGAATCCCATCAGAGCCTTACAACCTTCCAGCAGGGAAGCAGTAAACCCTCTGGTGAAATGAGCCCCACCCTCAGGATCGCCCCCTTCTGGCCAATGACGGAAGGGGTGGTCTCCAGGCTAAAGCTGACACTGGGCATCTCTCTAGTGCTCAATCACAGCAAAACCAGAGCATGCCCAACACCAAAGTTCAAGGCCATCCAGGATCATCAGTGAGCCTGCTCCCCTTACACTGGGGTCAGGAAAATGCTGAGGGTGGGTGGTCCAGTTGTTACAGAACTTCTCATGTGCCTACCTGCTGCCTGGGAGACACATGAGGGGCTCTGGGCTCCACCTCACACCCAGGACTGGCACTTGGCCCCTGATCAAGGCTAAGAAGCTGCTGGTCTATATCTAGACCACATCTGTGCAGCAGAGCTGTGCAGTACCTGTGAGTTCCCCGTCCTCAGCACTATTCTCAAGGAGTGGCAATCTTTGGGCCTCGTTTCCCTCCTCAGCCCTAAATATCTTCAACAATGGAAGGAATTTCCCTCAAGATTCCAGAGAAGTCTGAAGCGTCGCAGAACATGCCACCTCAAAATGTGCCACTTTGGCATAAGGATTATTTTGAGCTGGAGACAATTGAGAATATACAGGTACAAAAAAGCTCTCTGTCCTCCCCTCATCTGCCTAAAAGCAGGTCAAAAGTTTGTAAAGGTGTCCCCCCGTGCCCTCTCTACAGATGTTAATCACTGGAGATAACCCTAGACCCTTATCAGCCAAGAGATGGCACCAGAGGACTCTAACAAACCTTGCTTTACGTAGCCCTTATGTACCATTAGGTCTCCCATATATATACTTTCTTACAGTTTGCCACCCAAGAAACTCAAAGTCCTTTTCTTTTGTCCATTTACTTCTTTAAAATTTACTGTTCTTTTTCAAAAAATTTCACAATTTGTATGGAAACACAAAAGATCCCGAATAGCCAAAGCAATCTTGAGAACAAAAAATGGAGCTGGAGGAATCAGGCTCCCTGACTTCAGACTATACTACAAAGCTACAGTAATCAAGACAGTATGGTACTGGCACAAAAACAGACATATAGATCAATGGAACAGGATAGAAAGCCCAGAGATAAACCCATGCACATATGGTCACCTTATCTTTGATAAAGGAGGCAAAAATATACAGTGGAGAAAAGGCAGCCTCTTCAGTAAGTGGTGCTAGGAAAACTGGACAGGTACATGTAAAAGTATGAGATTAGATCACTCCCTAACACCATACACAAAAATAAGCTCAAAATGGATTAAAGACCTAAATGTAAGGCCAGAAACTATCAAACTCTTAGAGGAAAACATAGGCAGAACACTCTATGACATAAATCACAGCAAGATCCTTTTTGACCCACCTCCTAGAGAAATGGAAATAAAAACAAAAATAAACAAATGGAACCTAATGAAACTTAAAAGCTTTTGCACAGCAAAGGAAACCATAAACAAGACCAAAAGACAACCCTCAGAATGGGAGAAAATATTTGCAAATGAAGCAACTGACAAAGGATTAATCTCCAAAATTTACAAGCAGGTCATGCAGCTCAATAACAAAAAAACAAAAAACTCAATCCAAAAATGGGCAGAAGACCTAAACAGACATTTCTCCTAAGAAGATATACAGACTGCCAACAAACACATGGAAGAATGCTCAACATCATTAATCATTAGAGAAATGCAAATCAAAACTACAATAAGATATCATCTCACACCGGTCAGAATGGCCATCATCAAAAAATCTAGAAACAATAAATGCTGGGGAGGGTGTGGAGAAAAGGGAACACTCTTGCACTGCTGGTGGGAATCTTAATTGATACAGCCACTATGGAGAACAGTACGAAGGTTCCTTAAAAAACAACAAATAGAAGTACCAAACAACCCAGCAATCCCACTACTATGCTGGGCATATACCCTGAGAAAACCATAATTCAAAAAGAGTTATGTACCAAAATGTTCATTGCAGCTCTATTTACAATAGCCAGGAGATGGAAGCAACCTAAGTGTCCATCATCGGATGAATGGATAAAGAAGATGTGGCACACGTATACAATGGAATATTATTCAGCCATAAAAAGAAATGAAATTGAGTTATTTGCAGTGAGGTGGATGGACCTACAGTCTGTCATACAGAGTGAAGTAAGTCCAAAAGAGAAAAACAAATACCGTATGCCAATACATACATATGGAATCTAAGAAAAAAAAAAAGGTCATGAAGAACCTAGGGGTAAGAAGGGAATAAAGACACAGACCTACTAGAGAATGGACTTGAGGATATGGGGAGGGGGAAGGGTAAGCTGTGACGAAGTGAGAGAGTAGCATGGACCTATATACACTACTAAACGTAAAATAGATAGCTAGTGGGAAGCAGCTGCATAGCATAGGGAGATCAGCTCAGTGCTTTGTGACCACCTAGAGGGGTGGGATAGGGAGGGTGGGAGGGAGGGAGGTGCAAGGTGGAAGAGATATGGGAACATATGTATATGTATAACGGATTCACTTTGTTATAAAGCAGAAACTAACACACCATTGTAAAGCAATTATACTCCAATAAAGAAGTTAAAAAAATTATTTTTTGGAGACAGCATAATAAATATTTATGAATGTAGGTCATTTGACAGCCAAAAAAAAAAAAATTTACTGTTCTTTTTTAAGATGCTATACAAGCCCAAGTTCTAAATACCCCTTAAAGTTACTCCCCACTGGGTGTTCCCACGTGTATGCATGATGCATGCATGCATTAGTCAACCTGTGTTTGCTTTTCAGTTGTTAATTTGTCCTTTGTCAGTCTAATTTAAAGGGCCCCAGCTAATGCACATAAGATGGGTAGAAGAAAATAAGAGTTAAGTTTTCCTCCCCTCCAAGTCCAAGTCTGCTTTTTAATTCTTCACTAAAAACTTAACAAGATTCTGGGACCTGCTCCTTGTTCCACCAGGCCCCGTGGGTCACCTGCCAAAGCTGTTCTTTCAGCCTGAACGTGGAGATGTTGCTGCCGTCCTCTCAGTCCCCAAAGAGATGAAGTCTTCGCTGCCTTGAGACCTTAAAGTACCTCAAGGATAGGGTCTTATATTCAACTCAGCCTTCAGCGTTTCTGATATTGGAGGTTAGGTGCTGTCGCAAACAAAACTTCAAATCTCAGTGTCTTCAGACGCTTTATTTCTCACTCACATAACATCCAATGTTTCAGGGCTTGAGGATGCTGGCTCCTGGTCGGGCCTTAGCCAGTCAACCAATAGAGGAAGAGCCTCAAGCACCATTTCACAGGAGGTTTGTAGGGGCCAGGCCTGGAAATAGTGCACATCACTTCTATTCCCATTCCAGTGGACAAAGCAGTCACTTTTGCCACACCTAATGCCAGGACAGTACGGAAATTTAATCATCCAGGAAGAAAAAAAATAGGCATGGATATCAGTTAGCAGTCTTTCCGTAACACCCTGGACTGTGTCAGCAACATGTGCTAAACACAACTCAGCCCTTCCTGTCCATGACGTAGTGTTCTCCTCACCATAACTCAGCCCTTCCTGACCATGACTCAGTGTTCTCCTTACCATGACTCAGCCCTTGTTCACCATGACTCAGCCCTTGTTCACCATGACTCAGCCCTTGTTCACCATGACTCAGCCCTTGTTCACCATGACTCAGCCCTTCCTGACCATAATTCAGCCCTTCCTCACCAAGACCCAGCCCTTCCTCACTATGACTCAGCCCTTCCTCACCATGACTCAGCCCTTCCTCACCATCACTAAGTCCTTCCTCACCATCACTAAGCCCCATCCTGACCATGACTTAGCCCTTCCTCACCATGACTCAGTGCTCTCCTAACCATGACTCAGCCCTTCCTGATGAACTCAGCACTTCCTCACCATGACTCAGCCCTTTCCTGACCATGACTCAGCCCTTTCCTGTACTTCCCCCACAACAGTACTTGTCAGTAACTTCTCATCCAAGTTGTCTATGCCAATAATTCCAAAGGCATTTGGAACCCAAACCCAAAATAACAGCCAGGCCAAGATCTGGTCTCTGTGCAAGAAGACAGACCAATAGATTGGTCTGACATAACCTCCTCTCTCCTTCCTAAAGCACTCCTGTCTCTTAAGCTGCATATTTGTAGAAACTGAGGTTAAAAACTCAGAAACAACCTTCACATGGGAGAGCTGGGGGTTCTTCAATTTAATGAGCTCACAGACACCACAGAATCCCAGTGAACTGCCTGAAGTATGCAAGCAGCAAACAAACATTCTCCCCTAAATTGCATTTCTGCCTCCAGAGGGTCACACACGTTGTGTCCCTGTGGTTACTTCTGAGCATCACATGACTTGAGTGTGACCAATCCTAGCTCTGTATACCATGAGTGCAACAACTGAGCAGTCATTGGGAAAGTGAACTCTTGGCTTGACTCTAAAGTGATGATTTTAATGCCAGACGTAGATGAGAATGGCCCAAGGTCCAAAAATATCAGCAGTAACTTCACTAAGTCTCAGTGCCTGCAAGGTCCAATCTGCCTCTGGAATCTAAGCCAAAGAAGCACAGCCTAACAACCAAAAAGGGGCTCCTAATCCCTACTTGCATCTCTCTGAGAACATCAGAAAGGGCCGTCTAATTCAACCCACCAGCAACATTTCTTCATATGCCCTCTTCTCTCCTCACTCTCTCTCCACACCCAGAGCCTCACCCTCTCCCAGCCTTCCTTTCCTCCCTCCTTCCCTGTTCTGCCCCCCACACCACCCCAGGGCGCCCTGCAGCTCTTGCAGCACCTCACTGCCACCCGGCCTCCCAGGGAGGGAAGCATGAGGACCCCCTTCTCTGGAAATTGTACTTTTTCTCTCATCTTCACCATTTTTCTTGGAAGAAATCTTTGAGAAGAAGTACTATTGAATAAAAGTAATTACTTTGCTTCCTTGGTCATGGCATTTTTTAAAAAGTCGTGGTAAAGTATATACAACATACAATTTACCATTTTAACCATTTTTAAGTATACAGTTTAACGGCATTAAATACGTTCACATTGTTGTGCAAACATCACCACCATCCACCTTCAGAGCTTTTCCACCTTCCCAAACTGAACCTCTGTATCCATTAAACACTAACTCTTCATTATTCCTCCCCTCCAGCCCCTGGCATCCACCAATCTATTTTCTGTCTCTATGAATTTGACTCCTCAGGGACTTTAGGTGGAATTACACAGTACTTGTCTTTTTGTGACTGGCTTATTTCATTTAGCATAACATCTTCAAGTTTTACCCATGTCTCAGAATTCCTTTCTTTTTTAAGGCTGAATATTATTCTGTGTATAAATAAAAGGACACTTGGGTTGCTTCCACCTTTTGGCTATTGTGAATAATGCTGTTATGAACACAGGTGTACAAATATCTGTTCAAGTTCCGTTTTGTTGGGGTAGATACCTAGAAGTGGAATTCCTGGATCTTATTTTTATTTCTTGAGGACTCACCGTACTCTTTTCCATAGCGGGTGCACCATTTTACATTCCCACCAGCAGTATACAAGTGTTCCCGTCTCTTCACATCCTCACCAATACTTGTTATTTTCTGCAGGCTTTTTGTTGTTATTGTTGACAATATCCATCCTAAGGGATGCAACTGATCATCTCATTTAACCTTCACAATAACTCTGGGTATCATTATCCCCATTTTACAGAGGAGAAAACAGAGCCAGAGATATCAGGGGACTCACACAGGACAGTGGTGGTAGCAGGATCTGAACCCCAGTCTCCCCACAGAGACGATGCTCAGACTCCTGGACTGAGCCAAGCCACAGCCCAAGGAGATTCAGCGTTCACTGTGCAGATGAGGGGCTGCAGGTGGTGAACGGGAACCACCCTGAGGGCCACTGGAAAGGAAGCCATGGTGGGGGCACTTCTCTGGCTCAGGGCTCTTGCCAGCCAGGGCAGGACCCACTGCAGAGGAGCCTGGCCCCTCACTTCTCCTGCCCACTCCTCCTGATCTCAGCGAGAGGCTGCCCAAAGGCTCCAGAGGGCTTTGGGACTCACAATTACATAGAAGGCATCTCAGAAAGGCCTGGTTTCCCATTTGTGACTCTACTCCCCCACATTTTCCCCAAGCCGGGAGGAGTTTTGTGTTTCTAGCAAATTGCCTCAGCATCACATGAGTGAGTAAGAGCTGTCTGGCAAGGCAGAGAGGCTCCCACTTCTCTCCAAGCTAATGATAAAGTGCTCTTGGGCCATGAGGGTGGAAGCATCAGGGAACAACAGAGACACAGTCCTTCTGCTGATGTCATGCTGAGGCCTGCGCTAAACGAGAGGGCGGTGGTCTGTGGCCCGACACCGATGTCACTGACATCTCCTGCAGGTTAGGGACCACCTAACTGGAAGGGCATCTGCTTCAGAGTTGCCTCCGTTGGCCACCCAAGCACAGAACCCACAATGGTGCAACCCAGCGGCCTCCAGAAGGAAACTCTCCCACAAGCCACCCACTTGCCGACCTGAAGGTAGGAGGGGGCTCTACAGCCTACATCTGAAGGGCCATAGCTGGAAACCCTGCAGAGGTCAGTTCCTTCTTGCTCAGCTCTCTTGCTCTCCATCTCAAAAGGCATTCAAGCATCACCAAGTGTTCTGTGGTCTCCCATGTAGTGCCAGAACAAAGGTACCCCACGCAAAAACATACCCGCATATTTTCACCATTTTTAAATGTACTTCAGCCATTATGTAACCTTAGTCATGATCCTGGCATGAGGAAGAAGAAAAGTTGAACTTGGTCCCCTGGGGCCACTAGTTTCAGTACGGACTTTCTGCTGGGCCCCAAACAGAAATCCTGCCCTGGTTCTTGTTGTGTTGTCCCTTCTCTGGAGGGCTCCCTTCTGGGGAGCTTACAGGAACAAAGAAAGCCCTCCAGACTTTAAGGTACAGAAAGTGTAAACACCACACACTTCCATGTGCAGACACGCACCTAGGCATGTGTATATGTACATATGTAATGTGCATACACATACACACTCACATTTTTATTCACCACGGTCACTATCTTCAAGCCAAACCATAGGACAGCCATACAAGGTGACCAGGAGGAAACTCCACGTGGCCACCCCTTTCTTGCCCTCACTTTTTTTCCCCTCAGGCAACAGCAGGTCCTACAAAGGGTCTTTTGAAAGACCATCTCCAACATCCAGACAGGACTTAATTGGCATTTTTCTTTAAATACTCTTTACCTACCTTTAAGGCCTAACAGTGAGAGAAAAAGTTAGTTTACTCAAGTACACTCAGCCCTTCCACCCACAGTTGATTGAATCTGCAGATGCAGAACCTGAGGATACACAGGGCTGAGTGTACTAGGCCACTTTATATAAGGGACTTGAGCATCCGCAGGTTTTGGTATCCACGGGGGTCCTGGAAACAATCCCACAGATACCAAGGAAAGACTGTATATACTTTTTAGCTTTCACAGTAACTCTATTTCCTAACTCTCTTAAGGGAATGACCTATTTTTTTAATTGTATGATGAGGAAGACAGCAGCACTTGCCCAAACAGTCTGAACCCCTGATTGCTAGGTGCATGCATATTTTATTCCCAAAATTAAAATTGTTCATAAAACCTCTCAAAAATCACAGAATGGTCTAGAGCATTATTATAAATACCAATATAACTTCTGACAAATAGATGAATTTGCTGAAGACCTCAGGTTGTCTGATTTGGGACAACTAATATGTCATTGAATGTTAAGCCTTCTCCTTTGTAAGCTTCTCAGAGTAGACACAAAAGACATGGTGTAGATAAGCCTGAAACTGAAGCAGGGTGCACCATGCCCAACATGAGATGGGTATGAGGTAAGGAGATGGACCCCTCAGGACTTGTTCATTCAATGGGGCAGCTTCCCCTGAAGGCAATCATCTGAAACAACTTCTAACAATCTTGAAGCAAAAGTGAACTGTGACTTCTGTAAGGTCCCAAGGAATAACAAGTAAAGTAAAATGAACATATAGGAAAGCCGTCAGAAACAAAGAAACCCGAAGCTGACTAATAAAACTTGTAATTTTACCTCAAACAATATTTTTCAGCCTCATTCAGTGAATAGAACATTTGACACCTCCACAATTCAAAACCACTCTCGAAGAATGAAGACTGACCAACACCATGAAAAGATAGAAGATGAATGCTCACTCTGAAGGAAATCCACAAGGGGGTGTCCACACTTTCTGGCCACAGCACTGGGATTGGAACAAGCAAATGGCCGCCCAGGGCGACCGCTGTAAGGGGGATAATGTACAGCCAGACGATACATTTTGATGGTTTTTTTTTTTTGCGGTACGCGGGCCTCTCACTGTTGTGGCCTCTCCCGTTGCGGAGCACAGGCCCCAGACACGCAGGCTCAGTGGCCATGGCTCACGGGCCAGGCCGCTCTGCAGCATGTGGGATCTTCCCGGACCGGGGCACGAACCCGTGTCCCCTGCATTGGCAGGCGGACTCTCAACCACTGTGCCACCAGGGAAGCCCTGATGTTTGTTTTTATACATAAAACTTGGCCTTACTTTCTTGTCTGAGCCCTAAATTATAACACACTCAGTGAATAAAAACCCAGCCAAGGCAGCATTGCGACACTGTAGCCCCAGCCTCCCTCGCCTCTCACTGGCTCCCCAGCACATTTTACATCCATGGCCTCATGGAGGGCTGGCCTGAAACAGACTTCTGAAGGAGATGCTTCATTCCTGGACACACTCATCCTGTCAGTGATGCTCCCTTCGTCCCTCACAGATGGACCTGCTGCATGGAGGTCGATAGCCACATTTATGAAGTGCCCCCTGGCCCGGCCAGACCTCTCAGGGAGCTCAGCTCCAGTGCTGTGGGCCACACAAGGAAGGGTCCTTCCAACCAAGCTCAGGGACAGCTGTGGAAAGGGACCCTCATGTCAGAGCAGCAGGGCCCCAGGACACCAACCAGGCTTGGACCCCCTTGACAGCCTCTCCCTGGCCTTCTGTGTGACACATTTCACGAGGCTGTGGAATATATCCATTTTCCTTTGTGTACGACCATCACATCCCTCTCCTGGGGGAGGAAAAGGAAAGCTTTTCCAGTAATTAAAAACTATTATGAGACCAAGTAAGGAAAACGATAAATCCCGATAATTAAAACTAAATTCATAAAGCCTGAATCAGGCTGTCAAAAAAAAATCACCATAGCTCAGCCTGCAGCCGAGGGTAGGAGCAGGACAAACGCACCACACCCCCTGACTGTAACTAAGACGTGTCTGGTCAGCCAGGCTGTGGTTAGACATGGCTGCTCAGGCCGGCACCTCAGAGAGGCCCCGGATGTGGGAGGAGGAGGGCAAAGGGCCAGCAAAAGCCTCCAGAGGTCTCTAGCCTCCACGATCCTGGAAGTCGGGCACCCTTTTCTCATGTAGGAGGCTTCCTCGTTAGGATGGTGGCAGGAAAGCAGATCACACAGGATGAAGCAATTCAACAGAGGAAAAGCCCACACCCCGCAAAGGCAAGTCTGAAATGTGCACAGTGGGAACCACAGTAAGAGGGCAGCTGCTTCTGTTAGGGAAGAAGGCTGTTTTCCCAGATCCTGCTGCCTTAAGAATTGCCTTAAGTTCTCCTTGTGCGTGTCTACCCCCAAGGTGGAGATGAGCAAGACCTCTAAGTGTCACCCCTTCCCCTTCCATAGTGGCCCAAGAGGAAGGGAGGGTGTGTCTGGTGTGAATCTTTAAAAGTGTGTCCACTTGTCTGCTCAGTCAAGCCGCCAGCCAGTGTGGAGGAGCTTGGTGAGGCCTCTCTCCCACAGGAGTCAGGACCACCTTAGAATCAGGGCCAGGGAAGCCCCATCACCTGTGTCAGCAGGACCCCTGTCAAGTGCACAGAGGATGTGTCGGTGTCTTGGGTTTCAATCTTTACAAAAAGATCGGGGATGTAGTGGATATTGTCATTCTGAGCTGTCCAGCTTCATCCTTCCTCTGTAAAGCACCCCCTCTACAGACCCACCTTGCATGCACTCGTTGTGGGAGGTGCCGCTGCCTCCCTGTGGAAGCCCAAAGGGCCAGAGCCACCCTCACTCCACGCAGGTGGGGGTAGAAAGAGGCAGCCACGTGACTGAGAGCAAGACTCGTAACAGGGAGCCGGTGACACGGTGGCTGTGGGGCAGACGGCGCCATTCCTCTCAGCCCTGATGCAGACCTCTGCCTGGGGTCTGCAGCCTTCCCCCGCTCCAGGGCTCCCTCGGGCACTAGCTGTGTTCCAACCTGGTCCTCCAGCCTCAGGGGCAGTCCCCCTTCGGATCCACGCCCTTTTTGCTTGTTTCCACAGTCAGGAATCCTGTCTGATGAGCTGGGCTAATGCAGACTGGGCAGTGTAGAGGGGAAGTATCCATATTATTCATGGAACCCCAAACTCCACCCACTACCTCAGAGATTCTTCAAATGAATCATTCAAATTTAACTTTGAAATTTAAATTTAAATTTATTAATTTAAATTAAATTAAATTAAATTAATTTAAATTAAATTTAAATTTAAAGTTAATTTAAAATTTAACTTTAAATTACTTTTTAAAATTAAACTATTATAAAAGCAGTGATTAAAACATTTTCAACAGTAGGTTACCTTTGGGGGCATATCTCTGGGGGACTTGGAGGAGGCATGAGGGAACCTTCTTGGGGCTGAGAACATTCCATATCTTAATCTGAGTAGTTGTCTGAGAATACAGGCATATGATTACACAACAATGTGGGTGTACTTAATGCCACTGAACTGTCCACTAAAAAAATGATTAGGATGGTAAATTTTATGTTATATATATTTTACCACAATTTAAAAAAATAGATTAAAACAGAATTCAAAACACTCCTTTAAAACTATTTCAATAAATAAGAGATAAAAACAAGTATAGGCATAAATTTTTAAAATCCATCAAGATTTGTACCCTTTACTATCTGTAAGTTTTATTCTAATTAAAACAACAAAGCAAACAAAAAACACTATTATATACCAAACATAAGATGTTGATAACCCCCAAGTTTTCCCAGTTTCTCAAGGTACCAGATTATCTCATTTTCTAAAAACTCAGGGCACAGCCCTTCCTGCTAGAGTTGGATCCTGAGATTTGAAGGCAGCTGTTCAAAATCTCTTAGCATTGGCAACCACATATTTATGTGATTCAGATTATTTTTCCATTCTGTGGAATCAAAACAAAATACAAAAATAAATTGGATGCTGGAATGACAAAATTACAATGATGGATTACAGATAAGCAGTAACCAAGGTTAGGGAAAGGGAGGGAAGGAGAGGGTGATTCTATAAGGCCAGCCCGAGGGAGCTGCTTGGAGGGGATGGACCAGTTTTGTTCCTGATTGTTAAGGTGGATGGAAAAATTCACACATGTGATAAAATGTCATGGAACAATAGGTAAAAACATAACCAAAAATAAGTGCATGCAAAACCAGTGAAACCTGAGTAAGATCTGTAGTTTAGTTGACTGCATGGTGCCAATCAATTTCCTGGTTTCGGAAATCCACTATAGTTACATAAGATGTTACCATAGAAGCTGGACGATTGGTATGAGACTTCTCTGTACTATTTTGACAACTTTAAGAAATTCTATAATTATTTCAAAATATAAAGGTAAAAAAATACAGAAATAAATTGGATGAGACTGCTATAAGATTGCCATAAGCCCAGTTTTTAAATTATTTTTATCAAATTACCCATTATTCTTACTGACTTGATAATATGTACAAGTAAATTATGACACATTAAGACAAATGTGTACTAACAAAACACCATGTAGGTTTTGTGATTGTTTTCCCCAAAAAACCATAAGTTGAAGCCATAACCCGTAGTGTGAATGTATTTGGAGATGGGGACTTTGAAGAGGTAATTAAGATTAAATGAGGTCATAAGAGTGGGGTTCTGATCCAATATAAGTGGTATCCTTATAAAAAGAGATTAGGACACAGGCATACATAGAAGGAAGACCATGTGAGGACACAGGGAGAAGACGGCCATCTACAAGCCAAGGCGAAAGGCTTCAGGAGAAATCAACCCTGCTGACACTTTAATTTTGAACAAGCCCCCAGAACTGTGAGACAATAAATTTCTGTTGTTTAAGCCTCCCAGTCTGTGGTATTTTGTTATAGCCGCACTAGCAGACGAATACAAGTAGTGTGGTGATGTGGTTTAGAGGAGGGAAGGATGCTTGAGAGAGCTAGCTGTCTACACAGATATGAAAGTTACATATTCAAAAGAAAATTAAAGCTGGCTCTAAATCACATGAAAGAAAACCAGGTCATTAGATGCATACTACTCAAAAATACTGTAGTTCCTTCATCTGCATTCATTCGTTTATTCCTTCATTGGATCAACAGTGGCGACTCAGCCTCTCCAGCCCTGTGCCAGGCGCTGAAGGATATGGCACATGGGTTAAAGCCAGACTCTGCTCTGTGTAGCACAGTCTTCCAAGGAAGATGTGCAGACACAGGCAGTACAACGGATTCATGTCTCCGTGGGGGCAAGCATAGGGTGAGGAGGGGCAGGGAGCAGAAGCCCCTCCTGGGTGAAGTGTGGAGGTATCAGAGCTGAGCTGTGAACACTGGGAAGAAGTAGCCAGTCCTCTGGATAGCACTGGCCTTGGCAGCCATGGCAGTGGACAGATATGGACATATACCAGTCCTCTACAGCCCCAACTAGACTCGGGCATCAGCTAACCCTCTATCAAAGCTTACTTCACATTGCATTTGCCTAGTAATTCTGTTATGGAGACAGCCCCCAAATAACGAAGCACAGATTGGTTACTTGGTTTTTAACACCTAGTTCTCAGATTTGTCTAGAGGATTGCCAAAGTATAGTATAAAATATCATTTTGAAACTCTAAAATGTGACATAAATGCTAGCCATCATTCTACTAGATTTGGAAAGACCTTGTAAGTCACCTAGTCCACAGTGACCATTTAATGGATTATGGAGATTTACTGAACGTCACCCAGCTTGTACCTGGCAGAGCCAGAGAGAAGGCCTGGGATTACCCACTGCCAGTACTCCACGGGAAGCACAGGTTTATAACGTTTGAATTCCACAATAATATATATTCAATCTTATACTGTTTTCCTTCAATTTTCCTACAATTCTAAGCACATTCAATTCCATACCTTGCTTTTGGTGGTGCAATATTTCAACCTCTTAGTGAATAGAGGTTTGTGCTATAGCAGACAAAATTGGTTTCTGCTAACCAAGTGCTCTATTCCTACACTCAAAGACTGGTTCCAATTTGAAACCTATTAGAGTTCAAGAGCAAGCCAGATATAACTGAAGATAGGAGAGAAAGGAAATGGCAAGTGAAGGGGAAGGTGGGGGGAGGAGGTGTAGGTAGAAGGGCAGGGGGAGAGGGAAACTGTGTTTGCCAGCACTACGTGTCAGCATCACTTCCGTTTGACCAGAAAGCGATGAGCCTGATACCAAGGCTGTGGAAGGACACCAGTCCCACAGCCCTGCAGTCACACTTCACCTCTTATGACACTTGGTGAAGCTTATGTCTCATGACAATCGTGTAATTCAGCGAGGTCCCCCTCCTGCACTGGTGATCAAGAGGCTCAGAGACAAATGCAACCCAACTACAGTCACTTCAGGACAGCCTGAGGGTTCCTTCCTTTGGTTGAACTTTTCATATCTTCCTTACTAACCCTTTGTCTAGATGCCTTCTGCCATAAACAACTACAAAACTTTTTAGGAAAGAAGAAAAGTAAAATAAAATCAGAAACCAAATTTACCAAAAAGAGGTAACAGAAAAGGCAGAGTTTGTTTGAAGATGGCTCCTTCAGACTGTGTTATCAAGTGTCCACATTATCACAGGGTATAGAGTTATTATTTTAACTCTAAACTTACCAACGGTGTCACAAGGTTCATCTTTGTGTACGCAGAAATCTGTCCTAAAAAAATTAAAAAAAAAGAAATAGTCAGGTGTGTAGTACCTCCAAGAATGGGAGAAGAAAACATTGTCAATTAGTCTAATTAATCTTGATTACTCGTCTTGCCCATAACAAAGTTATCACTTTAGTTGCCACCTGTTATAATGAAGAATAACTAGCAGCGTTTGCCAAGATTAACCACATTTCCAACTGGTAGGCCCAGTTACCCCGTGTAAGAGCCTCCTTTCATAGCTGAAATATTCCATAAATAACACTCAGTTGCTGGAAGGACTCCTTCCAACGCTGAAAGTTTCAGAAGATGTTTACCAAGTCATGTATCAGAGATAATTATTAGTCAATATCATCAAACCATAGTGACTTCCTAAGTTACTCTACTTGGGCAGCAACTGGTTTTAGATGCTGGAATGACCATGTATCACTTACATGAGAACACAACAAAAAAGTCATTTCTAAAACTTATATTCTTTAAAGCTCCCTAGGATCTCCCAGGTGTGTGGCTGTGGACAAATGAAACAGCAAAGATGCTCAAAATCTGATCCAGCCTCGGTTCTGCAAGTACAAGGGCCTCCCTCTGGCCTGTGAGGTATGAAATGAGGAATCTGGGCCATTCTTTTCCAAAACCAGAGCATTCCCACTATTCTGCCCATAAGTTCCCTAGTTGGGAGCTGACCAGAGCGCTGGCTGGGGAGGTATCTTGCCCAGGACTGGGTGAGGACAGCAGCGCCTGGCCCCACGTTCATCTTCTCATGGCATACCGTGGGGACTGGTAGAAAGCACCCACTCATCTGCATCTCTCTAAACACACTCCAGTGCAGCTTCAGGTTGAAAAGGTGTGTTCTGAAGGCACCTCTTCTCATTTCACTTTTAAAAAATTCTCTGGGAAGAAAAATGGGTCAGGCTGGCACTAAGCAAAGTTGTCAGTGAAAGTGGCAGGTCCTGGATGGGTCACACATCGCCTTCCCTCATGAGATAATACCTTCCCCTTTCTGACACTCCATCCCCACCTCGGCATTCAGTGTCCTCAATTCCTCTCCTACTCTCTGTCAAAAATCTATTCTCACGGAAGGATCTGATCTGCCATTCACACTGGGGACAGTGACAAGAAGGTAATGTAGTATCATCAGCTTTCCTTTTACCTCCACTCCAAACCACAGCACCTTCTATCCTATTTGCCTCCATAACGTAACCCATGTCTAACGCCTCTCAGCACTATGTGAATGTCCATGTGAGTGGAGCAAAACCTGCTTGTTCCCAGCCCTGGCTCTGCTTCAGGCTGGCCTGAAAGTTGTCAAAGACTCTACCCACCCACTAGACCCGCAGAGGCCAGATCTGTAGGTTTAAAAGATTCCACTTGGGGTTCTGATGTACAGAATTTCCTGGTCCAGGCCACTGCCTCAGGCCAAGAAGTCTTGCCAGGCACCCTGGACATCCTGTGAGCCCAGAGGAAAGGGCAGCTGGCATGGGTGTGACAGCTTTGAAGAGGTGGCCCTGAAGCTGGCCAGAGAGACAGCTAGAAGGAGCTGGGCCAATCAACTAAGCAGCCCACATGGGTTTTGCTGACTGCGTCTCTAATTTTTTCATAATGAACATATATATTTTGGTAATCAATTTTAAAATAATTTTAACAAAGGAAAAAGGAAGGCTTCAAGACCCTCAGGCTTTTCATAACCCCCTCCAAAATCAAGGGAGCCTCCATAGAAATGGAGATGGAATAGCCATAGGAAAATGAAGATTCGTGCCTTGATTTTTCTGTCAAGGACGACCTTTCAGAAGACTAATTAACAGGCAGTAGAGGGTGGCAAGGAAGACACAGAGGCAGAGAAGAAAACAAACAAATAAAATTAGGGACATAAATATGTTCACTGGTCTGGTATCTAACTAACCCCAACTCAACATTCTTGATCTGACACCCTTCCCATTGGAATGTTTTGGGCATGTCTCACACACACACACACACACACACACACACACACACACACACACACACAGACCAGACTGGCCTGAGATCTTGCTCCAGGGTTTCCCAGAGTGAGCAACTAAGTGTTGAAAGCATCATCGCATTGCCTCACCTGGGCAAAGGGAGAAAGGGTGTGTGGCCATCAGTCCCACAGAAGAGAACTAAACAGACTGAACAGGGCTGCTGAGGGGACTGGCCCCAGCTCCTTCTAGCTGTCTCTCTGGCCAGCTTGGAGGAAGATGGCTGACAGGGCATTGTGTGTTCTCTCATCCCCCGGCTTCCCTGGAGGGAAACGTGTGGTCTCAAGTGATGGACCCTGCAGCGTCACCCACTGCTTCTCCTAAGGAAGTGGGAGGACATATGGTGGGCTCACCATACGTGAGTCAAGCTCAATTAGAGGCCTGGCTTGAAAGGGTCGCCAAAATTTGAATCTTCTCTCCCCTGCCTGTTCAAGGTCCTTTCTCAGAAAAAGAAAAGCAAGCCTTCTGCCTGCAGGGTCACCTTCATCTCCAGGTACCCTGGCTCCCACTGCAAACTCATGCCAAACCCACATGTTGGGGCTGCAGGGGTCAACTGGGGAATCAATAAAAAAGGTCCCAATGCAGCTCTCCAGCCTCTCAGTCTGTTCACATTCACATTCTGCTGTTTGTTCCTCAACAGAAGGAAGGCTGCGCGGATCTACAGGCCAGAGCGGGCTCCGTGGATGTGTGAGCTGTGCCATCACGCAGGCCCCTCACTCAGAAGCCTCCCATCCCCCAACCTGCTTTACCGCTCTGCTCTCAACATCTTGAAATTCTTAAGAATTTTTTAACGTGGGGTCCCGAGTTTTCATTCTGCACTGGGCACCACAAGTTACATAGCTAGTCCTGCGCATAACCTATTGCCTGGCATACAGTTGGGGTTTAATAAATACTGGCTCCTTTACTAAACGACCAGCATACATTTCCAGATCACTTTCAACGTGCCCTGTCAGCTCATCAGTGGCCTTGTCTCTCCCCTGTGTTTGGAAACCCAGAAAAACGTAACACCACAGGTACCCACCAAGCTGTCACATGAGCAAGGCCAAAGGTTGAGGGAGGATCATCCCTGGGACTGGGTGGAATTTCATGGGAAGGGAAGGTGGAGGGACAGCTGGACGTCCTGGTGGTCGCACTCTGGGCTGGCCATGCATGTCGCTCCAGGTGTCTCCCAGGAGAATAGACCTGGGTTTGCAGGGTAAAATTCCTGGCTTTCTGGAGGACATGTGGAGCCAAAGGCAAGGCCGTGCCAGGTGTTGAAGTCCCCTGAAGTCCAGTCTGTGCGGGTCCCATATGGCCCCCAAACTCAGTCTACTAAGAGGTCTTTGCTGGCCCTACACACGGCTGCAGCTGCTGGATATGCAGCTCCCGCCGCTCCCTGCTCAGCAGCTTCTGTTGGACGCGATGTCATGCTCACATCTTGGCAACCGGCCATCTGTATGGTTGGTGGGCGTCCAGGAGGATACACTCTCGGGCTCAGCCACAGCCCGGAAGAAAAACAAAAAGAGAAGAAACCCTCACATCAGCCAGTCCCAAGACCTGAGGACGCCGGCCCCTAAACACCGTTGGCCTGTGCAGCCTCCAATTAGACCCTCAGCTTGGATTACTCTGGGAGGAAAGGACGGCTTCTCCAGAGCAGCAACTGCCTCACACCCAATTTCCCTGTGAAAACATCAGTCCATTATTATCCCAACCTAAGGAATTGCAGCTCTCAGCCTCTAATTATTAAACGATGCTTCTCAGCCAAATTGGCTTCCAGCCCCAACTCCATCACTGCCACCCCATCCTCATGGGAGGTCTTGAGTTTAACGTCTGTGAGGAACGAGAGGACAGATGGCACCAATCGGTTCAGTCCAGCAGCTCCCCACAGAAGTGAGAGGGATCAAGATGGCTTGAAATGGAGAGAGACAACACAGGGTCCCGGGCTGGCCGCAGGTGACAGAGCGGGATGGAGGTCTTCGCATCGGCTCTGCCTGCATCTGAAGAAACCTGGCTTTCCCAGGCCACAAGGCATCTGCCTCCCCGGCCTCCCCACTCAGAAACACCCGCTTGCAATCAGGACCACCCCCTCAATGTGCTTAGTTAGAAAAGAACATTTTAAAAGTTTTTTATTGTGCTAAAATACACGTAAAATTTACCATCTTAATCATTATTAAGTTCACAGTTCTGTAGTGTTGAGTATATGCACATTGCTGTGCAACTAATCTCCAGAACTCTTTTCATCTTGCAAAAGTGAAATTCTATATCCATTAAACAGCTCCCTATTCCCTCCTCCCCACAGCTCCTGGCCACTACCATTTCTGTCTCAATGAATTTAACTTTCTAGGTATGTCATATAAGTGGGATCACAAAGGATTTGTCCTTTTATGACTGGTTTATTTCACTCAGCAAAATGTCCTCCAGGTTCATCCACGTTGTACCTAGTGTTAGAATTTCCTTCCTTCTTAAGGCTGAATAATATTCCATTTGTATGGAAACACCACATTTCGTTTACTCATTTATCCACTGATGGACACTTGGGTTGCTTCCACATTTTAGCTATTATTACTAATGCTACTATGAATATAGGTGTATGAATTTCTTCAAAATCCTTTTGGATATATACCCAGAAGTGGAGTTGCTGGATCATATGGTAGTTCTATTTTTAATTTTTGGAGGAATTGCATACTGTACCATTTCTGTACATTTTACATTGGCTGTACCATTTTACATTCCTACCAACAGGGTACAAGGGTTCCAATGTTTCCATATCCTCACCAACACTTGTTATTTTCTGTTGTTTGAGTTTTTTTAAAAACTCAGGCATCCTAATGGGTGTGAACATTTTTATGCAAAATATTTCCAGTATGGTAAATAAGCTGTTAGGAGACAGGAAAAAGAGAAAGGAAAATATAAAGCCTAATGGACAGCATTCTCAGGCTGAGGGTGCCTTCAGTCTCTCTGATGGCGTTTTGTAAAAAGGCTAATCCAGAAGTTTTGTCTACACTAATTTTGGTAACATCTACTGCCTCTGGAAAAAAGTTAGTCGTTCCCAAACCAAGATCACTTGCAAGTGTTTTCTCTACCCAGACAAGGAAGGAAACAGCAGGAAAGCAAAGAAGCAATACAGGGAAAATTCCCATAGGTTATTATTTTTAACAAAACACCAGAATTTATACATTTGATATAGTATTTACACAAACCACTTTCAAAGTAATAACCTTGGAAGTTTAGCTGCATATTCCAAAGATGATGATATTTAGAGCTCCTCTCTAGGAAAGGTCTTTAGTACTCATTTAATTATCATTTGGAAAATCAATCACATTAATTTATAGTCACATATAGATATGGTTTCCAAGGACTTCTGCCTGCCCCACAAATCAAATCCACTCTCAAAGGGTGGTAGCCATAAGACCAATACTGTAATCCTCAGTGCTTTATGGAAAGCCCCATAGGCTCCAAAAGCTATTTCAAAGTGCCTTGAGCCATGGCAGCCTCTGGCCAGTGAGTGTGGGAGCCAGAGCTGCTGGGAGAGGTGGTACCTAGGGCTTCCCAGCACTCACCAGGGTGGGCAAATCCAGATCTAAGGCAAGTACAAGGTCATGCTCACGCCTTGTCCTTGGTTCCTGGTAGACCACCAGCCAATGCTGGCAATCAGAATTATTGAATAGACTTCTCAAATGTTCCATTATACATTTAATCACATCCTGTAGAAGCAGCAAGTGTTCTCATAATGGATCAGTGAGCTACAGATCACATTTTAACCCTTTAGGGTTGGCAATTGATGAATCATCCACAAGAGTGATTAGGCATCTAGTTGGTGTCTGATGGTGGCAATGTGCATGTTCTGGGTTTTTTTAAGAGGAGAACGCTAGGGTGCTACATTGCCTGGTAGAGGGTGCCTGAAGCTGGGGTCACAGATCATCCCCAGCTACCTTCAGGATGTCATCAGGCCAGGGGCTTGTTGTTTATGGCCCAAGAGATGCAAAATAAGAGCCCTTCTGGACTCAAAACCAAAGTCTTAAACCAGATTTAACTCTTCTTAGAAGGGCAGGCTATCTTTAAGCTAAAGACATGGTAAACTGTTCCCTTTCTCTGAACTCGGAGAAAAAGAAAGCATGTAATTTTGGAAGTAGTTTCCGTAAATTAAAAAAAAAATCTTAAAATTCAAAGTTAATATATTCATTCAAAAAAATAAAATTTTGTATTTTAACCTAATGGATTAAATTATCACAAAACATTTCCGCATATTTTCTAAAAGGAGATTTTGGTGTGAACACATAACACATTTTATTTACATCTTTGAAGTAAAACAACCAAGGAAAATCAATTTTTCTAACAGAGATTTGAGACATAGGGAAAAAATGAAATAGCCACATCTATACCTATCATGGGTTGAACTGTGTCCCCCAAAAGATATGTTCAAGTCCTAACCCCACACCCAGTCCCTGTGAATATAATCTTATTTGGAAAGAGGGTCACTGCAGATGTAATCAAGTTAAGATGAGGTCACACTGGATTAAGCTGGGCCCCAATCCAACGACTGGTGTCCTTACACGAAGAAGGAAATGTGGGCACAGGGAGAACACCATGTGACGAAGGAGGAGACTGGAGTGATGCATCTACAAGACAAGGGATGCCCAGGATTGCAGCAACCACCGGAAGTTAGGAAGAAGGCGGAAGGATCCTCCCCTCCTGAGCCTTCAGAGAGACACGGCCCTGCCCGCACCTTGATTTCAGACTCCTGGCCTCCAAAACTGTGAGAAATAAATTTCTGTTGTTTAAGCCACCCATTTTGTGGTAATTTGTTACTGCAGCCCTAGAAAACTAAAATAACATTGCTGCTATCTGCATAGAAAGCTGCCTTTGGTTTCTATTGTCCACTGCCGGGCTCCTTGGCTTCCCTCTCAGTCAGGAAGAGTAAGTCCAGCTCTGTAGCCTATAAAGAAACTCAGCTTCTTGCTTCAAATGGAGCCTCTACGTGAATTCCACAGGCATCTCTGCCCACTGCTGTTGTCCCAAGAGTGCCCATGGATGGGCTGTGCACAGCACCCACATGCTTGCATGGACTTCTCTCCATAGGAAAATCAGGGTATTCACTTCTCCCACTTTGGAAGCAGCCTCAAACACAGATGAGCTCTTTCCAGTAAGCATTATATTTGGTGCTGGGAAGAGATAGTAGATGAATTTTCTTGGAAGTTTTAAGAGTCTTGGGTAACTAGGATTTCCATAGTTTTATATTAATGATAAGAATAGCAATAATAATAGCTAACACTTGTGTCCTTACTTTGGGCCAGGCACTGTGAGAAGTGCTTCCTGTGCTCATTTAATCCTCACACTTTGGAGGTAGGACTATCATTTATCCCCATCTTACTGAAGAGGAATCCAAGGTTCGGACATGTGACCCAAAGTCTGATTTCCAAGCCTGAATTCCTAGCAAATTGCCATCTGTCCTCTCCAATGGAAAATGCCCTCCCTTTCTCCTTGCAGCTCCAGGCAGAGTCTAGTTTTACCTGGTCACGAATACAGCGGCATCCACGGGGGGCGTATCGTCCTTGCCTCCTGGAACCTGATTGTTGCCGAGGTACCGTGCGCCTCCATACTCCTCATTCTGCCAGTGACAGAAGCTCTCCAGTGACCGCTCACCATGATGCCCAATGGACAATTTGGCCTAAAAGAAATAAGGGGGCAGTTACAGAAGCAAATGCCCAGGGAAGCCAGAGTTCATGCTCTGACCACAGTGTGGATGTTAAGGTGGAGACAGTTGCTCGCCGGGGCGTCATTCAATGTCACCTGCCCACAATGCTGGTAGGAAGATGCAGAGACCCAGAGAGAGGCCATCAGGGGCCTTATCTATAAGTTCGAATGAAGACTATGTCATTAAAGAAAAGCTTTCTTCTTTTTGGCAAACTGAACAGCATACCCAACGTTCTCACGTTCACTGCTTAACTCTGCAGGTAACACTTTCATAAGGAAATGCAATCAAAAGACCAGAAAATGATATTACAGGGCACCCAAATTTGGCCTGAAGCTCAGGTATAGCTCCAGAAGAGTAGCCATGATTCCAAAGACCTCACCATCAACTTTGCACCCATGAAACATGCGGGAGTGAAGGAGGGAGGCACACAGGCCCACTGCTCAGGGTTCCCCGAGATTCTGAGCAGATTAACCACACACCAAGCCTCCAGTAACAGTACCTGTCCTCCTCGCACCAGGCATCCCTGGTCCCTGGCCCAGGGCACAGTGTTGCCATCTGCAAAGCCAGGGAAGGAGGATAAAATACAACACTTGGACTCCTCCTCAGCGCTCAACAGCAACTAGGAAGCCTGGAGACCAGTTACATTTTCCATTACTGTGCCGATGGGGACTTACAGGACGCTGTCGTAGCAGGACAAGCTTGGTAACTTGAATGTTAACTTTAATTCCAAGGCTCTGGTGCTGAAACATATTGAATACCTGTCAAGAGAGAAAAAAAGAAATAGAGATATAAATACAAAAATAAAAACAACAACAACAGCGGTATCCTGGATGGCATCCTGGAACAAAGAAAAGATAGTAGGTGAAAACTAAGGACATCTGCACAAACTATGGACTTGAGTTAATAACAATGTAACAATATTGGTCCATTAGTTATAACAAACATACCATACTAATGTAAAATGTCAATAATAGGGGAAATTGTGTATGGGAACTCTCTGTACTACCTGTTCAATTTTCCTATAAATCTAAAACACAAAATATAACTGAATAAAATATAAATGTATTTATTTATAAAATGAAATATAAATTCTATTCATTAAAAATTATATTAATTAAAAAAAATTTTTTTAACTGTGTTCTTGCAGTACAAAAAAAATCTAAAGAGTAATTATATGAAATTCAAATTTCAATGTTCATAATAAAGTCTTATTGGAACAAAAAAATACATATATGTGAGATATATAGCCCAGATTTTATTTAAAAGGCCTTCTGAGTCCAAAAAACTCCCATAAATATAAATTCCTCAAGAGAAACAAGTAAAAGAGAAAACTCTGGAATCACACACACGTGTGCATACAAACATATACATGTAAAGATAAACTGGAAATCAGTTGGTTGAAAAAAATGTATAGGACAGGTGATTTTGAAAAACAGAAATGGATGTCTGCTGATTCTGGTGTTTCCTGCAGGAAGGTGAAGGGGATCTTTATGAAAGGATGGGGGAGGTCCATGCCTGTGGCCATCTGCCCCGTGTCAACTTGTATCTTCTCTAACCCTCATCATAACCCATCAAGGTTGGTGTCTCCACCAACCACGACTCAGTGACATAAAGCCACCAGCTCAAGACCCGCTGTCAGTCAACTATGACTACAATCCATATCCAGATTGTCCAGCCAAAAAGGCCATATTCCTTTTTTCCCTGAATTCCTCATTCTAACAAAAGTTTGTCAGTGAGATAAAGTTATAGTAACAGAAAAGGATATGCCCCTCTCAGTTTTGCACCTCTTGTTGGTAGAACTTAATTATAAGGATCTCAACATCAAGAAATCAAAGGATTCAAGGAGAAGAGAGATAGGAAAACTCAAGTAAGGCAAAGGAATGAAAGGTGACGTAGACAGAAGAGAACCATAGGATTTGAGGACCCCCAGATCATTACGATCCTCCTGAGTTCCTTCTCAGGAGACAGCAGGATTCAGGGAGGTACAATGGAGTAGGTGATGAGGGTAGTAGTGTAAGATATAGAGGGAAGAGATAAGAATCTTTTAAATATTCCCTTTTCTTTTTTTTTTTTTGTTTTTTTTTTTGTTTTTTTGCGGTACGCGGGCCTCTCACTGTTGTGGCCTCTCCCATTGCAGAGCACAGGCTCCGGACGCACAGGCTCAGCGGCCATGGCTCACGGGCCCAGCCGCTCCCTGGCATGTGGGATCTTCCCAGACTGGGGCACGAACCCGTGTCCCCTGCATCGGCAGGTGGACTCTCAACCACTGCGCCACCAGGGAAGCCCCCTTTTCTTTTTAAATTGGGAAAATAATTTTGTTTCATTATGTCCTTTTCTTCAGCGTTATTGATATATAATTGATATACAACATTGTATTAGGCTCAGGTATACAACATAATTATATATATTATACTATATATCATAGTATATATAATATATACATATCTCAAAATGATTACCACAATAAGTTGTTAACATCCATCACCTCACATAATTACAATTGTTTTTCTTGTGAAATAACTTTTAAGACCTACTCTCTTAGCAACTTTCAAATATACCATACAGTACTGTTAACTATAGTCACCATGCTGTATCTTACATCTCCAGACCTTATTTATCTTACAAATAAAAGCTTGTACCTTTTGACCACCTCTACCCATACCCCTACCCCCCACCTCTGGGAACCACCAATCTGTTTTCTGTATCTATGAGTTCAGGTTTTTTAGATTCCACATATAAGTGAAATCATACAGTGTTTGTTTTTCTCTAACTTATTTCACTTGGTTTTGAATATGCTTTTTTTTCCTGACAGACATAATCCAGAGGGAGAATTTTCTAGCAGGGGCATTAAAATTTTCTCTCCAGTACATCAGCAGCAACATAAAGCAATGACCACAGCCAACAGCGTGGCCACAGTTAATTCAGGCCATGTGAAGCTGGACACGGCGTCGGGCACACAAGCGGCAGAAGCCAGGCACGCACAGTGCTTGAGCATCTGTGTGACAAAGGAATTAGCTGTGTCAGTGCTTGGATTTTTCTCTTTGAAAACTATTATTAAAGCAAAACAGAATCTTTGTGTAATTTAATATTCTTTCCCACAAGGAAAAATACAACATATTCAGTTCTTCTGTTCTCACTACCCCCTCCCAAAACTTTTTCTTTCCTCAAGGACAAAATTGCAGTCATTTTTTTTATACTAGACCATCTGTAGGCCAATTCTGAAGTCATACCTTAACTACCTATCCTTAAACCTGGGTGAAGAAGGGAAAAGCACATAACTTTTTCCTTTTTTCTGAGAACCACCCAACGGCTGTAAATCAAATTTTTCCAGAAATATTCAGCCTTAGGATTGGGCCCAAACTGGAAAACCTCAATTCAAAACATGAAAACTAGAAAGAATGAAAACTTGAAATTATGAGGGAGAAAATTCAAGTCACACAGGGTTTCAAGGTGCAATCTAAACAATGCCTGTAACAGCAATGGCAGCCAAAGACATTAAAGAATATTGTGGGTTTAAAGCAATAACACAGGAAAGCAATTCTCAGTGATGTTCTGACACGCCCCCTGAAAGCAGCATAAAGAACAGAGCCTGAACGGAATGATGCAAGTTTCAGGAAGGACAAAGCTATAGAAACAAACTCCCTCATCAGAATCCCCCCTGCTCTCCGGCTGAGGACAGTTCTGCACACCCCATGTACCGTGACCCCAAAAGGCTCAGGTACTTTTCTTAGAGCAAATACACAAAAAATATGTGAGCTGGAGGGGGAGAAAAGCTTCATGCTCTAGAGGCTGGGACGGAGGGCGAGATGGGGAACTGTTGTTTAATGAGTGTAGAGTTTCCGTCTCGCCAGATGACAAAGTTCTCAGGTTTGATTGCACAACAATGTGAATATAATTAATGATACTGAACTGTACACTTAAAAATGACTATATGGTAAATCCTGTTATGTGTATTTTACCAAATTAAAACTTTTTCATTAATTAATTTAAGACAAGAAGCTTCATGCTCTGAACAACGTTCTCCGGTAAGCCTGCCGGAAGGTACCCCCCTTGATGTGTAACTGGGATGCCCACGTTCAGGAGAGCAGGCAGGAGCGACCACAGCTAAAGCACCTTGTCACCTGAGCAGACCATGCTCCCACAAAGCCCAGCAGAGCGCAGGGCCAGGCAGACGCACAGGATCTCCCTCAAGGCCCAGTGCCGAGCCGGGCGAGCCGGGCGAGAATCCGACGACAGCCACAGAACACAAAGCAGCAGGCCTCAAAGACATGTAAGGAAGTCTCCCTGTTCTCCTCTGCCATGGAAATTCACACTCAGGAGAGTCTTGGAGGCAGCGGCCCCATGATGTTTAGGGAGACACCTGGATGGGCAGGGAAGAGCACAACCAATTGTCTGGAAAGTCTGTCTCCTGTATCCAGCTCTGGCTGCATCCTGGCAAGTGTTCAGAGCCCCAGCTTCATTTGTCACATTTCCTTGGCAGCCTGGGGGCCAAGTGGGTGGACCCACTGCCAGCAGCACACTGCAGGGCTCCCCTGGCTGGGCAACAGGGGACACGGTCAGGGAGGGGTAGACAGGGACAGGTGATGGGGGCACGTGGGGAGGAGCTGTTAGCAATGCCGGGTGGGGTTTTCACATGAGCACCACCTACCTGGTGACTTAGGGCCTCCCCAGGGACAGATGGGACGTGGAGGTGACTCCCTCACATCGCAGGCCGCACCCATCCAGACCCGCACCCTGGAGGGGGCTATATTCTCTAGTAGTCCCTCTGAGAGGGGTCCCTGAAGCAGCAGCACCAACTTGGCCTGAGCACATTTTGGAAACGCATTCTGGAGCCCACCCCAGACCCCATGAATCAGAACCCGGTGGAGGGGGGTGGGCCCAGCCATCTGCATTCCACAAGGCCCCCAGCAGCTTCCCATCATGGCCACTGGGGTGTGGGAACCAGTGAGCGCTCTAGCAGGGCTGTTAGTTTCTCTGCTCACCAGAGAGGCTTGTTGTCTGTTTCACATGGTAATTGAGTCAAATTGATGTCATTTTTCCTCCAAACAGAACTTGCCTGGAGCGGCTCAGGTTTTCATTCCACTCTGGTTGTTAAGGAAGCTAAAAACAACCAAAGCTCTTTCAAGTGGCCCCATTTTCCAATTTGGCTGCC
Source organism: Phocoena phocoena (assembly GCF_963924675.1). Taxonomy (NCBI): domain Eukaryota; kingdom Metazoa; phylum Chordata; class Mammalia; order Artiodactyla; family Phocoenidae; genus Phocoena; species Phocoena phocoena. Next base: position 125,920,099 of record NC_089220.1, on the reverse strand, counting down.
CAAACCCACGGCTTCTAGTGTCAGCACCACCTGTTTCCATCTGCAGTTTGTTCTTTAAAATATTCCTGCTTCTGTGTCACCAGCACCCCCAACCAAAGGAAAATAAAGTCACATACATAAAAAGGCACTACAGCATATTTGGAAAATCAACCAAAGCCCACTCACGGCACCCACTGCGGCTTGCTGACAGCTCAGAGACACAGGTCTGGCTGAAGTTTCTCCCTCCACACATTCCTGCACAGGTGAGCGGATTGCTGGGACACATAGCCCAGTGGGACTCTATACCCCTGAGCCAGGTGGAGGGATCTTTTAAAACACAAATCAGTGTATACCACTCTTCTACTTGACCCCTGCACAGCTTCCCCGTCGCACATGCAGTGAAGCCGGCTCTCCATGCCCTGACCCCTGAGGGGGAGGCCGGAGCACCTCTCACTGTGCCCCACCCTCCCCATCACCCACCAGGAATCACCTCTCCCTGTGCCTCCCAAATGCCAGACTGACTCCCACTGGCTGGCTCCTTATGTCAGTGTAATGCTTTCCCTTCTAAGTGGAGGGTCACTCATCACAGAGGTGTCCCTGACTGCCCCAGTCACTTGCTATCACCTGGATCTTTGCATAGCAGTTTATAAAATTTGCACACAAATCTGATTTGTGTGTTGAGTACTGTCTGTTGGTGCCACCACATGAGCTCCATGAGGATGGGACCTGTTGTGGCCCCTACTCGATCCCCAGTCCCTAGGAAGTCCCCAGCGCACATTAGGTACCCAATAAATATAACTGAATGGAATTAGTGAGTGCATCTCATTTTTTTTATGGTGGTAAAAAACATATAAAATTTACCATCTTAACCATTTTTAAGTATACAGTTCAGTAGTGTTAAATATGTTCTCATTATTGTGCTACCATCACCACCATCCACCTTCAGAGCTTTTTTATGTTCCCAAACTGGACCTCTGTACCCATTAAACAACAACTTCTCATTCCCCTCTCCCCTCAGCCCCCAGCAACCACCACTACTTTCTGTCTCTATGAATTTGACTACTCTAGGCACCTCTTATGAATGGACTCATACAGAACCTGTCTTTTTGTGATTGGCTTATTTCCTTAATATAATGTCCTCAAGGTTCATCTATGTCATAGCATGCATCAGTTTCTTTCCTTTTTAAAGTTGTATAATATTCTATTGTGTATATATGTACACATATATATTTTTGTTTATCCTTCAATGGACATTTGGGTTACTTCCTCCTTTTGTGACTTATTTGTGAATAATGCTGCCATGAAAAAATATCTCTTGGAGACTCTGCTTTCAATTCATTTTGTGTATATACCCCAAAGTGGAACCATAGAATCATATGTCATGTGAGTGAACCTCTTTTATGCTTTGGTCTGTGTAGTGTCTGGACACTTTGCTGGGATTTTTAAAATTTCCTTTTCTCTTTTGGCTAAAGATGTTGTTTTCATTGGGGAAAGTTCCCCACTGGGGGAGCTCTGGAGAAAGGAAGGAACCCTCTTTCCACTGTAGAAACCAAAGCAGGTGGAAACTCACTCTGCCTGCCACAGAAGCCCTAGAGGGGCACTGGCAGTGGAGAGATGGTCCCAGGACACAACAGTGGCAGCAAGACTGTAGCCCATACTCCTGGCCGGAACTCAACCTTGCTCTCTCCTGCTGCCTGGCCCCTCTCCCTTGAGTCTCCTGCCCCTTACCCTCCCCCCAGTTCTGAGGCTAGTGACCCAGCCTTCCTTTTGATTCTGGGCTCCTCCGTATACGGCTCCAAAAACATGTTTCCTCTTTTGCTTCAGTTATCCCAGATCTAGTTTCTTCTGCTTATAATCAAAACCCCTGACTGATACAAGAACCAAGCTCACTGCTCTGTGATTTACAAAGCTCCTTTATTCCTTGTTTTAAAACGGGACCACTCTGCATGATGCTGGTAGGGGAACCACTGACCGAAATCGCCCAACCTGGCCAGGCACCACAGTAACCATCTGCATGAGTTGTTTTACAACAGAAAGTCCTAGTAAGGAATATGGAACTAATAAGCCACGACCAACCTGAAGAATTCAGGAAAGGTCAAAAGGAGATGCCAGTCCATATGTCCTACCAACCTCCCAGAATCCTCCTCGCTGGAATCCATCTTGGCTGAGCGATGCACACACCACCAAGAAGGATCCTGAGTCAGAATGATTGGCCAGAGACCACCTGAAAACTAATCCCATCACCATAAAACCCGAGACTGTGAGCCATGTGGCAGAGCAGTCCTCCTGGGTTCCCTTACCCTCCTGCTCTCCACCCGGGTGCCCCTTCCCAATAAAGTCTCTTGCTTTGTTAGCACACATGTCTCCCTGGTCAATTCATTTCCAAGTGTTAGACAAGAGCCCACTCTTGGGCCCTAGAAGGGATCCCCCTTCCTGCAACAATGCCAGGGTTGTTTTAGTACTGGCTTCCATGCTTTACAAGTCCTCAAAAATGACCAAAGTGACTCTGCTCTCACAGCAGCCACTTCTTCTGTTGCTCTAAAGACTGATTTAACAGGGCTCAGAGGTGAAGTCGTTTGTAGCAGCCAAGCATGCTCTCAGAACAGTTCTTTCCCACCACACTTGTTTTATCAGCTCCATCTTGATACCTCCTCCTTGAAGGACAAGATGTGAGAGGGGCTGAAGGGGACCACCCATAGCACAGTGGGCTGTGTGGGAGGTGTAAATATGTAATTGCATTTATGTAGAAACACTTTATACCAGAGTTTAGGACACCACATCTGTGTGACATGCTTAGAATACAAAAGGCTTTTCAGAAGTAAATTAATTGAGGAATTAAAAAAGGAAAGCCAGTGTTTACACAACTTCAGCACTAAATCCTTTGCAAAGGATGTTAGAAAATGGCATTAGTCGCTCATTTATGAGTTCACAGATGCCACAAAAATTTCTTTATCACCTGCACATGTACAAGGCACTGGGGAAATAATGACAAAGGTGTACACACAGTCCTACCTTGATGAGCTTATAGATGGTGCAAAGACAGTAAGCAGGGTGGGTTTTTAAAAATTCTGTTAAATATGTATAATATGAAATTTACATTTTTAAGTGTATGGTTTAGCGGCATTAAGTACACTCAGATTGTTGTGGAACAATCACTACTATCCATCTACAGAACTTTTTCATCTTCCTCAATTGAAATTCTGCAGCTATTAAACACCAATTCTCCATTCCCCATCCTGCTCTAGCCCCTGGCAACCACCATTCTACTTTCTGTCTCTATGAATTTGACTACTCCAGGCACTTCATTTGAGTGTAATCATACAGTATTTGTACAGTATTTATACTTTTGTGACTGGCTTATTTCATTTAACATAATGTTCTCAAGGTTCATCCTTGTAGCATGTGTCAGAATTTCCTTCCTTTTTTAAGGCTGAATGATAGTTAATTGAGTGTATGTATCACATTTTTGTCTACCCATTCATCCTTCAGTGAACACTGAGTTGCTTCCTCCTTTTGACTATTGTGAATAATGCTGCTATGAACATGGGTGTACAAGTTTCTCTTCATGACCCTGCTTTCACTTCTTTGGGGTATATACCCAGAAGTGGATCATATTAAAATTCCATTTTTTTTAAGAACCATCATACTGGTTTCCAAAGGAGCTGCACCATTTTATGGTCCCAAGAACAGTACACAAGGGTGCCCATTTCTCCATATCCTCGTCAACACCTGTTATTTTACAATTTTTTTTAGTAACAGCATTTTAATGAGAGTAACATAATATCTCATTGTCGTTTTGATTTGCATTTCCCTAATGATTAGTGACACTGAATAGCTTTTCATATGATTACTGGCCATTTGTGTATCTTCTTTGGAAAAATGTCTATTCAAGTCCTTTGCCCATTTTAAAATCAGGTTGTTTAGTTTTGTTGTTGTTGTCGAATTTTTGGTGTTCTCTATATATTCTGGATACTATCAGATATGTAATTTGCAAGTATTTTCTCCCATTTTTTGAGATGCCTTTTTACTCTGTTTATAGTGTCCTTTGATGCATAAGTTTTAAATTTTGGTGAAGACCAATTTGTCTACTTTTTTCTTTTGTTGCCTGTGCCTTTGGTATAATATCCAAGAAATTATTGCCAAATCCAATGTCAGGAAGTTTTCCCCTATGTTTTCTTCTAGGATTTTTATAGTTTTAGCTCTTACATTCAGGTCTGTAACCCATTTTGAATTAATTTTTGTATATGATGTTAGGTAAGGGTCCAACTTCATTCTTTTGCATGTACATATCCAGTCTTCCCATCACCACTTGTTCAAAAGACTGTTACTTCCCCATTGAATGGTCTTTGTAGTCTTGTTGAAAAGCATTTGACCACATATGTCAGAGTATATTTCTGGGCTCTCTATTCGATTCCACTGGTCTATATGTTTGTCTTTATGCCAGTATCACAGTGTTTTGATTACTATACCTTTGTAGTAAATTTTGAAATCAGGAAATGAGTCTTCCAACTTTTTCTTTTCCAAGATTGTTTTGGCTATTCAGGGTCTCTCGAGATTCCATGCAAATTTTAGAATGAATTTCTCAATTTCTGCAAGGAAAAATGTTGTTAGGATTTTGCTAGTGACTGCATGAATATGTACATTGCTTTGGGCAGTACTGACATCTTAATTATAAGACTACTAATCCATGAACATCAGTGTCTTTCCATTTATTTATGTCTTCTTTTTTCCATCAATGTTTTGTAGATTTTAGTGTACAAGTTTTTCACCTCTTTAATTCCTAAGTATTTTATTCTTTTTGACACTATTGTAAATGGAATGGTTTTCTTAATTTCCTTTTCAGATTGTTCATTGTTAGTTACAGAAATGCAACTGATTTGTGTATACTGGTTTTGCACCCTGCTAATTTGCTGAATTATTTTATTAGTTCTAATTTTTGTGTGTAGGATTTCATGATTTTCTACATGGCTCATGCTATCTGTAAACATAGATAATTTTACTTCTTTCCTTTCCTTCCTTTTTCTTGATTAATTGCTCTGGCTAGGACTTCCAGTACTATGTTGGATAGAAGTAGTGAAAGTAAGCATCCTTGTCTTGTTCCTGATCTTAGAGGAGAAGTTTTCAATCTGTCACCGTTGAGTATTACATTCACTATGGGTTTTTCATATATGCCTTTTATAATGTTGAGGTAGCTTCCTTCTATTCCTAGTTTGTTGAGTATTTTTTATCATGAAAGACAGATGAATTTTATCCAATGTTTTTTCAACATCACTTGAGACGATTATGTGATTTTTTGCTTCCTTCTGTTAATGTGGTATATTACACTGCTTGATTTTTGTATGTTGAACCATCCTTGCATTCTAGAAGTAAATCCCAGTTTGTCATGGTGCACAATATGATTCTGGTTTGCTAGTATTTTGTTGAGAATTTTTGTAATAATGTTCAAAAGGGAAATTGTTTTCTTATTCATAAGGAACTACAGTTTTCTTTTCTTGTAGTGTCTTTATCCGGCTTTGGTATGAGGGCAATGCTAGCTTCATAGAAAAAAGTTAGAAAGCATTTTCTCCTCTTCAGTTTTTTGGAAGAGTTTGAGGAGGATTGATTAATTAGTTCTCCTTTAAATGTACGGTATAATTCACCAGTTAAGCTGTCAGGTTCAGGGCTTTCCTTTGTCAGGAGGTTTCTGATTACTGATTCAATCTCCTTACTAGTTATAGGTCTATTCAGATTTTCTAGATCTTTGTGATTAAGTCTTGGTAAGCTCTGTGTTTCTATAGGTATTTGTCCAGTTCATCTAGGTTATCCGATCTGTGGGTATAAATGGTTCGTAGTATTTTTTTTTAATTTTTGAATTTTATTTATTTTTTTATACAGCAGGTCCTTATTAGTCATCAATTTTATACACATCAGTGTATACATGTCAATCCCAATGCCAGAATTCATACAGTATTCTTTTATAATCCTTTTTGCTTCTATAGAATTGGTAGTCATATCCCCACTTTCATTTCTGATTTTAGTAATTCAAGTTTTTTTAATTAATCAGTCTATCAATTTTGTTAATTTTTTTGAAAACTCAATTCTTGGTTTTGTTGATTTTCTCTATTGTTTTTCTATTCTTTATTTTATTTATTTCTGCTCTAATCTTAATTATTTCCTTCCTTCTGCTAGCTTTGAGTTTAGTTTGCTCTTCTAGCTCTTTAAGGTGTGAAGTTAGGTTATTGATTTGAGATCCTTCTTTTAATGTAAGCATTTTACAGCTATACATTTCCTTCTGAGCACTGCTTTCACTGTGTTCCATAAGTTTTGGTATGTTGTGCTTTCATTTTAATTCAGCTTTATGCATTTTCTCATTTCCCCTGTAATTTCTCCCTTGACCCACTGGTTGTCTAAGAGTGTGTTGTTTAATTTCCACATATTTGTGAATTCTCCAGTTTTACTTCTATTACTGATTTCTAACTTAATCCCATTGTGGTTGGAAAAGATACTTTGTATGATATCTTTTAAATCTGATGAAACTTAATCTGTGAGCTAATATACAGTATATCCTGGAGCATGCCCCATGTGCATTTGAAAAAAAAAGTAATATCCTGCTATTACTGGGTAGAGTGTTCTGTGTACCTTGTTAGATCTAGTTGGCTTATTGTGTTGCTCAAGTCCTCTATATCCTTACTTATCTTCTGTCTAGTTTTCCTATCCACTACTGAGAGTGGGGGGTGGGGGTGGGGGTGAAGTCTCTAATTATTATTATAGAAAACTGCATATTTCTCACTACAATTCTACAAATTTTTGCTTCATATATTTTAACGATTTGTTATTAGGTACATAAATACTTGTAACTGTTATATCTTCTTCCTGTATTGAAACTTTTATTAATATACAGTATCCTTCTTTGTCTCTTGTAACATTTTTTTTACTAAAGTCTATCTTGTATCATATTAGTATAACCACTCATGATCTCTTATGGTTACTATCTGCATGGAATATCTCTTACCATTCTTTTACTTTCAATTTATTTGTGTTTTTTGATATAAAGTGAGCCTCTTGTACACATTGGAGCATTTTTTTATATTCATTCTGCCAATCTGTCTTTTGACTGGAGAGTTTAATCCATACATTTAAGATAATTACTGACAAGGAGGGACTTACCTGTGCATTTTGCTATTTGTTTTCTATATGTTTTATAGTTTTGGGGGGGTCCCTCATTTCCTACATTACTGATTATTTTGCATGCTGAATTTTTGATGGTGAAACTTTTTAATTCCCTTCTCATTTCCTTTTATGTATATTTTATAGCTATTTTCTTTGTGGTTACTATGAGCATTACATTTAACATCCTAACGTTATAGCACTCTGATTTTATACCAGTTTAAATTCAATAGCATACAAAAACTCCGCAAGGTGATTTTTAAAAAGGAAATAAAGGTGGAATTATAAATCAAGATAAGAACCACCAAGTAAAAACCAGACTGCTATGATAAAGAAAACAGGTGGCCTTCTCAGAGGAGTCAGCAAGGAGAGCCCCTCTAAGGGGACATTTACACAGAGACCTAAAAGACAGAGGAGCTAGCCATGTATGAAGCGGGGTGAAGAACATTCCTGACAAAGAGTTACCACAAGTCAGAGAGGAGCTGGAGCCCCTGAGAAATGGTGGCCCACATGGCAGGAGTCTGTGCTAACGTGGAAAAAGGAATGAAGCCCAGCCACAGGGTCTGGGAGTGCAGAAGGGGAAGGATTTCCATATCCACAATGATGAAAGCCACAGAGAGTCTCAGAACTGCCTAGTGACAAGGTCCTAATCCTGTTGGAAGAATATCTTGCTGGCCATTCTACAGCAAGGATTCAAGGGGGGAGAAAATGGAAGTGAGGAGCCCAGCAAGAAAACTCCTGCAGTTGTCGAGGTAAAAAATAATGACAGTCAGTCCAGGATGAAGATGGAGAGAAAAGGCAGATTTGAGATATGCTCATCACCTTGACAAGGTGGTACAGGGGTCCCTCAGCCCAGGCCTGAGTCCTCACCCTGCTAAGTACTCACTGGGTCTGCACCCTGTACTCCCCACAAGCCTCTCTTTCCTTTACTGTAAAATGAGAATGATAAAATCCACCAGGTATGAGAAGGAAGTGACATGAAATCAAGAAGCTTCCATTTGGACTGGTCAGTGCATCACAAACACACTTCCTTCCTTCCTTCCTCTCAAACATGGGCCATTGGGCTACTGATTGACATAGATCTAATACACCACAACTATAAGATGCTATGAAAACTGTGAACACTTGACACCAAATTCTCCCAGCTGTGGATGTGCTACAACACACATAGGTCCCACAAGCCCCCTGGCCTGCCTTGGGGACAGGGACTTGTCTGTGTTTAGCTCCTGGGGTCAGAGTGGCACATAAGAGTTGAGTCGGTCCCCTGCCCACAGAGACCCAAGTGGAAGGGCAGGGAGGGGTGGGCGCCTGGACACTGGCACCAGATGATGCTGGAGAGAAACTGGTTGGAATAAAGGTGGCAACCACTCCAGCAGGTTTCCTTCCAAATCCAGAGGAGCTAAGGAGACAGAGCTGTTTCAGTCCTACACAGCCACAGAAAACACTGTCCGACAGGAAAAAGAGGGGTTGGCTGGCCTCACCTTCCTGTTGGCTGCACCCGGGGGCCCTGTCTAATGACAGGGCTCCTTGGCCCAGCCACAATCCTTTCCCATCCGCCTGGCTTAAAGATGATCTTACTAACAGAAATCCCTTTTCTGAAACAGCCACAGGCAGGATAGAATTCTTTGGATTTTCTACACTAGAGTTTGAGAAATTGAAGGACGGTGATGATGGTGGAGGGCGGCCTCATTTAAAGTAAGGTGCATTGTCTGAATGTAACTTGTTTTTAAATATGCTGAAGAGCGACCCACAGCTAGAGCAACAGAAACAGGTTGCCAGTAGTGAGAGTCTGTGAGTGGATCAGACACTCTGCTTTCATTTGCTTTCTGGCCTCATCAGACTGGCCAAGAAACTCCAAGGGCAGATGACTGAAGGGCTAAGTGTCAGTGTACAAATGCCACATGCCCTTCACCAAAGTGCCACTGCTCTTATTAGGTAGGCCTCATTAAGAAACATGTAAATCCAAAATTAATGTGAATGGCCCCAGATTTGCCCTCAGCAGCGGGATCTGGAGCCTCCAACATCATAGTACCAGCAGCTGAAGAGGACTGAAGAGGGTCAAATTAAAGCCAAGCATCACCACCACTCAGCCCCTGTAGTTCAGTCCTTACAGCCCATGGTTCGTGGGGAGAACAATGTTCCCACGTACAACCCCTCTCCCAGCCTGTGATAAAATAGCTGCCCTTGTCCAGATGATAAAATTAGGAAAGCAAACGTCAAACTAGGAGCTTTGCCTTATTATTACTTTAGTTGTTGTAATGAATGTTTATTCTTTGGACTTGTGCCCTGGACAAAAAATATAAATGAGATAAAATTACCTACAGGTGAAAGAGTCTGGTGCCAAGCCAGGCCCCAGCAGCCCACTCCTGGGCTTCCTCTGGGCAACTACAGCACTGCAACTCATCATTAATCAGCCACCAGGGAGACCCAGGCTTGTGCAAATGTGGAACTCAGAAATATTTCTCAAATCAGGGACAAGAACCATTAAAAGTTAACAGAAGCAATTCCACTTCTGGGTCCATACCCAAAAGAAGTGAAAGCAGGGACTGAGACAGACTGTACACCACGGTCACAGCAGCATTGTGCACAGAGCCTTAGGAGGAGGCAACCCGAATGTTCATCCATGGATGAAGAGACAAACAAAATGTAGTCTGTCCACACAGTGGAATATTATGCAGCCAAAAGGAAGGAGATTCTGACACCTGCTAAAACATGGACCAACCTGGAGGACATCATGCTGAGTGAAATAAACTAGTCACAAAAGAACAAATACTGTGTGACTCCACTTATATAAAGTCCCTAGAGTTGTCAAATGCATAGAGACAGAAAGTGGAAGGTTGGTTGTCAGGGGCAGGGCGAGGGAAGAATGGGCTGTTAGTGTTTAATGTGTACAGAGTTTCAGTTTTGCAAAACAAAAAGAATTCTGGGGATGAATGGTGATGATGGCTGTACAACAATGTGAATGTACCTAAATGTCATAAAACTAAGACTTAAAGGTGGGTGAGAGAGAAAATTTTATGGTATGTATTTTTTAACCACAAGTTTTAAAAATCTGAAGAAAGAAAGAGAAAGGAAGGAAGGAAAGAAGCAAGAGGAAGGAAGGAAGGGAGGGAGGGAGGGGGAAAAGAAGGAGGTAGGGAGGAAGGAAAGAAGTTAATGGAACTCCCAGAGTTGATGACTTTGAAAGGGAGGGTGACCAAGTGCCTCATGTTGTGCCCATGTCTTGAAAACAGATAAGTCCTGGATCAGTCCCACAGGGGGTCCACATCTCCATTTGCTTTTCAGAAGAGCCCATCCTATAGGGAGGTCTGCGGGTCCAAACAGCGACTCATCTCAAAGACTCTAATCTCCACGCACCACCAAAGCAGCCTCAGCTTTAGAGCACGGCCTGTCTGAGGGCGTGTGGACCAGACAGACGGAATTTCCTGCAAATTGATACGTGTCCCGAAAGCAAGCACTGGCAAGTCACCCTGACAGAGGTGAAAGCACTAGAGCCTTGTCTTCACAGGGGCCAGGACTGCCATGAGGCTCGCCACCCCCATTAGCCCAGGATGGGGTTCACGACCATATATTTCCCTGTGGCCAGTTATAGACAGGCTTGGCCTGATGGTCACAGCCCCACCAGTGACTTCCTGTGTGACCTTGGCGATGTCTCTAGCCTCCCTGCTCTTGGGCTGCCTTCAGCCATCTTTCACCCCCCCGCAGCACAGCCCAGGGACTGGCCTTCTCTTCTCACTCTCTTTCCATGAGCCTTACGTGCCTTCGCAGCCAGGCACAAGGCCCTCGGGGTGGCTAAGCCCCTGCCTCGCTACTCTTCCTGCAGGGGGAGTCAGCTCAGAGCGGTTCTGACACTGCCAGCCAGCTCTGTGCTCAGAGCAGGAGTCCTGGTCCAGGCCTGTCTGGGCCTAAACCCCACACTTGTAATCCCTGACCCCTTTCCCTCTCCAAAGTCCTCCTTGACCCTGATTCCACCTAGCGAGGCTCTTTTCTCTTCTCCCTCAGCCAAGATCTTCTGCGATGCTGTTTCTACTTCTTCACTTCCTGGTCTCATTTCAGTTTGCCCCTACCCAGCTGACACCCCCAACAATCCTGAAAGCTATCCCTTTGGGGACCCGGCTGCAGCATCTGGCATTGTTAACCACTCCCTTCCTGTACCTCTCACCTTTTTCCTTAGGGACAACCTCTGCCCAGTCTGTCTGCCCTTCTGCCAGCTCCCCATCCTCTGCCTGGCCCCCTGGGACTGGCACTCCACTGGGCCATCTGTGGGCAGCTTCTCTTCTCCCCGATGTGCTCCACCTGGACATGGCTGGCCATGCCAACAGCTGCAGCTCCCAGCTGTGTGCCGATCAGCCCCAGTCCCTACTTCCAGCCAGGCCCTCCATCCTGAGCTCCCGTGGGGAACTCAAAGCCAGGCTGTCCAGACTAGAACTCCTCGCTGTGTCCCCAAATGCTCTGTTCCTTCTTTTCCCATCCAGTGGCCCACCATCCACCCAGCCACCCAGGTTATAGCCCAGGGGTCCCCTGGATTTCTCTCGCCTCCTCCTCCTGCCTCTCCAAGCCAGGCACCAAGTCCTGTGGGTCTTTCCTCCCAGCACATCCTCCTCTCTGCATGAATGCCTCCTCCATCCCCACTCCTGCCCCTTAGTTCGCACTCTCTCTCCTCACACACTCCATTCCCAGTGCTCCTTCTTGCCCTTCTCACTCCAATCCACCCAAGTGCAGCTGCTGGGGTTGCTCTTCCAAACCTCGCTCCAGACATGTTTCTCCCCTCCCCGTCGGCAGCTCCGCTCCTAGGGATGCCTTACCCCCTGCCAACATCCTGACCCTATGCACGTCCCCACATTAAGGCTGCTCCACTCCCTACTGCAGCCACATCACACCACCTGCCCTCCCCCGGATGCAGCTCCTGCGGCATCCCCTGCATGACCTGCCACCGCTCCCCCATCTGGCAAACACAGTTGAAGGGTCAGCTCTTTCATGAAGCCTCCATGCTGTGGGGTGATCACTCCCCAGCCCTCCATCCAGCCCCCAGTTCTCCCTGCAGAGATGTCTACTGAAACACAGACACTCCATCCATCTGTGACACCACTGCCCCCTGAGGGAAGGACCAGGTCTTTTGGCATTTGTCCCCCCAGCAACTAACACAATGCCAGGAGGTCTTCAAAAATGCTTGTTACAGAGTGGATAGATGGGTGGAGTTGGGATGCACACAAACATCCTTCTGTGCAAACAACCACCTGCATCTAAAATCTGAGGCATGAGGTCCCTCCCAACCTACCCACCAAGTGAAGGTTTCCCTCACTCCTCATTCAACAAATCAGATGTAGACATAGGTTCCTTCCTTGGTTCCCTCAACTAGATAACCTCTCTTCCTTGCACACGACAAGCTCTGTTTTATATTAAAGTCTGATCTTGATTCCTCCTATGAGACTGTTGGCTCCTTAGATCAGGGACTGACTTAGCGTTGAATCCCCTTGGAGGGGCATTTACCCACAGAAAGGGTCTTGGGAGGCCTCTGGTGAGGAGTGCAGACAGACTCCCATCACTGAGCAGACTCAGGCGCTGACCCCAAACCAGCCCAGGCTGGTGAGTTAGGCCTCTCCCTGGGGGCACCTCCCAGCCCCCTGCGCTCCATGTTGCCCAGGGGTCACAAGGCTGTGTATGTCCCCATCCCTCCCCACCAGGAGAAGATGGCCAGCACCCACACGCAGAGTGCTTGTCCAAGAGGAAGCAAAACCCCTGGTCAGGTGCTGGTCCCGGACTCACCATGTTCATAACAGTGAGGATGAACCTCTGGGCGGCCTCGGCCCCATGGTACTGCACCATGTCAGCATCAGCCACCACCAGCGTCTCCACTGTGTGCTCGGTGGTCAGCCGGATGGCATTCCTCCGCTCCCGCCAGTCTCGTGACGGCCAGCCCCTCCTCGGCTTCTTCTTTTCTAGAAAACAATAGAGACATCTGTGCAGCCCTTTAGTGTATTGGCTTCCTGTCCACGCAGTGAACAGGCCTTCCATCAAGCCTCCCCAAGAGAATGGTCAGTCTTCCCCGGCCAGTGGCCAGGCCCAGCATCCATTGCCCTCTGCTGCCGAGGCTGAGCCTGCATGCCTGGGGGCCAGATGTCACAAGGGTCATGCCCGCCCACTGTGGCAGCGATGGGGCAGATGGGGCCAAAGATTACAGAATAGAAAACCTGTCCCTGCAGGGAACGGGGAGAACAGCACAGTCTGTGGAGGAAAAGGAAGCCTGGGCCCAGCGGGTAGGGTTAATGATACAGACCCCCAGGCTTTCTGAAAGCACCATGACCCACTGCTGGGCCAATGAGCAGGGGCCTGGAAGAGGGCAGTCCAGAGACCACGCCGAGAGTCACAAATAAGGAGCTACAAACTTTAGCAGGCACAAAAGCAGTACTTCAAAAAAAAAAAACAGGACACACACATCCAGGCCAAGACTGGAGTTTGTTCTTTCCTTACCACAGGGAAGGTATTAGTAAACAGTAAGTAATTCTCCACTGACTCCCCTCAGATCAACTGATTTCCTAGAAGATCTTACTTGCTAAACAGCTATGGTCATTATTTTGAGCCCACGTCAGGATGTCTGGACGCTCAAAGCTGCCATGTGAGGACTGACATACAGATTTGTGGGTGCAAACGCCTCTGACTAACATCAAAGGTTGGTATGAATAACGTGCACTTTCAGAATCCGAATGTGAATAGAAAGGCAGTTCCTTAATTTGATAGCGATTTTTTCTATCTTTAAACCAGCTCACACGGAAGCCAGCTCTGCTACAACTTCCATGCAGTAAACCCAACCCATATATGCACAAACTGCCCTCATACAGTGACCCAATCATTCCAGAACCAAAGATGCATACTATAAGAAAAAACTGAAATATGGGTCATAGTGTACAAACAAGAATGGTCCGTGCAATGAGACAAACTGGAAAACAATCTAAAATCCAACCACAGAGAAAGCCAACAATGGTAAAACAGCAGGCAGCCATGAAAAGTACAACTGTGAAGATTATTTAGTGATGTAGAGAGAAGCAGATATAAATCTATATATATGTCTTGTCAACCTGCAGGGTGGTTCCCTCCTCCCCAAAGCCAGGCCCACCTCCCATGGAGACTTCCAGGCCTCAGGAATCGAATTCGGGAAGGCAGGGTCTATTCTAAGATAAAAGGTAAGGTGTCAGATGGTACTGCCTTTGTACATGGCCAAAATGAAAGAGGCCCCTCTTTGAGGATCTCTCTCTGGACCTACACCCACATTCACCAATGGGTCGTCTCGGAACACGAGGAAGGTGGACCATGGGTGACCTCCAAATCCTGGGCTCAGCATGCCTGCCGGGTGCTCACTGCCTGGATCAGGCCAACCTGTCCATCTTGGAATTTGTGATGAGCCATGTCAGCCACATTTTAAAGCAGCAGAACTAAAGGGCCACCCAAGCAGGAGCTTTGCTATAACAAGCTCACCCACATTCTCCCAGGCGACCACAAGCCAAACTGTGCCTCAGCTCCTCCCAAAGTTGGAATTTATTGCCCATCTCTCAGCATCCCAACTCATGAACTCCTCTGCAGTTCTTCCCCACACTGGCTGCTTGTTTTCACACCATGTCTATATTTTCTGGTTCCTGTATGAAAAGAGCTGCATTTTTAGCAGGGTCTAAAGGATGCACTACTGACATTTCTCTGGGAGATGGCGAGCTTAAACACGTAACAGGGGAGTACTAAGAAAGGTAGCCCAGCACTCCCCACCAGAGGAGCAGATCACCCCCTGGACATTTCACACATCAAAATGATGCACTGGGCATCACCCTTTCAAGTAGAAACAAACAAGACCTGCCCCTCCCTCCCTGATGGACCTTGGAGAGCTAATAAACAGGGTATCATAAAGGGTAAAATGCTGTACGTTAACATATGCCCAGAACACTCAGTCACAGGTAAAACACAACGGTCAGTTGCTCTGTGGTTTTTAAAGGGTTTGCACTACAACTACCTTATCTGTCCCTTTCACTGCCCCCAGCCCCAGGTCCAGCACATGTTGCGAAATAAACACTCACTGAATGAATGCATGCTTGAGTGAGTGAATGAATGAATACATGGATGAATGAGAGAGTGAAATCCCTCTTTCCCACAGAACAAAGCTGAAGTCAAGCACTGGGCAGGGGTAAATTTGGCCCTAGAACTCAGGCTTCACCCAGCAGCTCTGACTCTCCCGCTTGCATTGGCTTTGGGTGCGAACATGCTCCTTGCTGTTGTCTGAACTTAAAACATGGGGATGGGAAAGGCCACAGAAAACTCAGTGAGAAAGGATGCTGTATACCGACTTGGCTGCTGCAGGGCCTGACCAGGAGAAGCAGCCTTCAGTGACGGCTCCTTCCGCTCAGATGGCCTCCACTCGCACCAGGTCCTTGAGCAACAGCAGCAACTACACAGCCAGCTCCCGGGCCATGTGTGCTCTTACCTGAGCTTCCCTCACCAAGGACTGCTAACTGGGGCTGTCACGCCACAACCACGCTAGGCTGGCTGGTGACCCCCACATACCCCAGGGCTCTGTCCTGTCCCAAGCACAAGAGGAGAGGCCCCAAGCCTCGATTCAGACACCCACTGCTAGGTTGGTTTCAGGAGATCAAAATTTTTCAGATTTCAAAAGGCAATGCGGTGCCCGGGCCACATACTGAATATCCACTCCAGTGAAGTCTAGGGCAACAAGCCCTCATCAAAGGCACCACTCTTTCTGCAGTGAAACAATAAAGATGCTCAACAGTCTGTCCAAAAGCCTGGATTGGGTAATAGCAGGTAAGAGACCGAGGACCTGCATTCCCTATCCCTGCAGGTGGGAACAGGGGTGGAGGGGGAGGGAAGCTCACCCTCCTCTTCTCTCCCTGCTCCCAGCAACACCTCCACCAGCAAAGCTCTACAGCCATCACTTCTGATGGTTCTTCCTTTCCTACAGGGAAAACGGAATCATAATCTATTTTCACCTTTAATTCCATGAACTGCATAAATATACCCTAATAAACAAAGTTTCATCAATACAAATATTCACAGATTATAAGCATATTGAAAAGCAAGAAGAAAAACACCAATTTCATAATAACATGAGTGCTGGATTTAGACCTCACAGGAGAAGTCAAAGTTCAGGCCAGGCAGGCGTGCAGCCACCTGGGGGCCCTCCAAGCTCACTTGGTCATTAGCTGTCTCCCTCCATTGTGGGAACAAGGGAGGCGGCCCTCACCCCACTGATGAGGACAGACCACAACCTGCAAGGCCCCAGGCCCTCTCCTGTTGTCACAGACACTGGGGATCATTCCCAAGTCCAGCCCAGCAGTTTCTTTTGCCAGCACATTGCTGGGGCTTGGTGCTGACTTGGTAGATTTTCAATCTCTGGCTTCATATTTTTCTTACATTTATTTTCCTTTTGCCTCAATTATCCATTAAAAAAGAAAATTGTGTGTGTTTATGCAAGTTACCCTGAATCTTGTTTGGAACAAGATGCGGGAGAGAAAAAGACAAGGAAGAAAACAATGGTATTCTAAATGTTGTACTTTTAGCATATTCAAATTATATATTACTTATTCTAAGAGTTTGGAGACTGATGAAAATGCTGAGCAAATACATAATTTCCTGTAGTTGTTAGTTTTGCTCTTGGTAAAGTAAAAAATAAGCTCAGTTATGAACTGCCAAGCTCTATATAGTATAAATACTTCTTTAGTTTAACAACAATAGAGTATTTAGGTATTCACTAGGGAAAACCAATGCATAAATCACAAAATATTTGGTGTGAGAGTTCAAACGGTAGAAGCCAGCCCTGAAATTACTCTACGTCCCGCTGCACAAGGAGGATCCTTGCATGTCTGATTCTATAATGTCATCACCAGAGAAGACCTCAGGTTACTCTTTGTGCCAAAGGAGAACTGCCAGCTGCAGAAGCAAATTAGAGGGAAAGCAGACATGGTGAAGGAAGTGGAGACAGCTTCCCAAGGGCACTGGGCTCTTCAGGCTGAGAAGACAAAGATGAGTCTCCACCACTAGGAACGAGGTAGCAGGTGTCAAACATGCTTACAGAGTCAACAGGGAGATGCAGACTTAACCTGAACTTGTCATTCAAGACAGAAAAATAAACATTTCCCACACACAGCACTCAAGGTCCAGATCAAGAACGTCCCCACCTGGGCACACTAGCACGGTGGACAACCAGAACCCGGGGAAGAGTCCAGAATCACGTATTCTTTTAACCATGGGTTTTCTCCAGCTCTCTAGTGGGCAGGACAAAGGCAAACCCATCAGAAGCCTCAAGTGATCCCTCAGTCCCTTCTATAACACTGAAGGACGGAAAATTAAAAACACTCATCAAAGGGAATTCCAAAGAAATTCCACTGTGTGTTCCAAGTCGGCAGCCTCAAGTGATCCCTCAGTTCTCAGGGGAGGGGGCAGTGAGAGCACCCAGAAGGACCAAGGGCCCAGCAGCCAACATAACAGGAGGGCAAGAGTGGGGCAGCAGAACCAAGAAAGGGGGATGACAGGTGGTCTGAGTTAGAAAGAAGAGGTGAGAGCACAGATGGTGACACTGGCTTCCGGAATAAGAGGGGTGCTGCTCGGCAGGCAGGGTCCCCTTGTTCACTCGGTGGCACAGCCCACCCAAGGTACAAGGGTCTACAGCTCCCCCGCCTGAACTGGCTGGGCTGCCATGCAGGACACGTGGATGGGACTTTTCTTTTTTCTGTACCTACCACATCGAAAACTAATTCAAAACTAGAAAACAGAAGTAGCCATGAGAACAGTAAAACCTCTCAGACCAGACTAAGCAGGAGACTGGAGCTCTGGGGTCCATGCAGCTTGCCCAAGTGACCGCCCCCCACCCCCGCCATGGCCCACTGCAGGTGGAGGACCTGGACAGCCAACTCTGAGGTGCTTGGAGTGCCCCCTGAATCCCCTGCTCCCCAGCAATCCTGCAAACTCCAAACTCCCATCCATGTTATAGTCTAACATGGGTCTGTGCTCGCCTTCTGGGCTAGACTGTGAGCTTAAGGACCCAAACATCACCCTCTGGACCCACCAAAGCGCCGAGCACTGCCTGGTGCATAGTAGGAACATAACATTCGAGAATTACACTTAATTGAGTGAATTTTTTTAACTCTTTGAAATTCCTAATTAATAACAAGATTAAGTGTCAAGGAACTTAACCTAAATGCCCTAAAATTGAATTCTCACACAGTACTCCCTCCACCTAAGGAGGAGGGGACAACTCTAATTGTGAGGAGCCCAGCTGTGACATCCAACAGAGCTGGGTAGAGTCTGCTCGTGCTGGGCTGGCCAGGGTCAAGCTTCCTCATCTCTAAAACAAGGGGATAATTATTCTGCTCTCTTAGGGTGGATGTACGGAAACTAACACAGGGTCAGGTATATAATAAGCACACTCAAATGATGCTGCTAGTCTTATTTCTATACTTATTATTACATTACTATTATTGCTGTTAACTATTAGGGTCTAAATGCTAATTTTTAAACTTTGCATGCATGACCCAGAACCAATAGTGGATTCTTGTATGCACCCTACAGGGTCTGATCAGGACCTCTAGTCTAGACACTAACCAATCAACTTGTTGTCTTCGACATTTCTTACTGGGTAGGGGCATGAAAGAGTTTCTCTAAGGACATCCTCAATCATGCAACAATAAGTTATAATTATACAAAAATATCAGTTTCAAGAGGAGTGGCTTATAAGTCCTGCTCAACATCCCAATGTAACCTCCCAACATTCCAGAGGGCAGAATATTTTAATCATCAGAAATATGATAGAACACAAAACATGACTGTACATGAAATCAGCTATTTAAACCATGAAACATTAATGACATTTCACACAGGATAGAAGAATGGAAATCAAATGTTTCTCATTAAGATGGAAAACAGACAGTCACAATCCTTGGAGGAGAGACCAATTGTCGCCACAAGCGAGATTTCTGTGTACAGACACCCCTGCCATGGCCACATCAACCCATTTTCAAGGAACCAAAGCCACCGCTGCCACAGCATGAAAAATGGTAAGATGTGTGGTTTCAACTGCATGTCCAATAGCCCCACTATCTTTTGTCTTTAACTCTCCCAAAATAAGCAGAGATGTAATAAAAATACCTTCAGGGTGGGAGTTGGGAACTCTGAAAATTCACCTGGGCCTAATCTTGATGCCGTTGAAGGTGCCACTTAACAGAAAGGCATCCATTTCCTGTGCACCAGTTATTTGCCCTTTTTCTCCCAGCCCTCTCTTCTGTGCTCCACTCTGGGGTTGGGGGCCTGTAAACTATTTCCTGGACTCCCTTGCTAGCTGGCTTCCTGTTCAGCTCTGCCAACAGGGGGCGCTGGAGGGAGACTGGAAGGCAGGAGATGGGGAGAATGGGCTCCTGTGTTTCAGCTCAGGGTGGCATTGTTCCAGCAGTATTGGGTAGCTGTGGCTCTAGCCTCCAGCTCCTGGGGAACTCCCAGCCAAGCCTCCTCATCTCCCTCAGAGGTACATCCATAGAGACACCTGCTTGGCTGTACCTCATTGATGGTCTGATGTCCCTCACAGGTCTGAGCCCCAGCCCCACAGACCACTGCTGCAAGCTCTGTGGTCTTGGAAATGCCACCTTTTCTCTTTTCTTTCCCCAGCCCTGGGGTGATAGCTATTACTTGAGTTACCTCAGCTCCACTTTTGCTCATTCAGACTTTGACACTGATGTAACCAATTCCCTGTGTTAAATCTCATAATTAGAAATACCTAGCACAGTTTCTGTTTTCCTAACTAGACACAAACTGATATAGCCTAAAATGAGAGGGTCAGTCCTAGAACTAATTCCTATATTTCATTCAAGCTTCAAGGACTCCTCCCAGTTCTAGAAATAAGGATTTATTTCTTCACCATGGAAATATTAAGATATTGGATATGCACTTCCACACTGCAGAACCCTGCCATAGACAGGAATGCTGCCCTTCATTCTGAGTCATCTTTAATGAAAACCAATCAATGGGGTGCCCTGTGAAGGAAACGCAAGCATCATTGTGTGCCATAGACTTCCCAACAGCCTATCACTGCCACATCCAAAGACCCGAGGACAGCACCTTACAGATTCATAGTCAACATGGGGAAAGTACTGGAGGAGGAAGCAGGAACAACAAGTCTCATTTTTAAGTTTGCACACACACAGACAAACAACATGCTTTCCAAAAAAATTATCAGGTCCAAAAAAACTATTTTCTGATCACTTTTATTTTCTTCAACCAAAGGGTCTGCTTATTTAAAAACAAACAAACAAACAAAAAACTACCTTTTCAACTAGAAACGATGGTTCCACATGTGCAGAAGCACTCCCAGTCAGGTGAACTTTTGGCAGCTGCATAAATCCAATATCCTTGAAAAATAATGGCCTTCTCTCTTTTTTTTTTTTTTAAAGGAAAAAAATAAGTTTTGTGCTCCAAGTATGAATTCTTTAAATAACTTCCCCCAAGGCCAAGTCACTTTTATAAAAGGCATATTTTTTTCATGTAAATTCCTTACAAAGAAAGGTGGAAAATAAGGTTTTTTGTGGTTAAGATGCTGAATGAAGAACTGATCAACCTTGGAGTCCAAAATCAGTCCCTTCATTAGGCAGGAGGTGTCTCACACACACCCCCACCCTGGGAGGCAGCAGGACCAGGGGTAAGAAGGCTGAGCTGGCCCTGCCAGACCTTTCCACCCATGGTCAGAGCCACGTGGGCACCAAGCAACCAGGCACTACTGTCTGTGGGTGAGGTGGGAAGATACTCATTTGGTCACCAAATATGAATTGTGAACCTACTATGTGCTAGGTAATGTAGGTGACCACCTAGGAGGAATAAACATTAATCAAATGAACAAATGAATATATAAAAATTACAAATATAACAAATGTTTGCAAGAAAGAATAGATAATACTATGACAGGATAAAAAGAAGGGGGTTCCAATTTAGATTGGGTTCCATCAGGAAGTGACACTAGGGCCAAGATTAGGAGGATAAGCAACAGTCAATCAGTGGCAGTGAGAAGAGAGGAGATGGGAGCAGTCCAGGCAGTGGGGACAGCAGGTACATAGGCCCTGGGGACAGAAGAAAGCATGGCATGTTCTAGAAACTACAGGGATCCAAGAGCCAGAGAGAGTGTGGCTGGCCAAGAGGCTTGAGCAATAAGGCAGGGGCACACTTGAAGGGTCAAATGCAATGTGCTCAGGGTTTTCTTCTTTAACGCCAGAGCAGTGGGAAGCCATCTAGGGCTTGTGCTTCCAATGTGTCACCCTGGCTGTTATGGGTAGAACAGATTCCAGGGGGACATGGAAGTGGGGACACTAGTTGGATGACCACTACAGGAGCTCAGGTACATAGGGACCACAGCTAGACAAAGGGGGCAACTGCCGGTGAAAGGAAGCAAATAGATTCAGGAGGTACTTAGAGGGTGAGGCCAAGAATACTGGGGATATTTGGGTGTGTAAGGAAGGGCTATCAAGTATAACTCCTGGTTTGTATGGTTGTGCTAACCACTGAATTAGGGACCCCTGGAACAGAGCCAGGTGTGAAAAAAAAGCACTGCAAGTTTTGGCCTTGTTAGTTTCAGGTGCTTTTAAAGTACCCAAGTGGAGAGGTCAAGTTGGCTGTCGAGTGTGCAGGCTTGGCGCTCAAAAGCAAAGGCGAGATCAGAGATAGGCATCTAGGAAGCAACGATCCCAGACCGATCCTTCCGGGACCTCCAAACTGCATGACTGGAGAGAAGAAATGGAACCAAGCGGGGGGCGGATGGCAAGGTGCAGGGAAAGCAGAGCACGGCGTCACAGGAGCAGGGAAAATAAAGTCTCAGGAGCAGGGGCTGCTCAGCTCCTCCAGCACAGCTGAGGGCCAGGTCCAGACCCAGGTGGGTCTTACAGAGAGTGCTGCTGAGGACAGGGGAGCGGAAACCAGGCCAGGGAAGGGAAAAAAGTGAGAGGTGAGGAAATGGTACAGACTTTCGTGAGGTCTGGGGAGGAGAGAAACAGGAACAGTGCTGGAAAATAGTAGAATTGA
Organism: Phocoena phocoena; assembly: GCF_963924675.1. NCBI lineage: Eukaryota > Metazoa > Chordata > Mammalia > Artiodactyla > Phocoenidae > Phocoena > Phocoena phocoena. The sequence continues at coordinate 125,897,926 of NC_089220.1, read as the reverse complement.
GGGAAGCTTGAGATGGAAAAAACTCACACATCCAATAAGAAAACCCAGGCCCACGGAAGACTGCCATCTTCACTTGGTTTCTACCACTCTCCCTGTCCAGTCACAGACTGCCGGCAAGGAAGAACAAGGCTTCTAATACACCCACCTCACACCAACTGAGAAAAGACGATAATTGTTCAACAGGTGCCAGTCAAACCCTGAATCTGTGGCTGGCCGGGCGCTGGGTGCTCCCCTCAAGGGAGGGAGAGAAGCATGTAAAACTTTAACAGTCCTATAAATACCCCACAGATGAAAGAATCGTCAAGGAAACAGCCCAGACTCCTAGGGAAAGCAGGCTTCCAACTGGAAGGAGAGAAGGAAGAAAAGCACTATTCATTGTATCAGGAAAGGGCAGAGCTGTACAACCAGAAAAAAAGAAGCAGGAAAAATGGAAAATGCAAGGTAGCACCATCTAACAAAGACGCTGGGCCTATTCCAGTAAGAATGTTTCACACTGGCTGTCATAGGGTTCCCTGAAGGTAAGGCAGATGGCTGCGTTTTCTGGTTTATTTCACATCAGTCTAAAACCTCGTCTCAACCTCTATTAAATATTAAATGTTTCCCGTAAAAGATACTGCATTAGTCAGCTAGGGTTGCCATTACAAAGTAACAGACTGGGTGGCTTAAACAACAGACATTTATTTCTTCACAGTTCTGGAGACTAGAAGCCAAGATTGAGGTGTCAGCAGGGTTGGTTTCTTCTGAGGCCTCTCTTCCTGATTTGCAGATGGCTGCCTTCTGTCTTCATCTTCACAGATCTTCCCTCTTTACCCATCTAAGTCCAAATTTCCTCTTCTTACAAGGACTCCCTAATGACCTCATTTAACTATAATGACTTCTTTAAAGGCCCTATTTCCAAACACATTCCTAGTCTGAGGTGCTGGGGGTTAGAACTTCAACACAGAGATTAGTGGGGACACATTTTAGTCCATAACAGATGCCCATCTTCTTTCTTGCCTTAAGAAGTGTGGACTGGGCAGGTCACCTTCACATGAGTTGAAGTGTGTATAGCCACATAGTCAGGACAATCAGGACAACGTGTGATTCCCAGAAAGAACAGTCATCTCAGAGGTCCATCAAGATACATTTGGCAAATTCAAGAAAACAAATGCAAATGTTTGGAATTATCATGTGCTTCTCACCACCACTTTTCAGTTAAGTCTATTGCTGAAAGATTACATTAGCCTACTGGAGCTTGATGATTTTATCTTCTAAATTGATGGAAGAGAAAAAAAGAACATCCCCCAAATACACAGCTTGGAAAGAGAAATTAATTAACATGCCATGTTTCACCCAGAGCAAGACGGGACAAACAAAAGCCTGAAAAGAAATCAACTTGTCTTCTGCACCTGGAATCCCCCACAGGGTTCCTGGATATGGTTTCTTTTGACAGATAGTCTTTCATCTTTGGCAAAGAAGTACAAGAAACTTCAGACAGCGCAGATATTCCTCCATCTTTGCAAGGAGGGCAGGCCATCATATCTTTGGACCAGGAACTCTTCATTGCTTCAACACAAAACTAAAATATAGGTGAAGGCTTCTTCCTTCCACCCCTCCCCTGATACCCGATAGTGCTCAGCATAGCCTCGGGTCGTGGGCTATACATCTCCACAAGTATCTGGGTTTTGAGGGTGGGGACTGCCCTTCTCGCCTCTGTATCTCCCACACTGAGCAGGGTGCCTGGTACGTACGTAGTTGGCTTTCAGTCATTATTTTTGAATATGTAAGTGAATGAGAGGATGAAGTCCATAAACAAGGAACAAAAGGATCAAAAAATCCTTTGCCCTCTTTTTAGAAGCTTAGGGAAAACAAATTTGTGGTTCTGTCTTGGATGTCAGGGGTTCTTCCAAATATATTGGATGCCCACATATTTCCAGAGCAGTTAACAATCAAACATCCTTCACTCCTCCAAAGGCCCCCTGAGTTTCACAGAAGCCCGAGATGTCCCCTAACACATGGAGAGAGAGCTCAAATAACCCACCAGCAGACCTAGAGGTGGTAAAATAAGTCAAGTGCTCCTCTTTTGGCCTAGACCCAGTCACCAGACTATGACTCTTTCCCAAAGAACCCCCTTCCCGAATGCAGAGGACACTCCAGGGCCAAAGAACCTGCCCAGAAAGGCACATTCATCTGAGCATGGCTGCAGTTCTCCTGACACCCTTACTAGTGGGGCTCCCAAACTTCCAATGTCCCCAGTGGGTCACCAAGAGGTGAGTGGTTTCTTTATGGCCACGTCAGCCATTCCTTGGACTTCCACATGTAAAGTAGCCTTGGGCTCCACCAGGATGAGCAAACCAGTCAAACAGCAGAGGGAATGGAAACCCTCGTTACGCCAACTCGCAAATTCACTAAGATCCCCCACTCCCAATTTCCTGTGGCCTCCCTCTGTCGTCCTGTGGCTTCCCCTAAAGTCCAAGTAGGGAGCAACCACATAATCACACTGGCCTTCATGAGTTCAAGCACTGAATCTCCTCCCCACACCCTGGCCTCTGAACATGCAATAGCTCCATTTGGTAAATTCTTTTCCAAACAGCCACCTGACTGACTTGTCCTCACAACTCAAATGCCATTTTCTCAGTGAGGATGTCCTTGGACCCCTTCACCTAAGTCACCAGAGCACACTTCTCTTTTCCTTGGAGCACTTAACCACAATTTGAAATAATTTAACTGTTCTGTGTTTAATAACAGTCTCTTCCACTCTACAGGAAGCTGTGAGAACAGGAATCATGCCAGTTTATTCATCGCCCCATACCTAGTGCCTAGCACATAGTAGATGTTCAGTAAATAGTTTTTTTGAGGGGGGAGTGGTCTTACCACAGCCTCACTTTATTTTATTTACTTTCATTTATTTTTTTAACTTAATTGAAGTATAGTTGATTTACAATGTTGTGTTAGTTTCAGGTGCACAGAAAAGTGATCTAGTTATACATACACATGTATTCATTCTTTTTCAGGTTCTTTTCTCATATAGGTTATCACAGAATACTGAGTAGAGTTCCCTGTGCTATACAGTTAAGTCTTGTTGGTTATCTTACATATAGTAGTGCGTGTACGTTAATTCCAAGCTCCTAATTTAATCCTCCCTGCCATGTTTCACCTTTGGTAATCATAAGTTTGTTTCTGATACCTGTAAGTCTGTTTCTGTTTTGTAAATAAGCTCATTTGTTTCTTTTCTTAAAATTAGATTAAAAATATGGAATGCTTCATGAATTTGTGTGTCATCCTTACACAGGGGCCATGCTACTCTTCTCTGTATTGTTCCAATTTTAGTACATGTGCTACTGACACAAGCACTAAAGAGTTTTAAAATAAGTGAAAGAAGAAATGGAAGAATATTAGACTTTTGTAGTACTATGATAAGTATTTCCTCGATTTTATCACTTTTTTTTTTTGCGGTACGTGGGCCTCTCACTGTTGTGGCCTCTCCCGTTGCGGAGCACAGGCTCTGGATGCGCAGGCTCAGCAGCCATGGCTCACGGGCCCAGCCGCTCCGCGGCATGTGGGATCTTCCCAGACTGGGGCACAAACGCATGTCCCCTGCATCAGCAGGCGGACTCTCAACCACTGCGCCACCAGGGAAGACCCCTATCACCTTTTAATTGTATTTGATGTTTAAATCTTTACCCATGCTTTTACCATAACTTTTTGGTATCATTTCTGAGTCTCTGTCATTGAATAGAGGGTTTTAATGCCTTTATATTTATTATAAAAATGATAATTTTTTATCTTCTGTCATGTTTTTAGTTCCTTTTCTCTATTTCCCTATGTGAGCTATATTTCACTGAGTTTATCATCTCCAGTACTTAGGAAGAAATTCTACAATAAGCTATCCTTACAATCTTAGGAAACATTCTTTCCATGTCAAGAACATAGTAGAACTTTGGCTTTCCCTTTGGGCAGAGAAGAATTTAACATCCCTTTTTTTCTCCCAGATTCCTTTCCACTTTTCTTTTATTTATTTATTTATTTATTTATTTATTTATTTATTTATTTATTTATTTATTTATGGCTGCATTGAGTCTTCGTTGCTGTGCATGGGCTTTCTCTAGTTGCTGCGAGTGCGGGACACTCTTTGTTGCGGTGTGCAGGCTTCTCATTGTGGTGGCTTGTCTTGTTGCACAGCATGGGCTCTAGATGCACAGGCTTCAGTAGCTGTGGCACACAAGCTCAGCAGTTGTGGCTCATGGGCTCTAGAGAGCAGGCTCAGTAGTTATGGTGCATGGGCTTAGTTATTCCATGGCATGTGGGATCTTCCCGAACCAGGGGTCAAATCCATGTCCCCTGCATTGGCAGATGGATTCTTAACCACTGTGCTACCAGGGAAGTCCCCCACTTTTCTGATTTGTAAATATTTCTTAAATTTGAGGTACAGAATATTATTAAAGTACTTTATATTTTACACCTTTCCTTACTTTTTACAACAGCTTTATTGAGATATGATTCACATACCCTACAATTCATCCATTTTAAGGATACAATTCAATAGCTTTTGGTATATTCTCAGAGTTGCACAACCATGATGACACAAATAGACCATTTTTATCACCCAAAATGAAACATTATACCCATTAGCAACCACTTCCCATTTCGTCCTCTACCACCCCCGCCCTAGGAAATCACTAGTTACTTTCTTTCTCCATAGGTTTGCCTATTCTGAATATTTCATATAAATAGAATCATTTAATATGTGGTCTTTTGTTTCTAGCTTCTTTCTCTTATGAAAATATTTTCAAGGTTCATCCATCCAGCATGTATCTGTACTTTATTCCTTTTTGTTGCCAAATAAGATTCCATTGCATGGAATACCGCTTTGTTTTCCATTCATCAGTTGATGGACATTTGGGTTGTTTTCATATTTTGGCTATTGTGACTAATGCTCCTATGAACATTCATGTATAAGTTTTTATGTGAATAAATGTTTTAATTTCTCTTGGGTGTATACCTTGGAGTAGAACTGCTGGGTCATGTTGTAACCCTTTGCTTAAACTTTTGAGGAACTGCCAACCTGTTCTTCAAGTGTCTGTACCATTTTATATTCCCAGCAGCACCATATGAGGGTTCTAATTTCTCTACATTTCCACCAACACTTGTTACTGTCCATCTTTTTTATTGTAATTATCCAAGTGGGTACGAAATGGTATCTCACTGTGGTTTTGATTTGCATTCCTCTGGTGTCTAATAATGCTGAGCATTTTTTCATGTGATCATTGGCCAATTATATGTATATTCTTCAGAGAACTATCTTTTCAAGTCCTTTGTCTAATTTTCAATTGAGTTGTCTTTTTATAGTTGAATTATAGGATATATCCCAGATACAAGTCCCTCATCAGATATATGATTTGGAGAAATTTTCTTCTATCATGTGAGTTATCCTTTAACTTTCTTGATGGTATCCTTTGAAGCACAAAATATTTTAACTTTGATTAAATCCAATTTATCTTTATTTTCTTTGGTTGCTTGTGTTTTTGATGTCATTCATATCTAAGAAACCATTGCCTAATTCAAGGTCATAAAGATTTATTCCTATATTTTCTTCTAGGACCATGATAGTTTTAGCCCTTACATTTAAGGGAAGTCTTTGATCTTGCCTTAACTTTTTAATTATTGCTTTCCATTTGGAACTGTATTTGCATCAGTTAGTTAGGCTTAACTCTGTTAAACCAGTTTCAATCATCCACATCAACTCTTTATATCATGCCCTCCCTATTTCTAATCTTTTAATTTTGCTTCAGCTCATAATCAACTGCAATTATGTTTTAAAGAAATCCTTCCTAGAAGGACAAGCAGGGTGTATGGTTTCTAACCTCTTACATATCTAAGAGCATCAGGTGCCCTCACAGGTGAACAACAAATTGTCTGAGTGTCATATTCTTGGAGCAGAGTCACTTTTTTTTTAAAATAAATTTATTTATTTATTTTTGGCTGCACTGGGTCTTCGTTGCTGCACGTGGGTTTTCTCTAGTTGTGACGAGCAGGGGCTACTCTTTGTTGCAGTACGTGGGCTTCTCATTGTGGTGTCTTCTCTTGTTGCAGAGCACAGGCTCTAGGCACGTGGGCTTCAGTAGTTGCAGCATGCAGGCTCAGTAGTTGTGGCTCATGGGTTCTAGAGTGCAGGCTCAGTAGTTGTGGTGCACAGGCTTAGTTGCTCCACAGCATGTGGGATCTTCCCAGACCAGGGCTCGAACCTGTGTCCCATGCATTGGCAGGCGGATTCTTAACCACTGCGCCACCAGGGAAGCCTGCACAGTCACTTCTTGTCCCAACACTGCAGTCCTGGCTCCACTGTCTTCTAGGACTTAGTATCATGGACAACTCAGGCCTGCCAGATTTTTGTTTCTTTTAAGTAACCTGTTTTGTCTGCTTGAATACTGGTATAACTTTTCCTATTATTCTTATAATTCACAAATTTTGCCAGAATAAATAACTGTGGGCCTATGTATATGAATTTTGATCAAAACACAGTAAGCCTTTTATCTGGTAAACTGAGATTTTTTTTAAACCTTCCAGAAAGTCTTCATTCATTAAAAATCTTTGATGAATGCCCCTATCCTAACTTGAGCAGAGGGGTTCCTTCTACAGAGATTCTAAAATTGGACTTACATTTTCTGTACCCCATTTCTATCACTTCCTTTCTCACCACTCTATTCTTTCCTTCCTTTGCCCCCACAGAAGCATGTCACATTTATTCTCTACATCACTAATTCAAATGTGTAATGTTTCAATTCCGTAGTGCCTCCCTTGTAGATTTTAATTCTGCTACAGCAAACTAGTTTTATAAGCTTTCATTATCTCACCAGTTCCCTTTTATTTTAAGTTTACTGTTTTTACATCTCATTCTGAAGTTCTTATGGCTTTTGCTTCTTAAAGTCCTATCTTCTTTTTTTATGATTTCTGACATCTGTTTAGGTCCAAATGTTCTCTTTTTTATTGAAGTATTGTGGATTTACAATATTATGTTAGTTACAGGTGTACAGCAAAGTGATTCAGTTATATATATGTACTTTCAGATTATTTTCCATTATAGATTATTATAAGGTACTGAATATAGTTCCCTGTGCTATACAGTAAATCCTTGTTGCTTACCTATGTTATATATAGTAGTGTGTACATGTTAATCCCATAATTTATCCCTCCCCACCTTTCCCCTATGGTAACCATAAGTTTGTTTTCTATGTCTGTGAGTCTGTTTCTGTTTTGTAAATAAAATCACTTGTATTATTTTTTAGATTCCACATATAAGTGATATCATACATTATTTGTCCTTCTGTCTGACTTACTTCATTTAGTATGATAATGTATGATAATGTCTAATGTATGATAATGTCTAGGTCCATCCGTGTTGCTGCAAATGGCAATGTTTCATGTTTTATGGATGAGGAATATTCCATTGTATACATACACCACACCTTCTTTATCCATTCACCTGTTGATGGACACTTAAGTTGCTTCCATGTCTTGCCTATTAGAAATAGTGCTACTATTAACATTGGGGAGCATGTATCTTTTCAAATTAGAGTTTTCATCTTTTCTGGATATATACCTAGGAGTGGGATCACTGGATCACATGGTAGTTCTATTTTTATTTTTTTAAGGAAACTCCATACTGTTTTCCCTAGTAAAGCCTTATCTTCTTACATCCTATTAGGATACCGGTTTTCTAAAATTTATTCTGGTCCTGAAATAAATCCTTTCCAAAGATATGTTTTCTCTGCATATCCTTTCCCTTACAGGCTATAGTATTTGAACTCAGACCCTCAAATGGGTTTTCTGTACATACTCAAATTGCAATGAGGAGAGGTCTACCTAAAGCCAGCACCAAGACTTGGGTGAACAGGTCTCCCTTGATCACAACAGTCAGCATCCCATCTCAGACCTGCTACTAGAGGACAGGCAGACAAGCACGATGTTCAGTAGGCATCTGTGTAGTCGGCTCTACCAGGCTGTGGTGGGATCCTGTACCTCCCCAGGGAGCAGTACTGTACATTCTGAACTGACGGGACACTTAAATAGGGATCTACAGGCCTCCTTCTGTCCACAGGGCAATGCTAGATACAAAGTACCAGCAACATACCTCCCGCCATACCTCCCTCCAGGGCTGCCCTGGAGTTAGCTGTAGAATGGCTATAAAACAATGGCTAATGCCAAACCAAGAGGGACAGCCAACAAGTTTCCTAAGTATCATAAATCTTCTAAAATTCAAAGCCAAGGACAAACAAGAGATGGGGAAATATTTCTTCTGGCTCTCTTTCAGACAGGTAGGATTTGGCCACTCTGAAAAGCCCACTGACTACCCTTACCAATCCAGGCCCACTGTTCTTTATAGTTAGTGGAAAGTCCTTGCCAATTTTGACAACAGTTTGCCTATCTCCTTCATTTTTCTAAATATGTTTTTGCCTTTTTCTGTCTTCATACGGGTTATAGTGGAAGGACCGCTTGATAGTTGCAGGGTGAAACCCGAGGCCATGCTGTAAGCATGCTTTGCAATGCGCGCAGTGCCCTTGTTATCCAGAGATTAATAAGAGAGCATTTCTATGGCCTCCTAATCTGAATGTGTCACCACATCCTGGGTGATTTATTTTAATCTGCTGCCACTGGTCTCCTATAACAAACTCATTTGGACTGTCCTAAGCTCTGTAGCACAGTCTTTACAAGAAGCTCAATGAGCCATAAGTCCACCAACCTCAGCATTCAATTCCTGAGAGACAACGTTCCCACGTGGCAAGTCCAGACACTGACAACATGTTGGGAGCTGAGATGCCCCAGTACCTCCTCAGGACATTCAGAGGAGTCACATGCTCTCTCTTTTTATGGTACTGCTCTGCCCTATCTTTTAGAGACAGGATAGCCCCTTCACCTTCTCCCTCCCCCACCTTCTTGTCCTTTTCACCCATATTTATTGCACGTCCTTTCTGAGCCAGGCTCACATCACTTCTGCTCTGATCCTGGCACACCTGAGCCAACCATCTACTGCACAAGACTGGCTCGTACTGAGTGGCCCTTGGGCCATCCTGTTGTGAGAGGATGCCTCCCTCCACGAGGTGCATGGTCAGTTTCTTTGTCTGATATGATTCCAGTTACTGCATCCCTGGAAACCAGACCCATCACACTGATTTTCTGCTCTAGAAGCCTGTAAGGGCAGACCAACATAAAGTCACCAGCCCAGCAAGCCATCTTCCAGGGCAAATTCTGCCACCATAGAATCCAGATCACTTGTAGCAGGATCCTGACCTACGGGGACCACACTGCATCATCAATCAGTACAGTGGTCTGAGATCAGCTCTGGATATGCCTTTGATTTGAAATCATATCTGCCTACACATGCCCAGCAGGAGCTTTGGACAGGGCACCAGCAGCTACATAAGCCCACCAGTTGTGGCCCTGATCCCGTCACAGGTCAACTCACTCCCTGCCTGGATGCTGCATGAGAGAAGATTAAAGTCCAGCCAGAGGAATCCAGAGGTCAGCTGCTACTGCCGTGACCAACTTGTTTCCCAGCTCTGGGAATAACACCAATTAGTTTTCTTTCTGGAATGTCCCCTTTCAGGGCCACTTACCCTGGTCAGCATTAGAAAAAACCCACACTCCCTGTCATGCCCAACAGTAGGCCTCTCTTGCTTTGAGAAGTCTTCAAGGAATCTTAGATCATAGACTGCACTTCCAGAAGATCCATTTCAATGCTGCCCAATTTCAGTCAATCACCTTCACAACTATGCTGCTACGGCAAGCTAACCTCAGATTTCTAGAGTTCCTGCCACAGCATGAAAGAGCCATTTTATGACAACTGTGGTTCCCAAACTGACCACTTTTCTCTTGCAGCCCATGAGTTCCACTTTCAGGACAAGAGTGAAAACTGACATTTGAGCCACTACTCTCTCATTCCTTCCCATCCTAGCTCAGATTGATGGAAGCTCCACTCCAGATGAACATGACAAAGAAGCAGAGCTCCTCCTCCCCTCAGCTGCCAATCAAAGGATATGGTGCTTTACCAGGAGGGGTAGGTCACCATCATTTCTCATCTCCTCCAGTCCAAATTGAAGACTCTAATTTCCTGATGAGTGCATCTAAAAGGTTAAGATTCCATTCTTTCACCCAGCTCCCCTCATAAGAAGGAGGTTCTAGACCAGGAAAATACTGGGGGTACCAATCACCCTCATATAAGCTTGCTCACAGGGCAGATATTCTATGTCAGGAGAGGCAAGCTGAGAAGACCAGAGACTACCAACTCTGCCTATTGTCCAGAGTAGTGGCTTAGAGATTTTCCCCCAATACAGAGGTAGTCCATAAAATCAAAGAGCTTCTATGCCCTCCCCAAAAGTACTGGCATTATTTGAAATAAAGTGTGGGAAGTTCAAGCCTACAGGCACTCTTGAAAACAATAACAATTTTAGCAATAAGCAAATATGCGGCTGGCAGCTCCTCTTAATAAAGAGCAATAAATGACAGGTCAGGTAGTTCATCAGAGAAAACAGGAAAAGAGAGCCCTCTTGGGGTTAGAACAGACCTCAGAGACTTGCCACAAAAATGACCCCTTACTGAATTTAGTTGGGCCAAACGGCAGAGCCATGTATGTCTCAGGCACTGTTGAAAACAATACAGCAATCACTCAGCAATTAATGAAGCACACCAGCTGGATGTGATACCAAAAAGGCAGACAGCTTACTAGAGAGATTAGGGAAAGAGACAAAGAGAACCCCAATTAAACCACTGTCATGTAGGGTGACTGTACATATATGCCCCAGGTTGCTCCCTCTGAGAGTGGCACTAAAGGAAAAAAGACATCACCAAAATAGTCTGAATCACTAAACAAATAAACAAGCAAACAACAACAAAAGAAGACCTTTTGAAGAAGTGATAAGGAACCAGTATCCAGGTTCCTGAAATTATTATAAAATGTCCAATTTTCAACAAAAACTATGAGACACAAAAAAGAAACAGGAAAGTGTGACCCACACGTAGGGAAAAAAAGCAGGCACAGAAACTGTGAGAGAACTCAGATGACAGATTTAACAGGCAAAGACTTAAAAACATCCACAATAAAAATGTTCAAAGAACTAAAAGAAACTATGCTTAAAGATGTAAAGAAAGCTATAATGACAATGTCTCATCAAATAGAGAATATCAATAAAGAGACAGAAATTACTTTTTTTAAAGAAGTAAACTGAAATTCTGGATTTGAAAAGTACAATAACAAAACTGAAAGTTTCACTACAGGAGTTAAAACTATATTTAAACTAGTAGAAGAAAGACTCAGCAAATATAAGGATATATTGATAGAGATTATACAATCTGAAGAAAAGCAGAAAATGACCAGAGCCTCAGAGAAATGTGGGACACCATTAAGCACACCAACATAATTCAATGGGAAGGAGAGGAGAAAGAGAAAGGAATAGAAAAAAATTTGAAGAAATAATGCCTGAAAACTTGCTAAGTATGATGAAAAACATGATTCATCCAAGACACTCAACAAAATCCAAGTAGAATAAATACAAAGAGATCCACACCCAGACATATGGTAAAAATGATGAAAGTCAAAGAAAAAGAGAAAATCTTGAAAGCAGTAAGAGAAAAATGTCTCATCATGTACAAGGTGCCAATAAGATTAGCACCTGACTTCTCATCAGAAACAATAAGGCCAGAGACAGTTGGATGACATATTCAAGGTGCTGAAAGAATTGTCAACCAATAATCTTATATTCAGCAAAACTATCCTTCAAAAACAAAGGTGAAATAAAGATATTCTATGATAAGCAATAACAGAGAATTTGTTCCTAGCAGACATTCCATGCAAGAAATACTAGAGGAAGTTGTTCAGACTAAAAGAAAGTACCCCAGGGGCTTCCCTGGTGGCGCAGTGGTTGAGAGTCCGCCTGCCGATGCAGGGGACACGGGTTCATGCCCCGGTCCGGGAAGATCCCACATGCTGCGGAGCGGCTAGGCCCGTGACCCATGACTGCTGAGCCTGCGCGTCCGGAGCCTGTGCTCCACAACGGGAGAGGCCACAACAGTGAGAGGCCCGCGTACCGCAAAAAATAAAAATAAATAAATAAATAAATAAAAGAAAGTACCCCAAATGACAATTCATATCCACAAACACAAGAAAAATAATAGAGTTGAATATGTAATTAAAAGAAACAGTATAATTGCATATTTCTTCCCCTTTTTCTCTTAACTGATTTTAAAAGAAATTGTATAAAACATTATTTACATAGCTGTATTATCAGGCCTTTCACATAGAGAAAGATAATGTGTTTGACAAAAAAAGCACAAAAGAGATGGGTGTTAGCAAAGTTGTCTTGGGGTAGGAAAATGATAACAGATGATAACTCAAATCCACAGGAAGAAATGAAGAGAGCAAGAAATGATGAAAAGGAAGGTTGATATAACAACTCTATAGACTTGCTCGATTTTTCCTTTCTCAGCTTCTTTAATACACATAAAATTATGTGAATTTAGAAAAATTATACTAACAACAATTCATTGTTGGGTTTGTGATATGTGTATAATATATAAACATAAAATATATATTATGATATATACTTATAAACAATAATAGTTCACAAAAGAGGAAAGAAAATAGAGCAATATAGGGGTAATGTTTCTATATCTCACTGGAATTAAATTAGTAAATCTGATGTAGATTCTGAGAAGTTAAGATATAATATGGTGGAGTGAAACCTTCAAGATAGTGGAAGAGTAAAACGTGGAGATCACCTTCCTCCCCACAAATACATCAGAAATACATCTACATGTGGAACAACTACAGAACACATACTGAACGCTGGCAGAAAACTTCAGAGTTCGCAAAAGGCAAAAAAAGCTCCCCATGTACCTGGGTAGGGCAAAAGAAAAAAGAAAAAAGAGACAAAAGTATAGGGACGGGACCTGCACCTCGGAGAGGGAGCTGTGAAGGAGGAAAAGTTTCCACAAACTAGGAAGCCCCTTCACTGGCAGAGATGGGGGTGGACAGGGAAGAAGCATCAGAGCCATGGAGGAGAGCGCAAGCAATGGGTGCAGCGGGCAAAGTGGAGGTATTCCCGCACAGAGGATCGGGGCTGACCAGCAATCACCAGCCCGAGAGGCTTGTCTGCTCACCCACCAGGATGGGTGGGGCTGGGAGCTGAAGCTTGGGCTTCGGAGGTCAGATCCCAGGGAGAGGACTGGGGATGGCTGCATGAACACAGCCTGAAGGGAGCTAGTGTGCCACAGCTAGCCGGGAGGGAGTCCGGAAAAAGTCTGGAACTGCCTAAGAGGCAAGAGACCATTGTTTCGCGGTGTGAGAGGAGAGGGGATTCAGAGCACTAGCTAAACAAGCTCCAGAGATGGGTGTGAGCTGCGGTTATCAGCATGGACACCAGAGACGAGCATGAAACACTAAGGCTGCTGCTGCAGCCACCAAGAAGCCTGTGTGAAAGCACAGGTCACTACCCATACCTTCCCACCCGAGAGCCTGTGCAGCCCGCCACTGCCAGGGTCCCGTGACTGAGGGGCAACTTCCCCGGGAGAATACATGGCGCTCCTCACACTGTTGTAACGTCATGCTGGCCTCTGCCACCACAGGCTTGCCCTGCATTCTGTACCCCTCCCTCCCCCTGGCCTCAGTGAGCCAGAGACCCCTAATCTGCTGCTAGTTTAACCCTATCCTGTCTGAGCGAAGAACAGACACTCTCAGGGAACCTACATGCAAAGGCGGGGCCAAATCCAAAGCTGAACCCCAGGAGCTGTGCGAACAAAGAAGATAAAGGGGTATTTCTCCTAACAGGCTCAGGAGCAGCAGATTAAATCTCCACAATCAACCTGATGTACCCTGCATCTGTGGAATACCTGAACAGACAATGACTCATCCCAATATTGAAGCTGTGGACATTGGGAGCAACGATATATTTTTTTTTCCTTTTTCTCTTTTTGTGAGTGTGTATGTGTATGCTTCTTTGTGTGATTTTGCCTGTATAGCTTTGCTTTTACAATTTGTCCTAGGGTTCTGTCTATCTGTTTTTTGTTTGTTTGTTTTAGTACAGTTTTCAGCATTTGTTATCATTGGTGGATTTGTTTTTTGGTTTGGTTGCTCTCTTCCTTCTTTCTTTCTTTTTTTTTTCTTTTTTTATTACTTTAAAATTTTTTTATTTTTAATAATTATTTTTATTTTAATAACTTTATTTTATTTTTTCTTTCTTTCTTTTTTTTTTTTTTCCCTCCCTTTTCTTCTGAGCTGGGTGGCTGACAGGGTCTTGGTGCTCCAGCCGGGTGTCAGGCCTGTACTGCTGAGGTGGGAGAGCCGAGTTCAGGACATTGGTCAACCAAAGACTTCCCGGCTCCACATAATATCAAACGGTGAAAGCTCTCCAAGAGATCTCCATCTCAATGCTAACACCCATCTACACTCAATGACCAACAAGCTACAGTGCTGCATACCCGATGCCAAACAACAAGCAAGACAGAAACACAACCCCACCCATTAGGAGAAAGGCTGCTTAAAATCATACTAAAGTAACAGACAACCCAAAACACACCACCACCGGACATGGTCCTGCCCACGAGAAAGACAATATCCAGCCTCATCCACCAGAACACAGGCACTAGTCCCCTCCACCAGGAAGCCTACACAACCCACTGAAACAACCTTAGACACTGGGGGCAGACACCAAAAACAATGGGAACTACGAACCTGCAGTGTGCGAAAAGGAGACCCCAAACACAGTAAGTTAAGCAAAATGAGAAGACAGAGAAACACAAAGCAGATGAAGGAGCAAGGTAAAAACCCACCAGATCAAACAAATGAAGAGGAAATAGGCAGTCTACCTGAAAAAGAAATCAGAGTAATGATAGTAAAGATGATCCAAAATTGTGGAAATAGAATGGAGAATACGAGAAACGTTTCACCAGGACACAGAAGAACTAAAGAGTAAACAAACAATGATGAACAACACAATAAATGAAATTAAAAATTCTCTACAAGGAATCAATAGCATAATAATGGAGGCAGAAGAATGGATAAGTGACCTGGAAGATAAACAGTGGAAAAAACTACTGCCAAGCAGAATAAAGAAAAAAGAATGAAAAGAATCGAGGGCAGTCTCAGAGACCTCTGGGACAACATTAAATGCACCAAAATTCAAATTATAGGGGTCCCAGAAGAAGAAGAAAAAAGAAAGGGACAGAGAAAATATTTGAAGGGATTATAGTTGTAAACTTCCCTAATATGGGAAAGGAAATAGTCAATCAAGTCCAGGAAGCACAGAGAGTCCCATACAGGATAAATCCGAGGAGAAACACACCAAGACACATATTAATCAAACTATCCAAAATTATATACAAAGAAAAAATATTAAAAGCAGCAAGGGAAAAACAACAAATAACACACAAGGGAATCCCCATAAGGTTAACAGCTGATCTTTCAGCAGAAACTCTGCAAGCCAGAAGGCACTGGCAGGACATATTTAAAGTGATGCAGAAAAAAAACCTAAAACCAAGATTACTCTACCCAGCAAGGATCTCATTCAGATTCGATGGAGAAATTAAAACCTTTACAGACAAGCAAAAGCTAAGAGAATTCAGCACCACCAAACCAGCTTTACAACAAATACAAAAGGAACTTCTCTAGGCAGGAAATACAAGACAAGTAAAAGACCTACAATAACAAATCCAAAACAATTAAGAAAATGGTAATAGGAACATACATATCGATAATTACCTTAAATGTAATTAGATTAAACGCTCTACCAAAAGACACAGACTGGCTGAATGGATACAAAAACAAGACCCGTATATATGCTGTCTACAAACACCCACTTCAGACCTAGGGACACATACAGTCTGAAAGTGAGGGGATGGAAAAAGATATTCCATGCAAATGGAAACCAAAAGAAAGCTGGAGTAGCAATTCTCATATCAGAGAAAACAGACTTTAAAATAAAGACTATTACAAGAGACAAAGAAGGACACTACGTAATGATCAAGGGATCAATCCAAGAAGAAGATATAACAATTGTAAATATTTATGCACCCAACATAGGAGCACCCCAATACATAAGGCAAATGTTTACAGCTATAAAAAGGGAAATTGACAGTAACACAAACATAGTAGGGGACTTTAACATCCCACTACCACCAATGGACAGAACATCCAAAATGAAAATAAATAAGGGAACACAAACTTTAAATGTTACATTAAAAAAGATGGACTTACTTGATATTTATAGGACATTCCATCCAAAAACAACAGAATACTCTTTCTTCTCAAGTACTCATGGAACATTCTCCAGGATAGACCATATCTTGGGGCACAAATCAAGCCTTGGTAAATTTAAGAAAATTGAAATCGTATCAAGCATCTTTTCTGACCACAACGCTATGAGACTAGATACCAATTACAGGGAAAAGTTTGTAAAAAAACACAAACACATGGAGGCTGAACAATACACTACTAAATAACCAAGAGATCACTGAAGAAATCAAAGACGAAAGAAAAAAATACCTAGAAACAAATAACAATGAAAACACGACGACCCAAAACCTAGGGAAGGCAGCAAAAGCAGTTCTAAGAGGGAGGTTTACAGCAATACAATCCGAACTCAAGAAACAAGAAACATCTCAAATAAACAACCTAACCTTACACCTAAAGCAATTAGAGAAAGAAGAAAAAAAACACCTGCAAAGTTAGCAGAAGGAAAGAAGTCATAAAGATCAGATCAGAAATAAATGGAAAATAAATGAAGGAAACAATATCAAAGACCAATAAAACTAAAAGCTGATTCTTTGAAAAGATAAATAAAATTGATAAACCATTAGCCAGACTCATCAAGAAAAAAAGGGAGAAGACTCAAATCAACGGATTAGAAATGAAAAAGGAGAAGTAACAACTGACACTGCAGAAATACAAAGCATCCTAAGAGATCACTACAAGCAACTATATGCCAATAAAATGGACAACCTGGAAGAAATGAAAAAATTCTTAGAAAAGCTCAAACTTCCAAGACTGATCCAGGAAGAAATAGAAAATATAAACTGACCAATCACAAGCACTGAAATTAAGACTGGGATTAAAAATCTTCCAACAAACAAAAGCCCAGGACCAGATGACTTCACAGACGAATTCTATCAAACATTTAGAGAAGAGCTAGCACCTATCCTTCTCAAACTCTTCCAAGATATAGCAGAAGGACGGACACTTCCAAACTCATTCTACGAGGCCACCATCACCCTGATACCAAAACCAGACAAGGATGTCACAAAGAAAGAAAACTACAGGCCAATATCACTGATGAACACAGATGCAAAAATCCTCAGCAAAATACTAGCAAACAGAAACCAACGGCATATTAAAAGGGTCATACACCATGAACAAGTGGGGCTTATCCCAGGAATGCAAGGATTCTTCAGTATAGGCAAATCAATCAATGTGATACACCATATTAAAAAATTGAAGGAGAAAAACCATATGATCATCTCAACAGATGCAGAAAAAGCTTTCAACAACATTCAACACCCATTTATGAAAAAAACCCTACAGAAAGTAGGCATAGAGGGAATTTACCTCAACATGATAAAGGCCATATATGACAAACCCACTGCCAACATCGTCCTCAATGGTGAAAAACTGAAACCATTCCCAATGAGATCTGGAACAAGACAATGTTGCCCACTCTCACCACTATTATTCAACATCGTTTTGGAAGTTTTAGCCACAGCAATCAGAGAAGAAAAAGAAATAAAAGGAATCCAAACTGGAAAAGAAGAAGTAAAACTGTCACTGTTTGCAGATGATGTGATACTATACATAGAGAATCCCAAAGATGCTACCAGAAAACTACTAGAGCTAATCAATGAATTTGGTAAAGTAGCAGGATACAAAATTAATGCACAGAAATCTCTGCATTCTTATACACTAATGATGAAAAATCTGAAAAAGAAATTAAGGGAACACTCCCATTTACCACTGCAACAAAAAGAATAAAATATCTAGGAATAAACCTACCTAAGGAGACAAAAGACCTGTATGCAGAAAATTATAAGACACTAATGAAAGAAATTAAACATGATACAGATGGAGAGTTATACCATGTTCTTCGATTGGAAGAATCAACATTGTGAAAACGACTATACTACCCAAAGCAATCTATAGATTCAATGCAATCCTTATCAAACTACCACTGGCATTTTTCACAGACTAGAACAAAAAATTTCACAATTTCTATGGAAACACAAAAGACCCTGAAGAGCCAAAGCAATCTTGAGAAAAAAAACGAGGCTGGAGGATCAGGCTCCCTGACTTCAGACTATACTACAAAGCTACAGTAATCAAGACAGTATGGTACTGGCACAAAAACAGAAAGATAGATCAATGGAACAGGATAGAAAGCCCAGAGACGAACCCAGGTACATATGGTCACCTTATCTTTGATAAAGGAGGCAAGAATATACAATGGAGAAAAGACAGCCTCTTCAATAAGTGGTGCTAGGAAAACTGGACGGCTACATGTAAAAGAATGAAACTAGAACACTCCCTAACACCGTACACAAAAATAAACTCAAAATGGATTAAAGACCTAAATGTAAGGACAGACACTATCAAACTCTTAGAGGAAAACATAGGCAGAACACTCTATGACATAAATCACAGCAAGATCCTTTTTGACCCACCTCCTAGAGAAATGGAAATAAAAACAAAAATAAACAAATGGGACCTAATGAAACTTAAAAACTTTTGCACAGCAAAGGAAACCATAAACAAGACAAAAAGACAGCCTTAAGAATAGGAGAAAATATTTCCACATGAAGCAATTGACAAAGGATTAATCTCCAAAATTGACAAGCAGCTCATGCAGCTCAATATCAAAAAGCAAACAACCCAATCCAAAAATGGGCAGAAGACCTAAATAGACATTTCTCCAAAAAAGATATACAGATCGCCAACAAACACATGAACGAATGCTCAACATCATTAATCATTAGAGAAATGCAAATCAAAACTACAATGAAGTATCACCTCACACCAGTCAGAATGGCCATCATCAAAAAATCTACAAACAATACATGCTGGACAGGTTGTGGAGAAAAGGGAACCCTCTTGCTCTGTTGGTGGGAATGTAAACTGATACAGCCACTATGGAGAAGAGTATGGACGTTCCTTTAAAAAACTAAAAACAGAACTACCATATGACCCAGCAATCCCAATACTAGGCATATACCCTGAGAAAACCAGAATTCAAAAAGAGTCATGTACCACAATGTTCATTGTAGCTGTATTTATAATAGCCAGGACATGGAAGCAACCTAATTGTCCATCAACAGATGAATGGATAAAGAAGATGTTCATTGCAGCTCTATTTATAATAGCCACAATGTTCATTGCAGCTCTATTTATAATAACCAGGACATGGAAGCAACCTAAGTGTCCATCGACAGATGAATGGATAAAGAAGATGTGGCACATATATACAATGGAATATTACTCAGCCATAAAAGAAACAAAATTGAGTTATTTGTAGTGAGGTAGATGGACCTAGACTCTGTCATACAAAGTGAAATAAGTCAGAAAGAGAAAAACAAATACCTTATGCTAACACATATATATGGAATCTAAAAAAAAAAAAATGGTTATGAAGAACCTAGGGCCAGGACAGGAATAAAGATGCAGACATAGAGAATGGGCTTGAGGACACAGGGAGGGGGAAGCATAAGCTGGGACGAAGTGAGAGAGTGGCATAGACTTACATATACTACCAAATGTAAAATAGCTAGCTAGTGGGAAGCAGCCCCATAGCACATGGAGATCTGCTCAGTGCTTTGTGACCACCTAGAGGGGTGGGCTAGGGAGGGTGGGAGGGAGACGCAAGAGGGACGA
Organism: Phocoena phocoena; assembly: GCF_963924675.1. Taxonomy (NCBI): domain Eukaryota; kingdom Metazoa; phylum Chordata; class Mammalia; order Artiodactyla; family Phocoenidae; genus Phocoena; species Phocoena phocoena. The sequence goes on along the minus strand of NC_089220.1, from coordinate 125,878,047 downwards.
GATATCGGTATATATATGTATATGTATAACTGATTCACTTTCTTATAAAGCAGAAACTAATACACCATTTTAAAGCAATTATACTCCAATAAAGATGTTAAAAAAAAAGATAATATGGTAAGTCCTATAACAACCATTAGGAAAACATTTCAAAAACATATAGTAACATAATAATTAAAAGCATTAAAATGTTACCCCTAGAAAACATTCATTAAATTAAAAAATAAAGCAGAAATGGAGTTATAGAGGAATAAAAAAGGTAACAGACGTATAGAAAACAAAAAATGGCAGACATAAATGCAGCTACGTCAATAATAACATTAGATGTGAGTGGATTAACCAACTGAGATTGGCAGAATAGATTTTAAAAATCCAACCATATGCTGTAGACACCGTACACACATTACATTCAATGATACAAATAGGTTGAAAGTAAATGAATGGAAAAGAAATATCATTCAAACAGCAACCATAAGAAAGCTAGAGTGGCTGTATTAATACCAGACAACTTAGATAATAAAACATAAAGTGTTATTGGCAATAAAGTGGATGTTATTAATGATAAAAGAGTCAATTCATCAGGGACATGAAACAATTATAAACTTACGTGCACCTGACGGGACCCCATAATATATGAAAAACAAACAAAAAAAATTTGAAGAAAGAAATAGATAATTCAACAAAATACTTAGAGACTTTAAATCAATAACTTAACCTTTTACCTCAAGACATTAGAAAAAAGAAGGGCAATCAAAATCCAAAGAGGAAGAAAATAAAAATTAGAGAAAAAAATTATTGAAATAATAGAAAAATAAGAGAAAATCAACTAAACCAAAAGTTGCTTCCTTAAAAAAATCAACAAAATTAACAACATTTAGCTACAATGACCAAGGGAGAAAAAAAATAAAAGACTCACATGTGAAAGAGGGAATATTACCACTTATCTTACAGAAATACAAAAGATTATAAAGGAATACTGTGAACAACGTATGTCAACAAATTAGGTAACATAGATGCAATGAACAAATTCCTAGAAAGACAGAAACTACAAAAACTTACTGAAAATACACTCTGAATGGACCTATTATAAGTAGAGTTTGAATCAGTAATTTTAAAACCACCCACAAAGAAAAGCCAGGCAAAGATGGCTTAGCAGTAAATTCTACCAAACATTTAAACAGGAATTAATACCAATTCTTCACAAATTCTATCAAAAAATTACAAGAGAAGGGAATACTTCAAAACTCATCTTATGAGGTCAGTATTACTCTAATATCAAAACCAGACAAAGACATCACAAGAAGAAAAAAAAAAAAAAACGCTACAGACCATTATCTCTAACAAATATAAATGCAAATATCCTCAAAAAATACTAGCAAACTGAACCCAGCAAGATATAAAAAGGAATATATACTATGAAAAATGTTATATATAATGGTAATGGGATTTTTCACACGAGTGCAAAATTGATTTGACATCCAAAATTCAAAAAATGTAATACGAATCTAATACCAGTAAAGGACAAAAACCACATGATCATCTCAACAGATACAGAAAAACCATTTGACAAAACTGAACACCCTTTCATGATTTAAAAAGAAACAAAAAAAGACAAATACTCAACAAACTAGGAATAAAGAAAATGTCCTCAACCTGAAAAAGAGTATCTACAAAAAACACACAACTAACATCATCCTCAATGGTGAAAGACTGAATCCTTTCCTCCTAAGACCAGGAACAAGAGACGGATATTGTTTCTTGCCATTTCTATTCAACATTGCATTGAAGGTTCTATCCAGGGCAATTAGGCAAGAAAAAGAAATAAAAGGCATCCAGATTGAAAAGGAAGAAGTAAACCATCTCCATTCACAGATAGCACAACCTAGTATACAGACACTGCTAAGGAATCCACTACAACTATTTGAATTAATTAATGAGTTCAGCAAGACTGAAGGATGCAAGATCAATAAACAAAACTCTATTGTGTTCCTATAGTAGCAGTGAACAAACCAGAAATGTAATTAAGAAACAACTTTTTACATTAGCCTCAAAAAGAATAAAGTGCTTAGGAATAAATTTAACAAAAGAAGTGAAAATCTTATTCTTTGAAAGAAGTTAAAGAATACCTAAATGCACATGTTTATGAATCAGCAGACTTAATACTGTTAGGATGGCAATACTTCCCAAACTGATCTACAGATTTAATGCAATCCCTATCAAAATGCCACCTGGCTTCTCTACAGAAATTGAAAAGCTGATCCTAAAACTCATATGGAAATTCAAGGGACCCAGAATAACAACAACAGAAAAAAAAAAAAAATTGAATGACTCACACTTCCCAATTTCAAGTCTTACTACATACCTAAAGTGATCAAGACCATGTGGTACTGGCATAAGGATAGTCATATAGATCAGTGGAAGAGAACTGTGAGTCCAGGAATAAACCTATACATTTTGGGGCAATTAATTTTGACAAGAGTGCCATACCACTCAATGGGGAAAGAATAGTCTTTTCAAGAAGTGGTGCTGGATATCAACATGCAAAAGAATGAAGTTGGACTCCTTCCTCACACCATATATAAAAAATAACTGAGAAAACCTAACTGTGAAAGCTAAACTACCAAACATAAATGTAAATCTTTGTGACCTTGGATTAGGTAATGGTTTCTTAGATATGATATCAAAAGCATTAGACTTCATCAAAATTAAATTTGGGAGCTTCAAAGGATATCATCAAGAATGTAAAAAGCAAGTACAGAATAGAAAATTTTTATAAATCATATACAGTCACTTTTCATTATTTACGTATTCCATGTTTGCAAATTCACCTATTTGCTTAAATGTATAAGAAAACCCAAAATCAATACTCATAAAACTTTCACAGTCATTCACGGACATCTGCAGAGTGGCAAAAAAATCTGAGTCACCCAACATGCACATTCCCAGCTGAGGTCAAACAGCAATGCTCTGCCTTCCGATTTTGCTATTTCAAACGGCTCCTAAGGGTAAAGCTGAAGAGCTATCTAGCATTACTAAGAAGGCTTAGCACATCTATGATGTGCTTTACAGATAAACTTCATTCAGACATGAGCTATAGTGCTGTTGCCCATTAGTTCGATGTTAATGAATGAACAATGTACATTAAATAAGGTATCTTTAAACAGAAACATACCTAAGACAAAGTTATGTATGGATTGGTTGATGAAACTGTGACCAGAAGCTCTCAGGAACCTAACCCTGTATTTCCCCCAGGAGCAATGGTTCAGTATCTGGCAATTCAATGTTCACAGAAACTTTACAGAACTTAACTACCACAAATAATGATAATTAACAGTATCTAATAAGAAGCTTGTATCTAGAATACATAAAGAACTCCTACAACTCAACAATAAGACAACCCAATTTTAGAATGTTGCAAAGGATCTGAATAGACAGTTCTTCAAAGAACATATGCAAATAGCCAATAAGCACATAAAAAGATGCTCAACATTGTTACACAGCAGGAAAATGCAATTCAAAACCACAATGAGATACCAGTTCATACCCACTAGATTGGCTCTAATCAAAAAGATGGACAATAACAATTGTCAGCGAGTTAAAAAATTAGAACCCTCATACATTCCAGGGGGAAGGTAAAATGGTGAAGCCATTTTGGAAAACAGTCTGGCAATTCCTCAAAAATTTAAATGCAGAGTTAGCATATGACCCAGCAATTCCACTCCTATGCATATACCCAAGATAAATAAAAATATATGCCCACACAAAAACTTGTACATGAATGTTCATAGCATCATTATTCATAAGAGCCTTAAAGTTTAAGCAACTCAAATGTCCATCAATCGATGAATGGATAAACAAAATGTAGTATATCCATACAATGGAATATTATTTGGCAATGAAAATAAAGTACTGATACATATTACAACATGGATAAACCTTGAAAACATCATAAGTGAAAGAAGCCTGTCTCAAAGGACCACATATTGTATGATTCCATTTATATGAAATATCCAGAACAGGCAAATCCATAGACAGAAAGTAGATTGAGGGCTTCCCTGGTGGCGCAGTGGTTGAGAGTCCGCCTGCCGATGCAGGGGACACGGGTTCGTGCCCCGGTCCGGGAGGATCCCACATGCCACGGAGCGGCTGGGTCCGTGAGCTATGGCCGCTGGGCCTGCGCGTCCGGAGCCTGTGCTCCGCAACGGGAGAGGCCACAACAGTGAGAGGCCCACGTATCGCAAAAAAAAAAAAAAAAGAAAGTAGATTGATTTCCTAGGACTGAGGGGTTTGGCGATAATGGGGAGTGATAGTTAATGGATACAGAGTTTCTTTTTGGAATGATGAAAATGTTCTAAAATTAGTTATGGTTATGGTTGCACAACTCTGTGATATATGGAATTGTACACTTTAAGTAGGTAAACTATATGGTACATACGCTATATTTTTAAAGCTCTTATTAAAAAAATCTACCAAAATAAAAGGAAAAAGGGGCTTCCCTGGTGGTGCAGTGGTTGAGAGTCCGCCTGCCGATGCAGGGGACACGGGTTTGTGCCCCAGTCCGGGAGGATCCCACATGCCGCGGAGCGGCTGGGCCCGTGAGCCGTGGCTGCTGAGCCTGTGCGTCCGCAGCCTGTGCTCCGCAACGGGAGAGGCCACAACAGCGAGAGGCCCGCATACCGCAAAACAAAACAAAACAAAAAACTGTATGAGCTCAAAAAAATATTTGCCAAACATTTATCTGATAAACGACTTGTATCCAAAGAACTCCCAAATCTCAACAATGAGAAAAAATGGGCAAAATATTTATGCAGACACATTGCCAAAGAAGAAATATGTTACAATCACATGAGATACTGCTACAAACCTATCGGAATGGCTGAACCTAAAAAGACTATCCCAAGTGTTGAAAAGATGTGGAGAACTGGAATTCTCATAAAGCACTGATGGGAATATAACACGGTATGACTACTCTGGAACTCGGTTTGGTAGTTTCTTAAAATGGTGAACATACAACTACTTTATGATCCAGCCATTCCTCAACTACATATTTATCCAGGAATTATTTTAAGTCTGTAAAAAGACTCAAATATTCATAGTAGCTTTACTTGTTATAGCCAATAACTGGAAACAACCCAAATGTTAATCAACAGGTGAGCAGATAAACAAACTGGATCATCCATGTGATGGAATGCTACTCAGCAACAAGAAGGAATAAACTGTTAATACAAACAAGAACTAGCAGTTGGTAGTTCTACCTTCAAGTCATTCACCCCCAGTGCCAGACATGTGAGTGAAGGAGTTTCCAGATCACTCCAGTCCCCAGACCTCAGGTCTTCCCAGGTGAGGCTGAGACACTGGAGCAGAGACAAGTTAGTTCCTCCATGCTCTGTCTGAATTCCTGACCCACAGAGCATATTAAAATGGCAGTTTCAAGCCACTAAGCTTTGGGGGTAATTCGTTACATAGCAATAGAAACTGATCCTGGCGTAAATGTAGTAATTTGCTGGTTTTCTCCCATGCTGAGCTAGGTAGAAACTCATATGTCCTACCACATTTCCAAAGTCCAAAGCACCTACCTACACTACCTGAGCCAATCTGGGTTTATGCACCTGAGCCTCCTACAAGAGCATAGGCTCTTTTAAAGCAACACTCTTAGAACAGCCTCTCACCTAAGCATAGCCCCCAGCTTGAACATGACTTCTTTGTTCCACTGCCCTCGGGAGAATGGAGAAGGCGGCTAAGAGAGGACAGAGTCAGGGACTGAGCAGCACTTCACAGACACCCCTGGGTAAAGGCCACCTCGGGAGTCTGCTCAGGAGAAAAAGGCACAGATTGACACATTGATCTATGCCATCTTAGGGGGCATCTGTAGCTTTGCCCCATCATGACAATAGAATGCCTCCTTGCCACTTGGGACCACACAAAATCGATGGCGCTTCTATCAGCAGCCCCACCCAAATACCACATGCTGACCACATTATGTGGACAGAAGAGAGAATGCCACTCTTCAGATGGTGACTGGGTCCAGGGATGAGCATGTGACCCAAGCAGGACCCTGCAAGTCATTTTATGAAGTCTGATGTGACTGAGTTCCTGGACACTAAGAACTGCATAAGTTGCAGGGGACAGGAGCCACTTTTCGTATTGTCAGAGACCTGCCTGAGAATGAAACCAAGATAGAGGGAAACAGAGGCAAGTGATGGCAGGAGAAAGCAACAAAGTTCCAGCTACATTACTAAAAAAAATGTAGTCCTGTCTAGTCATGACTTAAGCTTCAGTCCAGTCATGACTGAAGCTCATATTACCTGATACACTTTTCACATGAGACAATAATTTTTTTTTCTACCAGTTAAACCTGGCATACAGCCGTGCACACCTGCTGTGGTCACACCTGAGTAATAATCTTGACCATACATAAGAATGCCCTAACAGGGCCCAATAACCATAGATCTGACCTAGATAAACAATTATGCTCTTTTATGAAAAATACAGAAGCAACCAACAAGCACATTATGAGAAACTGGTCCACATCCTGCCAAAAAGTTCTCCCCTTTACAGAAGGATTCACTCCAGATTTCCTTAAAATGGTAAGTTCATGTACTTAATTTAAAATTTGGTTCACTTTGCAAAAATCTCACTTTTTAAACAACTTTTCAGTGACATGTATTACCAAAAACATTACACCCTAGAAGAGAACAATCTCCTACTTTTTTCTCCACATACACAGACAATTTACACACACACACACACACACACACACACACACACGCACGCACACACACCCCACAAGATGTTTTATAGTAGAACTTTGTCAAAAAGTTATTTTAAAACACTTTATTTTATCTGGCAGCCAGAAATGATGTTCAGTTGTCTGGAATATAGGCTGTAACAGGCTGCTTGTCACAGACAACTGGAAGGGAAAAAAGCAGAAGATGACAGTTGTAAATCTCAGACTCCCCAGAGACAAAGCAAGTGGCCAAATGCCATCATTCAATGCTGCTCAAAGTCTCAGCCTCCTAAAAAAAATTGCCTGCATCATTCACACTGGCGGTAAGTAAATGAGCGTTATATTCTTCCTGCAACTTGAACAGTTTCCTTCTTCTGCTATTGCTAAATGCCTTCCCTTTTTAGGTAGTTACTGGTGTATCAGAACTCCAAGTAACTACTCTTTAATATGGTTGAAACTGGGGAGATTGGAATTGACATATATATACTAATATGTATAAAATGGATAACTAATAAGAATCTGCTATATAAAAAAATAAATAAAATAAAATTCAAAAAAAAATATGGTTGAAACTGGAATATCTTCAAGAAGTCTGTATTGTCAGCAATGGAATCATGAAGAAAAAAAAAGTCCTGGGAAAGGAAAACAGAACCCTGGCTTAGCTACCCAGCTCTGCACTGCTTCCCCTCCCAGCTGACTTCCTCCACTGGATGATCCAGAATGGAGTCCCCACTGCAGCCGAACAGGGCAGCAGGAAACACCACCCTTGGGATGCAGGGACAAGTCTCACCCACCTGGGCACACACCCGTTAGATGCTCAGCATCCTGGTCAGACGAGGTGAAGAAGCCACACTAGATTCAGGGCCATGAGTCCCTGCTCTTGTTTCATCCCAAGTCACTGTGTCCCCAAATCTAGCAATTGCCAGGCCTTTACTACAAGCAGGGCATTTTGCTGGGGAACACTGTGATTTTTCACAACACAGATGTCCCCAAACAAGGGACGTTTATCACCACACGATCTCCATTTTCCACCAGGGCTGGAAGCTGCATACCAACAGAACATTCCCCTGCTGCTGCTGCCCCCCAGCTGTCTGCCAGTGACCATACTGTGGCCAGCCTCAGGATGGGGTCTCTGTGACAATCTCAGAGGGGGCCCAAATCTGAAGGAGAGGTACCTGCTCAAGATCACATGATATGTGTGCATTTTAAGCCAGTCCTCGAGGGCAGGCCTGACTGACTCTGGTCTCTGCACTCACTACCCTGGCCACCATGGAGCCCTCTCCATGGCTACAAGATCTCTGAGCCCTAGATCTTGAGAAGGTGGCAGGCATGCAACAGTGTATGAAGGAACAGACAGCATGAGCTGCCCCCCTTCTCTGGAACAATCTGCCCTGTAAACCCACTGAAGTCCAGCCACATTCACAGCTCACCCCATTCCCCAGTGAGTTCCCAACCCTCACCCCATCCTCTCAGAGCCCTGGGCCCCCTCCTAGCCCGCCCTGGGCCCCCTCCTAGCCGACCCTGGCCCAGGGTACCCAGAGTCTGTGGGACTCAGACATTTCCTGGAGCTCTTTCTCCACGCTCCCCCACTATCCACCGGAGTGTCCAGGATCACGTGAACACAGAGGGAGAAGAAATGCACTTGGAACATCTTCGGATGGGCTCTCAAATGGACTCCCTAAGTGCCTCATGAGGGAGTGTGCCATTAGAACTGGAGAAAAGAGTAGCTGTACTGTTCCTCGGAGTCTTCAGGTGATCAGTGAAAGATCTCTGTCTTCATGTGGTACGTGCAGGGACCCAAAGATCCATCCAGGAGCAGCCCCAGGGAGGGGCATTAAGCAGAGGAAATGGGGGAGATTGGGGGCAGACAGCCTGCTGGCAAGGGACACATTTCCCTGTAGGGTTTGGAACGTGGATGCTCACATCACTGGAACAGCAAGACGTTCGTCACCACCAGGAAATGCATATTTATACTGAAAAGGCAGTTTTTAAATTCAGGACCAGCCAACAAGGCCCCAAACAGACATTAATTGAGGGCCTCTACCTCCATGTTGCTCTGAAGACTCCATACCAACAGAATGATTAACCGCTGCTCAGAAAGGGAAACAACAGTCCAAATGTGACTCAGTGACACCCTCCAGGACAGAACAGGCATGAAACCCAAGTGCTCAGCGAGCGCTCCCACCATCAACGGGCAGCCCCATACAGGGAAGAAGCACCTCCGTGTCAAGGTCAGGAGGTAAGAGGCGGTCGATGAAATCAAAATTCCCCTAAAAGCAGAGTCGGAAAAGCAGCAGCCGCCCTTGGCAGTGATGGATAACAGTTTATTTTCTGGGAGAAAGTTGTACTTCTTTAAATGTTGACATAGAGAATGCTCATCCCTTTTTCAAGGGCCCAGAAGGCCAAGCACAGATTCCCTAAGGGATCCATGGGACCCTGGACTATAAGCTCTGTCTCTAAATAATGGCTGTCTCCTTGGAGAGAAGAAAAGCCCCTTGTCCCCTCTCCAAACATCCATGGGGTGTGAGATCCACACCCACACCAGATGTGGGCAAGGCCTCTCCTGGGGCCTTTGGCCCCTCACAGCTGGTCCCAGGTTGCATCCACGCCACCATCACTGACCACCAATGACGCCTGATATTTTCTGCTCAACTGGGCGGGAACATTCCCAGCTTTCTTGGGCTTTTCCCCTCCGGTTCACTGTCCAGCTCTGTCCAAACCCAGTGACAAGGAGTTTGATCTATGACTTGCTAATGGATTGAGAAAGGTACGCGCTCCTTCAGCCCGAAGGCAGTTTATGCAACCCCACACCGGCTCCAGCAAGAGCATTCCCTGTCTGGTCATGCACAAGAAATTGCCCGTTACTTTAAAAGAAGGCTGTGCAAAATGAACCCACTGCATTCATGGCTGGAAAAAGCCCGAAAAAACTGGGCAGCAGATGTCCTGAGGAGACTTTTTTTGCTGGGCTTTTCCATGAGAAATTAGTGCACTGAGAAAAGGCTAGACCTTTCTGTGGAGGGGGAAAAAAATGCAAGGCTAAAGTCATTTCTTAAAAAAAAAGCAAACAGTCACTCCAGAGTGTCTGTTCCCCTTCCCTTTCTCAGTGTTGGACTTCCTGGCCCGCGTCCTCCTGCTGGGAGGGAAGCCGGCGCACTCCTCCACTCAGTCACACGTTCTCTCCTGCTCTCTCCCTTGGAGGGAACAGGAAGGCTGCTGATTCAAAAATCAGACACTTCTGCGGGAGCTGGCAAGGGCCGCCCTCTCCACCCCCACCGGCCCTGGAACACCAAGTCAGCACCTCCGCCGCTGTGAGCACTCAGCTGCCTGGCCTGCGCCTTCTGGGGGCCACCATCCCTCCTCCAGCCTCAGGCTTGGACCAGCTGCCAGGAGCTTCCTTGAACCACCTGGACAGCCCCAGCCAGCATGGACTTTAAATAATAAACTATGCATTCTTGATCCGTCTGTAGCTGGAGGCAGATTTTCCTATTTAAGCTGGAGGCCTCCTCTGCTTTGAGTTACTAAAGTAGGGCGGGTGTGTGTTGCATAAGAGCACAGGAGAGAACTGGGAAAACACAGCACGGCTTCTCTTGCAATTCCCCTGCCTGATGGGACTGCATGTGGGAAAAGGATTCAGCCACACGCACAAAAAAATATCAGGGTGTCCTTTCCTTTTTGGTCTCAATGTTTAGTTTTAAACTTTCTTTCTCAATCAAGTAATGGGAATATTCAAGAAAAGGTCTGATATGTTTGCCCTAAACTGAATTTTCTGTTCTCACGGAGAACATGTCCAAAAGATAACTGAAAGAGGAAAAATAAAGCATTATTAAATAGTGACTGTGATTGCAATGCTTAGACTTATGGGAGAAACATATTTATGAAATATGTTTATAGGAAACATAGGAAATATAATAATGAATGTGATAAGTTGAATAATGGTCTCCCAAAGTTGTCCATGTCCTAGTGCCCTGAACATGTGAATGCATTAACTTATGAGGTAAAAGGGGCTTGGCAGATGTGATTAAGTCTTGACATGGGGAAATATCCTGGATGACCCTGGTGGGCCTGATGCAATCACACATGTTCTTATCCGAGGGAGGCAGAGAGAGATCTGACTACAGAAGAGAACTGTCAGCGTGAGAAAGTCTCTACTGCCCACGGCTGGCTTTAAAGATGGAGGAAGGGGCTGAGAGCCAAGGATTACAGGCGGCTTTGAGAAGCTGGAAAAGGCAAGGAAATAGATTCTCCCCTAGAGCCTCCAGAAGGAATGAAGCCCTGTTGACATCTTGACTCTAGCCCAGTAAAACCAATTTCAGACTTCTGACCTCCAGAACTGTAAGATAATACATTTGTGTTGTTCTAAGCCACTAAGTTTTTGTGCTAATTTGTTACAGCGGTGACAGTAAAGTCTTGCCTTCCACCTGGAGTGCCTTGGAGGACACAATGACAACAAACAGCAGATAGAGATAAATGTGATATTCAGAATGCAATTATAGCACCTTGAGATTCCAGAAACTAAGTGAGGCAATTAGGGTGGACTTCCTGGAATAGGTGACATCTAAGTTGGCCTTCCAAAAACAAAATGGATGTTCAAAAGCAGTAAAAAATAGGCAACAAAAAAGTTCATTCCGTACAGTTCCATAAGCCAAAATATACTTTTAATATACCCAAGGCCTGTGACCTAGAAACCTGGAATCTAGTTTAATCCACATTAAATATCTATTTAATACAGCAAGTAAGAGGGGACTTAAATTTGAAAACCTAGATGAAATTTGCTAGAAAAATACAACTTACCAGAATTGATCCCATTAGTAATACAAAACTTAAACAGGCCAATTTTTATAGAAGAAACAGAGAGTTATGAAGGAACCACAGCCACAAAAAAACATCAGGCTGAGATGATTCCACAGGGAATTCTACCAAACCTTCACAGACCAGACAACTTCAATGATTCATAAATTGTTCCAGAGCACTGAAAACAAAGGAAAACTTCCATACTTTTTTAAAAGCTAGTATAACTTTGATAACTGAGCACATACACAAAAAAGAAAATTATAGAGCAATGTCATGCATGAATATGGATGCAAAAGCCTAAATAAAACATTAGCAAATAGAATGCAACATCACTTTAAGGAAATAATGCACCACAACCAAGTGAGATTAATACCAGGAATTCAAGGTTGGTATAATATTAGGAAATCCATTTACATAATATGATATTAAACTATCTAAAAAGAACAATCCCATGCATGTCTCCACAGTGCTGCAAAAGTCTTTAGAAAATCTAATACCTGTATCTAATTTTAAAAATTTCTCTCTCAGGGGCTTCCCTGGTGGCGCAGTGGTTGAGACTCCGCCGGCTGATGCAGGGGACACAGGTTCGTGCCCCAGTCCGGGAGGATCCCACATGCCGCGGAGCAGCTGGGCCCGTGAGCCATGGCTGCTAAGCCTGCGAGTCCGGAGCCTGGGCTCCGCAATGGGAGAGGCCACAACAGTGAGAGGCCCGCGTACCGCAAAAAAAAAAAAATTTCTCTCAAAGGCCAAATCTGAGACCACTTGAGCATCAAAAGAAATAAATAAATAAATTAGTATACATGGAGTAAAATAAGAATCTCCAAGTCCACACAGATATAAATAAATAAATGGGGGAAAAGATAAAGCTCTCCTTGCTGGAGAGCACCAATTAAAAATGTGAAGGAAGTAATGGAGTTAGAAATGCACCATTTTGAAGCCATCACAATAAAAACTGAGTCTGCCGAGAATAAAGAGATGTTAAAATTAGTGAGTGAGGGCTTCCCTGGTGGCGCAGTGGTTGAGTCTGCCTGCCGATGCAGGGGACACGGGTTCGTGCCCCGGTCCGGGAAGATCCCACATGCCGCGGAGTGGCTGGGCCCGTGAGCCATGGCTGCTGAGCCTGCACGTCCGGAGCCTGTGCTCCGCAATGGGAGAGGCCACAACAGTGAGAGGCCCGCATACCGCAAAAAAAAACACCCCCCCAAAAAAAAAAATTAGTGAGTGAAAGTTTAATGAAGAACAGGATATTTATATATACTCAAAACATCCCACAAATAACTCACTAATTACATATGGGGAAATAATGACTTTACAGCAGATTAAACAGCGATTACAACCTGAACCAAGTAATGAAAATTGACATCCCCAAAAGACAAACTGGCAGCACGTGCCTCCTGATAAGATGCACTGAGAACACCACAACATCCCTTTTGTGGTATTCCAGACAAAAATGCATTACCTAAGTCCAGTTATGAAGAAACAGCAGACAAAACCAAAAGTAGAGGCTTCCTACAAAATAACTAGACCGTACTTGTATTTTTGAAGAAATTTGATGATCATAAAGGATAATTCTAAGTAACTGACCTAGATTGGGGGATATCAAGGAGACATGACAACTAAATGCAACGTGTGATTCTAGAATGGATTCTGGGCCAAGAAAAGAAAGCTATAGAAGACATTACTGGGACTACTGACAAAATTTAAATACAGATGGTACATTAGACAACAGTATTGTGTCAATGTTTCATATCCTAGGTTTGATAAACATATAATGGTTAGTTAGAGTTCTTAGGAAATATAAATGACTGTATTTATAGATAAAGGACTATGATATCTGCAAATTACTCTCAAGTGCTTCAGAAAAAAAGTGTGTGTGGAGGGGGAGAGAGTTGGGGAGGTTGGAAGGAAGGTGGGGAGGGAGAGAGGGAGAAGACGAAGAGGAAGGCTGGGGAGAGAGAGTGAGAAAGCAAACTACAGAGCAAATGTGGGAAACTGTTAACAAGAGGTGAATTTGGGGACTAAAAAACGTCCTTGCAATGACAGCAAAATAAGAAGGCAACAATAAGATCAGGGAATTCAAGTTAAGGGTGCAAGGATAAGAGAGCAAACAGGTAATTTTGAGTCGGGGTAACTGAAAAAACTTGGGTCAGAACATTTGTATTGGGCTGGTGGAGGCGGGCATCGTCAGACAAGGATTTGGTTCAGAAACCCCAAGTTATGGGGAGCAGACAGCCACCCCTGCTGGCCACTGGAGATGTGCAGATGGAACACGGAAAGATGAGGGTCTCAAGACAAACTGGGAAGACAGTGAGGGGGGATTACTGCTCCAGGATAGAACCAGATAAGGATCCCAAGAGAGAAAAAAAAAGCAGCAGCGACCACAAATTCAACTTGGAAAGCGTTAGCATCTGGAGGCCGGGGAGGAAGGGAAGCTGGACCATGCCAGGAATGAAGAGTCCCTGCTGGCAATGCTTCCATGACGCCAGAAGATACGGCCGAGAACAAGCTCCAATGGCTGGAACCATGGTTGGCTTCTGTGGGGGACACCCCAGTCCCACTGAGCCCATCTGGTTCCAGAGGCAAAGAGAAAGCAGAGAACTATAAAAGGAGGCTGGAGGCCATACCAGAGGCCAGCAGGTGGCAGGCAATATGGGAAGTGAGACTTCCACCCTTGCACCTGGTTCCAAATGCAGGAGCAAGGTACCACTCAGAACACCATCCTGTGTTTGAACATTCCTGCTTCATGCCGCAGAGTCACAGCTGTCAGTCTGGTGGCTTGGTTCTCACTCTCTTTATCTCTCCCCCCAGCCCAGCAAACCCCACTGGGAATCAGAAATTCCTTCCAATCTGGGCTCCCCATAGGTTGGCACAGGAGGATAGGATGATTAGGGGACTGGGGAACCACTTCCCTAGGGCCCATCTAGAATGAGACTGGTAATCAGCTTTCAATCCTTGTGTCAGCAATCACCCATTGGAGTGTCAGCTCCATGAGAACAGGGAATTTTATCTCTCATTCACTGCAGGATACCCCATGCCTAGGACTAGCACTGACACACAGTCAGCATCAAATAAACACTGGCCAAGTGAATAAAGCACTGCCTTGAAAAACAGAGAATATTACAGGTTTAAATACAGAGACCTGAAAGTCTCACTTCCCATATTGCCTGAAAATAAAATATACTCAAGCCAATTTAGAGAAAACACACACACAGTCATTGAGCGCATAGAATAAAATTAATATTTACATAAAGATTCATTCAAACACTGCCCCCAGGCCTGGTTTATCCATTTTTCCTGATTCTCCAGCAATCGGCCCAGAAAGTAGAGCCTCCAGAAGGTACCACAAGAGCACAGGTGGGTCCCCCCAGGCTAGAGTTCCCTTCCAGACAGCCCTCACCAAGCCTCCAGGAGGCCTGTGTCTGCAATGCTCTATCTACTCCTTTAGAGATCTCAGAGCTACTTTTGCTGAATGAATAAATGTTTTAAAGGATGGAAGAGGGAAGGGAGGGATTATCATAGATAAATTTATTGTTCACACAGGAAGAATTTTTTAACTGAATATACAGGAATTTTTAGAAGGTAACAAGTTTTCCTAAACTGTTAACATTTTTAAATGGTTAGGGATCCCTAACACTGGGCACTGTCTCCCAGCCAGGACGCCTGCAGGATCCTCTTTTGGTGCCCTCCCTGTAGTGCCTCCTGCTCTGTTCCACTGGATTTGCTCTTCCCTGTCTCTCTCTCCTGCTTCCTGGGACCCCCTCCCTGCCCTAAACTAACCACCTGCATCCAAGTCCTCATGTCAAGTCTGGCTTTAGGGAACCCACCCTATGGGCCTTTGCTATAGAGATGACACCTTATTTTTTGTTTGTTTGTTTAACTTTTTTTTTAATATTTATTTGGTTGCACTGGGTCTTAGTTGCAGCAGGCGGGCTCCTTAGTTGTGGCAGGCAGGCTCCTTAGTTGCAGCTTGTGGGCTCCTTAGTTGCAGCTCGCCAGCTCCTTAGTTGTGGCACGCGGGCTCCTTAGTTGTGGCATGAGAACTCTTAGTTGTGGTATGCATGTGGGATCCAGTTCCCTGACCAGGGATCGAACCCGGGCCCTTTGCATTGGGAGCATGGAGTCTTATCCACTGTGTCACCAGAGAAGTCCCAAGAGATGACACCTTATGTTTTAATAATACTTTCTACTTAATGAAAAACCATTTGTATTTAGCCCATTTAACTCCCGGCAACCCGGTGAAGTAAAATATTGAGAAAAGTATTAACCCTCTTTTACAAATGAGGAAACAAAGGAATAAGAAAATTAGCTGACTTTAAGAACCTGTGCATCCTGGGAAGCAGGGTCAGACCCTGCCCATTGCCGGCAAGGCCCGGTCCAGGGTGTGTTCACCCCCAGGACACTCAGGCAGCAGTGTCCATCTTACAGGGTCCAAATCCAGGGAGTCATACAGCCTCAGGGAATAATAATGATAATAATAATAATAATTTTATTCTTCCCAAACAGTGATTAATGCACATCCCCCACCCATCCAATCACCTCAAAAGAAAATCCAAAAGATTTCCTCAGTGCCTTGTCTTAAAAGGAAATAAAAATGAGATCAAAGGGACTTGGATGAACACATGGTTCATATAAAGCAAATGGCAGGATCAGAGATTCCCCTCAAAGCTTGTGAGAATTAAGCCTGAAAGACAACAGCAAATGCAGAAATGATTATTACTGAACGCTCACACTACGAAAGGTGCCCCATGGGATATTCCAGGAGACTTTGATCCAAGAAACACTTACCTGGTGATCTCAGAAGTGTTCCCCCTCCCCTGAGCACCAGCAGCCACAGAAGTGGGTGTGGGTTCCTGGCCTCAAAGGGGGCAGGTGAGCCTGACCATCTGGTTTTCCAGGGAGATCCTTGCTCAGCCAACTGCTAACATCTGTGCCAGAATCCTCCACATAAGGTGGTGGACATGCATCAGACATGCCACAGGGCACCCAAGAAACACTGCCAGGAGCATGACAGATGCCTCCTATGGTCCAAGGGAACAAACTCAAGATCCATCCTATGGAATTTGAGATTAAATCATTGAGTACTTTCTTCAGACAACAAGGAGACACTGCTTGTACTTGAGGTCAGTGAAAGAAACAGTGAGTGACCTCGGTGTGTTGATTTACTGAGGCATTAATGTGGTTTGTTCTTATGCTATTGTCATAGGTGGCCTTTGCACTCCTTTGCTGAGGGCACTTTGTAGGGCCCAAGGTGTATAACAGGGAAGAGCCAAATCTGACTACATGTTGGATCTGTTTCTTTTACTTTAACCTTTGCTTTCTGCTGCTTTTGTTTACTAAAAGGATACAGTCTATACATAATAACCTGCCTCGGGGAACCCTGCCCCTTTCAGGAAAGCATTCTGACAGCTGTCCACCTATGGATGGTTGCAAGAAAGAAGAAATTAGCACATCCCCTCCTTGAGGCCGGCCATTCCAGGGAACATCTGCAAAACTTAAGGCTTTTTTACTTTACTTCCTCATTTTCTCCCCCTCTCTGTGCTATAAAAGAAACTGCCATCCAGACCCCATAAGATGGTTTTTCCAAGACATTGGTCTGCCATCTTCTCAGCCTGCCGGCTTTCCAAATACAATTGTATTCCTTGCTTCAACATGTCTCCGATTTATTGGCCTGTCCTGCGGTGAGCAGAGCGAGCTTGGACTTGGTAACAGGTGGAAGATGTCTGGGCACAGCTGCCATTCCGGCCACAGTATCTAAAACCTTGGCTCCTTAAAAGAATAGCATTTGGGGAAGGAGTGCCCTTGAGATGAGGGGCAGGAGCTGAAGTAGCAAGAGCAGAGGGAGTGACTTCTCCATCCTGGGAGCAGGGGGTTTGTTTGGGCTCTCTGAGCCACAGGGAGGCACCTCATGCTTGCAGTCCCCAGGGTGGGGGCAGGCAGCACCACTGAGCTGGGCCTCAGGAGCCACGGCCTCTCTGGAAGGTCCCCGTCATCAAGGATGGCCACTACATTCAGAAGTGTCATACTTGGAATAGTAAACAAGTGCTCTGAGAGGCCCGCAGACATTAGGCCCAAATACTAGCCTAAAAGGTGAGAGGCCAGCTTTACCTGCCACAGCAAGATAAAGAGATCTGGCCAAGACCCCAGCATGACTCGGCACACGGAAGTACAGGGAAGATTGTCTCTGTTCAGAGCTCTGAATGCCAGGGGAATGTGGGTGAGTCTCCAGTGCAAATCCCCCAGCCTGTGCCACACGCACAAATACACATCACTCTTACAGTATAGATTTCCTAAGGAAAAACACTAAAGTAGAAATCATGTTTGGACTTGTGAAAAGGTCCTGGGGCATCAGACAGAAAGGTATGTGAAATTACTCGGTGAAGATTCTTCCATAGCCCAGAACGTAGAGCACTCTCATAGAAGATGGGGTAGTGGGGGCTATGAGAGGAGGGGACACATCAGCTTAAACTGAGCTCACAGCATAAAATTACAATCCACATAGGAAAATGGTCCAGTTTAAAAGAGAGTGAGCAAATACACCAAACAGGAAGATCAGGACCCCAAGAAATTCAGAAAGTGGAATAATTCAAAAAAGACTTAAAATAATTATGTTAAAAATAACCAAAGTGATAAAAGAAAGGAAAAATAAAATCATAATGAAAGAACAAGACACTATAAAAAGGACAGAGAGAATTGGAAAAGAATGAAATATAACTTCTAGATGTATAGATTATAATCACTAAAATTAAAAACTTAGTAGGTGGACTAAGTGGAGATTAGACAAAATTTAACAGAAATGTGGTGAACTGGGAGACCAATGAGAAGAATTACCCAGAATACAGAATATAGAGATAAAGAGACCAAACACATAAAAAGAAATTACAAAACATGGAGGAAAGACTAGGAAGGTCCACATCAGCTAGTGGTCCCAGGAGAAGAATAAGCTGATAACAGGGAAGAGGCATTCTTCAGTGAGATGGAGGCTGGGCATTTTCCAGAACTGACAGAGCCATGAATCCTCACATCCAAAAATCACAATGAGTCCCAAATGGGATAAGTATGGGAAACCCACCATAGATATACTATAGAACACAAAGATAATAACATTTTTTAAACCTGCACAGAGAAAAGACAGAATCTATTTACACAGAATCTAAAGTTGAAATACCTTTTGTAGCAAAAATAGAAGAAACTGGAATAAGATCTTCAAAGTGTTAAGAAAAGATAAGACTCAACCTAGGATTCTATATTCAGCTAAATCATCAGTAAGAGTACCAGTGAAATAAAGACAGTTTTGGAAAAACAAAGATAATAATGTAACCACTCAGAAACCCTGATTAAAGTGTTCTTTAAGAAGGACATTAAATACAGAGACATGGGTTGCAAGAAATAATACTGAGCAAATAAGTTGGTAAATATATAAATAAATCTAAATAATTTTAACTGTAAGAATATATAATGATGATGATTAAATGGGAGGGGACAAAAATATATAATTAAATTAACAGATAAAAATAATAAATAAAATGAAAGCATTTGAAGGCTCTTGTATTATGACTGAAAGACACCTGATACTTTTAGACTTCCTTAGGACAATTTTTTTTTTAATTTTAGGGTAACAACAACAAAAGAAGTGAATAGATTATAACATTTTCACACCAGTGGAAGAAAAAAGGGGGAAGAAAAGCTGATGGAACCAACAGAAAAAAATGAAAACAACAACAAAAAGAAACAGAAGCAAAGAAAAACCATGGTATTGTAAATGGAAAACAAAAGATGGTAGAAATACATGTAATTATATCAGTAACACCATAAATATAAAAATGCTAACCTTGCCAATGAAAAGATAGATGTTCTTAAATCGGACATTTTAAAAAATTCAGATACATATTACTTTTAAGAAACTATATAAAACATCATTATAGAGAAGAATTGAAATTAAAACTAAGGAAAAATAAAAATCAGGCATTGAGGAAAATAAAAACTACTGGTAATATTAATATTAGATGAAAATAGCCAGAAGGCCAAAAGCTTTACCAGGGATAAAGATGGTTTATTACACGATAATAAAAGAAATAATTCACCAGGAATACAGCTCCTAGACCTGTATGCAACAAACAATACTGCCTCATAACCTATACAGCAAAAATAAAGGAGAAATATGCCAAACTACAATAAGTTATGAGACTTTTAATATACCTCTAATTAAAACAAGTAAGTCAAGCAAGACAAAAATAATGAGGATATGAATGATTTTGAGATCACAACAATTTGAACTAATGAAAATATATAAAATGCTGTTCACAACAATTAAAGAATACACATGCTTTTAATTACATATAAAACATTTATTAAAGCAAAAATAGCTATGTTCTAAACCACAATTCAAATCTCAACCATTACCAAAGAATCAGTATCATATGGAATGCAGTATGGCCAACAAGCTTCTAACAGACCTAAACCTCCTATAGAAAACAACTGTAAACTTAAACAAAATACAAAAATCCACTGACTGGATTACTGGAAAGTAAGCCAATGCAGGAAGATGTTGGTGGGGAGTCAAAGCTTGGAAGAACAGAACAGCACAGGGGACTGAAGGCAGGCCTGGTCAGTGCTATAGGGTGGCTTATACTCCAATAGAATGCCCACAATCCTCAGGCCTAAAGAACCAAAGGACAGAGTTCAGAGCACAAAAGTGACTAGAAACTAAGTGGGGGCATATTAGAAAGGAGAGCTCCAAGAAGGGGAAGCCCAAAATTCTGTATATCAACTATATCAAACTCTCTAAATGATCCCTATGTGGAAGATAAAAGGATAAGGATAAAAGAATAGAACTGAGATTTGAGATGCTGCCTGAGAGACAAATTTTGCAGTTTGAGTCCAAGAAAATTAATTGTCAGCTAAAATACTCCAGAGGAATAGAATCCACTTCAAAATATTACATTTACATCCAGAACACATTCCATATGTTATTCATATTGACATTTGAATAACTAGGACAATGTGACCCATTTGCAAGAGAAAAGACAATAAATGGAGAAAAAAGTCCCGTGACGACCCAGCTGTTAGAAGAGCAGACAAGAATTTTAAAGCAATTATTATCACCATGCCTAAGGACGTAAAGGAAAATATGCTCTTGATGAATGAAAAGACAGGAAATCTCAGCAGAGATCCTGAAACTATAAGAAAAGAACATGATGGAAAACTTGGTATGGGCCACATTTTTTAACTGCTAAACAGAGAACTATAAATCAGTTTTGAACGATGGCAAAAACACATGATAAAAATTTATAAATGTAAAGCTGCAATGATAATAGATAATAATACAGAATACTTTGTGCTAAACGCTGTAAGTGCATTATATATTAACGTATCTAATCATCTTAATAATTCTATAAAGTACATGCAATTATTATCACCATTTTTACAAATAAAGAAATTTAGG
Source organism: Phocoena phocoena (assembly GCF_963924675.1). Classification (NCBI taxonomy): domain Eukaryota; kingdom Metazoa; phylum Chordata; class Mammalia; order Artiodactyla; family Phocoenidae; genus Phocoena; species Phocoena phocoena. Next base: position 125,857,087 of record NC_089220.1, on the reverse strand, counting down.
CACAAAAAGATTAAATAAATTACTCAAGGTCATTCAAGCCAGTAAGTGGTGGAGGCAGGAATTCAAACCCAGTAGGCCAGGGACTTCCCTGGTGGCGCAGTGCTTAAGAATCCGCCTGCCAATGCAGGGGACAAGGGTTCGAGCCTTGATCTGGGAAGATCCCACATGCCGTGGAGCAACTAAGCCCGTGCACCACAACTACTGAGCCTGTGCTCTAGAGCTGGCAAGCCACAACTACTGAACCAGCATGCCACAACTACTGAAGCCTGCAATGCCTAGAGCCTGTGCTCCATAACAAGAGAAGCCACCGCAACTAGAAGCCCGTGCACCGCATCGAAGAGTAGTCCCTGCTCGCCGCAACTAAAGGAAGCCCACGTCCAGCAACGAAGACCCAACACAGCCAAAAATATAAATAAATAAATAAATAAATAAATTTATACAAACCCAGTAGGCATATCTGTAAATTCTTAAGTACCTACATTGTACTGCCCCTCTAGGAAAAAACTATTATGGAACTTGGAGAATACTTAGAACTGGATACTGGAAATATTACATATCAAAATTTGTATGCAGTTAAAGGTATGCTTACAGGAAAATGTATAGCCTCAAATATATACATTAAAAATTAAAGAGTAAAGTTTAATGAGCTAAGTATTCTAAAAAAGTTAGGAAAAAAGCAACTTGATTAAATCTAGAGAATATTATAAAAAAAGGAACATGGATAAACCTAAAAAATATTATTGTAAGTGATAAAAGCAAACTGCACAGTATGAAGCCACTTATGTAAATGTTAAAACATACAAAACAACACAACATGCAGTTTATGACTATATATCACAAATGCCATAATAGTTTAAAAAAACATGGATAGGAGAGATTCACACCAACCTCAGGATGGTGGTTTCTTCTGGACAGTAAGCTAGAGGGATGATAAGGGGTGAGGTGGAAGGATATTCACTCATACCCATAAATGTTAATTTCTCTCAAGAAAAAAATGTTCCAAAGCAGATGTGACCAGATCCTAACATGGGTTAAGTCTGAATGCTGGGTATGTGGGCCTTCAGTTTTTGTTTTGTGCTCTTTTTCCCCGTTTTAAATATTTTACAAAAATAATTTATACCTGCTACCTTTGTTTACTTCTATGCCCCCTACGAGCTTCCTGGAGGCAGGGACCATGCTGTGTCATGCTCACCACAGTATGTTGTCTAGAGGGTCAATGAGTACTTGATGACAGAATAAACCAAAAACGAGAGCATATGTCCTTTAAGGGTAACTTCCAGTCTGGAAACACTAAGATTCCCTGATTGCATTACAGACTTTCTCAAGAGGCAAGAACGACAGATTCAAGAATAATAATGAGAACCTTTAGCTTTCATTCAGTGCTCTCATAGAGTTTCTCTTTCTTTCCCACTTAATACAGAAAAAGGGCACTGAAGTGGTCCTCTGATATTAAAGAATGGGGATACAAATCATAATTATAACCACAGCAGCTGCAACTAATATTTGTTAGTTGCTAAGTGACAAGTATGCATTATCTCATTTAAAACCCACAAATCTCCCAAGAGGTAGATGATATTAGTCAGGTGCAGATGATGAAACTGAAGCTCAGTGGCCCAGTCCTTTCTAAAGTTGCCTGAGTCTACACAGCTCCTTTTCTATTTATTTATCAAGAAAAAACTGTAAATAGATGATGACAGCCAACTATGATATCTATTCTTATAGAAAGGGACCCTTTATACAGCCCATTTCTAATTTCCTCTAAGTTTGTTTTTTGCCTCTTAGGCATTTGTAAGTGTTCTTATGAACATTCCCCCCACCAATGTGGCTGGAAGCGGTTCCATTACCCTCTCACCTCTCTGTTCTTCAGCAATAACCCTGAGAAGCAGACAAGACCTGCATCATATCAATGTTACAGATGAGAAAACAGAGGCCGTTGTGGGCTGAACTGTGTACTCTAACCCACAGTACCTTTGAATGTGACCGAGTTTGCAGATAGGGGATTTAAAGAGGTAATTAAGTGAAATTGGGATCATTAGGGTGGGCTCTAATCCAATATAACTGACATTCTTAAAAGAAGAGGAGATTAGGACACAGACATGCACAGACCATGAGACCATAAGAGGACACAGGAAGAAGACTGCCATCTACAAGCTAAGGAGTGAGGTCTCAGAAGAAACCAACCCACACAGTGATCTCAGACTTCTAGACTCCAAAACTGTGAGGAAGTAAATGCCTGTTGTTCAAGCTGCCAGGTCTGTGGTAGTTTGCTCCAGCAGCCCCAGCAAACTAATACCAAGGCACAGAGATGCCAAGGGACACTTCTGGGGTCACACACAAGGGAGACGGAGTTGGGTCTCTACCATCATACTTCTTTCTCTTTCTCCAGGAATAATAATTCTTAAAATATTGGTGTGTCTTTTTGGATTTAATATTTTTATATGTGAATACATACTTAAAATATTAACATGAAAAAACTCAAAGTACAAATTTAATTCCATTTCCTTTGGGTTCTTCTTCCACTTAAGATGCAGAAAAACATGGAAGACTATCACCATCACTGAAACAACAAAAAACACTGGATAAACAACGAAATCGTATTTTGCTTTACCCACTGGAGACCTAAGGTCTCAAAGAAGTTTAGAGGAACTAAATTTCAGAGGGATTGAGCCCTTTCTAATGAACAAAAACCAGTAGCCATGTTTATCCTGGGCACAGGTGGGATGAGGAGTTAATTAGCATCTGATAAGGACCCTGTGAAGGAACCAGCCAAAGTCTTATCAACCACATGGGCTGGAATGATGGATTCTATCTGGATTAGAGGTGTCCTGAATCTATCCTACCAGACTTTTTAGCTGACTTTCAGGAAGTCAGGACAAGGATGGAAGGCAGAGTGACATCTCCATAATTATGTGGGGACTGAGCTAAGCTCTTCTACTCTTGCCTCAAGACACTTGAAACCAGTGGTGAACTGAAAGGAACTCAAGTCATGATCCAAGTCAACCCTGATTAAACAGAAGAGTTTATCTCCTCAGCCCAGCTGCCTCTTTATCACCAGAAGAGAAGCCAGCTGAGGACAAAGCTGTCAGATACAGAACTGCTGTGGCCAAGGCTGACCTGAGGTCCAACCTCCTGCTCTGCTCCTCAGCTCCAGGAGCCCATGGCTGTGATGTCATCAGTACTGAAGCCAGTTTGATTTCTGTCATTTCCAACCAAATGAATCTTAAGTGACACAAAACACAAGTCCCAACCATGTATTTATTAGAGTATATACAGGTATTATTACACATGCAAATTCTTGCATAAATTGGCAATACACAATTTCTGAATCGTTATGGTATCCTCTACTCACTAAAATTAACTTCAGAATGCTTTGAATTACTGCACTGTTTTTTAAAACAATCGTAACAAAACGAACTATAAAGTAGACATCAGTGACTTCACAGGCACCACTGCTGAATGGCATTGGTGTATTTGCGTTCTAAAGAGCCCACCACCATGCAAAACGTTGCAGGATTCCTACTTTGACAGTGCCTCATAGGAAACTAGTTTCATTATTTTACAATCTACTTCAACCATCCACATGTTACATCTACCATAGTGGATGAGAAGAGATTCAAATTGTTACTAAAAACCACGAAAGTGCTAGTGAGAAGATTCTATAATGAATCTGAATGGAGAAATTAAAATAAGCATAGCAGGCAGACAAAAAGTTTTGAAGTCAAAATAACCACTCAAAAAAATCAAGAAACAGGGACTTCCCTGGCAGTCCAGTGGGTAAGACTCTGCACTCCCAATCCAGGGGTCCCGGGTTCGATCCCTGGTGGGGAACTAGATCCTACATGCATGCCGCAACTAAGAAGTCCACATGCCGCAACCAAGAGTCGGCATGCCGCAGCGAAGACCCAGCACAGCCAAAATAAATAAATATTTTTTTTTAAATCAAGAAACATTTCAAAATATCCAAAGTACCATTTTAGTGTTTGAGAACAGCCAAAAATATCTTCAAAAACTCATGCTCGGTGTGACCCTGAAGATGGCGGAAGAGTAAGACGCGGAGATCGCCTTCCTCCCCACGGATACACCAGAAATACATCCACACGTGGAACAACTCCTACAGAACTCCTACTGAAGGCTGGCAGAAGACCTCAGACCTCCCAAAAGGCAAGAAACTCCCCACGTACCTGGGTAGGGCAAAAGAAAAAACAGAGACAAAAGAATAAGGACGGCACCTGCACCAGTGGGAGGGAGCTGTGAAGGAGGAAAAGTTTCCACACACTAGGAAGCCCCTCCGCGGGCGGAGACTGCGGGAGGCAGAGGGGGGAGTTTCGGGACCGCGGAGTAGTGCACAGCGACGGGTGCGGAGGGCAAAGCGGGGAGATTCCTGCACAGACGATCGGTGCTGACCGGCACTCACCAGCCCGAGTGGCTTGTCTGCTCACCCGCCGGGGCGGGCGGGGCTGCGAGCTGAGGCTCGGGTTTTGGTTTTGGACGGAGCTTAGGGAGAGGACTGGGGTTGGCGGCTTGAACATAGCCTGAAGGGGTTAGTGCACCACGACTAGCCGGGAGGGAGTTCGGGGAAAAGCCTGCACCGGCCGAAGAGGCAAGAGACTTTTTCTTCCCTCTTTGTTTCCTGGTGCGCGAGGAGAGGGGTTTAAGAGCGCTGCTTAAAGGAACTCCAGAGACGGGCGCGAGCCGCGGCTAAAAGCGCGAACCCCAGAGACGGGCGCGAGCCGCGGCTGAGGGCGCGAGCCCCCGAGACGGGCGCGAGCCGCGGCTGAAAGCGCAAACCCCAGAGACGGGCGCGAGCCGCGGCTAAAACCGCGGACCCCAGAGACGGGCGGGAGACGCTAAGGCTGCTGCTGCCGCCACCAAGGGGCCTGTGTGCGAGCACAGGTCACTCTCCACACCCCTCTTCCTCGGAGCCTGTGCAGCCCACCACTGCCGGGTTCCCGGGATCCAGGGACAACTTCCCCGGGAGTACGCACGGCGGGTCTCAGGCTGGTGCAACATCACGCCGGCCTCTGCCGCAACGTCACGCTGCCTCTGCAGCCGCAGGCCCGCCCCGCACGTAGTGCCCCTCCTACCCCCATCCCCCAACCCCCGGCCTGAGTGAGCCGGAGGCCCCGAATCAGCGGCTCCTTTAACCGCGTCCTGTCTGAGCGAAAAAACAGACGCCCTCCAGCGACCTACACGCAGAGGCAGGGCCAAATCCAAAGCTGAGCTCCTGTGAGCTGTGAGAACAAAGAAGAGAAAGGGAAATCTCTCCCAGCAGCCACAGAAGCAGCGGATTAAAGCTCCACAATCAACTTGATATACCCTGCATCTGTGGAATACCTGAATAGACAAGGAATGATCCCAAATTGAAGAGGTGGAATTTAGGAGCGAGATCTATGATTTTTTTCCCTTTTCCTCTTTTTGTGAATGTGTACGTGTATGCTTCTGTGTGAGATCCTGTCTGTATACTCTTTCTTCCACCATTTGTCCTAGGGCTCTATCCGTCCATGACTTTTTTTTAAAAAATTCTTTTTCTTAATAATTAAGTTTAATTGTAATAACTTTATTATACTTTACCTTCGTTCTTTCTTTCTTTCCTTCCTTCCTTCCCTCCTTTAGACAACGAATCACCCCAAATTGAGGAGGTGGTCTCAGGGAGCAGGATTTATGATTTTTCCCCCTTTACCTCTTTTTGTGAAGGTGTATGTGTATGCTTCTGTGTAAGATTTTCTCTGTATAGCTTTGCTTCCAACATTTGTCCTAAGGTTCTATCCGTCCCTTTTTTTTTTCTAAATATTTTTTAATTCAATAACTATATTATACTTTATTTTATTTTTACTGTATCATCTTTCTTTCTGTCTTTTTTCCTTCTTTCCCTCCTTCCTTCCTTCCTCCCTCCCTCCCTCCCTCCTTTCTTTCCTTCTTTGCTTCTTTCTTCCTTCCTTCCTTTCCTCCTTTCCTTCTTTCTTTACTCATACTTCTACTAATTCTCCCTACTTTTTCTCCCTTTTATTCTGAGCTGTGTGGATGAAAGGCTCTTGGTGCTCCAGCCAGGAGTCAGGGCTCTGCCTCTGAGGTAGGAGAGCCAACTTCAGGACACTGGTCAACAAGAGACCTCCCAGCTCCACATAATATTAAACGGTGGAAATATCCCAGAGACCTCCATCTTAACACCAGCACCCAGCTTCACTCAACGACCAGCAAGCCACAGTGCTGGACAACCTATGCCAAACAACTAGCAAAACAGGAACACAACCCCACCCATTAGCAGAGAGGCTGCCTAAAATCATAATAAGTCCACAGACACCCCAAAACACACCACCAGACGTGAACCTGCCCACTAGAGAGACAAGATCCAGCCTCATCCAGCACAACACAGGCACTAGTCCCCTCCACCAGGAAGCCTACACAACCCACTGAAACAACCTTAGCCACTGGAGACAGACATCAAAAACAACGGGAACTACGAAAGTGCAGCCTGCAAAAAGGAGACCCCAAACACAGTAAGATAAGCAAAATGAGAAGACAGAAAAACACACAGCAGATGAAGGAGCAAGATAAAAACCCACCAGACCTAACAAATGAAGAGGAAATAGGCAATCTACCTGAAAAAGAATTCAGAATAATGATAGTAAGGATGATCCGAAATCTTGGAAGTAGAATGGACAAAATGCAAGAAACAGTTAACAAGGACCTACAAGAACTAAAGATGAAACAAGCAACGATGAACAATGCAATAAATGAAATTAAAATCACTCTAGATAGGATCAATAGCAGAATAACTGAGGCAGAAGAACGGATAAGTGACCTGGAAGATAAAGTAGTGGAAATAACTACTGCAGAGCAGAATAAAGAAAAAAGAATGAAAAGAACTGAGGACAGTCTCAGAGACCTCTGGGACAACATGAAACGCACCAACATTCGAATTATAGGGGTTCCAGAAGAAGAAGAAAGAAAGAAAGGGACTGAGAAAATATTTGAAGAGATTATAGTTGAAAACTTCCCTAATATGGGAAAGGAAATAGTTAATCAAGTCCAGGAAGGACAGAGGGTCCCATACAGGATAAATACAAGGAGAAACACGCCAAGACACATATTAATCAAACTGTCAAAAATTAAATACAAAGAAAGCATATTAAAAGCAGCAAGGGAAAAACAACAAATAACACACAAGGGAATCCCCATAAGGTTAACAGCTGATCTCTCAGCAGAAACCCTACAAGCCAGAAGGGAGTGGCAGGACATACTGAAAGTGATGAAGGAGAATAGCCTGCAACCAAGACTACTCTACCCAGCAAGGATCTCATTCACATTTGATGGAGAAATTAAAACCTTTACAGACAAGCAAAAGCTGAGAGAGTTCAGCACCACCAAACCAGCTTTACAACAAATGCTAAAGGAACTTCTCTAGACACGAAACACAAGAGAAGGAAATGACCTATAGTAGCGAACCCAAAACAATATATAAAATGGAAATAGGAACATACATATCGATAATTACCTTAAATGTAAATGGACTAAATGCTCCCACCAAAAGACACAGATTGGCTGAATGGATACAAAAACAAGACCCTTATATATGCTGTCTACAAGAGACCCACTTCAGAACTAGAGACACATACAGACTGAAAGTAAGGGGATGGAAAAAGATATTCCATGCAAATGGAAACCAAAAGAAACCTGGAGTAGCAATTCTCATATCAGACAAAATAGACTTTAAAATAAGGACTATTAAAAGGGACAAAGAAGGACACTACATAATGATCAAGGAATCGATCCAAGAAGAGGATATAACAATTGTAAATATTTATGCACCCAACATAGGAGCACCTCAATACATAAGGCAAATACTAACAACCATAAAAGGGGAGATCAACAGTAACACATTCATAGTAGGGGACTTTAACACCCCACTTTCACCCATGGACAGATCATCCAAAATGAAAATAAATAAGGAAACACAAGCTTTAAATGATACATTAAACAAGATGGACTTAATTGATATTTATAGGACACTCCATCCAAAAACAACAGAATACACATTTTTCTCAAGTGCTCATGGAACATTCTCCAGGATAGATCATATCTTGGGTCACAAATCAAGCCTTGGTAAATTTAAGAAAACTGAAATTGTATCAAGTATCTTTTCCGACCACAACGCCATGAGACTAGATATCAATTACAGGAAAAGATCTTTAAAAAATACAAACACATGGAGGCTAAACAATACACTACTTAATAATGAAGTGATCACTGAAGAAATCAAAGAGGAAATAAAAAAATACCTAGAAACAAATGACAATGGAGACACAACGACCCAAAACCTATGGGATGCAGCAAAAGCAGTTCTAAGGGGGAAGTTTATAGCAATACAAGCCCACCTTAAGAAGCAGGAAACATCTCGAATAAACAACCTAACCTTGCACCTCAAGCAATTAGAGAAAGAAGAACAAAAAAACCCCAAAGCTAGCAGAAGGAAAGAAATCATAAAAATCAGATCAGAAATAAATGAAAAAGAAATGAAGGAAACAATAGCAAAGATCAATAAAACTAAAAGCTGGTTCTTTGAGAAGATAAACAAAATAGATAAACCACTAGCCAGACTCATCAAGAAAAAAAGGGAGAAGACTCAAATCAATAGAATTAGAAATGAAAAAGGAGAAGTAACAACTGACACTGCAGAAATAAAAAAAATCATGAGAGATTACTACAAGCAACTCTATGCCAATAAAATGGACAATCTGGAAGAAATGGACAAATTCTTAGAAATGCACAACCTGCCAAGACTGAATCAGGAAGAAATAGAAAATATGAACAGACCAATCACAAGCACTGAAATTGAAACTGTGATTAAAAACCTTCCAACAAACAAAAGCCCAGGACCAGATGGCTTCACAGGTGAATTCTATCAAACGTTTAGAGAAGAGCTAACACCTATCCTTCTCAAACTCTTCCAAAATATAGCAGAGGGAGGAACACTCCCAAATTCCTTCTACGAAGCCACCATCACCTTGATACCAAAACCAGACAAGGATGTCACAAAGAAAGAAAACTACAGGCCAATATCACTGATGAACATAGATGCAAAAATCCTCAACAAAATACTAGCAAACAGAATCCAACAGCACATTAAAAGGATCATACACCATGATCAAGTGGGGTTTATTCCAGGAATGCAAGGATTCTTCAATATACGCAAATCTATCAATGTGATAAACCATATTAACAAATTGAAGGAGAAAAACCATATGATCATCTCAATAGATGCAGAGAAAGCTTTCGACAAAATTCAACACCCATTTATGATAAAAACCCTCCAGAAAGTAGGCATAGAGGGAAATTTCCTCAACATAATAAAAGCCATATATGACAAGCCCACAGCAAACATCATCCTCAATGGTGAAAAACTGAAAGCATTTCCACTAAGATCAGGAACAAGACAAGGTTGCCCACTCTCACCACTCTTATTCAACATAGTTTTGGAAGTTTTAGCCACAGCAATCAGAGAAGAAAAGGAAATAAAAGGAATCCAAATCGGAAAAGAAGAAGTAAAGCTGTCACTGTTTGCAGATGACATGATACTATACATAGAGAATCCTAAAGATGCTACCAGAAAACTACTAGAGCTAATCAATGAATTTGGTAAAGTAGCAGGATACAAAATTAATGCACAGAAATCTCTGGCATTCCTATATACTAATGATGAAAAATCTGAAAGTGAAATCAAGAAAACACTCCCATTTACCATTGCAACAAAAAGAATAAAATATCTAGGAATAAACCTACCTAAGGATACGAAAGACCTGTATGCAGAAAATTATAAGACACTGATGAAAGAAATTAAAGATGATACAAATAGATGGAGAGATATACCATGTTCTTGGATGGGAAGAATCAACATTGTGAAAATGACTCTACTACCCAAAGCAATCTACAGATTCAATGCAATCCCTATCAAACTACCACTGGCATTTTTCACAGAACTAGAACAAAAAATTTCGCAATTTGTATGGAAACACAAAAGACCCCGAATAGCCAAAGCAATCTTGAGAACGAAAAAAGGAGCTGGAGGAATAAGGCTCCCTGACTTCAGACTATATTACAAAGCAACAGTAATCAAGACAGTATGGTACTGGCACAAAAACAGAAAGATAGATCAGTGGAACAGGATAGAAAGCCCAGAGATAAACCCACGCACATATGGACACCTTATCTTTGATAAAGGAGGCAGGAATGTACAGTGGAGAAAGGACAGCCTCTTCAATAAATGGTGCTGGGAAAACTGGACAGGTACATGTAAAAGTATGAGATTAGATCACTCCCTAACACCATACACAAAAATAAGCTCAAAATGGATTAAAGACCTAAATGTAAGGCCAGAAACTATCAAACTCTTAGAAGAAAACATAGGAAGAACACTCTATGACATAAATCACAGCAAGATCCTTTCTGACCCACCTCCTAGAGTAATGGAAATAAAAACAAAAATAAACAAATGGGACCTAATGAAACTTCAAAGCTTTTGCACAGCAAAGGAAACCATAACCAAGACCAAAAGACAACCCTCAGAATGGGAGAAAACATTTGCAAATGAAGCAACTGACAAAGGATTAATCTCCAAAATTTACAAGCAGCTCATGCAGCTCAATAACAAAAAAACAAACAACCCCATCCAAAAATGGGCAGAAGACCTAAATAGACATTTCTCCAAAGAAGATATACAGAATGCCAACAAACACATGAAAGAATGCTCAACATCATTAATCATTAGAGAAATGCAAATCAAAACTACAATGAGATATCATCTCACACCAGTCAGAATGGCCATCATCAAAAAATCTAGAAACAATAAATGCTGGAGAGGGTGTGGAGAAAAGGGGACACTCTTGCACTGCTGGTGGGAATGTGAATTGGTTCAGCCACTGTGGAGAACAGTATGGAGGTTCCTTAAAAAACTACAAATAGAATTACCATATGACCCAGCAATCCCACTACTTGGCATATACCCTGAGAAAACCAAAATTCAAAAAGAGTCATGTACCAAAATGTTCATTGCAGCTCTATTTACAATAGCCAGGACATGGAAACAACCTAAGCGCCCATCATCGGATGAATGGATAAAGAAGATGTGGCACATATACACAATGGAATATTACTCAGCCTTAAAAAGAAATGAAATTGAGCTATTTGTAATGAGATGGATAGACCTAGAGTCTGTCATACAGAGTGAAGTAAGTCAGAAAGAAAAAGACAAATACCGTATGCTAACACATATATATGGAATTTAAGGGAAAAAAATGTCATGAAGAACCTAGGGGTAAGATAGGAATAAAGACGCAGACCTACTGGAGAACGGACTTGAGGGTATGGGGAGGGGGAGGGGTGAGTTTTGACAGGGCGAGAGAGAGTCATGGACATATACACACTAACAAACGTAGTAAGGTAGATAGCTGGGGGGAAGCAGCCGCAAGGCACAGGGATATTAGCTCGGTGCTTTGTGACAGCCTGGAAGGGTGGGATGGGGAGAGTGGGAGGGAGGGAGACGCAAGAGGGAAGACATATGGGAACATATGTATATGTATAGCTGATTCACTTTGTTATAAAGCAGAAACTAACACACCATTGTAAAGCAATTATACCCCAATAAAGATGTTTAAAAAAAAAAAAAAAAAACTCATGCTCACCAAAATAAATAAATAAATTTTTAAAAAGAAAAAGAAAAAAGGCTCACAGCCTCCATATTTTCATGCAAAGTTCCAAGCTGGAGTGATTTTTTTAAATTAATTTATAAGGTCCTAGAGTAAGAAGCTGTAAAGGAAATAGGATCCATCTGTCCCCTCTCTGGAAGCCCCGAAGACTGCTAGAAATGCAACCTCTATAGTACCAAAGAGAAGGCAGTGATTCCTCCCAGGTGGCCTTTCCTGTGTCAGTCCCTCTATCCCCCTAGACAACATGGCAGCTTACCCAGACTCAACTCGCAGGTAAATTGAGTGCTTCATGGAGAAGAAAGAGTTATCAGACTGCTCCTCACCTGTGTGAGCCAGCTGGCTACCCCAAGGCCATGTCCAAGGTTGGAATAACACAGATCAATGACAAGGCACAATTACACCTATGGCTGTCATGCTCAGCCATAAACCACAAGTTCCCATGGGAAATCGTGGATTAAATCTGATTAATCTTTCCAGGAAACTTCAAGAATGTATTTTGCTGGAGTCCCAGTAAATTAATTTTCCCAGTTTCTAAACCCCAATGTTTGAAAGTTAATCCAAACTAGATAGGGTCTAATTGACTGCTTATTAGCTAAGCCTCTTAGAAGGCCTGCTGTCTTTCCCAACACAGCAACAAAGTTTACTGACTATTTCACACAAAGAAAGAAGGACCAGAAGCAAAGTCTATACCTTTCTCCTATGTCTGTGTTCCTACCCAGGACAGAGCCTGAGTTGGCACCACCTTAAATATACATGCTGCTCCTGCATGGCAGAGCATGTTGATGTGAGATTTGGGGGCTGGGAATAAACCCCCTGGTTTTGTGCATTTTATTTCCTTCACTAAAGACAAAAGAGTCTCTCAGAAGAGTGCCTCCAAACTAGCCTTAGGGACAAAAATGCAAACACAAACACAATTTATCATTTTGTCAGCAATCCTTGGTATCACACCCCTAAAGAGGATGGCAGCTGGTAATTAGACAAATATTCCATGATATCATCCACAGGCACCCGGGGTTTCTGGTCACTGACTAGCAGCTGACAAGCACTGGCAGGAGCAAAGGGAAAGTAAGAATAAAACATATTTGTCCTTGGGTTTCACTGTGTGGCCCTGCTTGGTGACTCTCACCTGAGAAAACCCACTTCCGATGGGTTTGTAACAGGTGCTATTAATCATGTCTGAAACTTAGTGCAGCAGTTCTCAGCACCAGCTGAACCTTAGAACCACCTGCAGAGGTTTCAAATCGCTAGATGCCCAGGCTGCACCCCAGACCAATAAAAGCAGCTCTCTGGGGGCAGGAGCTGGGTGTGACTAGTTGTTAAAGTTCCCCAGGTGATGCCAATGGACAGCCAGGGCTGAGAACCTCTGCCTTAGAGTCATCCCCCTGCCTCTGAAACAATATGGTCAGATCAGCTGCAGAAAATGCACAAAGATTTAAAATGACCACTAGTCATTCACTCTGAGAGAAGAGAGAGAAAAAAATCCACCGATTGACCCAGATAGGGGCAGCTGGCTAACGTTTAAAATAACACACCAACATCAAGCCCAAACACACAACCAACCATCTGACTTACCAAAACCCATGCTTCCTATTAAGGCGTAAATTTTAGTTACAATACTAGGGCTTCCCTGGTGGCGCAGTGGTTGAGAGTCCGTCTGCCAATGCAGGGGACACGGGTTTGTGCCCTGGTCCGGGAGGATCCCCCATGCCGCAGAGCAGCTGGGCCCGTGAGCCATGGCCGCTGAGCCTGCGCGTCCGGAGCCTGTGCTCCGCAGCAGGAGAGGCCACAACAGTGAGAGGCCCGTGTACCGCCAAAAAAAATTTTAGTTACAAGTAATTTTTTGGTGAGACCTCTCTTTCCTGTTTTTGTAAGGGTGCAGTAAGGAACACAGCAAAACCCTAATGTATGGTGGCATTCTTTCTCCTGGAGTTGCAGAGATGACCCTGATCCAGCAAAATCACCTCTAATAACTCCCTGCTGAATGCAGACTAGGCTAAGGAGGGTGGCTATGTGGATAGGGTCAGGACTGCATGCACCAGCGGAGCTAAGCTGCAGGGCTCGCTTATACATAACAAAGCTGTTCAAAATACAGTCATATAATCGATTTACTTCCAAGGTCATTGGAATACTAAATCGAGACACTGTATTTTTATTCAAAGTCTTTAAACTACAAAAGAACAACTCCCAAATGTTAGCCATGGGGTCCCATGCTCTCCAGGGAGGAAGTGACACCTGTGAGCAGTGGATATCATCTTCATCAAGGGACACTCACAGGCAGACTGCTAGTGACACACCATGGTGAAATGTCCTTAAACACTTAACAGATAAACCAGAGGTTGCCCACAAGAGGCACAGAATACAAGAACCCTGGGTTCTCAGCCCAAGCTGCTTATTAGAACCACCTTCAAAAACACACCCAAGTCACACCATGGACCCAATTAGATGAGGATTTGGAGGGACTGGCTAGTGCATGGCATTTTTTAAAGCAGTGGCTCTCACACTTAAGCATGATCAGATTTACCTGGACCCACCCCCATGGTTTCTGATTCAGGAGGTGGGGGCTGGGAGAGAACATGCAGTTCTAACAGAGTCCCAGGTGATTCTGATGCTGCTGGGGTCACACTCTTAAGAACCACTGTTTCATAGGTCCCCCAGGTGACTCTAATTAGTGCAGACAAGACCGAGGACCACTGTATAAGGAAAGTAAGCTCTGGCCAGGGTGCCAAGGGAAGGAATTCTCATCCTAGCTCTGCCACCAACCTCGGGCTTGATAACAATAAGCCACTGAGGTTTTTCAGGCCTCAACTTGCTCCAGATCTATAAAATTGAGACACTACACAAAAGAGATCCTGGGTTCTTTCTAGAAACACCTTTTTCAAAGGGCTGCTACACATGAAACGCTGATATTAATACACATAGAAATGAAAAGAAAGTGGCCTTATGGGCAATTAAAAAAAGCTTTCAAAATACAGGGAAAGGTAAGTTCTTGCTCACAAGATTTCAGCACACTTGGAGACACAGCAATGGGGATGGTCTAGGGATGTGCGATGGCACCAAAAGCCAAAAGGGCCTGTGTTGTGAGTCATTCACACTATTTCCCAGACTCACCTGTTAGGACCTTGCAGAGCTGCCCAGATATCTGGGTCTCGGCAGAGGGGCTGGGTGTCAAGGACCATCTGCGCCTGATCAGATGCTCTTGTCCCTGGGAATTGTTGAGGGGCTGGATTAGCACCTGCTCCTGCCCAAGCTGGATGAGGCCAACCTGCCCAGAAAGAAGAAAACAGTTGTCAGTCATCCTCATTCACACTTGCCCATGACCCCAGAGCCAGAGGGTAGAAAGGCCACCTAGCTATGGCCTGCTTCCCCTGCCTGGGCTTTTTCTTTGCAGCTTGCACCAATTTACAGAGTCCAAGAATGAGCTCTTGCATGACTTGAAACATCTCACCCAGCAGCTGTGTTGGGGGTCAGGTGACAGAAGGCGGGTGTGGGGGGGGGATGCGGCAACAGCACCCATTTTCTGGGTTCACTTTCAAAGATATCTTTAGTGTTAATTTTTTTTTAATATTATTTTTCAGGCAAGGCTTTATTGGGGCCTCTGCTGCAGCAGGGGAGAGGGAGAATAGATTCCCTTGTTTGCCTGCTCCTATACACTTACTTCTAATTAAAGCCCATTTAAAAAACTATTTTTTATAGCATCCCCTAAAACTCCACCTAAGGAGGTACCTCCAAAAGTGTTGGGAATGAATGACAATTATATCCTTAATGGGAAAAAAATATATCTTATTCATGGGCAATATTTAGAATTAAATAGAGAGGATGGAGTCAGACCTGTAGTGTTAATAGTTTTGTGATAGTGGATTTTTTTCAGTGTTTAAGAGAACTTGGCAGAGTATCTAATGGATTCAATTTGTGATTCTAAATTTAAAGCACAGCAATGATTTAGACCTGTAATTTAAAAATCTTATTAGGCTTATAAATAGTACCAGAATGTATAAGAGAACTTAAGACTTCCCATGTTTATAAAACTAGTTAACTAATTATTTATAAGAATCATTTAAGTACTTGCAAAGAGTTTATTTTTTAATCAGACAACAAAAGAACTTGAAAATGAAATTGAATATGGTAAATTTCTACATACAGTTTTAAAGGTTTAAACGTTGTTAATCACCAATTTGTAAATAGGATTAAATGTTATCCAAAGGCCCCTTAAAAGGTATTTCAAAAACTTGCTAGATTATAAATAGAACATGACTTGTAAATTGAACAAAAAACTTAAGGACTGGGATTCTTAATTTGTCACTTTAACAGAGTGAATATTAATTCTTAAAAATATATACACAATGCAGAGAACTTTTCCTTTCATTTGGAACCAATGCTAACAGCATTTAAACAATTTGCCCTCCTTCCCCAGGATACCTGCTGCTAGCTTCTCTTCTGAGACATCAACAAAACAAGATAAACCGCTCACAAGGATCCTGACTCGGCCAGGTCTGAGAATTATCTATGTTTGCATACTGGGCCCTGCAGTCCACAGCCCCTGCTCTGCGTTCATGGTCGGGACAACCTTTACTAGCACAGATTCAGGAGACTGGGCCAATCTGTCTTAGGCTGTCACGAACATCCTTTGTTCTCTCTCTCCCCAATACTATTTTCTAAAAGCCATGACACTGTTTTCTTTTCTTAAAAAAAAAAATTTATTTAGTTGTCTGTGCCGGGTCTTACTTGTGGCATGTGAACTCTTAGTCGCGGCATATGGGATCTAGTTCCCTGACCAGGGATCGAACCTGGGTACCTTGCACCGGGAATGAGTCGTCTTAGCCACTGGACCACCAGGGAAGTCCTGACACTACTTTATAAAAGCGGTAGTTGTCAAACTCCAGTGTGCATCAAAATCACCTGGAGGTCACGGATGCTCACCAAGAACGTTCATTTCTAACAAGTCCCCAGGTGATACTGATGCTGCGTGCCCGAGGACCAGGCTTTGAGAAGCACTGCTCTCCACCACAGCTCAGCAATTCCTCAGGTCTCAGGTACAGAGCTCACTCAAACCAAATGATATAGACTCCTCTACCTTCTGAAAGAATGCATCAATACCAGTCCTCTGAAAATAAACCAGATCCACTAATAAGACCGCCTACAACATTTAGTCCCCCAAACAGGGGTTGAGACGGTACTTACTGCTGTAAGAAGATTTCAAGGTTTCCATTTCATTAGAACTGCTGCCAAGAACAACCCAGAGATTTTACTGCCCAAATAAAACTGTCTTAAAGTGGCACTGCATGACCTGCCGGGAAGCATGGCTTTCTCCTCTCTCCTTTGAAGTTAAAACTTGAGTTTGTTCACTATGATACTTTGGGGAGACTGAAGAAGCGGAGGCAGAGAGTGGCTGTGGGAGGCTGTGCAGATCCACCAGAGCTATGTGTATAGAAAGCCTCAGTGGAACCCTCCTGCACTGTTGGTGGGAATGTAAGTTGATACAGCCACTATGGAGAACAGTATGGAGGGTCCTTAAAAAACTAAAAATAGAAATACCATATGACCCAGCAATCCCACTACTAGGCATATACCCTGAGAAAACCATAATTCAAAAAGAGTCATGTACCACAATGTTCACTGCAGCTCTATTTACAATAGCCAGGACATGGAAGCAACCTAAGTGTCCAACGACAGATGAATGGATAAAGAAAATGTGGCACATATATACAATGGAATATTACTCAGCCATAAAAAGAAACGAAATTGAGTGATTTGTAGTGAGGTGGATGGACCTAGAGTTTGTCATACAGAGTGAAGTAAGTCAGAAACAGAAAAACAAATACCATATGCTAACACATATATATGCAACCTTAAAAAAAAAATGGTTCTGGGGCTTCTCTGGTGGCACAGTGGTTGACAGTCCGCCTGCCGATGCAGGGGACATGGGTTCAAGCCCTGGTCCGGGAAGATCCCACATGCCGTGGAGCAACTAAGCCCATGCACCATAACTACTGAGCCTGTGCTCTAGAGCCCATGAGCCACAACTACTGAGCCCACGTGTCACAACTACTGAAGCCCATGCACCTAGAACCCATGCTCCACAACGAGAAGCCCCCGCAATAAGAAGCCAGCGCATCACAACAAAGAGTAGCGCCCGCTTGCCACAACTAGAGAAAGCCCGCGCACAGCAACGAAAACCCAACACAGCCAAAAATAAATAAATACATAAATAAATTAATTAATTTAAAAAAGACACAGACGTAGAGAATGGACTTGCGGACATGGGGAGGGGGAAGGGTAGGCTGGGACGAAGTGAGAGAGTAACACTGACATATATACACTACCAAATGTAAAATAGATAGCAGTGGGAAGCAGCTGCATAGCACAGGGAGATCAGCTCGGTGCTTTGTGTCCACCTGGAGGGGTGGGATAGGGAGGGTGGGAGGGAGACGCAAGAAGGGAGAGGATATGGGGACATATGTATATGCATAGCTGATTCACTTTGTTATAAAGCAGAAACTAACAAACCATTGTAAAGCAATCATACCCCAATAAAGATGTTAAAATAAATAAATAAAATCTAATTAGTAAATTCAAAAAAAAAAACAAATCCTCAGTGCAGAAGTCCTTGATGACCGTTTCAGTTGAAACGTCTGTGGTTGAAATAAAGTTGGCAGATACAGCACAGTGCATGGGATGGGCCCCACGCTGTAGGAGGGCTGTGCTCCCTGGGGGGACAGGCTCAACCTTGACAGGGGCCGGAGTCTTCCTGAAATGCTCCAGCTCTGGGAGATTAAAGGCCCCCTTGAGTCTAGAACTTTCAAAGCCAGTTATCATTCACTCAGCCTAGCATGCAAGCCACAGGGTAAAGGCCAGTTAGCCAGTAGTTCTAATGTGACACAATATAGAGAGAATCTCACCTTGGTGAGAAAGCCTACAGGTACATACATGCACACACACAAGCATGGTCCAGCCCCTTGGCGGAGGTTTTGCTTTAGAAGGTCTTTTTTGGAGGAACCCACATGCTGGTTTCCATCCATTCAGGAAAGAGAATGGCAATGCTGGTGAGAGACAGACACATGGACTAATGGCCTATACTCTACCTGGCAGCCACTTGCCCTCTTGGGAACTGACTTTCAAGCTGGCCTGTGGCCAAGACTAGCACCTGGGGGGAGGGAGCAGGGCACAGCCCTCCCCCTCAGGAGCCACCACAAGGAAGGAACTTGCCCCTGCCCCCTCCAAGTGCTGTCACTAGGCACCCTGAAGCCTCGCTAATATTCACCAGGTCATCACAGTGACAAAACGTTCTGTTGAAAAGTGCCGCTTGTCACCACCTCCCCCCCCCGTGCCACACACACACACAATCTCATCCCAGGATAAAAACTTGTCAGCCCTCTTGATCTTTTCCTGACCTTCCTTCTCCCTCCCCTCTCCCCGGTAAAAAAAAAAATCCCCCTTCCCTGGCACTCTATGTCCCAGCCCACCATCCCCTGTGTTATGGGGCATCTGTCACAACCTAAAAAGTAGTTTGTTCCTTTGAGGCAGGATCGGAATTATGCCTTCTTATTTTTCCAATGTCTGCCACATAACAGTTACTCAAGAAAATGTGAGTGAACTGTACTGTAATGGAATGGATTCGAATGGAATGGAATGAACTGGACTGGACCGGCTTGGAATAGAAGGCAATAGCATGGCCTTCCCGCATTCCCCCTTGCTCAGAGGTCCTCATCCCTGGCTGCATACTGCAGTCACTTGGCAAGCTTTGAAAACTCAGGCCCAGGCCCCACTCCAGGCCATGTGAATTAGAATCCCTTGGGGTGAAACTCAGGCACTGGTATTTTTTTAAAGCTCACCAGGAGATTTCCATGTGCAGCCAGTGTGGAGAACCACTTCCCTAGCTTTTAACTGAGTGCCAGAGATGCTTGATTCCAGCACGTGGAAGTACCCTAGATGCAGACTACCTGGACCAACCTGGGCCTTCCTCTGACTATGGGGCTGTGCCCTGGCTTCTAGCACATTGCTGCCCTGTGGTCCCAAGAGCTAAGCAGGGTTGCTTGGGTTTGCATTATTCCTCTGGTCACCATCTATGCTGAGAAGTGAGACACATGGAAATGCTCTTCCAAGGCCTCCCTGTTCCACAGATGTCAGCAAGGAAAAGCCTCAGGTTGCATTAGATGCAAGAGAGCTGCAAACACCATCTGAAGAGAACTGTGGGGAA
This sequence comes from Phocoena phocoena, assembly GCF_963924675.1. Classification (NCBI taxonomy): domain Eukaryota; kingdom Metazoa; phylum Chordata; class Mammalia; order Artiodactyla; family Phocoenidae; genus Phocoena; species Phocoena phocoena. The sequence goes on along the minus strand of NC_089220.1, from coordinate 125,837,191 downwards.
CTAGATGCCCACGGCAGACAGGACTGGAAGCCCTGAGGCCACTTGGTCTCAGAGGAGACAACAATCCTCAATGAAATTGTGCTCTTAGAAGAGAAATCTTACATATTCTCAAATTTGGTATCCTACTAAAGAAGTTTGGGTCAAATAAAGTGTATCAGGTATAACCTGATATTATGACAGTTCTGAGTGGTTCCCTTTCAATTCTCTTTATTCTGGAAGCTGGCTTTGAAGGGTTTCTGTGCTGCTTTAAGAGAGCGTTATAAGCTGGGTATTGTTAATCCCACCCCACCCCCTGAAGCAGGACTAGCTCTCCTGCAGCTGGAAAAATGTGTGAAGGTCAGAAAGATTTGTACCACTTCCTAACATGAGCACAACTTCTCAGCATAATGCAGCAAATGCTCTTAAGATAAAGAAACCCTGTTGTATCCATGCTCTGGAACCATCTGATGCTCTGTCCTCCATTTGAGGGGACCTGCCTCATGACTGCTGACCTCACCATCCTACAAAGGCCACACTGGGATTTCAGTGCCCAGGGAGCCCTCCAAGCCTCTCCTCTTCAGGAGACTGCGGCTCCCGGGTTCACTGGACCAGGTCTTAGGTAGCCTTCTCCCCGTGGACAGGTGACCGTAGGTGGTTGGAGAGGTGGAGAAAGTCTGCTCTCCGGAAGGAAAAACAATCCTGTGATTGCAGGCCCTCCTGTACCTGCCTCTGACTTTCTGGGGGGCCTCAGCAGAGTTTGGGGGGCTTGAACGTGTCCTGGGGAAAGAGCATCCTCAACCTGGCACAGGCGTGAGGGGCTTCCCAACCTCCATAGGGAGTCCCCCTGCCCCTCCCAGAGTGCCATCCAGAGCTCCCTTTTCAAAATCCTGCTGCTGCCTCTGCAAATGTCAAAGGCCTGAACACAGATATTTGGTCTTCGTTCCAAAGCCAGACTCCCCCTTTCCCATCACTAGATAGAGTTAGTCACAGACTGTCAGCTCCTCCTTCAGACCCCCTCTCATGTAGTCTTCCTTCCTTTCCATTTCCACCATCCAAGGCTTGAGGCCCATCACCTCACCCCTCCAAATGCTCTCCTGCTTCAGTCCTCCCCACACTTCTCTGACCAGGGGCTCCTCCCCGGTCAGTAGCCAGAAATATCCCCCCATTGCCTCTAGGCCAGTGATCCTCAAAATGGTCCCAGACCAACAGCAGCAGCAGCACCTGGGAACCTGTCAGAAACTCAAGTGCTCAGGACCACCCCCAGACGGACTGGATCAGAAACCCAGGAGGTGGGGCCCAGCAATCAGTGCAGCAAATCCCGCAGGGAACACTAATGCCAGCTCAAGGTTGAGAACTACTGGTCTAGGATAAATTCTAAATGCCTTATGTTGGCACCCAGGGCCCTGCCTCATCTAATCCAGACACCTGTCCATTCAGTTCATCACCCATCTCCATCCCACAGTCAGCTCGTGGGCCCCTTACCTCGGGAAGGACCTGGCCAGGAGGCTTTGCCATCACTCCTCCCACCTAGAACCTGAGGCCCACTCCCTTCAGCTCTACCCGAAGGATCTGCCCCACCCCATCAGACCCCAGAGCCACTCCCTGCTCTCCCCACCAGCCACCCTGCAGGCTCCAGCACACCTTCCTTCCCCTGCGAACCCGGACTGCCTTCCGAGACAGGGCCCACATCGTATTTCTCTTTGAGTCTCGTTGGGAGCCTACCAGCGGGTCCTACACATGGCAGCTGTGTGATAATGATCTGTTCATTTAGTCAACTATGTTGACTGATTGCTTGATTTATAACTGGAAAAGCCTGTGAATGGCCTGTGGGGCAAGAGAAGAAATGTGTTTTCAATGCCTTAATGTGCCAGGCTCTCACTAAATGATTTCGGACTTTATCTTACTTCATTCTCTCAACAGCCACACAAAGCCAATGTTATTTACCCTTGTATGGCTGCAGACAGGGAGGTTCAAAGGAGGTAAGCAACTTGCTCAAGATCACAGCCCGGAACAGCTGTTCAGTCTCACTTGCTAAAGAACAGGAGTGTGACGGTGCAACTGTGTGCCCATGTGCAGAAGTGTGCACGGGGAAAGGTTAACCGCTGACTCCGAGTGGTTCCCTCAGACATACTGGCTGCAAAAACATCTCCTGTTGCACACATCCAAGGTCAGGCAGCTGCAGCGTCTCAGAGTTCAGGAAATAAGCTCCAAGAATGCAATCAGTCTAAGAAGACGTCTTCAGTTCATCATCCCATCTTGTATTTCTTTTTCTTTTATAAAATGTTGCCAACTAAATAAAAGTTCAGGTGGGAAAATCTAGTTACGTACCCCAGATAAATAATGAGGTAGGGTTAGGTATCCTAGGTGACAGTCATGGGCGACCTGATGCCCATGAGCGATGGGTATAGAAAGTCACCGTGAGGCAGAGTGAACGTCCTTCCAGAGGAGGCCGTGGGAGGCCTTAGAATTCTCTGCTCCAAGTTCTCCCCTTTAATTCTTCCACACCCCAAATTTCACAACTGTTGTTTCCCTTCCTACTTTCCTTAACATCCACTCAATTGTTTCTTTTTACAAAGTTTTAAAAAATATACTTTGCATTTAACAAATATATTTATGCTGTGCATGATAAATTCTTCAGTAATATTAATTGATGAATGACTAAGGACTATGTGCCTTCCCCACACCTGTATCAATATAATGATGCAGGATAACATGGCTTGGTCTATTTGCTCCCTCTCAAATGGTCTCCCCATCATATACTTTTTGCCAAGACCAATTCCTACTCAGCTGTCAGTGATCAAGTGATGTTGCATTAAAAAGCTGGGCAATTTTGGGTCAAGGAAAAGTGAGTTGGGTAGCTCTAAAGGGAAAGGCAGCAACCTCCCAAACCAGCTCCTTCATCGTTGAAGTCAGGCTGCCCTCTTGAGAACGCGGTCCCCCAACTCTTCTAAGCCACCTGCTCACTGCCTGGCTGGACTCAGCCTCCCTGTTCTTACCTAGACTACACTTCTTCCCCTATGGTAAAGGTGAGCATTCTTACAGACTGGGAGGAAGAGCTATGGGAACTAAGACTGTGGGGAGCAGCACAGGTGAAGGACGACCACAAGGGCCCCGCGCTGCGGTCAGGCACCAGACAGAGCCAGGGCAGCCGGGCCATCAGGACCCCAGTGAGCGGCCTGGGTGAGAGAGACCACAAGCCAGCCCCCTATGGAGCATGGCTGTGACTCCAGAGAAGGCACGCTGGGACTATCCTTGACCTTCTGTCCCTCCAGGGTGGCCTGGAAAATGGGCCACAGCCCAGAGCTCCTGGGTGTCCTCTCTGGTCCCGACATCTCACCCATAGTGCACCCCTGCAGGCCGCGGCCTCAGCCAAGAAGGGGTGGACAGACTCTGGGCGGTGAACTCCCCTGAGCTCAGTATTCATGAAGGAAGAGTGGCCACTGCTCAGCAGACCAGACCCCTCCTCTCTGTCCACCTCTCCTCACGTGTGGGGATGAAAACAGCCCCTCCAACCACTCATTTCAGACAAGCAGCATAGAGAGTCTTTTCAGAGACTGACACTCACTCTATCTCCGAAGTTCCACCTCCACTGCCTGCTCTGGTGAACTTTAACCTGAAGTTTCTTCGAATCCTGCTGGCCTTCCATGATCTGGTCCCATTCACACGAGGCAGCTGATCCAAACTCACATAAATCCTCTGGGAGGAAAAATACCTTCCTCATATGCCCAAAGTTCATCGCTTTGAAGTTATACGGTTACAGAAACTCTTCCAAAAACCTATGTTATGTCTGAGGACTCTCTGAAATGTAAATAAAATGAAGATGCATAAACATAAAACAGTTAATACCTGAGCCCACGGTCTCTGAAGATCCAAAAAAATGCAGCTTGCACAGCTTTTCAAGATAAGATACAGGGTAATAACCACAGACCCGCCCCTCTGCGCCCTGTCAAAAGCGGGGCGTGGGGAGGGAGCAAAATGGAGCATGAGATTTACTTCCCCTGACCCATAAACAATTAAGTAATGATCTAATCATGCATCTCCTTTAAACAGGTAGCAAGTGTCTCTGGAGACAGACAGCACAGGGAACAGAGCCTGCATGCCCTGCCCCGCAGGCAACACTCCTCACTAAGCCATTCTGGAGATGTGAGATGCAGCAGGATTTAATTCATACTCAACATCGGAATAAAGTTTTATTGAACACAGCCAGGTCCATCTGTTTCTTTACCTTCTATGGCTGCTTTTGCACTAAAGGAGCAGTGTTGATTAGTTGTGACAGAGACCATATGGCCTACAAAGTCGAAAATGTTTACTACTTGGTCCTTTACAGAAAATGTTTGCCAACCCCTGCTCTACATGACTCTTTAGACACAAGGAGGCTTTGGAATGCTCCCAACTGTGGGCACCAAAACTCATCTACTGGGCATCACTCCTTCCCTACACCTCGTGGTAGAGCCAGTCCTCAAAAACACACAACAGGCGTGCCACATCTCTATGGTGCTTCCACCGTGGTCCAGAAGGACTAACACTGCATTACCGCCCAGCTGAACTGTCTCAAGCACGTTGGGGAACCAAAATCAAAGTAAGGTGGAGTGCGATGCAAACCTGGTTAGCCTATGTTCTGTTGCTTTCTTTTCTAGAAAGGCAGGACCACCTTGCCACCAAGAGGTCCACTCCAAATCACCTGCTGTCTCTGGCCTCCTGGCCTTCTGCCCTTCCTCTACAGGGTGTACTTACGAAGAAATGTCCAATGTCCAGCTTACACAAATGGGATGATCAAGGCAGACTAAACAACAGAAGTGTCTGCTCAAGCAGAAATTAAAATCTAAAGTCCTAGAGGTCCCTCCGCAGTTGGCACACACTGAACTCAGCCTCTTGGCCTCGTTCCTTTATCTAAAGCACAGCGCCCTCACATGGTGCCAAAGGGAAGGACAGTCTTCCTGAAAACCTGGAGGACGGAAGGGAACTCTCACTGCTCATAAGCCATCTGTGAGAGGGCCCAGTACTCACTCTGAGGATTTTAAATCAATGTTATCCAGATTTCCACCCTCGGCTCCTTCACAGATAGCGCCTTGCTGGAAACTTTACACCAAGAAGTATAAACTCTGACCTCTACAGAAACTCACTAAACCGCAGCAAATGGGATTCAGATGTTTCCATGTTCAGTACAGTGATGTGACCTAGACTTTAAACACTTTGGCAAAAACAGGAAAAATGATGTGGGCCTTCCAGTCCCTCCCAGAACATGATACAGCCTTGACCCGAGTCCTTCGGTGACCTGAGCCTTTTTCACCCCTACTTAAGCCTCCTCACCCATAGCCCACATTCCCCACCCCTGTTCCACATTAGCTCCTACTAGGCCCCCTCCACGGTCCATTTTCCTTGTTTAACCAAAGAAGCCAATTTCTCCCAGCCCAGCAAAAGGAGATCACATTCTGATGAGGACTCAAAAAATCCTAAAAGGGGAACTGGTGAAGGCCAAGTCTTGGGAATTACTCCCCAAGTTCCCCTACACTGCTGGAAAGAGAGCAGAAGTCTCATATAAAGACTTGGGACCCTCAGGGTTTCTGGCTTTGTTGCAGATTTGTGCCAACTTGTTGCACACTATGTGGATAAGAGCTAGAGAATTCTAGACGGTGGAGCAAGATAAGGTGGAGGTGGGGGAAGCAGTTTCTTGTGCCAGGGAAGGACAGACACAAAACACTATCAGAAACCACTTCCCCAGAAGATAGAGGAACATTCTCTGAGCCCATCCCAGGCTCTGACGGGTGGGGGCAGCCCATCTGCCAGCCATCTGCGCTCTATGGGGGCACGATGGAGAAGCTGGGAAGTGTTTGTCTGGGCACCAGTGTAGCCAAGTGAGCCAGTGTGAGCACAGGCAGGGTAGAGGCGCACAAGAACTTCCTCCACCCCTCGGAGCACTGCCACGGGTGCCGCAAATGCAGCAGGGTGGGGTGGCGGAGGAATTACTGCCACATTGAGGGAGCTTCTGGGGATGACATTGTTCATCACCAATGTAAGCATTCCTCAGGCCTGGCTGAGGGTGAGTGCCAGACAAATGTCTGCTTGCAATGTAAGGTAAAAATATTAGAGACACCCTCCCTTTCCTGGTTCTCACGTTTCAACTAAGAAGAGTAGGTTAGTGGCCCGTTGGGGGACCCCTCCAAATATCCTTTTCCAGGTACATAAAGACTCAAAAGGACAGAAAGGAGGTCAATGCTCCATCCCCACATCCAAGAATAGGTGAGCTATACACATATAGATAGGTGTTCCTCATGACACGCACACATACACACCTGTGCAGATGCAAACAGCGTTCTCTCTACACCTGGGTCAAGCGCACCTCTCAGTCGAGGGGCTTGACGGAATTCATCTCTGCTGAACATGTGCTCCCTGGGCGGGCTGCGGCGTATCTCGCTATGCAACCCCATATCGGCGCTGGCCTGGCGCACCTCTGAGGCTTAGGACGGCCAGTGGAAGGTACTGGATAACAGGTCGCTTCCCCTTTCTAGCTCTCTGCTCAGAGACCCTCTGGAAGGTTGGGGGTGCTCTCTCCCGCCAGCGGCAGAGCACGCCGGAGGCCCCACCCCAATCCCAGCCCTCCCCGGGAACAACCCCTCACCCCCACCCTCGGCGCCGCGACAGATCGCCAGGCAGACCCGGAGGGGGAGCGGGCAGTACCAGGCCGCCGGCGCCGCCGCAGGCGCTAAGCGAGACGAAGGAGCCGGGGTAGCCGAGCACGCTGCCAGAGTAGAAGCACAGTTCTGTGGGGCGTCCGCGGCGCCCGGCTGCGCCGGTCTCCTCCACCTCGAAGCCGCCAGACAGGAAGCGCAGGTCACGGCGCAGCTGCAAGTACAGGTCGCGCCCAAAGGCCGGCAGGTGCAGCAGCAGGGCGCGCTCGCCGGGCCGGGCGCGCGGGACGGCTGGGGGCGCGCGGGGGCGCCGGCGCCTGCGGGGCCCTGGAGTGCCGGGCAGCGGCGGCAGGTGCACGTCTTCGGGGAGCACCCGCCGCGGGAGCACCACCTCCACGTCGGCCGCCGCGTCGCCGACAGCTGCGGGGAGAAAGCAGACGCGTCAGCGCGGCGGGGCCCGCCCTCCGGCCCGCCGGGCGCAGGGTCCAGCGCTGGACATCCACCTCCAGCTCGGAGACAGCGCGGCCCCGAGCCGGCGCGCTCTTCCATTCCCTCGCCCCAGCACCTCCATGCCAGCCAGAGCCTCCGCCCGTGCCCCGCGCCACCGCCGGAACGGTCTCCGGCGCGGCCGCCCGACCACCTCCGGGGACGCGGCCGCGGCATCGGCGTCCGGAGAACCGGCGGCAGCGCGGCCTCCCGGCAACCGCCCGGAGCCCAGTCCTCCGGCCGCGGCCCGCGCCCACTCGACCCCGGAGCTGTCAGCGGTTCGCCGCCGGAGCCGGGCCGCGCGGGCAGGCGGAGGCCGCCAGGATGCCTCCGGAGGGCAGGGGGAAGGTGGCCGCGAGAGGCACAGGCGAAGAAGAGGCAGTGGGAGAGGGAGCGCTACCTGTGCCCGGGTCCAGTCCCCAAACCAGCAGCAGCAGCAAGGGCAGGACGAGAGGAGGCAGCAGGGCGCCGTCACACATGGTACTTGGGAGGAGTAGCCCCCCCCTCCCCGGACGGTCGCGGCGGAGTAGGAGCGCGCGAGGCGGCGGCGCCAGCCGGAGTGAGCCTTCCAGTCTTTGGAAAAAGTAATTAGCGCTGCGGACAAACCCAACGTGGTAAATCCTAAGCCCCGCCTTATCCTCGGAAAGCGGGAGGTGATTGGACTCTCGCTTTCCCCTGCCCCGCCTCCCCCTTCTCTATTGGCTAGTGTGGGTCTAAACCAGGGTGCGTAGTTAGGTTGCAAGCACTTTCTTACACGTGGTTTCTGGGCAGTGGCGGGGATAGGACACCAGGTGGCGCAAGGGAGCCGTCTGGAGCAGCGCGATCCCAGAGGACCCGGGAAGACACCTGGCTGGTCTTCAGAGTTTGTCCCCATTTTCGAAACCCTCTCTGATCCTGCTACTCAGCTTCCCAAGAAGACAGGCCAGAAATCGTCTTAGCCAACCGAGTTCACCCGTAAAAGCACCTTCTCTCTGCATCTAAAGTAAAACCAGTTTTGGTTGTTTGTGGGTGGGCACTTTCATGCACAATGTGCACAACTTTGCACCGGATGCTACCTCCAAAGCGCAGTGTTTATGCAAACCCTTCACACCCCTGTCGTCTTTATTCTCACGGCAGCCCGTGGAACAGGCGAGATCACACCCTCTTACAGACTGAGAAACTGAGGGAGAGAGAGCTTAAAGAGCTTACTAAGTTACCCAGTGAGTTTCTGTCAAAACAAGAGCTAGAATTTGTGGTCCAGACTTCCGGCCCGGTGCTGCTCACTACAAACAAGAGCCCTCCACGGCAGGCAAGAAGGAACATTAGCCCGGTGTTACAGGTTAGGAAACGGGCACAAAGTGGCAAAGGCCGGACTCAAACCCAAGTCTTCTGGCAACAGAGTGAGTTCATTCTTTTCCCACCAGGGTATAACTGAGGTCTGCAAGAAAGGTGATTCCTTTAGCTTCCTGAGGAACGTCTTGTAGAAAACAAAACAAAACAGAATGAACTGAAGTGGTCGCTCCCCTTCCTTCCCTGTCCTGCCCATTTCTGTTTTCTCAATGCAGAGGGGCTACAGCACTCCTATTGGACTCTGCTGAGGGCCTCTCAGAATCTAAAATTCATCACAAGGATTACATGTCATCAGAAGGAATCCAGAGGTGAACACTGTCCAGCTTTCATGACATTTAATCAACCCTAGGAGTGGACTGTGTCACTGATTCCCAATAAAGCCTAGCACTCTCACTACTGCAAACTTGCTGCTCTGTGTTTCCCTGGGGTGTGGCTGGTGGAATCATTTCCTGCTCTGTCGACCCCACCCTCCACTGCTCCAGGGGCTGCCACTCACTGCTGGGCATCTAAAGTTCCTAGAAGCCTCCACACACGTCCTGCTCATGGACACGTTTGGGTCTTTTTTCCTCTCCTTTGACAGCAGCCTCAGCCAACTGAAATTTCAGCAGCATCTTCTGGTGGCACAAGATATCATGGTGAGCTTTTTGGTGTAGGTTTGTTGGCCAAAGAGCCACCTCAAAGGCCTGCCACTGAAAGCCAGGGAGTAGCAGCCCCACTGCCTCGCAAGAACAATTTTGCTATTGGAGTCCTCCTGAAGTAATAGTCATCAACCTATCAGATAGATGATGCTCAAATGCATTAGTCCGTAGGGACACGCAAACTGAAACAACAGCAAGATGCCATTTCATCTTCCAGCCTGACCAAAACTAAAGAGCTTGGAAATATCAAGGATTGGAGAGGACACTCTCCTGCCCACGGGTGGGGGTGTAAATTGGCACGGCCACTTTGAAGAACAAGTGGGCAAACTGCAGTCAAGTTTAAAATGTACACACCCTAGAACTCTGCTATTCCACTCTTGTTAACTAACACAGTTAGTGGTAGTTAACAAGAGTGGAATAGCAGAGTTAACTGGCATGTGTAGAAGAATGCTCACCACAGCACGTTATTAAGAGCAAAAAACTGCAAAAACCTGAATGTTAATCATTAGATAAATGGCTAATTGAGTCCAGAAATAAACCCATGCATAGACAATCAACTAATATTTGACAAGGTAGCCAAAAATACTCAAGGAAAAAGGGTAGTCTCTTTAATAAATGGTGGTGGGAAAACTAGATACCCATATGCAAAAAAAAAAAAAAAAAAAAGAACTTGGACCCCATCTTACACCACTCACACAAAAAAAAAAAAAACACAAAAACTTGAAATAGACTAAAGATAAATGTAAAACTTGAAACTGTAAAATGTGTAGAAGAAAACAAAGGGAAAAATCTCCTTGATGTTGGTCTTTGTAACAATTTCTTAGATGACAACAAAAGTGCAAGAAACAAACAAAAATCAACAAATGGGACTATATCAAATCTAAAAGTTTCTGCATAGCAAAGGAAACCATCAACAAAATGAAAAGTCTACCTATAGTATGGGAAAAAATATTTACAGACCATATATCTGATAAGGAGTTAGTATCCAAAATATATAGGAAATTCATACAACTCATTAGAAAAAAAATAATAATCCAGTTTGAAAAAGGGAAAAGAACCTGAATAGACATTTTTCTAAAGAAAATGTCATACAAATGGCCAACAAGTACATGAAAAGGTGTTCAAGATCACTAATCATCACGGAAATGTGAATAAAAACCACAATGAGATATCACCTCATACCTTTCAGGATGTCTATTACCAAAAAAACAAGAGACAACAAGTGTTGGCAAGGATGTGGAGAAGAGGGAACTCTTGTGCACTTTTGGAGAGAATCTAAATTGGTGCAGCCACTATGAAAAGCAGTATAGAAAAAAAAATTCCATGGTACTACCACATGATCCAGCAATTCCACTTCTGGGTGTATATCTGAAGGAAGACATTAAACTAAGTGAAATAAGTCAGTCACAAAAAAACAAATACCGTATGATTCCACTTATATGAAGTACCTAGAGTAGTCACATTCATAGAGACAGAAGAGAGAATGGTGTGTACTAGGGGCTGGCAGGAGCAGCAGCAAGGATTTAGTGTTTAATGGGTACGAAGTTTCAGTTCGGGAAGATGAAAAAGCTCTGAAGATGGATGGTGGTGATGGCTGCACAACAATGAGAATGTACTTGAAGCCACTGAACTGTACACTTCAAATGGTTTAAATGGTAAATTTTATGTTATGTACATTTTCCCACAATAAAAAAAATTGCTTAAAAAAGGAAATCATTACTATTTGCTATGATCTCATTTCATCATAACACACAAATTTCCTGGTCTTAATTTTGTGGAAGGGCAGGGCTTAATCTCATTTCACAGATGGAGGAGGGCTGGGGGGGGTGGGTGGGGAGGGGATAAAAGGCAAGCAAACAAGCAGGCAGAAGCCCTACAGGTGACAATGGCAGTCTGAATGTGATGTAAGGGAAGCCCTCTTTTTTGTCTGGGAATCAAAACAGTTTGTTGCGCTCATGGATGAGAAGGATCCTAAACTTTTCAGCTTGTCCACTGCTTTTTCTGAACTGCCCCTTTCTGGTGGGCAGTGACCTTTTCTGATCATGTTGTCTGGAACTGACCCCCAGCAAGTCGGTTATATTGACTCTCCTGGCCTCTCGGATACTCCCTGTTTGGACGCTGGTCTCCATCATCATGACCACTGCTATTGTTAATGAAAGCAAGACAGTCCCAAAAGCAGCACAGATTCTGCCAAGAGACACCATGTTCAACTGCCAAAGTTAGAAATAGAGGGCCAAAGACACAGACAGGGCAGAGCACAAAGAGGACTGCAGGCACTTAGGCAGAACGTGACCCTCCGTAATCCCCCCACTCAGAGCTTTCTTGAGCTGGTAATTGATGGGTCCAGGTGTCAAGACTCACGTGTAAACTAGATCTGCGTGTAGGTGGAAGGAGACCCTGTGCCCTAGATATCACTAGGCATTGGTGGGGTGGTGAGGAGAGAGGGGGATTCCACATGACAGCCTCCTCTTACTAAATTCACTTCCTTTTGAGGCGAACAACCTTCCTTCCTGGGAGCCAGTGAGATGCCACATCCTCTCCAGCAGGGGGCGTCCAGCATCAGTCCTGTCTTCCCACAGCAGGCGCCAGCTCCCTGCTTACTCCAAAACCTGGTTTTTCTAATTTATATTTTACTCTTTCCCTGTTGAGCTTGGATCCCAAATTTCAGCTTCTTGGCTAGCATCCCAACCCCCTGAGTGAATACTGCCAAACTCTCCCTGTGGGGTCTCCAGGCCCCTCCCTGGTTCCAGGAATTCTAGCAGTGTCAGTTCACTATGAATGGGTGCCCCAGCTGCATGAGGCCATTCCTGCCTGACTCTAGGAATGGCCCTGTCTGGGAATTCCTGCTGCCCTCCATTCCTGCTCACCCAATCAAGTCCCTGTTCTGATATTGCTGAACAAGTCCAAGTTACTACTCCTTTGAACACTGATTTTTCAGTCTAGCTGTTACTTGTTCAGTCAGGGTTGTACTAAGGTATTTCTAGCCCTTACCCTTTCCCAACATCTTGGCTCTTCCCCTCCTCCAGACTGTGCCTCTGAGGTCTCAGCCTGCCTTGGAGCTGAGTGTCCGTGGCCTTCAAGTGTCCCCATTGTTGAAAATACAACTCCATCCTCATGTCCTTCTGAAGGTCACCAGAGGCACCATCTGACCAGGAGGCAGCCCTTGCAGCCCCCATGTCTGAATGAGCAGGATAAGGGCCTTTAGTGCTAGACTTGAGCTCAGAGCTCTATCCCAACCAACTCCTCTTGCCCGAGGACAATTGAGAAAAGCAACATATTTTTCATTGTTCTGCATTACACCTTTTCTTTCTTCCATGTCTTCCCCTTCTTTTAGCATTTCCCCTCAAGATTCCTGAGCCCTTTCTCTCCTAGTCCTTCCTTTGCTCAAGGAAAGCACCTTGTCTGGTATACAAGGCTAGGCTAACACATAATGCAAGTAAAGGCTGAAAAACAGGATAGACACAAATCTATATTTGATTTAGTAAATGCAAATGGTGATGGCTGAAATTGGTGTGATGATAGAATATTCAATATGTGGGACTGGATGGCTGTCTAGAAACTTGGGCAAAACCTACATTAGATTCTATGATGGTTTTTAAATATATCTGTTAATTATGACCCTATTCCCTTCAACAGGTGGAAACTAACTCTTCTGCTTAGAAAGTGTAGAGGACTTGCTTCTAATGAATAGAGTGTGTTAGGAGTGATGCTCTGTGATTTCTGGGGGTAGGTCATAAAAAGAATGTGCCTCTGCCTGTCTTTCTCTCAGATTATTTACTTTGGTAGAAACCAGTGGCATGAGGACACTCAAGCAGCCCTGTGGAAATGCCCATGAAAAGGAAACCAATATGCCAGAACTAAATGACTAGCCATGTGAGGGAGCCACTTTGGAAGCAGATCCTCCAGCCTCAGTCAAGTTTTCAGATGATTTCAGCCCCCAGCCTTAAGAGTCTGCCCCAAACATGTGAGCAGAAACAAGCCATCCCCACTGTGCCCTGGCTGAATCCATGACCCACAAAAACCAAGAGAAAATAAATTATAATTAGTTTTTTAAGGCTTTAAGTTTTTTGGTGGTGTATAATTTGTCATCCAGCAATAGCTAACTAATACAGACTCATAACACATACTAAAATTAATTCCAAAATAGATTAAAGATTGATATGAAAACATTCATATAAATGTAGGAGGTGGCCATCAGGAGTTCAGTGTACTTAGAAGGAAAATGCAGGGTGAGCAAGTTGACTACATTCACAAGAGCAGCCAGACAATTGGTTGGTCCCTGTGCATGGCTCCTACACCAAGACTTGACCCAGGTCCATGGATGAAACTGACCAGCTTGCCTTGGAAACAATGAGTGTGGATGCTTGGATGCGTGAGCACATGTGTTAGGCACCATCAGAGAGAAACTGGGAGTCCTAGTACCCAAGGTAAACAGAAACACTTTTTTAAAATGTCATACAAGAAGGAAATATAATCATAATATGTGCTTGGCTCTGCAGAGAACAACTTTTACATACTTATCATAATGTAAACACTGTGAGATTTTTTTTGTTTTGTTTTGTGAATTTTTGAATTTTATTTATTTATTTTTTATACAGCAGGTTCCTATTAGTTATCTATTTTATACATACTAGTGTATATATGTCAATCCCAATCTCCCAATTCATCCCACCACCACCACCACACCCCCGCCACTTTCCCCCCTTGGTGTCCATACGCTTGTTCTCTAGATCTGTGTCTCTATTTCTGCCTTGCAAACCAGTTCATCTGTACCACTTTTCTACATTCCACATATACACGTTAATATACGATGTTTGTTTTTCTCTTTCTGATTTCCTGGGTTTTAACTGTTCAAATCAACCAGAAAGAAATGCCAGAATAAATCATTCTGGCTCCAGAACCAACTGTAAAAGTTATTGCCCTTCATAATGAAAAAAATGAAAGAATAGAAAACAAAAGAGAAGAGATGGAAAGCAAAAAAAAAAAAAAAAAAGATGAAGAAAAGTGTAGAGGACAATTACCCTCATCTTCCAAAACGAAGAATCTAAAGAAATCATCTATGTTTGATAAAATAAGAAATACATCTATTTTTTGAATTCACAAAGGTAACCAATAAAAGAAGTAAAAATCTCTCATATTGGAATAGGAATGTTATAAAAGTGAGGTAAATCCTTATACATCATAGTAGTAAATCAATTGCTATATCTAATCTTGATATATAGAAAATATTGGTATAGTAACAGTTTTTTAATGATATGAAGGAAACCATCAGAAGAACTAAGAATAGAAATAGTTAAAAGGGAATGAGTCTGGAGTTAGAGAGAGTTGGGGGCAGGTGTTGTAGTCTCACACTTCAAGAATATCTTTATCATTTGATTTCTTTAACTATTGAATGCAGTATTTTTTAAAAATGGAATCTTTTTAAAAATTTCAATGTCTTTCCACATTTAATATACTTAAACATATTGCCTTTGTTTTTTCAAGTAAGATGCATTTGTATACCATAATATACACAAACTACTTAATCCTTGCAATAACCTTGTAAGGGAAAAAATATTATCTCTCATTATAAAATAGGGAAAGTTAGCTAGAAATACTAACAATTTGCACAAGATGACTTAATAAGTTATTGCCTTAAAAGTTATAAATTCTTAAAACGTTGACCATTTCTCACACAAATACCATGAGAAAAGAGTTCCACTTTATGGATGAAAATGTAATGGCAACAAAGATAAATAATTTTCTCCTGGATCCCAAGGATGTAGTAGATGAGCATGGTTCCCACTTCCTTCTTGCTTTGTCTGTAGGAAGTGGTGAGCATCAACACATGCATCTGAAAGCAGGAAATAAGAAGGCAAGAAGCAAGGCCTCACCATTACCCTTTGATGTGGCTGTTATTAACCACATTCTACAGGTGGGGCCATAGTGCTAGGGAGAAATAAGCATGGTGATTATCAGGGTCACACAAATGGTCAGTGGGGCAGCTGTGATATGGCTCAATGTTGGGGAACCTCTGTCACGATTGGGGGTGGATAGGAAGAAATAGGAAGTTCAAATGCCTGTGAATTTCTCTTCTCAGAACCTCGGTTTTCTCATGTGTAAAAGGAGAGGGCGAGTTAGGTCATCTCCCTTTCAAACTTAAACTTGATTTTAGCCTACCAATTCAAACAATCCTTGGAAATGTAAACAAAGGCTTAGGGGTGTCCTGGTACATTATAGGCACTGGGTTCTGTTAATTGAATAAATAAAACAGTTGTATAAAATCAGAGATTTCTGAAGCCATGAAGACTTGGTAGGTGGTCAGAGATAAAGAAGCATCAAAACCTAGATTCATTTATTGTCATTCTTCTCTGGAGTAATTTTAATTCAACAGGTTAATATAGGTTTGAGTTTTAAAAAAAACAAAGCCTTGGATATCAAAAAGTTTTCCACACTAGCTAGAAAAGGAAGGCCTCTATTAGTTAAATAATACTGGTATTTCTTCACAACAATCCCTGGCTGGTCATCTCATCTCATGAGTGTGTATTTCAGCACCCAACACCTTGACATATACCACAGCTCGACATATAGCAGGCACTCAATAAATATCTGCCAAATTACCAATAAATTATGGGTTTCTCCCCTTTCTTATATGTCATCCAAAACTTTCTTCCAAGATTAAACTTTGAAATACAAAGCTTGGCAAAGAAATTATAATCAGATCTATTTGTCAAAAACCTTTGGTTGGTAGTATCAGAAACCCACAGAGTTCAAGTGAGCACAAAGAGAGTGTTTGTTACAAGGTATTTAATATTCTAAAATCAATCACTACAACTCACAATATTAACAAACTGAGAAAGAAAAATCCCATGATCATCTCAGTAGACATAGAAAAAGCATTTGATAAATGCCAACACTCATTCCTGATTTTAAAAAAAGAATCTCTCAGGGAGGGGGAGCAATATAGGAGTAGGGGGGAAAAGGTTATTATGGGATTATATAAAATCATGTATGTGAAACTTTTGAAAATTGTAAAGCACTATAGAATTTTTAAAATCTTTCATTCAAAAAAAAAAGAAAAAACTCTCAGCAAACTAGCAACCTGATAAAGGACAGATAACCTACAGATGACACACACTTAATAGTAAAAAACTTAAATACTTTCTCCCTAAGATCAGGAAAAAGTGAAGGATGTCTGCGTTCATTATTTCTTTTCAACATTGTACTAGAAATTCAAGCTGATGCAATCAGGCAAGAAAATAAAAGAACCCAGATGGGAAAAGAGAACTAAAATAGCCTTTGTTCACAGATAATATGATCATCTTTATAGAAAATCCTATGAAATCTATAAAAAAAAGTTATTAAGACTAATAAGTTCGGGGAGGTTGCAGGATACAAGACCAAATAAAAATTTCATTTGTATTCCTATATACCAGCATTGAACAAACAAATTAAAATTTTAAAAAATAACATTTACAAAAGCATAAAAACCATGAAATACTGAGGGATACGCCTGACAAAAGATGCAAAAGTCCTGTACACTGAAAACTACAAAACATCACAGAGCAAAATTACAGAAGACTGTGATAATTGAGGAGATATACAATGTTAATAAAACTCAATATTTCTAAAATGTCAGTTTTGGGAATACCCTGGTGGTCCAATGGTTGGAACTCTTTGCTTTCACCACTGTGGGCCTGGATTCAATCCCTGGTCAGGGAACTAAGATCCTGCAAGCCACACAGCACGGCCAAAAAAAAAAAGAAAATGAGCTTTCCTCAAATTGACTACACATTCAATGCATCCAAAAAAAAAAAAATCTCAGCAGTTTTCTGGAGAAATTGACAAGCTAAGTATAAAATTTATGTGGAAATGCAAAATCCTAGAAAACACTCTGAAAGAACAATTTGCTGACCTATCTGATTTCAAGATTTATTGTAAATCTACACTAATCAGGACAGCCTAATATTTGCATGATGTTAGAATATGTCAATGGAACAGAATATAGAGTCTAGATATATCCACATGTATGTGGACAATGGATTTTTGGGAAAGGTGAAGAGGTAATCAAGTGGAGAAAACATACTCTTCAAACAAATGGATTAGAAAAATTAGATATCCATAGAAAAAAAAATTAACATGTATACCTTGCATCATATATAAAATTAACTCAAAATGGATCATAGACCTAAATTAAAACATGAAACTTTCAGAAGAAAACACAAAATAAAATGTTTATGACTTTGGTTTAAGCAAAGATTTCTTAGATATGACACCAAAAGAATGATCAAGAACATGCTGAGGGGCCGAGCCAAGATGGTGGACACGGAATTCGTGTCTCCGCAGAACTAGGACACCTACCAGGCCCCAGTGGGGACCACAGACACCTAAGGGGATGGGAGGAACACCCAGCAATCCAGCTTGCGGGATCTTGGTTCCCAGGCCACAAGTCAGGCCCGAGCTCCTATGGTGGGAGCTCCAAGTCCAAACCACTAGACTAACAGAGAACCTCAGACCCCAGGGAATACTAATCAGAGTGAGGCCTCCTGGAAGTCCTAATCTCAGCACCAGGACCTGGCTCTATCCAACTGCCTTCAAACTCCAGTGCTGGACGCCTCAGGCCAAACAGCCAGTAAGACAGGAATACAGCCCCACTCATCAAAAAAAAAATTTTTTTTTTTTTTTGTGGTTCGCGGGCCTCTCACTGTTGTGGCCTCTCCTGTTGAGGAGCACAGGCTCCAGATGCACAGGCTCAGCAGCCATGGCTCATGGGCCTAGCTGCTTGGCGGCATGTGAGGTCTTCCCAGACCGGGACATGAACCAGTGTCCCCTGCATCAGCAGGCAGACTCTCAACCACTGCACTACCAGGGAAGCCCAAAATTTTTTTTTAATGACAAAAAATTATGTTACAGATGAAGGAGTGAGGTAAAAGCCTACAAGACCAAATAAATGAACAGGAAATAGACAACCTACCTGAAAAAGAATTCAGAGTAATGATAGTAAAGATGACCTAAAATCTCAGAAACACAATGGAGAAAATACAAGAAACAAAAAGGATGTAGAAGAATGAAAGAGCAAACAGTGATAACACAATAACTGAACTTAACTATACATTACAAGGAATCAGTAGCAGAATAACTGAGGAGAAGAATGGATAAATGAGCTGGAAGATAAAATGGTGGAAATCACTGCCAGGGAGCAGAATAAAGAAAAAAGAAAGAAAAGAATTGAGGAGAATCTCAGAGACCTTTGGGACAACATTAAATGCACCAACATTCAAATTATAGGGGATATATAGAAAATATATAGAAATATATAAAAAATATTTGAAGAGATTATTGACGAAAAATTCCCTAACATGGGAATGGAAATAGTCTATCAAGTCCAGGAGGTGCAGAGAATCCCATACAGGATAAACCCAAAGAGAAACACACTGAAACATATATTAATCAAACTATCAAAAATTAAATACAAAGAAAAAATATTAAAAGTAGCAAGGGAAAAGCAACAAAGAACATACAAGGGAATCCCCACAAGGTTAACAGCCCATATTTCAGCAGAAACACTGCGAGCCAGAAGGGAGTGGCAGGACACTTTTAAAATGATGAAAGGGAAAAACCTACAACCAAGATTACTTTACTCAGCAAGGATCTCATTCAGATTTGATGGAGAAATTAAAACCTTCACAGACAAGAAAAAGTTAAGAGAATTCAGCACCACCAAACGAGCTTTACAACAAATTCTAAAGGAATTTCTCTAAGCAGGAAACACAAGAGAAGGAAAAGACCTACAAAAACAAACCCAAAACAATTAATAAAATGGTAATAGGAACATACATATCAATAATTACCTTAAATGTAAATGGATTAAATGTTCGAACCAAAAGACCTAGACTGGCTGAATGGATACAAAAACAAGACCCCCTCTCTCTATAAGAGACCCACTTCAGACTTAGTGATACATAAAGACTGAAAGTGAGGGGATGGAAAAAGATATTCAATGCAAACGAAAATCAAAAGACAGCTGGAGTAACCATTTTCATATCAGACAAAAGAGACTTTAAAATAAAGACTATTACAAGAGACAAAGAAGGACACTAAATAATGATCAAGGGAACAACCCAAGAAGAAGATATAACAATGGTAAATAGTTATGCACCCAACATAGTAGCACCTCAATACATAAGGCAAATGCTAATAGCCATAAAAGGGGAAATCAACACTAACACAATAACAGTAGGGGACGTTAATACCGTAATTTCACCAATGGACAGATCATCCAAATGAAAATAAATAAGGAAACACAAGCTTTAAATGTCACATTAAACAAGATGAACTTAATTGATATTTATATGACATTCCATCCAGAAACAACAGAATACACTTTCTTCTCAAGTGCTCATGGAACATTCTCCAGAATAGACCATCACTTGCATCACAAATCAAACCTTGGTAAATTTAAGAAACTGAAGTTGTATCAAATATCTTTTCCGAGCACAATGCTATGAGACTAGATATCAATTACAGGAAAAAAACTGTTAAAAATACAAACACATGGGGGCTAAACAGTATGCTGCTAAATAACCAAGAGATCACTGAAGAAATTAAAGGTGAAATCAAAAGATAACTAGAAACAAATGACAATGAAAACATGAAGAAGCAAAACCTATGGGTTGCAGCAAAAGAAGTTCTAAGAGGGAAGTTTATAGCAATACAATCCTACCTCAAGAAATAAGAATCATCTCAAATAAACAACATAATCTTAAACCTAAAGCAATTAGAGAAAGAAGAACCAAAAAACCCCAAAGTTAGCATAAGGAAAGAAATCGTAAAGATCAGATCAGAAATAAATGAAAAAGAAATGAAGGAAACAATACCAAAGACCAATAAAACCAAAAGCTGGTTCTTTGAGAAGATAAACAAAATTGATAAACCATTAGCCAGACCCACCAAGAAAAAAGGGGAGAAGACTCAAATCAACAGGATTAGAACTGAAAAAGGAGAAGTAACAATTGACACTGAAGAAATACAAAGGATCATGCGTGATTACTACAAGAAACTATATGGCAATAAAATGGACAACCGGGAAGAAATGGGCAAATTCTTATAAAAGTACAACCTTCCAAGACTGAACCAGGAAGAAATAGAAACTATGAACAGACCAATCACAAGCACAGAAATTGAAACAGTGATTAAAAATCTTCCAACAAACAAAAGCCCAGGACCAGATGGATTCACAGGCAAATTCTATCAAACATTTAGAGGAGAGCTAACACCTATCCTTCTCAAATTCTTCCAATATAGAGCAGAGGGAGGAACACTCTCAAACTCATTCTTTGAAGCCACCATCACCCTGATACCAAGACCAGACACAAATGTCACAAAAAAAGAAAACTGCAGGCCAAATTCACTATGAACATACATGCAAAACTGCTGAATAAAATACTAGCAAACAGAATCCAACAGCACATTAAAAGGGTCATACAACATGATCAAGTGGGGTTTATCCCAGGAATGCAAGGATTCTTCAATACACACAAATCAATCACTGTGATACACCATATTAACAACTTTAAGGATAAAAACCATATGATAATCTCAATAGATACAGAAAAAGCTTTTGACAAAATTCAACACCCATTTATGATAAAAACTCTCCAGAAAGTAGGCATAGAGGGAACTTACCTGAACATAATAAAGGTCATATATGGCAAACCTACAGCCAACATCATTCTCAATGGTGAAAAACTGAAACCATTTCCTCTAAGATCAGGAACAAGATAAGATTGCCCACTCTCACCACTATTATTCAATGTAGTTTTGGAAGTTTTAGCCACAGCAATCAGAGAAGAAAAAGAAATAAAAGGAATCCAAACTGGAAAAGAAGAAGTAAAGCTGTCACTGTTTGTAGATGACATGATACTATTTATAAAGAATCCTAAAGATGGTACCAGAAAACTACTAGAGCTAATCAATGAATTTGGTAAAGTAGCAGGACACAAAATTAATGTACAGAAAGTTCTTGCATTCCTATACACTAATGATGAAAAATCTGAAAGAGAAATTAAGGAAACACTCCCATTTACTATTGCAACAAAAAGAATAAAATACCTAAGTATAAACCTACCTAAGGAGACAACAGACTTGTATGCAGAAAACTATAAGACACTGATGAAAGAAATTAAGGAAGATAAAAAGAGATGGAGACATATACCATGTTCTTCGATTGGAAGAATCAACATTGCGAAAATGACTATACTAACCAAAGCAATCTACAGATTCTGTGCAATCCTTGTCAAACTACCAATGGCATTTCTCACAGAACTAGAACAAAAAATGTCACAATTTGTATGGAAACACAAAAGACGCTGAATAGCCAAAGCAATCTTGTGAAAGAAAAACAAACCTAGAGGAATAGGCTTCCTGACTTCAGATTATACTACAAAGCTATAGTAATCAAGGCAGTATGGCACTGGCCCCCAAACAGAAATATAGATGAATGGAATAGGATAGAAAGCCCAGAGATAAACCCATGCACATATGGTCACCTTATCTTTGATAAAGGGGGCAAGAGTATACAGTGGAGAAAAGACAGCCTCTTCAATAAGTGGTGCTGGGAAAACTGGAAAGCTACATGTAAAAGAATGAAATAAGACCACTTCCTAATGTCATACACAAATGTAAACTCAAAATGAATTAAAGACCTAAATGGAAGGTCAGACACTATAAATCTCTTAGAGAAAAACAGAGGCAGAACTCTCTATGACATAAATCACAGAAAGATCCTTTTTGACCCATCTCCTAGAGAAATGGAAATAAAAACAAAAATAAACAAATGGAACCTAATGAAACTTACAATCTTTTGCACAGCAAAGGAAACCATAAACAAGACAAGAAGACAACCCTCAGAATGGGAGAAAATATTTGCACACGAAGCAACTGACAAAGGATTAATCTCCATAATTGACAAGCAGCTCATGCAGCTCAGTATCAAAAAGCAAACAACCCAATCCAAAAATGGGCAGAAGACCTAAATAGACATCTCTCCAAAGAAGATATACAGATTGCCAGCAAACACATGAAAAGATGCTTAATATCACTAATCATTAGAAAAATGCAAATCAAAACCACAATGAGGTGTCACCTCACACCATCAGAATGGCCATCATCAAAAAATCTACAAACAATGAATGCTGGAGAGGATGTGGAGAAAAGGGAACCCTCTTGCACTGTTGGTGGGAATGGAAATTGATACAGACACTATGGAGAACAGTATGGAGGTTCCTTAAAAAACTAAAAATAGAAATACCATATGACCCAGCAATCCCACTACTAGGCATATACCCTGAGAAAGCCATAATTCAAAAAGAGTCATGTACCACAACGTTCATTGCAGCTCTATTTATAATAGCCCGGACATGGAAGCAACTTAAGTGTCCATCGACAGATGAATGGATAAAGAAGCTGTGGCACATGTATACAATGGAATATTACTCAGCCATAAAAAGAAACAGAATTGAGTTATTTGTAGTGAGGTGGATGGACCTAGATTTTGTCATACAGAGTGAAGTAAGGCAGAAAGAGAAAAACAAATACCATATGCTAACACATATATACAGAATCTAAAACCAAATGGTTCTGAAGAACCTAGGGGCATGATAGGAATAAAGATGCAGACGTAGAGAATGGACTTGAGGTCCCAGGGAGGGGGAAGAGTAAGCTGGGACCAATTGAGAGAGTAGCATTGACATATACACGCTACCAAGTGTAAAATAGATAGCTAGTGGGAAGCAGCTGCATAGCACAACGAGATCAGCTCAGTGCTTTGTGATCACCTAGAGGAGTGGGGTAGGGAGGGTGGAAGGCAGATGCAAGTGGGAAGGGATATGGGCATGTATGTATGCATATAGCTGATTCACTTTGTTATGCAGCAGAAACTAACACAACATTTTATAGCAAGTATATTCCAATAAAGATGTTAAAACAAAAGAACATGTTGATAGACTGAATTTTATTGAAATTAAAAACTTTTGCTCTACAAATAAACACTGTTAAGGAACAAAAAGACAAGACACAGGCTGGGAGACATAGTTGCAGAGCATAAATCTTATAGAGTATTTGTATCCAAAATATATAAAGAACTCTCAAAACTCAATAATAACCTGGGACCTTCCCTGGTGGCACAGTGGTTGAGAGTCCACCTGCCAATGCAGGGGACATGGGTTCGTGCCCCGGTCCAGGAGGATCCCACATGCCGTGGAGTGGCTGGGCCCGTGAGCCATGGCCACTGAGCCTGCGCATCCAGAGCCTGTGCTCCTCAACGGGAGAGGCCACAACAGTGAGAGGCCCACGTACCACAAAAAATAAAAAAACAACCTGATTCAAAAACAAGCAAAGATTATTCACTTTGTTATAAAGCAGAAACTAACACATCATTGTAAAGCAATTATACTCCAATAAAGATGTTTAAAAAAAAAGGAAAGAAAAAAGCAAAAAAAAAAACAAGCAAAGGACTTGATGGACATTTCTCTGAAGAAGATAGACATATGGACAATAAGCACATGATAAGATACTCAATATCACTAATCATTAGGGAAATGAAAATAAAAACCACAATGAAACACCACCTCACCACTCATTAGAGTTAGAATGGCTACTACCAAAAACAATGGAAAATAACAGTTGTTGGTAAGGATGTGGAGAGATTAGAATCCTCATACATTGCTGGTGGAAATGTAAAATGGTACAGTCTTTATAGAAAAATATATTTCCTCAAAACGTTAAACATAAAATTACCATGTGGCTCAGCATATAGAGTAGGGATTATAGGGTTGGAGAGTTATTGCTTAATGGGTATAGAGTTTCTGTGTACAGCAGATGATGAAAATATTTCAAAAACAGTGGTCATGGTTGCACAGTCGTAAATGAATATAATGATATTAAATAGTATACTTAAAAGTGGCTAAAAAAAAGTGGCTAAAATGGTAAATTTTATGTTCCATATATTTTACTATTGATAAAAATCTCAATAATAATGAAACACACACCCCATTTTTTAAAAAATGGGCAAAATATTTGAGTAGACATATTACCAAAGAAGATATACAGATGGAAAATAAGATTTAAAAGATATTTACTATCATTAGTCTTTAGGGAAATGCAGATTAAAAATCACAGTGAAATAGCCACTATATATCTATTAGAATGACTTTTTTTAAACTGACCATACCAAGTTTTGGAGAGGATGTGGAGGAACTGGAACTTTCATATACTACTAATAGGAATACAAAATGAGACAACCACTATGGAAAACATTTTGGTAATTTCTGTTGTATTGCTGTCTATTTCTCCCTTCAGGTCTGTTAATATTTGCTTTATATTTTTAGGTGTTCTTATGTTGAGTGCATGAATATTAAAATGTTTTATCCTTTTGCTGAATTGACCCTTTTATCTTATAATGACCTTCTTTGTCTCTTATTACAGTAATTGTGTTAAAGTTTATTTTGTCATATAAGTAAACTACCCCAGCTTTCTTTTGGTTTCCATTTGCATGAAATATTTTTTAACCAGCCCTTTGCTTTAGGTCTGTGTCTGTCCTAAAAGCTGAAGTGAGTCTCTTGTAGGCAGCATATAGATGGATCTTGTTTTTTCAATCCATTCAGACACTCCATGTCTTTTGATTGAAGAATTTAGTCCATTTACAGTTAAAATAATTATTAATGGGTACTGATAGGTATGTACTTACCTTGCCATTTTAACTGTTTTATGGCTTTTTGTTTCCATTATTCCTTTCTTCTCTTGCTGCTTTTCTTTGTGATTTGATGATTTTCTGTAGTGGTGTGCTTAGATTGCTTTCTACCTTTTGTATATCTACCATAGGTTTTTGTTTTGTGGGTACCATGAGGCTCACATAAAGCATCTTATATATATGAGTCTATTTTAAGCTGATAACAACTTTGGATGCATACTAAAGCTCTACATTTTTACTCTCCCCATCATTTAACTTGTTTGGTGTCACAATTACACTTTTTCACCTTGTGTATCCAATAACATTATTGTAGTTATTGTTATTTTTAATGCTTTTCTCTTTTAACCTTCAAACTAGATTTATAAGTTACCCACAACCATTACAAAATTAGAGTATTCTGAATTTAACTGTATATTTACCTTTACGAGTGAGATTTATACTGTCATATGTTTTCCTGTTACTAATTAGTGTCCTTTCTTTGCAGCTTGAAGAAGCCCCTTTAACATTTCTTGTAAGGCTGCTCTAGTGGTAATGAACTCCTTAAGCTTTTACTTGTCTACAAATTCTTCATCTCGCCTTCTATTCTGAAGAACAATTTTGCCTGGTAGAGTATTCTTGATTGGCAGGGTTTTTTTCTTTCAGCACCTTGAATGGATCACGCCACTCCCCTCTGGTCTGCAAACTTTCTGCTGAAAACCTGCTTATAGTCTTATGGGAGTTCCTTTTTATGTAACAAGTATTTTTCTCATGTTGCTTTTAAGATTTTCTCCTTGTCTTTAACTTTTGACAATTTAATTATAATATTGTTTCAGTGTGATATTCATCTTATTTGGAGCTCTCTGGGCCTCCTGCATGTGGATATCTGTTTCTTTCTCCAAGTTAGGAAATTTTTCAATATTATTTCTTTGAATATGCTTTCTGCCCTTTTCTCTCTCTGTGTTTTCTCCTTCTTGGAGCCCTATAATATAAATATTGGTCTACTTGATGGTGTCCCATAAAAGTCCTTAAGCTCTCTTCACTCTTTTTCATTCTTTTTTCCTTTTGCTTCTCTGATTAGATGCATTCCACTGCCCTGTCTTCAAGTTTGCTGATACTTTCTTCCACTTAATCTAGTCTAGTTCTGAACCCCTGTATTAAATTTTTCTCTTGAGTTTTTCTTTTCTTCAGCTCTGTGATTTCTGTTTGGTACTTTTTTCTATCTCCTTGTTGAAATTCTCACTTTGTTTCATGCATTGTTATCCTGACTACAGTGATCATCTTTATGACCATTATTTTTAACTCTTCATCAAGTAAATCACTTATCTCTCTTTCATTAGGGTCTGTTTCTGGAGTTTCATCTTGTTCTTTTGTTCGGACATATTCCTCTGTTTCTTCACTTTCCTTGACTCTCTGTGTTGGTTTCTGTTCATTAGATAAAAGAGTTATCTCTTATGGTATTGATGGAGTGGTCTCCCATAGAAAATGAATCTTATCATTCAGCCCAGCTGGAACTCTTGGTTGTCGCTGAACTCTTTGTGATTGTCCAAGAAGCCTACTTTATTTTTCATGGCTCCTAGTCATTGAGGGTATGCCAAGACCTCTCAGTGTCTCAAGGAGAGGATCTCAGTCAGCACCTAGATGCAGGCTGTTTGGAAGATGGACCCTCAGGCAGCAGCTCTCAAAGTATGGAAAAGACCTTTCAGGGAAAGAATGGGAGATAAGCATTCTCTCATTCTTTCTCCCATAAGAAGCCTGGGGAGATAGCCAATTAAGGCTTGTTTCTTTGTTTGCTACAGGACCTGAAATGCAAGCCCCACTGGCCACCAGAGCCACATGATCAAGGGGTGCATCTCCTGGGTGGCAGCCACAAAAGTCAGATGTGCACAAGTTCTTCCCAGGGAGACACTGATGACTCTAGCCTGGAGTGAGCCAGAGGGAGAGCACAGACACAGAACTCACCAGCCTCCCTAGTCTCCACAAAGGATCACAGTCAACCCCTAGATGCATGCTAAATTAGAAGCCTGACTGACCCACAAGCAGCTTTTGAAGTATGCAAAATACCTCTTTCAGGGATAGAGTGGAGAAGGGCATTTCTGTCTGCTCTCTCTGTGCTGAGCCCTGGAGGGATAGCCGTAGTGAGTCCTTTCTAGCCTGTTAAGAACTATTTCTTTGTTTGCTTTAGCCTTATAGGTCTGGTTGCAAGCCATCCTCAGGTGGAAGTCCTCAAAGTTGGGATGTTAGATGTTGGGTCCAAACCTACTCCTCAGGAGAAGCTGGGACTTGTGAGTTCCCTTGAAATTGTGTGTTGCTGTGCCAGGGATGGGGTTTATGGTGAGAACGTGTCTCAGTCTTTCCTATCCATTTAAAATAATTATTAAAATGTTAAAATATTTTATTTATGCAATATACATTTCATTTCAATCAATTTCACATTACTGTTCTCCTCAGATGAACTGCTAAGTTCAAATGTTAACTCTAGAAAGAACAACATATGGTCATCTAGGACTAAATATAAATACTTGAAAGAGTGGAAGAGACTTCTAGTTATTCCTAATTTTCATTTTCCCTTTCTTCCTCAATAATAAATGCCCTGAATATTAGTTGCGTTCATGGCAATATAGATACCATGGTATTTCTTAGTCCCTTTTCCAGCCAGGTTTGACCATAAGACTGAGTAGCACCAAAGGGAAATAGGAGGAGGTGAGGTCTGTCACTTCCAGGTGGTGGTCTTCAAGTTAGAGGACATTCCCTTCTCCTTGATATCTTTCATTCTGATGGCTGAGTGGTGGAGATGAAGAATGGATCTGGAGCTATTATCTGAGATCAAAAGATGGAAGCTAGATGTCCTATCCATTTTGATGTGGGTATTTTCTTGCTCGTGCAGTGTTCAGGAATCACTCAGCTAGTTTCTGGATTTCTTTCAGAGGTAACTACTCTTTGTGTGGTTATAGATTCTGTGTGTTCATGGGAGGAAGTAAGTTCAGGAGCCTCCTATGTTGCCATCCTTGGCCATTTCCTTAAAAGTTAAACATACATGTACCTGTAACAGAGAAAAGCAAATTCTGACTCCACGTTTGATCTGTTTCTTTTACTTTAACCTTTGCTTTTCGTTGCTTTTGTTATTATAATCACTGTCTATAGCTGTAAGTATACATAATGGCCTGCCACAGGGAACCCTGCCCCTCTGCCTGACTGTTAAACTAAAGTGCCTTTGTTCAGCTCACAGAGAGACATTCTGACCCTGCCCACCTGTGAATGGCTGCAGAAAAAAGAAATTAACACATCCCCTGCCCGATTCTGGCCAAGCAGGAGATATTTTGCAAGATAAAATGGCCCTTTTACTTTACTTCTTCACCTCCTCTCCCTCTCTGTTCTAGAAAAGAAACTGGCATCCAGACCCCTATAAGTTGGTTTTTTTGGGTACACTAGTCCGCCATCTTCTCGGTCTGCTAGCTTTCTGAATAAAGTTGCTATTCCTTGCCTCAACACCTGGTCTCCTGATTTATTGGCCTGTCGTGCAGCAAGCAGAGTGAGCTTGGACTCGGTAACATACACAGCCATTCTACTCTTGGGTATGAAAGTATATGTTCAAAGATTTGTAAATGAATGATCATGACAGTTTTGTTTGTAATAGCCAAAAACTAGAAACAACCCAAATGCTCATCAACAGGTGAAAGGATAAACAAATTATAGAATACACTATACACAATGGTAGATACAATGAAATACTACTTGACAATAAACAAGATTAAACTATTGATTACATATGACAATATTAATAGATCTCAAAGCAATTATTGAGTATGATACTGAGCAGGACCCTGGGTCTGTGGGGCTCCTGGGCACTAAACCTTTCTGTGTTGCCCATTTCTTTGATTACAGGAAATAGCCATAATTCAGCCTCCATGAACTTCCCTGAGTTCCAATGGGCAGATTCAAGCATTTGCTAATTAGGGAAGGGAGCAGATGTGAGACCGGGGAGAAGCAGGCAAGAGAAAAAATAGCGCAGCCTTGGGGCAAGGTGTTTGTTCCCCATCAACAGATACACCCAACAATATCTTTTGAGCTGTTTTGCAGATACCGATACCCCCTCCAGGTGGGAGAAGTTAACAGTTAATGATGGTATGCTGCCCACAAGCATGTAGACCCCAGACCAGTTGAAAACTGAAGGTTGATGATGCTGACTCTTACTTACCTCACCACCAACCCATCAGAAGAATGTCCACGAGCTGATCATGCCCTCTTTGAACCATTATTATAAAATTTCTCACTATCCTCTCCAAGTTGGGACACATAATTTTTCGATCCAGGAGCCCACTCTGCCCCCCTTTGCCTGGCAAAGTAATAAAGCTATCCTTTTCTACCTCACCCAAAACTCTGTCTCTGAGATTCGATTTGGCCCTGGTGTACAGAGAAGTTGAGCTTTCAGCATCAAGTAGTGGAAGCCACACTAAAAAGAGTATAGGATGGGATTTTATTTATATAAAATTCTAGAAATGCAAACTAATCTGTGGTGACAGATCACTTGTTGCCTGCAGGAAGGGGTGGGTGCTGGTATATGGGGAAGGAATTACAAAGGGACAGGAGGGAATTTTGGAGGTGATAAACATGTTCACTCTATTGATTGCAGTGATTGTTTCATGAGCGTATAGGATGTAAAAATTTATCAAATGGTACACTCTGTGTGCAATTTGATGTATGTCAACTCTATCTCAATAAAGTTTCAAAAGCCATGTTGAATTTAAAATGCAAATAATGGGATAAAACTTTGACAATACTTTTATGTAATTAAATCTCAAAATATCACTATTTTGAAGACAGAAAGTGGACTAGAAAAACTTACATTAAATAGGTAGATTGGATTCCTCTATTGGGGAGTGGAAGATGAGGGATCAAGGGAAAATAATGGAAGAAAACAAAGGAGGGTCTTTGGTTGGCCCTGTAATGATACCATGCAGAGTATGATTAAATCAAATCTGTCCAATTAAGATTCTGTGGGCTGGGATGAATTGGGAGATTGGGATTGACATATATACACTATTGATACTATGTATAAAATAGATAACTAAGGAGAACCCCCCTGTATAGCACAGGGAACGCTACTCAGTGCTCTGTGGTAACCAAAATGGGAAGGAAATCCAAAAAAGAAAGGATATGTGCATACGTATAGCCGATTCACTTTGCTGTACAGCAGAAACTATACTCCAATAAAAATTAAAAAAAAAAAAAGATCCTGGGAGCAGGGAGGGTGGGTGCTGGGGGGAAAGCTGGAGGGAGGAGAAGAGAGAAAAAGAGAATTGTAGGGAGGGAGGCAGAAAACTAAAGGGGGGAAAAAAAGAAGGGTGGGAGAAACGGACAGACACATCAAGCTGAAAGATAAATGGATTTTGTAGAAATGACTCTCCAGTTCGGCTTTGCAAACATGCACTTGGCTAAGGGCCAGACAAGGCCTGAGCTATCTACGGGTGAAGTTACACGGTTATCAAATTCCCCTTCCCTGGAGACTTTCAAAGCTGTTGCCAAGAAGAGGAGGGAAATCCATCCCTTTGTCTCTTTTCTTCCTTGGACCAGATTTCGTGTTTCCTCGCCTTATTTCTCCCCGGGGACCCTCCAGCCCCCGCTTCCGAGGATGAGACATGGGAGTTGGGCAAAGTGTGGGATGAAAAAAGCGAGGAAAGCGCTTGGTCCTGTGGTTTCACAAAGCCACAAATGGGCCCCCCAGGCCGGGTGGGAATCCAAGCCCCCGTCAAAGCTATTTCCTTAGAGCCTGGGGCCAGGTGCGCAGGGTCCTTGCCCTCGCCTTCCTTTCCCCCCTTTCCCCGGCGCCGTGAGGAGAGGAACCCCGGGGTGGCCCTTGCCCCTCTTGCGCCCCAGGGCGTGGGCTTAGGCAGGGCTCTCCTGGAACCCGCGTCTTTCAGGGGGGCGGGGGCGGGACAGGGAGTTCCCTCGCTGGCCCGAGACCCTCTCCAGGCACCTCCCAGCCTCTGGGCCACCTCCCACCCGCTGGGCCCTGGCAGTTTCGCTGGGTCGCTGGCTCAGAGAGCAGGAAGTTCACAGCTTCAGGGCAGCGCGCGGAAAGTCTTCTCCGGGAGCGGTTTCACAGCCCTCCTCCACCTGGGTGAGGGAGGGCGCGCGGTTGGGGTCGCCAGACTGGGGTGTTGGGGAGTCTAGGTGGGGGTGGGGGAGGCCTTGAACTTGGCCAGCGGTGGTGCTTACTCTAGCAGGTGCTTACTCTAGCAGGGGCATCCGCAGGTCCCATCCTTTTCAGACTGGAAATACTTTATTATGATAAAACTGAGTTCCCAGAGCAAAGGTCAGACCTGCGGCCAAAGACACGCGGGGATCCTCAGGTGGGCAGAGCCACCAGCTCGTCTAACTGGGGGTAAATTACATCACTGAAGAGAAAGGGGTCGTGAGGGGCAGGGGGTGGTCAGGGACTTCGAGTGGGGGTGGGGTTAGGAGAAGAGGCTGAGTGGGTGGAGGTGGGCGAGCAGGGATGAGATGGACGGCGGGGAAACGGGGATTGGGGGCGGAGAGAGCTGGGGTAAGGGTTGGGGGTTGGGGGGGTAGTTAGGCAGAGCCCAGAGATGGGGAAAAGGAAAGGGGATTTTCTGCCCACTCCACTCAGAGACCTGCGCGCCCTGCCCTTCAGCTTGCTCTTTCTCCCCCTCCCCCCTCCCACGTGGTGCCTGCAAGGCTGAGCAGGCCCTGCGGGAGACCACAGACTCCTTCCCACAGTAGACCCAGCCAGGCATTTTCCCTGAGAGCTCTATTCAGTGACCACATTGACCACTGTGTTCTGGGATGTCCCTCCTGGACCCAAAGCCCATAATTTGACTTGGTTTATTGAATTGTTCCAGGGTTTGTGTGGGTTTTTTTTGTTGTTGTTGTTTGTTTGTTTTGTCTTTTTCCTTTTAGAGACAGGTATAATGAGATCGTCCTCGTGGCCCATTTAAGAGAATCAGGGATCAAAAACCAGCCATCATTCAATCCTATCTAGTTGTTACCCTAAGCTGAGTTCCATTGCTGGGAGGGGAAGGAGTTAGCCCTCCCTGTTATTACTTAATCTGCCAGAATCCCAGCTTCTGCTTAGACTTGACAGCTGTGCTGCCTTTACAGTTATTCCCAATTTATAACCAAAAAAGCTGAGCTTCGATGGGGCAAGAGAAACTCACCAAGACTCCAGATAACGGAGAGCAGAGCCTGGATTTTTCTGACTCCAAGCCTTTACTCATTTTTGCCTACTTATTTTATTTTTAAGTGTAGAAGGTATCACATGTACAGAAGAGTGCATAAAAGGTATATGTACATTTAACAAATAATAATAAAATGAATACCCATGAACCTATCACCCAGGCTAAGGAATAGAATGTTACCAGTAACTTAGAAGCCCCCATCCCCATGCTCCCTGAATTACTGCACCTCATTCCCCACCAAGAGACAACCACTCTCTGGACTTCTGCATTCATCTCGTATTCCTTCTAAGTAGGTGTGAATAAAACATGTCACCTGCTATATCAATAAATAAAGGATGTTGCAGCCACAAGCCACTACAGCCGCCCAGACAGTGAGCCCAGAGGGAACTCAGGATGGGAAAGAACAGGATTCTTGCCCTAGATACCTAAGGTACATATCAAAGGAGTGATTTCAATGAACCCAGACTTTTGCATCTTCCCATACATAGAAAAGTGCTAAATTCATTAACTTGAGGAACCTGGTTTTCTTTAATTAATGGTAATCTTTTGGTGTTCTGACTACCTGGTTTTTGCAAAACCTCTATATATCGTTGGCTCCTCCCTTACCTCTTGGGAGCCGTCATTTAGAACTATCTGAGAGGCTGCCTCCCGGACTTGAAGTCCTCAGAAAGTCTGCCAAATATAACGTAATTCTCAACTTTTAGGCTGTGTTGGGTTTTTTTTATTTTGGTGGACAGTTTTGGCCAACTACAAAGGGAGCCAGAGCAGACTTCTCTACTTCGCCTGAACTCTACAAGGATCTGGAGGCTGGTACCAGTAGAGGCCGCTTGTGCCCATCCACCTCCTTGGAGAGTCCAGATGAATTTGGCTGAGTCTCTCTCTCCTTGTTCTTAGATCTCCTGATTATTGGTTGATGATCCTGAGTTTTATTTGGCAGTATCTAACAGATAACTGGCTCCTCAGTCGAAAGATATTGTGGAGTGACCCCCGCCCCCCCAGTCGAAAGATACCAGGGAGTCCAGCTGAAAGAAACTGGGAAGATTTTTGCTTAGTTTAGACACTGAGTGGTTTCATCCTCAGTTGAAAGACTGAGGAGACTTTGCTCAGTTGAAAGAACACTGAGTAGAGTTGGACTGGGTAATTAGGGGGAAGACTGGCCTGTCATTTTTCCTTGAATTGGCTACTACACTAGCGATTTTACTTCAACAAACCGACCTTTGAATGGGGAATAAAGCTTTCAAAACAAAAGAAAAAAGAACAACAGATTACCAGCCTTCAACGAATACCCCAGCCAGGTTTATGTGCATACAAAACTTACACTTAATTGGGAATTAAAGAAAATCTCTCTCTGAAAAGAACTAAGATGGGGGCTCTTTTATTGCATATGCAGTTACATTAAAAAGCAAGCCTGATTAAAACATCTTTTCAGAATATTGACCTTAAAAAAACAAAAGCCCTTTTGGGGGAATTTACATTTCTCTTCCTGTGCCTTTGAAATGTAAATGTTCTACCTGATTGGGCCTGCGTTTTTGTGTGTGTGTGTGTGTGTGTGTGTGTGTTTGTGTGTGTGTTTATAGGTATGTGTTTTGAAAACTTGGTCTTTGCCATCCGAAATGTACATTTGGCAGCCAATAAAATAGACTGGGTTTCTGAGCAGTCTTTTGTCTGATTGTACCAACTAACTCTCAGGGTTTTTTTGTCATCTTAACCTTTGTTGTGTCAGCCTGTACAACGAAGGCCTTTACTTTCTTGGGCTATTTTTGGGAGTAAATTCTCTAGGTCTTATTTAGGCAGCATCCTCCCCACTCTGTTGTGGGGAAGCCTCTTATGTCTTATTGGTTTGAGTCACCGTTAATATATATCTCATTAATGGCCAGATGATGGATCCTTTAAATTGGAGAAAATTGGTAAATTTTTTGATAACTATATAAAAAATCAAATTAAAAGGTGGAAAATATAAATGTATATTCAAAAAACATACATATATATAGAATGGTTAACCTAAGAACTCCCTTAGTTTGAAACAAACAGGAAAACCAGTTTAGGAAACTTTATTTGTGGTCTCCTCTTCCCCTCAATGGGTCTTACAGATGCTAATAAAAACATTAAATAATTACTGTTATTTTAACAGGAAAAAAAAAGAAAACTGTAGGGAAAGTCTAGAGACTCTTTCCCAATAAGGTGGAAACTTTAAGGGGACTTATCCCAAATGGATAAATAAATCTCTAGATGGTTATTTTTATTTTTAAATTTATTATTATTATTTGCTGCGCCGTGCATCATGAGAGATCTTCCCCAACCAGGGATCGAACCCGTGCCCTCAGCATTGGGAGCATGGAGTCTTAACCACTGGACCACCAGGGAAGTCCCTAGACAGTTATTTTTAAATGGGATAAACAAAACAGACATTTAAAGGCTGGAAGAAAATTACACTGAGATACCTGACCAACAATTACTTGGGTCAGCAGTTATGCCAATTAAGCAAGTTTAAAGATTGACAAAGGGCTTGAAGTCCTCAGAAAGTCTGCGAAATAAAACATAATTCTCGACTTTTAGGTTGTGCATTTGTTTTCAGTCAACATGTGTGTTCCCAAGTAATATATTGTTGAATTTTGGGAAACTAAATAGCAGTACAGCCTCTGCTAGGGAAAGGTTCTCAGGAAAAGAGAAGCTGAACAGAGTCCCCAAGTCTTAGTTTGGTTTCAGCTCATCTGAGAGTTTCCCAAGGGCTTTTTCTGGGAAAGTATGAGGGCAAGATTATGATCAAGTCCTGGAAACACAGGTCTTCCCACGCTCCATGTACCTAGAATGGCTCGATTGTGGCAGGGATTGGTCCTCCCTCAGTCATATGCAGAAGGAGGGAATGGGATGCTTAGTAACTTTTATTTCTAGGCTTGCCACAGTTGTTGGAAGAGAATTCTCATGGGCCTTTTTCACTTCTGCAAGTCTTGTCAAGAGACATTGATCACTTTTGCTCCGGATTATCTTTTAAAGGATATTTATAAAGTGAACAGCCTTGGGAGATGAAAAGAGTGTCTCCCTATCAAATGGATGTGTTTGCTAACCAGGATAATAAAGATAATGTCTCCCTCTAGGACTAAGGTCAGGCAGGTTTGCTAGCAGCCCCCTTGTTAATTTTATGTTAACCTTGACTGGCCACAGGGTGCCCCAGATTAAACATTGTTTCCATGTGTGTCTGTGAGGATTCCGGATGAGATTAGCATTTGAATCATTGGGCACCATTTAATCCACTGAGGGCTTGAACAGAACAAAAGGTAGAGGAAGGAAGAATTTGCCCCTTTTTTTTCCAGGCTCACAGCTTCAGCTGGGGCATCATACCTCATCTTCTGCCCTTGACCTGGGATTCACACCATAGGCTTCCCTAGTTCTCAAGCCTTCAGACTCAGACTGAATCAAACACTAGCTTTCCTGGATCTCCAGCTTGCAGTGAAATGCCCACGGTCACGAGACCCCTCCACAAGACCACCAGAGACAAGAGTCAAAGCCAAACGGCAAGGGTCATTTATTGCAGGTTCGAACCTGGACCTCCGCGCACTCGTTGCCGGTGACGCTAAGAGGTTCCGATGGAGTTTAGTACAGCTCTTTTATAGACAGGTACAAACAAGCTCGCGACCTTCAGGGGTGGGGGGTACTGATTGGCTAACTTTTAAACAAAGACATTAGTCACTGATTGGTTAACTTTTAAACAAAGACACTAGTCACCGTCTGATTGGTTGGATGGTTGCAAAAGGGGGTTCAGCAAGCATAGTTACAGAAGCGAGAGCGGCTGGTTAAGTTTCGGTTTCCTGAGGCTTTGTTTTTCAATTAGGAATACTTAAGATGGGGCCATAGTTACAAACAGTACAAACAGGAAGATCGATGCAATCCTAGCAGCACTACGGCCTAATGGCAGGGCATCAATTCAGTCCTATTTCTACCAAAGTAGAACATAGCCCTTCATTCCCCCTTCTTTCATGAACCAGAGGAGCCAATCTTGGGTCCTCAAGGCTCAGTTTCTTCATTTTCTAAGTCCTCGTATGGCTGATATTGTGATCTTAATACCATTAGCTGAACTGTGTTTATTCTTTTTCGGACGAAATCCATGATTTTGTTGAATATACAGGGGCCTATAGTGAGGAGGAGAAGGAGGCATAGTAGAGGGCCCAGGAAGGGGAGGAGGAAGGGAAGCATCCCATGAAATCCTGACCAAAGGGGATTGTCCGCTAATTCTTTCCGACGGCGGGCTAAGTCTTCCTGGAGCTGGTGAATTTTGTTTCTTACAATGCCTGATTTATTTGCATAAAAACAACATTTTTCTTTTAGAGCGAGGCATATCCCACCCTGTTCAGCTGTCAGCAAGTCTAAGCCCCTCCTATTTTGTAGGACCACCTCGGCCAGCGAATCTAATTGGTCCTGTAAGTCCTGAATGGTTCCAGAGAGGGCTTCTACATCTTCTATTAATTGTCTAGACAGCTGATTATAGGAGTGAAGGGAGACCCCAAGACCTGTACTCCCTGTGGCCACAGCTCCTGTAATTCCTAGTCCTACCAGGAGGGGTATGGCTGTAATGGCTCGTTTGGTTCTTCCTGCCCAAAGGTCAAAGCTGGGAATGGGCAATGGAGTGTCTCCCGAGATCAGGTCTACATTAGGGAGGAGGGTGGCTAGGTTGCAGACCCCTGTCCAGTTCTGGGGTAAATAGGTGTATGCTAGGTTATTTCCACAGACAAAGACAGTGGTGTTAGGACTACAGAGGGAGGAGTTTACGGGGATATACTGACTACATCCAGTAGATGAAAGGATTCCCAAGTCAATACTGGCGTTAGAGAGGGAATCGTTCTTGACAAAGCATGAGGTATTAAAGGTAGTTGAAAACTTTGAAAATTGTATGGGAAACGGCTCGGGGAGTAAAGTTGGGTTACATTGTTTGCTGATGTTTAAATTGGCGAAAATGGGGATAGCTATAGGGCGGGGCGGTCCTTGAGGAAGGCAGAGCCAGCAATCTTGTGCTAAGTTGGGGTTGGTGGTATTTAAAAGCGCAAAAGTAGCTTCTAGTATAGTCGTGGTTTGGGGGTCCAGTTCAGAGGGATTGACCTTAGGGCGAATTAGGGGGTGGTAGCTGAGCTGTGGGTACAGATCCTGATAGACCTTTTCTATTTGTCTTCGGGTTTCTATCTGGCGCACTTCGTCTTGGGGCCCTCCACCGTCTGACATATGTATGGGGGCCCTGGTATTCCAGCACACCGGGGTCCCGGGAGTGCCAATGCATCCAGCCTGAAGGTATTTATTATTATCACTAATGGTGGGACTTTTATTATTCTGTAGTGTGGCTGTGAAATAAGTCTTGTTATTGGTCCCTGTACATTGCTGGTAAGAGGAGTAGCACGTGCTATGCATTGATTCCTGAAAAGTAGAACAGGGGCAAATAGCTCGGGGGGGGGGGGAGTGGTTTAGGCTTATGGTGGCATTGCCAGCTGGTTTTGACCCCGGTGCCTCCATATACCTGAACAAGGTATGCAGCATATGAGTATATGCTGCATACCACAATCCTGCATATGAGTATACCTTCGGGGAACAACAGGAGTCTCGCTAGTACCTCCCCTGCACTCGCACGGTGCACCATATAGTTGTTGCATTAAAGCATTCTTAGTGGGGGGGGGGGGGTTGAATCCTCCCCTCGTGGCCCGAGGGTTGAGGGTTAGGACTGTCATTAGAGCTATCAGCAGTACCTTGGTCCTCATGGGGGAGGGTATGGCGTAAGGTCAGTTTGAGGGGATTGTCCTTACTCCGATCAACCGTCCAGGTGACGTCAGCTTTAGTGGACTTGATGAGGTCAGAAAGTGGGTCCACCAGCTTGACGTGGGTGTAATGGATCCAGGCAGCTATGCTGTCCACCTTGATGGCTGTCGGCGTTGTCAGGATGATCTGGTAAGGTCCTTTCCACCTGGGTTCTAGGGTCTCTTGTCGATGGCGTTTGACAAGGACCCAGTCACCTGGTTGGAGCTGGTGTGGAGTAGGCGGGGGTCCTGTTGTATATAGCTCTTTTAGTTTGGGCCAGATTGTCTCATGTATCCGCTGTAAGGCTTGGAGGGAAGACAGGAGATTATTTTCTGGGTCCGATTGGATAAGGTTAGTCTTTAGGTTAGGGATAATAGGAGGAGGCCTACCATGTATTATTTCGTAGGGGGTAAATCCTAGCTTATAGGGGGAATTTCGCACCCTAAACAGAGCGTAGGGGAGTAGGACTACCCAGTTAGCGCCAGTCTCCATGGTTAATTTAGTCAAGGTCTCTTTTAGAGTTCTATTCATTCTTTCTACCTGTCCTGAACTCTGGGGGCGGTATGCACAATGTAATTTCCAATCAGCCCCAAGTATGGAAGCCAGATCCTGACTTACCTTAGAAACGAAGGCCGGCCCGTTGTCTGACCCTATCATAACTGGAAAGCCATACCTGGGCAGGATTTCTTCTAGTAGCTTTTTAGCTACTATTTGTGCTGTCTCATTCTTGGTCGGGAATGCCTCAGTCCAACCTGAAAAGGTATCTATAAACACCAGTAAATATCTATATCCATATTTGCCAGGCTTTACCTCCGTGAAGTCCACTTCCCAGTAGGCTCCGGGCTGGTTCCCTCTTTCCCGGATGCCAGCGGTTGGTGGGTGGGTGTTAGCATTATGGAGTTGGCAGACTGCACAGCCAGCAACCAGTCGTTCAGTTTTTTCGGAGACATTTTTAATTTTAAGTCCAGTCTGTCTGATGAGATCCTGTAGCCGTCGGGCACCCAAGTGGGTGCTACGATGGATCCGTTCAAGGACCAAGGTTCCTAGTTTTTCTGGAAGGAGGATATTGTTCTTAGCGTCCCGCCACCATCCGTCTTTAACCTGGGTTAGAGGGAGTTTGTTTATCCATCTAATGTCATCTTCCGAGTAGTTGGGTTGGGGCGGTAATTCCCGGGGCCCTGGATCCGGCAGTTGTAGGGGAAGTAATGGTATTGGAGTGTATGCCGCCTTTCGAGCCGTCTGGTCTGCCAAATTGTTGCCCCAGACGACTGGATTTGTGGGTTTTTGATGCCCCGGGCAATGTACAATGGCTAACTTTTTGGGTTCCCATATGGCCGCTAGCAAGGCCAGAATTTCCTCTTTGTTCTTGATGTCTTTGCCCTCTGCTGTGAGTAGTCCCCGCTCTCGGTATATTGCCCCATGTATGTGTGCGGTAGCGAAAGCATACCGGCTGTCTGTATATATGGTGGCTTTTTGGTCTTTGCTCATCTTAAGAGCTTGGGTCAGGGCAATTAATTCAGCTTTTTGGGCTGAGGTCCCTGGGGGGAGAGTCTTTGCCCATATCACCTCAGTTTCCGATGTTACCGCTGCCCCCGCATACCTCTGACCTTGCTGGACAAAACTACTGCCATCAGTGAACCATGTGACTTGTGCATCTAATAGGGGCTGGTCACGTAGGTCTTCCCGAACCCCATGGATCTGAGCCAGTACCTCTGCACAATCATGGAGTGGGGAGTCTAAGTCTGGGTCAGGTAATAGAGAGGCAGGGTTTAAAGCCCGTGGTGGAGTGTAGCTGATTTTGAGAGGATTTAACAGTAGACCCTGGTAGTGGACCAATCGAGCATTGCTCATCCATCGGTCGGGAGGCTGTTTGAGAACCCCGTCGATGGCGTGGGGGGTGGTGACATGTAATTCCTGTCCCATAGTTAGTTTGTTGGCATCCTTTACCAATAGGGCTGTGGCGGCGATCACCCGGAGGCAAGGAGGCCAGCCTGCAGCCACGGGGTCCAATTTCTTCGATAGGTAAGCGATAGGCCTGGTCCAAGGACCGAGGGGTTGGGTCAACACGGCCTTAGCTATGCCTTTGTTTTCATCCACAAAGAGGTGGAAGGGTTTGGAGACATCAGGGAGACCCAGGGCGGGTGCGGATAGCAAGGCAGTTTTGATCTGCTGAAACGATTGCTCAGCCTCCTCTGTCCATTCAAAGGGCGTCTGTTCTTTGGTGGCTAAGTATAGTGGTTTGGCCATTTCAGCAAATTTGGGTATCCATAAACGGCAGAACCCAGCTGACCCCCAAAATTCTCTCACCTGTCGAGGCGTGGTGGGTCTGGGGATGCGGAGGACAGTCTCTTTCCGTGCATCTGTGAGCCATCGTTGCCCCCCTTTCAGTAGGTATCCCAGGTAAGTTACCTCAGGCCTGCATATCTGCGCCTTTTTGGCAGAGGCCCGGTATCCCAGGGTGCCGAGAGTCTGTAGGAGGTTTCTGGTTCCCTGCAGGCAGGCTTCAGTGGTCCCAGCAGCTATTAAGAGATCATCAACATACTGCAGGAGGGTTATATTGGGGTTTTGTCTCCGGTACTCACTGAGATCCTCGTGTAGGGCCTCATCAAACAAGGTAGGTGAGTTCTTGAATCCTTGGGGAAGTCTGGTCCAGGTGAGTTGTCCGTTTATGCCTCTCTCGGGATCCGACCATTCGAAGGCAAAGAGTTCTTGACTTTTGGGTGCTAAGGGTAAACTAAAAAAGGCATCTTTGAGGTCCAGCACAGTATACCATTGTTTTTCTGGACTAAGGGCGCTCAAAAGAGTATATGGATTGGGTACGGTAGGATGGATGTCTATGACTCGTCTGTTAACTTCCCTCAGGTCCTGTACTGGGCGGTAGTCTTTACTGTTAGGTTTGCGGACTGGCAGCAGGGGTGTGTTCCAGGCCGACTGGCAGGGACGCAGTATACCTAGGTCAAGAAGCCGGCGAATATGTGGAGTGATACCAGTTTTGGCCTCTATGGGCATGGGATATTGTCGGACACGTGCAGGATCTGCCCCTGGTTTGATTTCTATGAATAGGGCTGGGTGATGTTTGGCTAGTCCCATCCCACCTGTTTCTGCCCATGCTTCGGGGAACTGCTGAAGCCATGACTTTATATCTTGATTTTGGGAGGGTGGTTCCTGGTGAAGTCGGTACTCATCTTCCAAGTTCAGGGTGAGCACAGATATGGGTTGGTTGTGAGGGTCTGTTATGATCGGCCCCTCTGACCGAAAATGAATTTGCGCTCCCATTTTAGTAAGTAAGTCTCTCCCCAGTAAGGGGCAAGGGCTATCGGGAATGACCAGAAAGGAGTGGGTTACTTTTCCCGTGCCCAAGTCTACAGTTCTCTGAGTGGTCCAGGGGTAACGTTTAACTCCCGTAGCTCCCTGGACCCAGGAGGTTTTGTCAGAAATTTTCCCGTGGGGCTTAACCAAGACCGAATGCTGTGCCCCTGTATCCACCAGGAATTGGACTGGTTTCCCCTCCACTTGTAGGGTTACCCTGGGTTCGGGGAGGGGGTCCGAACCCCGTCCCCCCTACTCTGCATCATGTGTAAACAGGACTGGGGTGGTGGCCTTCGGTTGCCATTGCCCCTGGTTGGGGCGCGGCTGCCTTTTTTTGGGGCATTCCCGAGCCCAATGGCCTTTTTCCTTGCAATAGGCACATTGATCTCTGTCCAATGGTCGCCTGGGAGGTCGAGTGGCTGGGGGGCCCCCTTGATCTTTCTGAACAATGGCGGCCAGGACCTTAGTCATTTTCTCAGTGGCTTTAAGTTGTCTATCCTCTGGGGCGTCTCGGTTATTAAAGACGCGCTGAGCAATACGGAGTAGGTCCTGTATCTGTTTGCCCTCCAGATCTTCTAACTTCTGGAGTTTCTTTTTAATATCAGGGGCTGCCTGGTTAACAAAGGACATTACAACGGCAGCCTGATTTTCGGGGGCCTCTGGATCCATAGGGGTATATTGCCTAAAGGCTTCCATTAATCTTTCTAAATAAGAGGAGGGACTTTCTGTTTTACCTTGTACAATTGAATATACCTTGGCCAAATTAGTGGGCTTGCGCGCGGCAGCCCGGAGACCCGCCATTAGAGTCTGGCGATAAATGAGCAGTCGTCCCCTACCTTCTCCGGTGTTGTAGTTCCAATCATCCTGCGGGGGGCGAGTTAAGGGAAAGGCTGCATTAATAAGATCAGGGTTAGCGGTGGGTTGACCATCATCTCCAGGAACCAGTTTTCTTGCCTCCAGCTGGATTCGTTCTCATTCCTCGGTAGTGAACAGGATCCGGAGAAGCTGTTGGCAGTCATCCCAGGTGGGCTGATGGGTAAACATAACACTATCTAGAAGAGCTATCAAGTCTTTAGGATTATCAGAAAAACGAGCATTCTGGGTTTTCCAATTATATAAGTCACTGGTAGAGAATGGCCAATATTGGAGTCGGGGGTTCCCTGTCTCATCGGGAGGGCCTATTTCTCGTAGGGGTAGGGCTGTAGTGGCATCTGGATGGCGGAACCCTGGGTCGCGCTGAGTGCGTCCACGGGTGCGTCCAGCCGGCCCAGGGGAGTTATTTTCATTGGGCAGGAGGGCCGGCAGTGCCTCTGCCTCTCGCTCCTCCGGTTCTGACCTGGGTGGCCTCTCGGGAGGGGCCACAGGAGGTTCTTCCAAGGGGAGAGGAGCAGGGTCAGGAGCAGGAAGGGGGACCGGTTGTGGGGCCAAAGGAGGATGTTGATATGGAGGGGGTTCTATGAGAAGGAGGTCTTGGCTGTCAGAAAGTATGGGTGCGGTTGAGGTCTGAGGCTTGGGAGGTTTAGTTGGTCGGGCCGTAAGGATCTTATATGTCCCTGATGACAAAAAGGGGGCCATCCAGGGAGGTGGGTTTTCTACCAGGTCCTGCCATACCAAGATGTAGGGGATTTGGTCCGGATGGCCTTCTTTCCCTGGTAAGAAAACTCTAGATTT
The DNA here is from genome assembly GCF_963924675.1 of Phocoena phocoena. NCBI lineage: Eukaryota > Metazoa > Chordata > Mammalia > Artiodactyla > Phocoenidae > Phocoena > Phocoena phocoena. The sequence goes on along the minus strand of NC_089220.1, from coordinate 125,794,473 downwards.
AATTTTTAGGACTATAGGAAGACAAAAGGTACCCTCGGTGGGCCAACCAACCCCGAAAGTTGGCCATTCAGAGCGGCAGAAGGTAATAAGTTTTCTTTTCCGGATGTCCAGACTGAGATCGTGTCCTCGGGATTTCACATCCCCAAAATTAGTGAGAAGGAGGGAGAGAGGGGTACTCTGTGTTTGGCCCATGTTTAGGTCCTGGAAGAGGTTGGTTAGAAAAGGTTATTCTGAAAACGAAAGTGATTAAGAGCAGTCCCAATAGCGGAGCCTGTAAAAGGAGGAAGGGAGGTTATCGCGTGCGCGCTTCAGATGGGCTATCAACCCCCAGATGGGTCGCGGTGGACGTCTCCAACCACGCCCGACTAGGTGTCCTATAGCGCGTCCGCCAGGACTGTCCTAGTCCCCAAAACAGAAGGTACCTTGAGCCAGCTTACTTACCGATCGGTTGTCAGCGATGACCCGTTGACCTGATGTCTGGTGGGCTTGGGGGCATCCCGGACGAGCCCCCAAATGAAATGCCCACGGTCACGAGACCCCTCCACAAGACCACCAGAGACAAGAGTCAAAGCCAAACGGCAAGGGTCATTTATTGCAGGTTCGAACCTGGACCTCCGCGCACTCGTTGCCGGTGACGCTAAGAGGTTCCGATGGAGTTTAGTACAGCTCTTTTATAGACAGGTACAAACAAGCTCGCGACCTTCAGGGGTGGGGGGTACTGATTGGCTAACTTTTAAACAAAGACATTAGTCACTGATTGGTTAACTTTTAAACAAAGACACTAGTCACCGTCTGATTGGTTGGATGGTTGCAAAAGGGGGTTCAGCAAGCATAGTTACAGAAGCGAGAGCGGCTGGTTAAGTTTCGGTTTCCTGAGGCTTTGTTTTTCAATTAAGAATACTTAAGATGGGGCCATAGTTACAAACAGTACAAACAGGAAGATCGATGCAATCCTAGCAGCACTACGGCCTAATGGCAGGGCATCAATTCAGTCCTATTTCTACCAAAGTAGAACATAGCCCTTCAGCAGGTGGCAGATCTTGACTTCTCAGCCTCCATAATCATGTGACCCAATTCCACTGTAACACAGGCCCACTGTGTGTGCAGCATCCACCTGGGCTGCACAGCATCACCCTCTTGGGCCCTGGGGAGCAAGGGGAATCCATGCTGCCTGCTGTACCACAAGTAACAAAGTCCCTTGTCTCTGAGCCAGGAGCTGGGTCTTCTGCCAGCATCTATGAAACTCTAGCAGTTATTGACAAATCTATCTCCAAATCTTAAGAGTCAGTCAAGAAGAACACTTCTATGGGATGAAATGAGTGTCTCAGCAGATCCAAGCAGGAGGGCATGGAGGGGGAGCAGGACTTTAATCAGCACATGGTCAGAACAAATGAAGAACAGATAAGAGCTTGGGCCACACACTTGGGTAGTCTGTGCTCAGGTTACAGAGATACTACAGTGGTAACACTGTGGTAATGACAGCCTCTCATGAGTCACATGCTACATCCAGTACTCAACTCTCATCCTGGTATCTATAAACTTCCTGGGTGTCCCTTTGTAACAGGGAAGAACATAATCTGACTTCATGTTGGATCTGTTTCTTTTACTTTAACCTTTGCTCTCTGTTGCTTCTTGCTACTATAATCACTAAAATGATGTCTATAGCTATTGGCATACATAATGGCCTCCCTTGGGGAACCCTGCCCCTCTGCCTAAATGTTAAATTAAAGTGCCTTCGTTCAGCTCACAGGGAAACATTCTGACCCTGCCCACCTGTGAATGGCTTCAAGAAAGAAGAGATTAACACATCCCCTCCCCGAGGCTGGCCAAACCAGATATTTTGTAAGACTTATGGCTTTTAGGTTGTTTCCATGTCCTGGCCATTGTAAATAGTGCTGCAGTGAACATTGGGGTGCATGTGTGGTTTTGAATTATGGTTTTCTCTGGGTATACACCCAGTAGCAGGATTGCTGGGTCATATGGTAATTCTATTTTTAGATTTTTAGGGAACCTCCATACTGTTCTCCATAGTGGCTGTATCAATTTACATTCCCACCACCAGTGCAAGAGGGTTCTCTTTTCTCCACACCCTCTCCAACATTTATTGTTTGTAGATTTTGTGATGATGGCCATTCTGACCGGTGTGAGGTGATCATTGTAGTTTTGATTTGTATTTCTCTAATAATTAGTTGAGCATTTTTCATGTGCCTCTTGGCCATCTGTATGTCTTCTTTGGAGAAATGTCTATTTAGGTCTTTCCCCCTTTTTTGGTTGGGTTGTTTGTTTTTTTGATATTGAGCTGCATGTGCTGTTTGTATATTTTGGAGATTAATCCTTTGTCAGTTGCTTCGTTTGCAAATATTTTCTCCCATTCTGTGGGTTGTCTTTTTGTTTTATTTATGGTTTCCTTTGCTGTGCAAAGCTTTTAAGTTTCATTAGGTCCCATTTGTTTATTTTTCTTTTTATTCTCATTACTCTAGAGGATGGGTCAAAAAAGATCTTGCTGAGATTTATGTCAAAAAGTGTTCTGCCTATGTTTTTCTCTAAGAGTTTTATAGTGTCTGGGCCTACATTTAGGTCTTTAATCCATTTTGAGTTTATTTTTGTGTATGGTGTTAGGGAGTGTTCTAACTTTATTCTTTTACATGTAACTGTCCAGTTTTCCCAGCACCATTTATTGAAAAGGCTGTCTTTGCTCCATTGTATATTCTTGCCTCCTTTGTCATAGATTAGGTGACCAGAGGTTCATGGGCTTATCTCTGGGCTTTCTATCCTGTACCATTAATCTATATTTCTGTTTTTGTGCCAGTACCATACTGTCTTAATTACTGTAGCCCTGTAGTATAGTCTGAAGTAAGGGAGCCTGATTCTTCCAGCTCCGTTTTTTTTTTTTTTCTCAAGATTGCTTTTGCTATTCAAGGTCTTTTGTGTTTCCATACAAATTGTAAAAATTTTTGTTCTAGCTCTGTGAAAAATACCATTGATAATTTGATAGGGATTGCATTGAATCTGTAGATTGCTTTGGGTAGTATAGTCATTTTCTCAATATTGATTCTTCCATTCCAAGAACATGGTATATCTCTCCATCTGTTTGTGTTGTCTTTGATTTCTTTCATCAGTATCTTATAGTTTTCTGCATATGGGTCTTTTACCTCCTTAGGTAGATGTCCATCAACAGAGGAATGGATAAAGAAGATGTGGTACATATATACAATGGAATATTACTCAGCCATAAAAAGGAATGAAATTTGGTTATTTGAAGAGAAGTGGATGGACCTAGAGACTGTCATACAGAGTGAAGTAAGTCAGAAAGGGAAAAACAAATATCATATACTAACAGATATATGTGGAATCTGAAAAAATTGGTATAGACTATCTAATTTACAAAGCAGAAATAGAGCCACAGATGTAGAGAACAAACTATGGATACCAGGGGGGAAAGGGGGGGATGGGATGAATTGGGAGATTGGGATTGACATATATACACTATTGATACTATGTATAAAATAGATAACTAATGAGAACCTCTTGTATAGCACAGGAAATTCTACTCAGTGCTCTGTGGTGACCTAAATGGGAAGGAAATTCAAAAAAGAGGGGCTAGGGCTTCCCTGGTGGTGCAGTGGTTGGGAGTCCGCCTGCCGATGCAGGGGACACGGGTTCGTATCCCGATCCGGGAAGATCCCACATGCCGCGGAGCGGCTGGGCCCGTGAGCCATGGCCACTGAGCCTGCGCGTCTGGAGCCTGTGCTCCGCAACGGGAGAGGCCACAACAGTTAGAGGCCCATATACCGCAAAAAAAAAAAAAAGAGTTAAAAAAAAGAGGGGCTATATGTATATGTATAGCTAATTCACTTTGCCGTACAGTAAAACTAACACAACATTGTAAAGCAACTATACTCCAGTAAAAATTAAAACAAAAAAAGACTTATGGCTTTTTTACTTTACTTCTCACCTCCTCCCCTGCTCTGTTCTATAAAAGAAAGTAGCATCCAGATCCCAATAAGATGGTACTCTAGGACACTAGTCTGCCATCTTCTTGGATGCCCGGCTTTCCAAATAAAGTCACTATTCCTTGCCTCAACACCTCATCTCCCGATGTATTGGTCTGTTGTGCAACGAGCAGAGTGAGCTTGGATTGATAACACCCTCACTAATCTCCTCTCTTGGATCTCCTGTTTCATGAATCCCATTTTCCTCTGTCTTGCTTTCCCCTCTTATTTTGGTGGAGCACATCCCCAGTAGTTTCCTAAGAAGCATGCAGAGGAGAGAGAGTTTCTGAGACCTTGCGTATCTGAAAATGTTTATTGCTTTTTCTTCCTATTTGACTGATAGTATAGATTTTGAGGTTGAAGATCATTTTCTTTCAGAACTTTGAAGGCATTGTTACCTTGTCATCCTGTGTCCAGTGTTGTTAAGTAGTCCAGAGCCATTCTGATTCCTGATTCTTTGTATGTTACCTGCTTTTTATCTCTGGAACCATACAGTGTTCTTAAATTTCATGATTTTTTGCCTTGGTGTGGGTCTGTTTTCACCCAGTGCACCGGACACTTGGTGGGCCCTTTCACTCTCACAGCACTTACCCTTCTGTTTGGAGAAATTTTCTGAAATTATTTTGTTTTGTAGTTGAACACATTTTTAATAGACTTTATTTTTAGAGCAGTTTTAAGTTCACAGCAAAATTGAGCAGAAAGTACAGAGATTCTCTCATACCCCTCCCCTCTACACACGAATAGCCAGCCCACTATCAACATCACACACCAGAGTGGTAAATTTATTAAAATTGATGAACCTTCATTGACAAATTGTTATTACCCAAAGTCCATAGGTAAAATTAGGATTTACTCTTGGAGTAGGACAGTCTATGGTTTTTGACAAATATATTATGACATGTATCTACAATTACAGTGTCATACAGAATAGTTTCATTGCCCTAAAAATTACCATGCTTTGCCTGTTCATCCCTCTCTTTCCACTAACCCCTGGCAACCATAGTTTTACCTTTTCAAGAATGTTGTATGGTTGGAATTACACACTATGTAGCCTTTTTATATTGGCTTCTTTCACTTAATAATTTAGATTTAAATTCCTTCATGTCTTTCCATAGCTTGATACCTCATTTCTTTTTAGTGCTGACTAATATTCCATTGTCTTGATGTACCACAGTTTATCTGTTCACCTACCGAAGAACATTTTGGTTGCTTCCAAGTTTTGACAGTTATTAATAAAACTGCTATAAACATCCATTTGCAGATTTTTGTGTGCATACAAGTTTTCAACTCATTTAGGAATGAGAGTTCTTGTTGTTCCACATCCTTGACAGCATTTGGTATTGTCAGTATTTTGAATTTTGGCCATTCTAAGAGGTGATATTTCAGTGTTTTAATTTATATTTCCCTGATGACATCATTCTAGTGAATGATATGGAGCATCTTTGCGTATGATTATTTGACAATATCTTCTTTGGTGAGGTGTTTGTTAAGATTATGACCTATTTTTAAATTTGGCTGTTTGTTTGCTTATTTTTAAATTTTAAGAGTTCTTTGTATGTTTGTGGTAACAGTCCTTTATCAAATGTGTTTTTTTGCAGATATTTTCTCCCAGTATGTGGCTTAAATTCTCATTCCCTTAACATTGTCTTTCACAGAGAAGAAGTATTTAATTTTAACAAATCCCAGCTTATCAATTATTTCTTTCATGGATCATGCTTTTGGTTTTGAGTCTAAAAATGTCACCACCAAACCCAAGGTCATCTAGATTTTCTCCTACATTATCTTCTAAAAGGTTTACAGTTTTTTATTTTACATTTAGGTCTATGATCTATTTTGAGTTAATTTTTATGAAAGATGTAATGTCTGTGTCTAGATTCATTCTTTTGCATGTGGATATACAGTTGTTCCAGTACCATTTGTTGAAAAAACTGTCTTTTCTTCATCTTAGTACCTTTGCTCCTTTGTCAAAGATCAGTTATTATATTTGTATGAGTATATTTCTGGGCTCTCTATTCTGTTACACTGTCTATCAATAATTCAATGTCATCTTGAGTACTGTAGCTTTATAGTAAATCTTGACACCAGGTAGAGTCAATCCTCCAAAGCTGTTCTTCTCTTTCAATACTGTGTTGGCTACTCTGGTCTTTTGCCTCTCCATATAAACTTTAGAATCAATTGTCAATATCAGTAAAATATCTTGCTGAATTTCATTGAATCTGTAGATCAAGTTGAGAAGAACTTGATGGGTATTTTGGCATTTTGACAACATGTGGGCATTTTGACAATATTGAGTCTTCCTTCATATCCTAAGAGATATGAACATGGAATATCTCTTTATTCGTTTAGTTCTTGATTTCTTTCATCAGAATTTTACACTTTTCCTTGTAAGTGTCTTGTCCATTTTTGTTAGGTTTATACCAAAATATTTCATTTTGTGGATGCTTATGTAAATGGTATTGAGTTTTTAACTTCAACTTCCACTAGTTCTTTGCCGTTATATGGGAAAGTGATTGACTTTTGTATATTAACCTATATCCTATAATCTTGTTATAATTGCTTATAAGTTCTAGGAGTTTTTTGTTGAGTTTTTTGGATTTTCTACCAATACATAATCATGTCATCTGAGAACAAAGACAGTTTTATTTCTTCTTTCTAAATCTATATACCTTTTATATTTTATTTTCTTGTCTTATGGCATTAGCTAGGTCTTCTAATATGATGTTGAAAGGAGTGGTGAGAGGGGACATCTTTGCCTTGTTCCTGATCGTAATGGGGAAGCTTCTAGTTTCTCATCTTTAAGTATGATGTTAGCTGTAGCTCTTTTCGTTTGTTTGTTTTGTTTTTGTTTGTTTGGGTTTTTTTGTTTTTGTTTGTTTGTTTGTTTAACTGCACCATGTGGGATCTTAGTTCTCCAGCCAGAGACTGAACCCATGGCCCCTGTGGTGGAAGCACAGAGTCTTAACCACTGGACTGCCAGGGAAGTTCCAGCTGTAGCTTTTTGTAGATATTTTTTATCAGGTTGAGGAATTTTCCTTATATTCCCAGTTTGCTGAGAGTTCAATACAATTTGATAAGGTATAGCTAACAACAATAAAATGAACAAATCTTAAGTTTCATTCTGAAAAATTTGACAATAGTATACACCTGTGTAACTGCCAAACATGATATGGAACATTTCTATCACCCCAGAAAGTTCTATCACTCCCCTTTCTAGTCAATTCCCCCTACCCCAGAGGCAACCATTTTCTGATTTCTATGATCTTAGATTACTTTTTCCTACTTTTTGAACATCACATAAATGGTCTTATGCAATATGTATCTTTTTTGTCTAACTTCTTTTCCCCAGCATGATATTTTTGAGATTCATACATGTTATAATGTGTATCTCTACTTATATTGCTAAGTAGATTCCATTGTATAAATATGCTTCTGTGTATTTATCAGTTCTCCTATTGATGGACATTTGGAGATATTTCCAGTGTTTTGCTATTATATTGATGTCTTCTTTTTTAATATATAATTCTTTTCTAATTAATTAATTTATTTATTTATTCATTGGTTGCATTGGGTCTTTGTTGCTGCATATGGGCTTTTTATAGTTGCGGTGAACAGGGACTACTCTTTGTTGTGGTGTGCGGCCTTCTCCTTGCAGTGTCTTCTCTTGTGGAACAGGGGATCTAGGCGCATGGGCTTCAGTTGTTGTGGTGTGTAGGCTCAATAGTTGTGGCTTGCAGGCTCTAGAGCACAGACTCAGTAGTTGTGGTGCATGGACCTAGTTGCTCCACAGCATGTGGGATCTTTCCAGACCAGGGCCCAAACCCATGTCCCCTGCATTGGCAGGCAGATTCTTAACCACAGCACCACCAGGGAATTCCCAATATTGGTGTCTTCTAATGAGCAGAGACTTTTAATTTAATATTTAACTTCATGGCTAGTGTTTCTTATGTCCAATCTAAAAATCTTTGTCTACACCACAACTGAAAACATTTTTCTCTTTTATTGTAGTTTTATTGTTTTAGCTTTTACATTTAGATCTATGATTAATTTTTGTCTCTGGCATGAAAATGTTTATTTTTTTCCCATATGGTTAATTCTTGCAGCATCAGTTGTTTTTTTTAAAGGCAAGGAAAAGTTCCTTTCCCCATTGAATTGACTTGTCACCTTGATTTTTTTTTTTTATTAAATAATTTATTTATTTCTGCTGTGTTGGGTCTTCATTTCTGTGAGAGGGCTTTCTCTAGTTGTGGCAAGTGGAGGCCACTCTTCAGCGCGGTGCGCGGGCCTCTCACCATTGCTGCCTCTCTTGTTGCGTAGCATAGGCTCCAGACGTGCAGGCTCAGTAGTTGTGGCTCACGGGCCTAGTTGCTCTGCAGCATGTGGGATCCTCCCAGACCAAGGCTTGAACCCATGTCCCCTGCATTAAGCAGGCAGATTCTCAACCACTGCGCCACCAGGGAAGCCCCGTCACCTTGATTTTTTAAAGTAATTAACCATGTATGTAAGTAACCATGACATATGGATATTAAATTTGTCTGTAAGACTCTTCCTCCTCCCACAGCTCTACCCAAGATGAAATCAGCTGTGGGTATCTTCTCTCTTAAAAAGGACGTATGACTTTCTGGAATTTAATTCATTTTGGTTTCTTTGTACACTCAGCACTTTGATCAGATTTTTTAAACTATGAGTTTGTAACTTATCTTGCTTCTTCTCATAGTTAGGGTGGGAGTGATGGTCTTTGAGACATTTTACAATTTAACCAGAAGGGAATTCTTGTAGTTCATGAGCTCTTTCCGTGGTGATTTCCTCTCTTTGTTTACTCTGTACATTCTTTGTGGAAATCCTACTATTTGGATATTGGACTTCCTGAATTGGTTTTAACATTTTCTTAAACATTTCATCCTGTTTTCCAATTCTTTATGCTCTACTTTCTAGAAGATTTCCTCAGCTTTATCTTCCAGTTCTTCTATTGACATTTTCATCTCAGCTTTTATGTTCTTAACTTTCAAGAGCCCATCTTCCATTCTCTGATTATTTCTTTTTTATAGCATCTTGTTCTTATTTAGTGGATGTGACCTCTTCTCTTATGTCTCTAAGATTAATAGGTTTCTTGTTCTTGTGCAGTGTTTTCTTCAGTTGCATTTTTATTATGGCTTCTTTTTTGGTCTCTGTCATCTTATTATGGGCTGAGTTGTATCTCCTTCAAATTCATATGTTGAAATCCTAACTCCCAATACCTCAGAATGTGACTGTATTTGGAGATAGAGTCTTTAAAGGGGAAATTAGTTAAAAAGAGGTCATTAGTATGACCTAATCTAATATGACTGGTGTCCTTATAAGAGACTAAGACACAGACTTGCATTGAGGGAAGATACTGTGAAGACACAGGGAGAAGATGGCCATCTCCAAGCAAGGAGAAAGGCCTCAGAAGACATCAACCCTACTGACACCTCAATCACAGACTTCTAGTCTTCTAAATTGTGAGAAGATAGATTTCTGTTGTTTAAGCCACCCAGACTGTGGTACTTTATTATGACAGCCCTAGAAAATTAATATACCTCTGTCTGAGGTATTTCTCAGAAGTCTGATAATGTTCCCCCATCTGCTCCTAATTAAGAGGAACTAAAATCATCACTGAGGCTCTGGGTCTGTAGGTGGGGTGTGTTGACTTTGAACTTCACTGTTCAGTGGTATGACAGGAATATTTTGGGGGAACTCCTGAGGTCAATATCTAGAAGTCTTTCTTTTTGACCTGATTAAATTCTCCGAAGTGTTCTCTAATAGCCTGACTGGAAGGTGAGATTTTGGTTGCAGCATTCCTGGAGAGAAAAAAGTTTGCCTCTACATTTATCATTCAATATGCATATGGTCACTTAATCCCTGTTTCTAGTCCACTGCCCCCTTTCAAGATCTTCTGTTTTACCCACTCCAGAGAATAAATGTACAGACTTCTATAGGGGTCGGGAGAAGCAGTTTCCCAGTAGCATGAAATGGGAAGAAGCATCTAGAGATAAACCTGCTCTCAGCATCATTCATCCACATTATCCTTATTTTAGGGTAAGACCCTCCTCACTTTCAGCTCCAGAGGTATCTGATGGTGCCATTCCTTGTGCATTGTAAAGATTCAGCAATATAATTCAACTAGCCACAGTTTTCCCCACTGCTGTCTAGGGGTTCAGTGCTCTTGTGCCCATTAAGTCAGTTTTGATTCATTTATCTGCTTTTCAGCTTCCAAAATGGTGTTGCTATGGACTCCTATCTTGTTCTCCCCATCCTGTGGGTTTATGTCTTTTTTAAAAAATTCTGTTAGTTTTAGTGGACTTTTGAGAAGGAATGAAATTAGATGCATGTGTTCAATCCAATATTAATACAGAAGTCAAGTCTACATTCTTTCTCTTGTGTAAAAAAATTTTAAAATACAATAGTAAAGTTGATTGTAACTACTACTTATCTTCTTATAATTGATTCAAATATTGTTCCCAATGACCAAGCCAATCTCATACTAGCATGTGGTTTATCTTTAGAAAAATAAAGGAAGATGATAGAGGAAAAAAGGGATCAGAACAAAGTTGTACATAGGTTGATGCATCTGACCATTTCTGGAAAATCTGCACATAGATTGAATTCTTCCTAACTGAATTGTGATTTAAGTGCAGTTGGGACTATGACCCTTTAAGGGAAAGCTACAAGGGAAGTTTTTATAGAGTGAAGTTTGGAAATTGTCCAGATTTCCCCTTCAGCTAAGTCCCCAGTAGCAGGATTTCCTTCAAATAGAACTCACCTATGTTGAGAAAATAAATAAACTTGAAGTTTTATTTATTTTCAGATAGAAATATATTGTGATAGAGTGATTTTGGTGCTACAAGATTCGTGAGATGAGATAGGAAATGTCTTGGGCTAAGTCCTGCCATTTCTGAGCCCTGCTCTGTTTACTGAACTGGGTCGTTTTTGACCAATGATTCTGTCTCTAGGTTTTAGCTACCTCTTTATTTTATTTTTTAAATTTATTTATTTTTGGCTGTGTTTGGTCTTTGCTGCTGTGCACAGGCTTTCTCTAGTTGCGGCGAGCAGGTGCTACTCTTCCTTGTAGTGTGCGGGCTTCTCGCTTCAGTGGCTTCTCTTGTTGTGGAGCATGGGCTCTAGGCACGTGGGCTTCAGTAGTTGTGGCTCATGGGCTCTAGAGTGCAGTCTCGGTAGTTGTGGCCCAGGGGCTTAGTTGCTCTGCAGCGTGTGGGATCTCCCCAGAGCAGGGCCCAAACCCGTGTCCCCTGCATTGGCAGGCGAATTCTTAACCACTGCGCCACCAGGGAATTCCCAGCTTCTTCTTTAAAAATGAGAGAGTCAGGTAGTCAAGGTAATGGCAGCTGCATAAATTCAGATCTACCAACACCTCCAAAAAATAATATAGAACATGAAGAACAAATACAATTTTAAAAACATAAGTCTGCAGCTCAATGAACCATTACAGAATGAAAATCAACATAAAGATTTAAAAAAGAAAAGTTGCCATCGTATCAGAAGCCCCATTGGTACCTGCCATCACTGCTATCTTAACTTTAACACTATGACTTAATTTCGCTTATTTTTAAATTTTACATAGATGGAATCACATACTATTTTTATCTGACTTTAAAAAAAATTATATATATATATATTTTTTTTTACTTGGCTGCGCCAGGTCTTCATTGCTGCATGCAGGATCTTTAGTTGTGGCATGTGAACTCTTAGTTGTGGACTGCATGCGGAATCTAGTTCCCCCACCAGGGATTGAACCTGGGCCCCCTGCATTGGGAGCATGGAGTCTTAACCACTGGACCACCAGGGAAGTCCCTGTATCTGTCTTTTTTGACTTAAATCACATGTTTGTGAAATTCACCCATGCACACACCATATTGTGTACTGCAGTGGTTTATTCATTTCATTGCTATTTATTATTTCATTGTCTAAAATGATCACAATTTATGTTTGACAGCTTTATTGAGATATAATTCACATACCACAAAATTCATTCTTTTAAAGTATATGTTTCGGGACTTCCCTGGTGGCACAGTGGCTAAGAATCCGCCTGCCAATGGAGGGGACACAGGTTCGAGCCCTGGTCGGGGAAGATCTCTCGTTGCAGAGGAGAAACTAAGCCCGTGCACCACAGCTACTGAGCCTATGCTCTAGAGCCCGTGAGCCACAACTACTGAAGCCCGCGTGCCTAGAGCCTGTGCTCTGCAGCAAGAGAAGCCACGACAATGAAAAGTCCGCGTGCCAAAACGAAGAGTAGCCCCTGTTCGCCCCAGCTAGAGGAAGCCTGCGTGCAGCAATGAAGACCCAATGCAGCCAAAAATAAATAAATAAATTTTTAAAAATAAATAATGTATATGTTTCCATTTTTTAAGGGCATTCACAGGGTTGTGAAGCTATTACCACTGTCTACTTTTAGAACATCTTTGTCCCCATCAAAGAAATCCTGTCACTCCCTACTCCCCCATCACACCTGCATACTGAGGATCTAATTTTTGTCTCCATAGATTTGCTTATTCAGAACATTTCATATAACTGGAATGAGTCTTTTGCAACAAACTTCTTTAACATGGAATAATGTTTTCAAGGTTCACTCATGTTGTAGAATGTATCAATACTTTTTTCTTTTTATTGCCAAACAATACTCCATTGTGTGACTGTACACGTTTTATTTATTAATTGATGAACATTTGAATTGTTTTCATTTTGTGTATATTATGAATAATGCTGCTATGAACATTTGTATACAAGTTTTTGTGTGTTTCTGGACAGAAACACACAAAAATATTTTTAATATGTCAGTTGTTGTGTTGTGTAGGCAAGGTGATCTACAGATTCAATACAATCTCTATCAAAATCCTAGTTGACATTTACAGAAATCAACCAGCTGATCCTAAAAGTCATATGGAGATACAAGGGATACAGAATATCAAAACAATGTGGAAACAAGATTAAAGGAATCACACTCCTGATTTCACAACTTACTACAAATCTATAGTAATCAAGACTAAAGTACTGGCATCAGGACAGACACATAAATCAGTGGAGTAGAATTGAGAGTCCAGAAATAAACTCAAAAGTAACTCTTTAATGTTAGACATTAATAACGTTTTCAATGTCCATGTCCCTAATGACTAAAAAATTAGCAACGCTTTAGATGTTTCTTGGCCACTAAGAATTTTTTGTAAAGTGCCAGTTCAAGTCTTTTGCCCATTTTCAATTGAGTTGTCTTTCTCTTGTTGATATTTAGACACTCTTCCTATATTCTGGATACTAATTTTTGGCCAGATGTATGTATTAGAAACATGTTCTCCCACTTTGTTAGCTTTCTTTTCACTTTAGTTTAATAGTGTTTTTTGAAGAACAGGTGTTTTAAATCTAAACATAGTCCAATTTACCAATTTTTGCCTTTATTTTTAGTGCTTTTCATGTCCTACTTAAGAAATACTTGCCTATTACCAAATAATGAAGATATCACCTATGTTTTCTTCTAAAAATCTGGAAAACATTCTGAAAAGCTAGAAAGCACTCTGAAATCTAGAAATCTTTCTAAAAATCTATGTTTTCTTCTAAGGTTATTTTACCTTTAACACTTAGATTCATTGTCTATAGAATTAATTTTGCACATAGTGTGGGAATAGGGAAAGTACATTTTCCATATATATTTCCAACTGAACCAGTACTATTTACTGAAAATAATTGTACCAGTTATCAATTTATTGCCTCTCGGCCCCTATTGCACTTTTCAGTGCTCTCTCTGCAACAGTGGATGTAGCTCCTTAAGCAGCTCTCCATTAAGTTAGCACCATGGTAACCTTTCTCAGTAGAGAGTGCTGGAGGAAGACTGCAAAGGAAAGGTGCTCTCCTGGCTGCTTCCAGTGGCTGTACACTGAGTCAGCAGTGTGAGGGGGCACACCCAGTGGTGTTTGCCTAAACCACATGCCCAGTATGTGCAGTGTCTCAGCAACTTGGCAAACCCAGCCCAGCCTTGTTTTCACCTTCCCATGGCTTTCTTGGATACTATGTAGTACTGGCCTCACATCTATGCCACTGCCTCCACTCTCCCTGCACACTTGCCCGCTCAACTTCCAGCTGTGGCTCACCTGCTCCCAGTGTTGCTTCCTGCTTGCTCAGCAACTGTGGTCCAGCTCTTCTCTGGACAAATTGGAGAACTGCTCTGCCAGGGGTGTGAGATAGGCTGGGACCTGGGACACTCTACCGGAATGCTTGCACTTGCATATAGACATCTCCTCCAGTAATAGAATACCAAGAAACTATAAGGGACTAAAAATAACTGCATGCATGTGCAGATGGGGCAATTGTGAACAATAAGATTCAAAAAGGCCACAATCCAACTGCCACTTCTGTGGTGCCAGGAGCAAAAGCAGGGTACTGCGCCTGATCCCTGCACACAGCACCACCAAGGGGGTGAGCAGACCACCTTAGCCACCCCTATGGCCTGACCCACCAATCCACCCCTACCCTCACCCCATTTAAGGGACCAGCCCACCTTCCTCCAAGAATGCATAAGAGCACCTCTTACTTGTTCTCACTCCCTCGTGCTACAGCACAAGTCCCAGTGAAATCTTACCTGAATTGCTCATCTGGCCTCTTTAATTTCTATTGATTTAAGAGTCCAAGGACCCTGGTTGTTAACACTTCCAAGTTTATTCCCCCTTGGGCACTCTCCCTCAGCCCTAGGGATCCCTAATAATTTATACTTTCTCTTTTATTGTAGCTTAATAATTCTTTATGTTAAACTTCCCCTGTTTAAATCACTGTGTAGTTTCTGTCACCTGATTGGACACTAACTGATACACTACCATCATTTCCTCATTGCAGTGCGGCATAGGTCCCTAGATCTGTGTTGGTGGGTGGGTGGACTCTGATCTATTTCATTTGTCTTTGTCTGTCCTTGAGGCACTACTACAATAATGTTATGAGGTTTACAGCACTGAGGTCTCAGAAATTTTTTGTTATATTTTTAATTCTTAGGAATTTGATTTTTTGCATGTCATAGGAAGCGGTTTAAATTTTTAAATTTTCATTTTCTCTCTTTGTTGCCGGCATATAAAAATTCAATTGACTTTGGTATATTGACTTTATATTCAGATGTTAGTGAATTCTCTTACTAATTCTAATAGTTTGTAAGTAGACCTTCTTGAATTGTCTATGTATATAATCATGTCATTTGAGAATGATAGTTTTATTTTTTTCTTTCCATTTCTTTGCCTTTTAATTCTTCATCTTATCTTATTCACCATCTAGTACCTCCAGTACAATGTTGAATAGAAGTGCTGGTGAAGGACATCATTGTCTTCTTCTGGATATAAGGGAGAAAGTTTTCAGTATTTAACTGATAAGATGCCATTTGGAATTTAAGATGTACTTTATCAGATCAAGGAAATTTAATACCCAAATTTCTAAGAACTTTAAAAAAAATCATGAATGGATGTTTGAATTTTGTCAAACGCTTTTTCTACATCTAATAATATCATTTCTCAATGTGTTTTTTCATCATCTACCTTACTCTGCCAGAGTCTTTTTTTTTTTTTTTTGTGGTACGCGGGCCTCTCACTGTTGTGGCCTCTCCCGCTGCGGAGCACAGGCTCCGGATGTGCAGGCTCAGCGGCCATGGCTCACGGGCCCAGCCGCTCCACGGCACGTGGGATCCTCCCGGACCGGGGCACGAACCCGCATCCCCTGCATCGGCAGGCGGACGTTCAACCACTGCACCACCAGGGAAGCCCTGCCAGAGTCTTTGAAACATATTTTTTTCCTAATTGCTGCCCCTCTATTAGATTTAAATGTTACATACATACTGTATATCTGGTTGTATGCTTATATATCTGTGCTTCCCACTTAAAGAATGTAGGCTTTTTTCACTTCCCACAAGCCAATTTTCATCCATTTGAGAGCAGTATCATTTCTACTAAGAATGTGTATAGTATGATGATCATATGATTTTCTCATTTTTTTCCTTCAGTATGATATGTTACATTAATTCAATTCTGAGTGTTAAACCATGACTGCATTCCTAGAATAAACCTCAATTAGTCATGATGTATTACCTTTATATATCACTGGATTGGATTTGCTAATATTTTATTAAGGATTTTGCATTCATGTTCATCAGAGAGATGATGTATAGTTTTCTGTCTCATATTGTCCATGTTAGGCTTTGGAATCAAGATTATGCTAGTCTCTCAAAAGTGTTAAATGTTTCATCTTTTTCTATTATCTGAAAGAATTTTATGTGAGATTGGTTTTATTCCTTAAATAATTAGGAAACGTAATTAAGAAAATTGTTGGGGCTTGGGATTTTCTTTGTAAGAGGAAGATTCATAACAACAGATTCCATTGCTTTAAGAGACATATGACTATTATGATTTTCTGTTTCTGTCAGCTTGAGTAATTTTTATTATTTGAAGAATCTTTTGTCCATTTCATGAAGATTGTCCAATTTATTTACATAAAGTTATTTATAATTTCCTCATTATTATCTCTAATGTTTATAGAAACTGTAGATAATCCTCTTTCATTCCTATTACTAGTAGTTGGTGTTTTCCTTCTTTTTTTTCTTGATTAGTTTTTCAAGAGCTTATCAGTTTTATTATTCTTTTCAAAGGACCAATATCTGCCCTTGTTAAGTTTCCTAATGCACATTGATTTACTAGTTCATTAATTTCTGGCTTGGCTTTATTATTTTGCTCCTTGTATTTTCTTAAGTTTGTTTTTCTTTCTTTATAGCTCTTTTTTTTAAAATTGGAATATAATTGCTTTACAATGTTGTGTTAGTTTCTGCTGTACAATGAAGTGAATCAGCTATATGTATACATATATCCCCTCCCTCTTGGACCTCCCTCCCATCCCCCCCTTCCCACCCGACTAGCTCTTCACAGAGCACCGAGCTGAGTTCCCTGTGCTATACAGCAGGTTCCCACTAGCTATCTATTTTATGCATTGTAGTGTATTTATATTAAACCTAATCTCCCAATTCATCCCACCCTCCCCTTCTCTCCCCCTCCCTGTGTCCACATGTCTGTTCTCTATGTCTGCGTTTCTATTCCTGCCCTGGAAATAAGTTCATCTGTACTATTTTTCTAGATTCCATATATACATGTTAATATATGATATTTGTTTTTCTCTTTCTGATTTACTTCACTCTGTATGACGGACTCTAGGTCCATCCACATCTCCACAAATGACCCAGTTTCGTTCCTTTTTGTGGCTGAGTAATATTCCATTATATATATGTCCAATGTCTTCTTTATCAATTCATCTGTCAATGGACATTTAGGTTGTTTCCATGTCCTGGCTATTGTCAATAGTGTTGCAATGAACATTGGGGTACATGTGACTTTCTGAATTATGGTTTTCTCAGGGTATATGCCCATTAAGTAGGATTGCTGGGTCATATGGTAATTCTATTTTTAGTTTTTTAAGGAACCTCCATACTGTTCTCCACAGTGGATGTATCAATTTACATTGACCAATGACCAAAAGAGGGTTCCCTTTTCTCCACACCCTCTCCAGCATTTGTTGTTTGTAGATTTTGTGATGATGGCCATTCTGACAAGTGTGAAGTGATAACCTCATTGCAGTTTTGATTTGCATTTTTCTAATAATTAGTGACGTTTAGCATCTTTTCATGTGCCTCTTGGCCATCTGTATGTCTTCTTTGGAGAAATGTCTATTTAGGTCTTCCACCCATTTTTTGATTGGGTTTTTTTTTTCATATTGAGTTGCGTGAGCTGTTTGCATATTTTGGAGACTGCTTTGTCCATTGCTTTGTTTGCAAATATTTTTTCCTATTCTGAGGGTTGTCTTTTGGTCTTGTTTATGGTTTCCTTTGCTGTGCAAAAGCTTTTAAGTTTAATTAGGTCCCATTTTATTTTCATTACTCTAGGAGGTGGGTCAAAAAAGATCTTGCTGTGATTTATGTCAACGAGTGCTCTTCCTATGTTTTCCTCTAAGAGTTTTAGAGTGTCTGGTCTTACATTTAGGTCTTTAATCCATTTTGAGTTAATTTTTGTGTATGGTGTTAGGGAGTGTTTTAATTTCACTCTTTTACATGTAGCTGTCCAGTTTTCCCAGCACCACTTATTGAAGAGGCTGTCTTTTCTCCATTGTATAATCTTACCTCCTTTATCAAAGATAAGGTGACTATATGTACGTGGGTTTATCTCTGGGCTTTCTATCCTGTTCCGTTAATCTATATTTCTGTTTTCGTGCCAGTACCATACTGGCTTGATTACTGTAGCTTTGTAGTATAATCTTAAGTCAGGGAGCCTGATTCCTCCAGCTCTGTTTTTCTTTCTCAAAATTGCTTTTACTATTCGGGGTCTTTTGTGTTTCCATACAAATTGTAAAATTTTTTGTTTTAGTTCTGTAAAAAATGCCTTTGGTAACTTGATAGGGATTGCATTGAACCTGTAGATTGCTTTGTGTACTATCGTCATTTTCACAATATTGATTCTTCCATTCCAGGAGTGTGGTATATCTCTCCATCTGTTTCTGTCGTCTTTGATTTTTTTCATCAGTGTTTTATAGTTTTCTGAGTACAGGTCTTTTGCCTCCTTATGTAGGTTTATTCCTAGGTATTTTATTCTTTTTGTTGCAATGGTAAATGGGATTGTTTCCTTAATATTCTCTTCCTGATCTTTCATTGTTAGTGTACAGGAATGAAAGAGATTTCTGTGCATTAATTTTGTATCCTGCAGCCTTACCAAATTCATTGATTAGCTGTAGTAATTTTCTGGTAGCATCTTTAGGATTTTCTATGTATAGTATCATGTCATCTGCAAAAAGTGACAGTTTTACTTCTTTTCCAAGTTGGATATTTTATTTCTTTTTCTTCTCCAATTGCTGTGGCTAGGACTTCCAATACTCTGTTGAATATTAGTGGTGAGAGTGGGCATCCTTTTCTTGTCCCTGATCTTAGAGAAAATGCTTTCAGTTTTTCACCATTGAGAATGTTTGCTGTGGGTTTTTCATATATGGCCTTTATTATGTTGAGGTAGGTTCTCTCTATGCCCACTTTCTGGAGAGTTTTTGTCATAAATCGGTCTTGAATTTTGTCAAAAGATTTTTCTTTATCTGTTGAGATGATCATATGATTTATATTCTTCAATTTCTTAATATGGTGTATTGCATTGATTGATTTGCATGTATTGAAAATCCTTGCATCCCTGGGGTAAATCCCACTTGATCATGGTGTATGATCCTTTTAATATATTATTGATTTCTGTTTGCTAGTATTTTGTTGAGGTTTTTTGAGTCTATATTCATCACTGTAATTGCTCTTTAATTTTCTTCTTTTTTGTCTGGTTTTGGTATCAGGGTGATTGTGGCCTCGTAGAATGAGTTTGGGAGTGTTACTCCCTCTGTAATTTTTTGGAAGAGTTTGAGAAGGATAGGTGTTAGCTCTTCTCTAAATGTTTGATAAAATTTATCTGTGATGCCATCTGGTACTGGACTATTGTTTGTTGGAAATTTTTAAATTACAGTTTCAATTTCATTACTTGTGATAGGTCTGTTTATATTTTCTAATTCTTCCTGGTTCAGTCTTGGAAAGTTGTACCTTTCCTAGAATTTGTCAATTTCTTCCACGTTGTCCATTTTATTGGCAAAGAGTTGCTTGTTTTTGTCTCTTATAATCCCTTGTATTTCTGTGGTGTCAGTTGTAATTTCTCCTTTTTGATTTCTATTTTATTGATTTGAGTCCTCTCCCTTTTTTCTTGATGAGTCTGGCTATAGGTTTATCAATTTTGTTTACCTTCTCAAAGAACCAACTTTTAGTTTTATTGGTATTTGCTATTGTTTTCTTCATTTCTATTTCATTTATTTCTGCTCTGATCACTATGATTTCTTTCCTTCTACTGACACTTTGGGTTTTCTTTGTTATTCTTTCTCTAGTTGCTTTAGGTATAATGTTAGATTGTTTATTTGAGATTTTTCTTGTTTTTTGAGGTGAGATTGAATTGCTATAAACCTCCCTCTTAGAATTACTTTTGCTGTGTCCCATAGGTTTTGGGGCATCATGTTTTTGTTAGCTTTTGTTTGTAGTTATTTTTTTATTTCCTCTTTGATTTCTTCAGTAATCTCTTGTTTATTTAGCAGTGCACTGTTTAGCCTCTGTGTGTTTGTGTTTTTTACAGTTTTTTTCCTGTAATTGATTTCTAATCTCATAGCATTGTGGTCAGAAAAGATGCTTGATATGATTTTAATATTATTAAATTTTCTGAGGCTTGATTTGTGACCCTAAATGTGATCTGTCCTGGAGAATCTTCCATGTGCATTTGAGAAGAAAGTTTATTCTTCCACTTTTGGGTGGAATGTCCTATAAATATCAATTAAATCTATATGGTCTATTGTGTCATCTAAAGCTTGTGTTTCCTTATTAATTTTCTGTCTGGATGATCTGTCCATTGGTGAAAGTGGGGTGTTAAAGTCCCCCACTTTTGTTTTGTTACTGTCGATTTCCCCTTTTATGGCTGTTAGTGTTTGCCTTATATATTTAGGTGCTCCTATGTTGGGTGCATATATATTTGTAATTGGTAGATCTTTTTGGATTGATCCCTTGATCATTAGGTAGTGTCCTTCCTTATCTCTTGTAACAGTCTTTTTTTTTCTATTTGTATTTATTTATTTTTTAACATCTTTATTGGAGTATAATTGCTTTACAATGGTGTGTTAGTTTCTGCTTTATAGCGAAGTGAATCAGTTATACATATACATATGTTCCCATATCTCTTCCTTTTTGTGTCTCTCTCCCTCCCACCCTCTCTTGTAACAGTCTTTATTTTAAAGTCTATTTTGTCTGATAAGAATATTGTTACTCCAGCTTTCTCATGATTTTCATTTGCATGGAATTTCTTTTTCCATCCCCTCACTTTCAATCTGTATGTGTCCCTAGGTCTGATGTGGGTCTCTTGTAGATAGCATTTATACGGGTCTTTTTTTTGTATCCATTCAGCCAGTCTGTGTCTTTTGGTTGGGGCATTTTATCCATTTACATTTATGGTAATTATTGATATGTATGTTCCTGTTTCCATTTTCTTAGCTGTTTTGGGTTTGTATTTTATGAGTCTTTTTCTTCTCTTGTGTTTCCTGCCTAGAGAACTTTAGTATTTGTTGTAGAGCTGGTTTGGTGGTGCTGAATTCTCTTAGCTTTTGCTTGTTTGTAAAGGTTTTGATTTCTCTTTTGAATCTGAATGAGAGCCTTGCTGGGTAGAGTATTCTTGGTTGTAGGTTTTCCCCTTTCATCACTTTAAATATATCCTGCCACTCCCTTCTGGCCTGTAGAGTTTCTGCTGAATAATCAGCTGTTAACCTATGGGGAGTCACTTGTATGTTATTTGTTGCTTTTCTCTTGCTGCTTTTATTTTTTCTTTGAATTTAATTTTGGTTAGTTTGATTAATATGTGTCTTGGTGTGTTTCTCCTAGAGTTTACCCCGTATGGGCCTCTCTGTGCTTCCTGGACTTTGGTGGCTATTTCCTTTCCCATGTTAGAGAAGTTTTCAATTATAATCTCTTCAAATATTTTCTCAGACCCTTCCTCTTTCTCTTCTTCTGGGACCCCTATAGTTTGAATGTTGTTGCTTTTAATGTTGTCCCACAGGTCTCTGAGACTGTCCTCAATTTTTTCATTCTTTTTTCTTTATTCTCCTCCTTGGCAGTTATTTCCACCATTCTATCTTCAAGCTCACTTAGTCACTCCTCTGCTCAGTTATTCTGCTGTTGATTCCTTCTAGTGTGTCTTTCATTTCAGTTATTTTGTTGTTCATCGCTGTTTGTTCTTCTAGGTCTTTGTTAAACATTTCTTCTATTTTCTCAATCTATGCCTTCATTCTATTTCTGAGATTTTGGATCACCTTTACTATAATTACTCTGAATTCTGTTTTCAGGTAGGGTGCCTATTTCCTGTTCATTTATTTGGTCTTGTATGTTTTTACCTTGCTCCTTCATCTGTAACATATTTTTTTTGTCCTCTCATTTTTTTGATGTGTGGGGCTATGTTCCTGTCTTACTGATTGTTTCGCCTGAGGCGTCCAGCACTGGATTCACAGGCATTTGGGTAGAGCTGGGTCTTGGTGCCGAGATGAGGACCTTTGGGAGACCTCACTCTGATTAATATTCCCTGGGGTCTGAGGTTCTCTCTTAGTCCACTAGTTTGGACTTGGTGCTCCCATCACAGGAGCTCAGACCCCTCCCTGGGAATCAAGATCCCACAAACTGCACAGCATAGGAAAAAAAAAAGGAGCTGTACAGTAACAAAGAATAAAAATAAATAAAATTAGAAAAATAAAAATATATTAGAAAAAATAAATATATAAGTGAAACAACAGCAACAAGTTAAAACAGAACCAAAATAGATAAAAAGAAAAAGAAAGGGTGGGGGGACAAACTAAAAGGAGCAGAACAATAACAAAGAATAAAATAAAATTAGAAAAATAAAAATTTATTAGAAAAAATAAAAATATAAATGAAACAGCAACAAGGTAAAACATCCTTAAAACAAAGGCCAGAAAATGCCTTGGCTGTTGGGGGCTGATCTTAGGCAGGCATGGAGCCTAGGCTCAGTACCTGCACAGCCAGCAGCATGGCTGGTGGGGGCCTTGGAGTGCAGAGTGCAGAAGTAAGGCCCTGAGTGGAGGTGTGGGGGTCAGGGCTTAGGCAGCACAGCGCTGCCGGAGGAAGGGAGCCTCAGAGGGTGGAGAATTCGGCCCAGGATCTCAGCAGGCTCCCCAGGGACCAAGTGGTCAGAGGAAACACTGGCCATGTTCTCTTCTGATCCTCCAATCTCCCGAGGGTCTCTCCCTGTCCCTGTTGATCCCCTTATTGTGGGTGGGTCGCTCTCGAGCATGGGAACCCCTCCCCTCCCCCAGCTGCCTCTCAGGGACACTGGTCCCATCCCCTCCTCCACTTCTGCTCCCCCTCCCTTCCACCACATCCTACCCAGTCGCTCGGGGGTTCCTCCCATACACTTAAGTGTCCATGGTCCCCCACCAGTGCCTGGTAGGTGCCCTAGTTGTGAGGAGATGCAAACTCTGTGTCCTCCTAGTCTGCCATCTTGACTCCACCTCCTCTTTATAGCTCTTTTGATGGCACTTCTATCTCTGATTTTTTAGCCTTTCTGCATTCCATATATATGCATGTAAAGCCAAAATCTCCTCCTGGCACTGCTGTAGCTACTGCCCACAAGTTTTGATATGCTTTCTCTTCTTTATCATTCACTTTAAAATATTTTCAAATTTTTGTTTTTAATTTTTGAACATGGGTTATTTATTAATATAGTCTTTAATTTCTAGGCAGCTGGAAATTTTCTAATTATCCTATAGTTACTGTTTTCTGGCTTAGTACACTCTACAAGAGCATACTCTGTCCTGTCAAAAAGAAATTTATTGAGGTTTTCTTTCTGGCCTAGCATACAGTCAAATTTGATATGTGTACTTGACAAGAATGTGAACATTTTACCAAATGTTCTCTATGTATTAATTAGGTCAAGTTTGTTGACTGTCTTATTCAGATCATCTATATCTGTATCTTTTGTTTTTTTCTATTTTGTGGTCTGCTTTTCTATCTGTTATTAAGAGAGGTGTGTTAGTCCCACTACAGGTGAATTTGTCTACTTGTCATTTTAGTTTTATCAATATTTGCTTTTTACTTTTGGAAAGTTTTTCTATGGTAAATTATTTTCCATTCTTTTAGTTCAAACTTTCTATGTCTTTTATTTAAAGTGTATCTCTTGGAATCAGCTTAAGGTTCAGTGTGCATCTCGCTCATCACAGTTCCTAGAATGTAAACCTAGAAACTGCCCCTGGGCTTTCCTTTGAGATCTTGTTAGGTCTTTGTCTTCTCAACACTGGGGTACTGTAGGAATGTTCTCTCCATTTTTCATTGATTTTTAGCTTAGTATTTTCTTCTCCTGTGCAGTTTCAAAATTTGACTAATGTCTCAAGGGTCCATCTGGGTGTCTGAAGACCTTCCAGTCTCCAATTTTATCACTCCAGCCCCAACCAACCAAAAAAATGTGCTGGGCTCTTTGTCCCACAGAAGCAGCTCTGTTCTATAGGCCACACCTGGATTCTCAGATTCTCACTGAGACAAACTGGGAAGTGTGCCCAGGGAAAAAGTAATCTCCAGGAGCCAGTCAATGCACTCTTCCCTTGAGGATGTTCAGTTCTCACTGTTTCCCAGGGCCTCTCCCTTTCTTGCGTCTCTGTCTCCCAAGCAGTGGGAAATTCCTCTCTGCTCTGAAGTTTTGGCATCACTCTTCAGCTTCTTGCCCATATGCCTCCAAAATTCAGCAAATGTCTTGAGGGAAACACCAGCCATGTGTTTCCCCTCAGGCTCATGTTCCATCACTCCCTGTCCTGCCAAAAGCCCTGCTGGCTTCTCTGGCCCTGGCAGCAGTGCTCTGTCTGGGTGGGGCCAAGTCCCTGCAGGGACAGCAGGAGAGCCTCACTCCCTTCTCTAAGAGTCTTTCTCTGCTGAACTTTCCCTCTCTTGTCCTCACTGTTTCTCCAGCTCCCCAGGGCTTAAGTATATAGGATTTTAAAATGTATTCACCTTTTCTAGTTGGTTTTCAGCAGGAACATTAGCCTGCTGAAGGCTATGTCATCCTGCCTAGAGGTAGAATTATATTGATTTTTTTTTTACTTGCAATATTCCTAAACTTTAAAAAACTTTGTTGAGGTAAAATTGACATATAATAAGCTTCATATATTGAAGTGTGAATAAACAAATATATATACATATATTTGAAAACAAGACCATAATCAAGATAATGAATACATCCATCACCCACGAAAGCTTCACTCTCCTACCTCTCCTCACCCCTCCCTCAGCCTCAGTGGTTGCCATTGATCTGCTTTCTGTCACTATGGATTAGTTTGTATTTTCTAGAGTTTCATATAAATGGACTATCATGTAGTATGTACTCTTTTTTTGTCTGGCTCTTTTCACTCAGTATTCATCCTCCCATGTTGTTGTGTATATCAGTTTATTCCTTCTTCTTGCCAAGTACTATTTCATCATGTATGGATAATCCAAATTTATTTACCCATTCACCTGCTCATCAACATTCGGGTTGTTTCCAGTTTTTTACTACTACAAATAAAATCTCTATGAACATTTTAATAAAAATCTTTATATGGACATATGCTTTTATTTCTCTTGGGTAAATACCTAGGAGTGAGATGACTGGGTCATATGGTAGGTGAATATTTAAAATTTTCCTTTAAATGCCAAATTATTTTCCAGATTGGCTGTACAGTGTTACAGTCCTATCCATAGTGTATGAGATTTGTACTTGCTTCACATCCTTGCCAACACTTACAATGGTGAGTCTCTTCAATTTGATACATTCTAATACATGTGTAGTAGTATAGTTTTAGTTTGCATTTCCTTAATGTCTGATGATGTTGAGTATTTTTAATGTGTTTATTTGCCATTTATCTATCTAATGTGGTTAAGAATCTGATCAAGTCTTTATCCTATTTTAAAAATTGTGCTGTTTGTTTTCTTATTATTTAGGCTTGAGAGTTCTTTATGTATTCTGACACAAGTCCTTTATTAGATATGTATATATTTGAAAATATTTTCCTCTGACTTTGTAGCTGGTCTTTTCACTTTATTAACAGTGTTTTTGGAAGAGTAAACTTTTTTTTTTTTTTTTTTTTTAGCTTTTTGCCACACCCCACAGCATGTGGGACTTTAGTTTCCTGACCAGGGAATGAACCCGTGCCTCCTGCATTGGAAAGCAGAGTCTTAACCACTGGACTTCTGGGGAAGTCCCTAAACATTCTTAATTGTGATGGAATCCAGTTTATCATTTTTTCTTTTATGGATCCTGCTTTCTGTGTTGTACCAGTCCAAGGTCAAGAGAAATAAAGGAGAAATCCTATGATTTCTTCTAGAAATTTTATATTTTTAGATTTTACATTTAGATGCATGATCATTTTGAGTTAATTTTTGTACATAGTGTTAGATATGGATCCAAGTTATTTTTTTGTTTGTTTTTTGCATGTGGATATCCAATTGTTCCATCACCATTTGTTGATCATTAATTTTTTTTAACAATAAAGCAGCTTTGCTTTTCTAGAATAAACCTAGCTTGGTATGATGTATTTTTACATTTTTGGATTCTTTTGCTCATAATTTGTTTAGGTGTTTCCATGTTCATGAATGAGACTGACCTGTAATTTTCCTTTCTCTTGATGCTTTTGTGAGATGATCAAGATTATTATGGTCTCATAAAGTAAGTTAGGAAGTGGTTATTATTTTTCTATTCTTTGGAAGAGTATATATTGACTGCCATTATTTATTTCCTAAATATTTAGTAAAATTGACCAATGAAACTATTGGATCTGCAGTGTTCTTTGTAGGATGGCTTTTAATTAATCATTTAGTTTTTAAATAGTTTAAGATTATGTCATCCAGAGCCCAATCTCTGATCACAGTGCAATGTAGCTAGAAATTGACAATAAAAATATTGCTAGAAAGATTACATATGTTTTAAAATTAAAAGACACACTTCTGTATAACTTATGGATCAAATTGAAATTATAATGGAAATTTTTTAATGTTTTAAATTAAATGACAATGAACATACTATGTATTAAAAATTTCTCTGATATAACTAAAGCCATGCTTAAGGGAGAATTTGGAGCCTTTATAATGGAAGGGAAGAATGGCTGAAAATCTATAAATACCCATATCAAAAAGTTAAGAAAATAATAAAAGATTAAAATTCAAAAGATTAAAATTAAAAATAGTAGTAGATAATGAAATAGAAACAAACATATAATATAGATGAGCAACAAAGCCAAAGTAGATTCTTTGAAAAGACTAGCAACATTGATAAACCCTTGGAAGATTAATCAAGAAAAAAAAAATACAAATAACTAATATTGAATATGAAAAAGAGATACCACTGAAGCCTACAGATTTAAAAAGAGTCCTAGGAAGATACTATGAACTTTTCTATGCCAATAAATTTGAAAATTTAGATGAAATGACAAATTACTAGTAAAATATACAATAGTATTAGATACATTAATATGTAAAAATTTGGGGAGTTTTATAATTATTAAAGAAAATTGAATCCATTATTTAAAACTTTCCTAAAAGCATAAGCGAAGCCTAGGTGGATTCACCAAAGAATTCCAACCAACATCCAAGAAAGGTCCAATGCCAATCTTCCACACACCCTTCCAGAGAATAGAAAAAGATAAATATCTCAACTTTTTAAGGAAACAATAAATTATGAAAAATGGACCCATGACCAGACACTGTAATGAGGATTATAGCACTGTGTATATGTCTTCCTTGCTTGCTCTTTTTATGTGTGTGTTTATACTATTTTTTTCATTCTTCAGAAAAATACATTTTATGTGTAGTAATACTAATATATAGATAAGAATAATACTTACAACACCAAGCTGATTTCTTTGTTTTTTTTGCTTTAAAGCTTTTATTCTGAAAAATACAGAAATCATCAGGTTGTAAATGTATGTGGTAATTCCTTAACTTCTCAGAAACAATACAATGAATTATTTAAATAGTTAAGATATTTAACATTATCCACATCAATACATTTAAACAGGTACAAGTGTTCTACAAAACATTAGAACACGTACAGACAACCTATTGCAAGATAAAACTGCCCAATTTTCCTTACAGAATCCCATTTTTAAACCCTCCCTTTGAAAACAAAGTTTGGAATCTGGTAAGAAAAGAAGAGGACCAGAGCACTTTTAATAGAAAGCACACATCCCCTCTGGGCTCCTTCTCCACAGGGCTGTGCATGTAATTAGGATCAAGAGCACTGTACTCGGGAAGCAGGTCACTCAGGAAGCAGATCACTCAGGAGGGTCCAAATGTGTGCTGACATCCCACCCGCTCAGTGGGAGGAGACTGGCAAATGAGCAGGAGATGTGGGCCATGGTACATACACTACACTGATCTCAGTAGGGGACAGCCAGTCCTAGAAATTTCTCTGCCGCTGAAAAGGCAGCAGTCTTCTCTCATGTATGTAAGAGGTTCCTGGCTCTGCTATTCCACTTGTTCAGTCTGTGGAAGGAAGCAAAAGATGTTTTAACGTTGGTCAGCGTAAGAAGTGACTGCTCTCCTCAAAATATCAGGTGTAGCTTGCAGGCTGTGATCGGAGACTTTCTAATGAATTCCGTCTGCTAAAAAAGATGACTGGCTTTTGGCTCTGGTTCCTGGTAGGGAGACTCTAAGTCCTTGGAATTTTCCAGGTAACAGGAGTGTCTTTGTTATTCATGAGCCTCTTAGATCATACCTGAGTTTCTGCTAAGAGATGAGATGACTCAGGATGAGGGCTGGTCACCAGGAACACCAACCTGTGATTTGAGGGTTGGGGCTCTGAGCCAGCCCAGCTTCTGGGAAGGGGACAATGACTGGGGACTGACTTCAATTCCATGCCAATGAGTCAATCATGCCTATTTAATTAGTCTTCAGTAAACACTCTGGATGCCGAAGTTCAGTGGAGCGTTCTTATTGGTGAAAAAACTGATGTGCTCTGAGGGAGAAGTACCCTAATTCCACAGGGAATAGGCACAGAAACTCTGAGACTCTCCCAGACCTTGTCTTACGTGTCTCTTCATTTGGTTGGTTTGAATTGTTTCCTTTATAATAAAATTTTAATTTATTTTTTGGCTGCACTGTGTTGCTTGCAGGATCTTAATTCCCCCACCAGGGATTGAATCCGGACCCCAGGCAGTGGAAGAGTGGAGTCCTAACCACTGGATGTGAGCAAAATTCCAAGACTATAATCTTGTAGTACAGCACTTTCCTGAGTTCTGTGAGAATTTTAGCTAAATATCAATCCTGAGAGTTCTGTGGGCTTCAGTTTTCTCATGTATTAGAAGTTAAGTCAAAGCTTTTTATAGGTTCTTTTCTAAGTATGTGTGTGATGCATTAAATGAAACTAACAAGAATAGGGGGCTTGAAGTGCCTATATTGTCTTTTACCCAATTTTTTCTTATCGTTTCCTTATTTATTTGTAGAAATTATCTATACAGATGAATCCTTTGTTTCAAAATTTTCCCCCACATAAGGTGTATTTTATACTGTCTTCTTTTTTCTTAATTTAATTTTTTATATGGCAGGTTCTTACTAGTTATCTATTTTATACATATTAGTGTATATATGTGAATCCCAATCTCCCAATTCATACCACCACCACCACCCAGCCCCCCACTTTTCCCTCTTGGTGTCCATATGTTTGTTCTCTACATCTGTGTCTCAATTTCTGCCCTGTAAAATGGTTCATCTGTACCATTTTTCTAGATTCCACATATATGCGTTAATATACAAATTTGTTTTTCTCTTTCTGACTTACTTCACTTGTATGACAGTCTCTAGGCCCATCCACATCTCTACAAATGATGCAATTTCATTCCTTTTTATGGCTGAGTAATATTCTGTTGTACATATGTACCACATCTGCCTTATCCATTCATCTGTCGATGGGCATTTAGGTTGCTTCCATGACGTGGCTATTGTAAATAGTGATGCAATGAACATTAGGGTGCATGCATCTTTTTGAATTATGGTTTTCTCTGGGTATATGCTCAGTAGTGGGATTGCTGGATCCTATGGTAATTCTATTTTCAGTTTTTTAAGGAAACTCCATACTGTTCTCCAGAGTGGCTGTATCAATTTACATTCCCACCAACAGTGCAAGAGGGTTCCCTTTTCTCCACACCCTCTCCAGCATTTGTTGTTGTATATTTTCTGATGACGCCTATTCTAACCGGTGTGAGGTGATACCTCGTTGTAGTTTTGATTTGCGTTTCTCTAATAATTAGTGATGTTGAGCATCTTTTCATGTGCCTCTTGGCCATCTCTATGTCTTCTTTGGAGAAATGTCTATTTAGGTCTTCTATTTTTTTTTTTTTTTTTTTGTGGTACGTGGGCCTCTCACTGTTGTGGCCTCTCCCCTCCCGTTGCGGAGCACAGGCTCCGGACACATAGGCTCAGCGACGATGGCTCATGGGCCCAGCCACTCCGCGGCATGTGGGATCTTCCCGGAACAGGGCACGAACCCGTGTCCCCTGCATCGGCAGGCGGACGCTCAACCACTACGCCACCAGGGAAGCCCAGGTCTTCTATTTGTTGATTGGGTTGTTTGTTTTTTTGATATTGAGCTGCATGAGCTGTTTATATATATATTTTGGAGATTAATCCTTTGCCCGTTGATCCTTTTGCAAATATTTTCTTCCATTCAGAGGGTTTTCTTTTCATCTTCTTTATAGTTTCCTTTGTTGTGCAAAAGTTTTTAAGTTTAATTAGGTGCCATTTGTTTATTTTTGTTTTTATTTCCATTATTCTAGGAGGTGGGTCACAAAAGATCTTGCTGGGATTTATGTCAAAGAGTGTTCTTCCTATGTTTTCCTCTAAGAGTTTTATAGTGTCCGGTCTTACATTTAGGTCTCTAATTCATTTTGAGTTTATTTTTTTGTATGATGTTAGCAAGTGTTCTAATTTCATTCTTTTACATGTAGCTGTCCAGTTTTTCCCAGCACCACTTATTGAAGAGACTGTCTTATCTCCATTGTATATCCTTGCCTCCTTTGTCATAGGTTAGTTGACCATAGGTGTGTGGGTTTATCTCTGGGCTTTCTATCCTGTTCCATTGATCTATATTTCTGGTTTTGTGCCAGTACCATATTGTCTTGATTGTTGTATCTTTGTAGTATAGTCTGAAGTCAGGGAGTCTTATTCCTCCAGCTCCATTTTTTTCCCCTCAAGATTCCTTTGGCTATTTGGGGTCTTTTGTGACTCCATACAAATTTTAAGATTTTTTTTGTTCTAGTTCTGTAAAAAATGCCATTGGTAATTTGATAGGGATTGCAATGAACCTGTAGATAGCTTTGGGTAGTATAGACATTTTCAAAATATTGATTCTTCCAATCCAAGAACATGATAAATTTCTCCACCTGTTTGGGTCATCTTTGATTTCTTTCATCAGTGTCTTATAGTTTTCTGAGTACAGATCTTTTATTTCCTTAGGTAGGTTTAGTCCTAGGTATTTTATTCTTTTTGTTGCAATGGTAAATGGGATTGTTTCCTTAATTTCTCTTTCTGAACTTTCATTGTTAGTGAACAGGAATGCAAGAGATTTCTGTGCATTACTTTTGCACCCTGCAACTTAACCAAATTCATTGCTTAGCTCTAGCAGTTTTCTGGTGACATCTTTAGGATTTTCTATGTATAGTATCATGTCATCTGCAAACAGTGACAGTTTTACTTCTTCTTTTCCAATTTGGATTCTTTTTCTTTCTTTTTCCTCTCTGATTGCCATAGCTAGGATATCCAAAACTATGTTGAGTAATAGAGGTGAGAGTGGACATCCTTGTCTTGTTCCTGACCTTAGAGGAAATGCTTTCAGGTTTTCACCATTGAGAATGATGTTTGCTGTGTGTTTGTTGTATACAGCTGTTATTATGTTGAGGTAGTTTCCCTCTCTGCCACTTTCTGGAGAGTTTTTAGTCATAACTGGGTGTTGAATTTTGTCAAAAGCTTTTTCTGCATCTATTGAGATGATCACATGGATTTTATTCTTCAATTTGTTAATATGGTGTATCACATTGATTGATTTGCAAATATTGAAGAATCCTTGCATCCCTGGGAGAAATCCAACTTGATCATGGTGTATGATCCTTTTAATGTGCTGTTGGATTCTGTTTGCTAGTATTTTGTTGAGGATTTTTGCATCTATATTCATCAGTGATATTGGTCTGTACTTTTTTTTTGTAGTATCTTTGTCTGGTTTTAGTATGAGGGTGATGATGGTGGCCTCATAGAATGAGTTTGGGAGTGTTCCTTCCTCTGCAATTTCTTGGAAGAGTTTGAGAAGGATGAGTGTTAGCTCTTCTCTAAATGTTTGATAGAATTCACTTGTGAAGCCATCTGGTCCTAGGCTTTTGTTTCTTGCAAGATTTTTCATCACAGTCTCAATTTCGTTACTGTGATTGGTCTGTTCATATTTTCTATTTCTCCCTGGTTCAGTCCTGGAAGGTTATATCTTTCTAAGAATTTGTCCATTTCTTCCTATCTTTACTTGTTTAGACTAGCTAAAGGTTTATCAATTTTGTTTATCTTCTCAAAGAGCCAGCTTTTAGTTTTATTGATCTTTGCTATCATTTCTTTTGTTTCTATTTCATTTATTTCTGCTCTGATCTTTATGCTTTCTTTCCTTCTACTAACTTTGGGTTTTGTTTGTTCTTCTTCCTCTAGTTCACTTAGGTGTAAAGTTAGATTGCTTTTTTGAGATTTTTCTTATTTCTTGAGGTATGATTGCATTGTTATAAACTTCCCTCTTAGAGTTTTTTTTTTTTTATTTTGTGATACGTGGGCCTCTCACTCTTGGGGCCTCTCCCGTTGCAGAGCACAGGCTCCGGATGTGCAGGCTTAGTGGCCATGGCTCATGGGCCCAGCCACTCCGCGGCATGTGGGATCTTCCCGGACCAGGACACGAACCCGTGTCCCCTGCATCGGCAGGCGAATTCTCAACCACTGCACCACCAGGGAAGCCCCATCCCATAGGTTTTGAATCATTGTATTTTCATGGTCATTTGTCTCTATGTATTTTTAAATTTTCTCTTTGATTTCTTCAGTGATCTCTTGGTTACTTAGTATTGTGTAGCCTCCATGTGTTTGTGTTTTTATGTTTTTTTCCCCCTGTAAATGATTTCTAATTTCATAGCCTTGTGGTTGGAAAAGATGCTTGATATGATTACAATTTTCTTAAATTTACCAAGGCTTGATTTGTGACCCAAGATGTGATCTATCCTGGAGAATGTTCCACATGCACTGGAGAAGAAAGTATAATCTGCTGTTTTTGGATGGAATGTCCTATAAATATCAATTAAATCTATCTGGTCTATTGTGACATTTAAAGCTTGTGGTTCCTTATTTTCTGTCCAGATGATCTGTCCATTGGTGTAAGTGAGGTGTTAAAGTCCCCTACTATTATTATGTTACTGTCAATTTCCTCTTTTAGAGCTGTTATTATTTTTTATATATTGAGGTGCTCCTATGTTGGGTGCATATATATTTATAAATGTTATATCTTCTCCTTGGATCGATCCCTTGCTCATTATGTAGTGTCCTTCTTTGTCTCTTGTAACATTCTTTATTTTAAGGTCTATTTTGTCTGATATGAGAATTGTTACTCCATCTTTCTTTTGATTTCCATTTGCATAGAATATCTATTTCCATTCCCTCACTTTTAGTCTGTATGTGTCCCTAGATCTGAAGTGGGTCTCTTGTAGACAGTGTATATATGGTTCTTGTTTTTGTATCTATTCAGCAAGCTTGTGTCTTTTGGTTGGAGTGTTTAATCCATTCACATTTAAGGTAAATATCAATATGTATGTTCCTATTACCATTTTCTTAATTGTTTTGGGTTTGTTTTTGAAGGTCCTTTTCTTCTTGTTTTTGAAGGTCCTTTTCTTCTCTTGTGTTTCTCGCTTAGAGGAGTTCCTTTAGCATTTGTTGTAGATGCTGGTTTGGTGGTGATGAATTTTCTTAGCTATTGCTTTTCTGTAAAGCTTTTGATTTCTCCATTGAATCTGCATGAGATCCTTGCCGGGTAAAGTAATCTTGCTTATAGGTTCTTCCGTTTCATCACTTTAAATATACCATGCCACTCCCTTCTAGCTTGTAGAGTTTCTGCTGATAAATTAGCTGTTAATCTTATGGGGATTCCCTTGTATGTTATTTGTCATTTTTTCCCTTGCTGCTTTCAATAATTTTTCTTTGTCTTTAATTTTTGTCAGTTTGATCACTATGTGTCTTGGCATGTTTCTCATTGGGTTTGTGCTGCCTGGGACTCTCTGCACTTCCTGGACTACCCAAATAGTCCAGGCTTTTTTCTTTCCCATGTTAGGGAAGTTTTCAACTATAATCTCTTCAAATATTTTCTTCAGTCCTTTCTCTGTCTCTTCTCCTTCTGGGAGCCCTGTAATGCAAATGTTGGTGGATTTAATGTTGTCCCAGAGGTCTCTTAGGCTGTCTTCATTTCTTTTCATTCTTTTTTCTTTATTCTGTTCCATGGCAGTGATTTCCACCACTCTGTCTTCCCGGTCACTTTTCCATTCTTCTGCCTCAGTTATTCTGCTATTGATTTCTTCTAGTGTATTTTTCAGTTCACTTATTGTATTGCTCCTCTCTGTTTGTTTGTTCTTTATTTCTTTTAGGTCTCTGTAAAACATTTCTTGCACCTTCCCGATCTTTGCCTGCATTCTTTTTCCAAGGTCCTGGATCATCTTCACTATCATTATTCTGAATTCTTTTTCTGGAAGGGTGCCTATCTCCACTTCATATAGTTGTTTTTCTGGGGTTTTATCTTGTTCCTTTATCTGGTACATAGTCTTCTGCCTTTTCAGTTTGTCTATCTTTCTGTGAATGTGGTTTTCATTCCACAGGCTACAGGACTGTAGTTCTTGCTTCTGCTGTCTGCCCTCTGGTAGATGAGTCTATCTAAGAGGCTTGTGCAAGCTTCCTGATGGGAGGGACTGGTGGTGGGTAGAGCTGAGTGTTGCTCAGGTGGGAAGAGCTCAGTAAAACTTTAATCCTGTCTGCTGATTGGTGGGGCTGAGTTCCCTTCCTCTTGGTTGTTTGGCTTGAGGTAACCTAGCACTGGAGCCTACAGGCTCTTTGGTGGGGCTAATGGTGGACTCCGGGAGGGCTCACACCAAGGAGTACTTCCCAGAACTTCTGCTGCCAGTGTCCCTGTCCCCGCGGTGAGACACAGCCGCGCCCCACCTCTGCAGGAGACCCTCCAACACTAGCAGGTAGATCTGCTTCAGTCTCCTATGAAGTCACTGTTCCTTCCCCCTTGTTCCTGATGCAAACACTACTTTGTGTGTGCCCTCCAAGACTGGAGTCTCTGTTTCCCCCAGTCTTGTCAAAGTCCTGCAATCAAATCCCGCTAGCCTTCAAAGTCTGATTCTCTGGGAATTCCTCCTCCCATTGCCGGACCCCCAGGTTGGGGAGCCTGACATGGGGCTCAGAACCTTCACTCCAGTGGGTGGACTTCTGTGGTATTATTGTTTTCCAGTCTATGAGTCACCCACCCAGCAGTTATGGGATTTGCTTTTATTGTGAATGTGCCTCTCCTACCATCTCATGTGGCTTCTCCTTTGTCTTTTGATGTGGGGTATCTGTTTTGGTGAGTTCCAGTGTCTTCCTATTGATGATTGTTCAGAGTTAGCTGTAATTCTGGTGCTCTTGCAAGAGGGAGTGAGTGCACATCCTTCTACTCCACCATCTTGAACCAATCTCTATACAAATTTTTATCTCTTCTTTTCCAGTTGCATCTTGTTAGGCAGAAGCATGATGTTATTGTTGTATGGAATTTTAAATATGTGTATAAGGGTATGTGTGGGTGCTGAGTTGCCAAAGGGATAGACTGTGCTGCTTATTTATTTCTTATGTCTCAGCTTCAGTTCCTCCTTCTACACTTTGCTCCATGGTCTGGGGCTGGTTCTCTACAAACTCTCTGTCCCAGATCCCCTTGCCAGTTGGATTCTTGTTAGGTATGCCAATAGGAATAGTTAGAAAGGCACTGGAACACAGAAGGAAGTGAGAAGGGGGTTCCTTCCTATTTTCCAGCTTCTATTGGCAGAAGCTCACAGTCAGGGCCCTAGCACTTAGCATCAGGTACACCTGAGCCCCTCAGAGATGCCAGCAACAACCTGGTGGTGCCCTGTTGACAAACAGGGTATGGTCCCAGCACCAGCCGCAGGGTCTTTGTCTCCTCAGTGGTACAAGAAGCAGCTGCCAGGCCTTGCCACTGACCCAGTGTTTGGGGGCCTGCTGTGCAGAGCCAGCCCCCCAGGAATCCATGCTTTAGATCCATGGGGTCCCTCCTCTAAGCACCTGCATTCTGGGAAAGCCTTCACCTCTGCTTCCTGCAGTTATTAACCCTGGTTAACTCAGTGCTCCCTTTTGGCTTTTCTCAGCCCTTCAACACCTGTATAGCCAATTCCCTGCATTAAATCCCCTCTGTCTGAAATACCTCATGTGATTTATGTTTTCCTGACTGGGCTCTGACTGAAACACCTGTTTCCTTGTCCCTCGCCCCCTAGATTCAGCAGGAGCAGGGAAGGGGTCTGTCTTGCTGTACATTTTAACCCCCTGGACTGACACAAAGTGGGCCTCATTGTTTTAATCACATCAGTGCAAAAGGCACTGGTTCTTGGAGATCAGCCAAAAGTACAGATTGAAATCTAAGCCCTGCCATTTACAAGTTGGGTGACTTTGGCCTGTATTTTGGAAGTGATGCTGGTATTTGCTGAGTAACGTTTCTGTGTTGGGTGCTTCAAAATAGATCTGATTTAAACCTTACAACATACCTCAGAGGAAGACGATTTTACAAAGAAGGAAGTCAAGGCTCAGAGGGATGAAGAAGCTTCCCTAGGCTGCACTTCTCATAAGTGGGGCTATGACTCCAGCATGGGTCTGCCGGACTCTGGAAACCATACCCTATGCATTTCATCCAGCTCCTTGCTAGCGCTTGTCTCCTTTATGCAGACTGATGAAATGGAATTCATCATTTGGATGAAATTATGTGAAATGTCATAGATGAAATTACATAAATAATTTTGAATCAACTCTATTAAAAATAATAAATTACCTGCAACTTCAGTACTTTAACCTTAGTAACAAATTCTAAGCAACACTTTTACTGGTGGGCCTGGCCTTCCCAAGCCTTTACTTGTTGGCCACTTGCACAGTCTCTTGGGTCACCCTGGCCAACTTGCCATCTGACTTCTTGTCCTCTGATCTCTGACCTGACCCCAGCATGGCTGTCTTCGGATGCCCAAGAGGAGAGATTCCTCTGCAGAGGCAGAGGATGACTTGGCTGGGAGGGTTAAGGGCTTACACTCGTGAATGTGTTGGATGCAAAGCCAGGCAGTGTCTGGACCCTTCAGTGGTACTGGCAAACTGTGGGGGAGAAGCACTGAGATCAAGTTCATATTCTAGGGCCCCAATGTAAATGTTACAAAGACCTTCCCCTTCCTCAGAAGTGCAACATCAGAAAGCCTGGGATAGGGAGGGCCTTGAGCCCCAAGCCAGCAGCCTCTACTGGGAGAAGATGGGAAATGTGTGTTCAAGTGTTTCAACCCAATGGAGCTGGTGCAGAAGAAGCCTAGCGATGTGGCCCAGTGTGTCCTATCACTAAGTTTGTTCACTGACGTCATTTTCATAAAGAGAAAGGGCACCCATGAAAGACCAAGCACAGGCCCGGGCTCTGTCAGTTAGCCATACAGTAAGGCCAAACAGTAAGTCCAGGACACCTTTCCACCACCCACAGAGACCAGTGGGAATAGGATATGCTAGGTGATGCCCAGCCCAGAAGAATCGCTGGTCAAGCTCTTTTTGTCTCAAATCCCAGACTAATTGCTGGGTGCCCAAATCAGCTGCCAGGGACTGGTGTCTTCCCAGAGCAGCCCTGGTTGAGGCTCTCTTGTTTCTCTCTCTCTCTGTTGCTTTCTCTCTCTCTCTCTCTAAAACTTTGGATTTTGTCTTTTTTCCCCCTCTTCTCCTTAACAGGAACTTGAAGGCCACCTAGTGGAAAGTTTTATTTGCAGGGACAAAGGAGAGTTTGGCAACTTGGCAAAGGGCCTCCTCTTTAAAGCAACAGCTTTTGTGTGGGGAGGCAGCTGAGACAACAGCCCAGGAGAGAGCTGGGTCCTGCTTCTCTGGGATACAGGAAAGATTTACTTATCAACTGCTTAACATTCTCTGAACCAGAAGCCTTTGCTCACTGCATGAGACAGGCTGAGTCACTCACTTGCATACAAGTTCTGGAGTTGAGCCAGTGCTGTCCTCAGGAATCCAGAAATGCCAGCAGATGAGACTCTGAGGGGGATATGGTATCACTGGGTGGAGGCGGGTGGTGGAGAGCCAAGAAAACTGCCAAAGTAAGCAGCCTGTTTGCAGTGTGGACATTCAGAGCCAGGCCTTGATGGGAAGGTGTGGGGGTTCCTATTCAAATTTCAAGTGGGAAAACTTCATACATTTTGCACGGACTTCACCAATACTGTATTTTGGCCGGGTCCCTGCTGCTATAGCAAGGTGGCTGAGTCCTTTACCAAAAGGTACATGAGGGCACCCAGATGGCACCAAGTGTGACAGGCAGTACTGGGCAAGCCCCTTCTCCTAGGTCTTCTCATTAAAAATTCACCCCTGCCGTGACCCTCAGCAACAGACTATTGTTTTCCTAACGCCAGGTACAGAAAGTAAAGTTCAACAAAATCTTCCTTTTGTTGGGGGTAGTGGAAGATGAAAAGATAAAGTGTTGCCTTCTCCAAAGTCAGTAGGCAGTGGGTGGAACCAGCTCCAGGTAGAGTTGGTGGGAATCCCCAGGCCTCCCTTGGGGCTTTCGTTTTCCTTCTGTAATTCCAGAACATATGGGGGTGTCCAGTAGAAAACCAAACCTAGTTGCACAAAAGTACTCCTAAGTGGTTGTGGATTGAGTAAACTATAAGCAAAATACCCAATTTATATTATTTTTAAAATATCTATTAGTAAACCCCAGTGAGCCCCTCTTTTTCTAAAGGAGCACCTCCCCAATTAGGTAGACACCAAGGGTTCCCTATTAGAAACTTGAACCAGATTCCCTTTCCCTTTCTCAGCCACTCTGTGTGTGAAGACATTTCACATGGAAGTGGAAGCACTAAGCTTCTTCAGGGCCCTGCCAGAGCCAGATGTTACCCTATAGCCTCTGGCCTGGGCCACCCTGAACAGGCAGCTCTAACATGAACTAGGGGAATATCTGATATCTATTTAATTTATGAAATTATCACCTCCTACATAACATACATATAAAGATAATCATTAGGAAACCTAACACAACTGTTAACCTTCCAAATTAGCAGAAGTAAAACACATATCCACAGGCACTGCAAAATCATACCTATGGAAAAGCGTTGACCTAAAGCAAATAGACTGCCAGATATTTCTCCAGCAAAAATGAGTTCATTTGGGATCAGCAGAGAATTGGGGGTCTGCAACCGGGGCAAGACACATTCAAATACACAGCAAAGGAAAGAGAACAAGAACACTTTTATAGAGGGAAAAAGGAAGTTGGGAGGGCTTTAATAAACAAAGAATCTATGGCCTTTCATTGACTGAGTTCTTAACAAATCAGAGGAGTCTTTCTTCTTGTTGGGCTCTGCTGTCATTATAGGGCATGAGAGCTCCCCTTTCTGGTCTCCTACTCTATTTAATTGTGGTTTCTGTTTATTAATTTTTTTTTTTTTACAAGAGACAGGAAAGGGAGAAGAATTAAGTAAACCATAAACAAAATGAAAAGACAACCCACAGAATGGGAGAAAATATTTGCAAACAAAGCGACTGATAAGGGATTAATCTCCAAAATATACAAACAGCTCATGCAGCACAATAACAAAAAAACAA
The DNA here is from genome assembly GCF_963924675.1 of Phocoena phocoena. Classification (NCBI taxonomy): domain Eukaryota; kingdom Metazoa; phylum Chordata; class Mammalia; order Artiodactyla; family Phocoenidae; genus Phocoena; species Phocoena phocoena. Next base: position 125,755,005 of record NC_089220.1, on the reverse strand, counting down.
ACAACCCAATCAAAAAATGGGTGGGGGCTTCCCTGGTGGCACAGTGGTTGAGAGTCTGCCTGCCAATGCAGGGGACATGGGTTTGTGCCCCGGTCTGGGAAGATCCCACACGCCGCGGAGCGGCTGGGCCTGTGAGCCATGGCCGCTGAGCCTGCGCGTCCGGAGCCTGTGCTCCGCAACGGGAGAGGCCACAACAGTGAGAAGCCCGCATACCGCAAAAAAAAAGAAAATAAAATGGGTGGAAGTTCTAAATAGACATTTCTCCAAAGAAGACATAAAAATGGTCAGAAAGTACATGAAAAATGCTCAACAACACTAATTATTAGAGAAACGCAAATCAAAACTACAGTGAGGTATCACCTTATTTATATCAGTCAGAGTGGCCATCATCAAAAAATCTACAAACAATAAATGCTGGAGAGGGTATGGAGAAAAGGGAACCCTCTTGCACTGTTGGTGGGAATGTAAATTGATACAGCCACTGTGGAGAGCAGTATGGAAGTTTCTTTAAAAACTAAAAATAGAGCTACCTTATGACCCAGCAATCCCACTCTTGGGCATATATCTGGAGAAAACAATAATTCGAAAAGATCCATGCACCCCAATGTTCATTGCAGCACTATTTACAATAGCCAGGACATGCAAGCAACCTAAATGTCCATTGACAGAGGGATGGATAAGGAAGATGTGGTATATATACATATATATATATATATATATATATATATATATATATATATATATACAATGGAATATTGCTTGGGCATAAAAAGAATGAAATAATGCCATTTGCAGCAACATGGATGGACTTAGAGATTGTCATACTGAGTGAAGTAAGTCAGACAGAAAAAGACAAATATCATACAATATTGCTTATATGTGGAATCTAAAAAAAAATGGTACAAATGAACTTATTTACAAAACAGAAATAGAGTCACAGATATAGAAAACAATCTTATGGTTACCAGTGGGGAAGGGGAAGAGGGATAAATTGGGAAATTGGGATTGACATATAGATACTACTATATATAAAATAGATAACTAATAACGACCTACTGTATAGTACAGGACACTCTACTCAATACTCTGTAATGACCTATATGGGAAAAGAATCTAAAAAAGAGTGGATATATGTATATATATATAACTGATTCACTTTGCTATACAGCAGAAAGTAACACAACATTGTAAATCAATTCTACCCCAATAAAAATTTTTTTAAAACTGAAAATAAGAGAATTTATAACAAACATAAATATTATATCAATAAATATAAATGGAATAAACTTATTAAAAGAAAGAGCTTCTGGACAAGGTGGAGTAAATGCACTTCTCCCTATTCTTCCCACTAAGTACAGTTATAACCCCTGGATATTATACATCAAACAAGCACAAGAAGACACTGAGAGGTGCAGGAAAGAAGTCAGACTGGCTAGGGACTGCAGGACCAAGGAACAACACAGGGGTGAGTTCCTTGAGTTTTCTTTCTGCCTCAGGTGTCCAGGAGTGGGTGCTGGGGAAGCTGGCAATCCAGAAATAATGGGCACAGGCAGCCCTCCAAAAAGCCTACTCTGTCTGGCCAAATGCTAGGGGCACCCTAGCAAGACAGAACACTTTTGGTGATAACTTCTCTACTTCAGTCAAACTCCAGGGAAATAACAATGGCTTCACCCCCATTCCAGTCACCAAAATATAAGTAGGGGGTTTAGACTCTCACCAGCTGTAACAAGACACACACACCCCGCCCCCACTGGGCTGGTGTTAGAGATGGCTGAGTGAGAAGCTGGGACTTTTACGGCCTCCAAACAATGTGAGTCCTTATCCCACTCTGCAGTGTCAGTGGAGGTAAGGAGGCACCTGGTGGTGTCTGTGTCTGCATACATCTAGTAGGGACCCTGAGCTCCTACCTTCACCCAGCAGTAATGAGGCACCTTCTGTCCCTGGTGTCAACACAAGCAAAGTAGGGACGTTGGACTTCCACCTCCACCAGGTAGTAAGGAGGCATTGATAAAATAGAAGATCTGGATAAGAGCCAGAGTCTCATAACACAATACTCAAAGTGTTCAGGATACAATCAAAAATCATTGTCAGGAAAATCTCAACTTGAATGAGAAAATACAATAAACAAACAACAATATTGAGAAGACGCAGAAGTTGGAGTTATGTGACAAGGAAATTAAAATTTTTTTTTTTAATTTGAAATAAGATTCACAGTATGGTAGGAAAAAATATACAGTAGGTCCTGTGTACCCTGTACCCCTAATCCTCCAATGACAGCATTTTGCATAGCTATAATACAGTATCAAATCCATGAAATTGACATTAGTACAACCCACAGAGTTTATTAAGATGTTGCCAGTTGTATATGCAATCGTGTGTGTGTGTGTGTGTGTGTATGTGTGTGTGTGTGTGTGTGTGTGTAGTTCTGTGCAATTTGTCACATGTGTAGCTTTGTGCAACTATCATCACAATCAAGATCCAGAACTGTTCCTTCACCACAAGGCTCCCTTGGGCTACCTTTTTGCAGCCACCCCTCCCCAAACCCTAACTCTTAGAAACCACTCATTTGTTTCTCATGTCTATAATTACATTAGTTTAAGAATATTATAGAAATGAAATCATTCAGTATGTAACTTTTGGAGACTGGTTTTTCTCACTCAGCATAATTTCCTTAAGATCTTTCCTGGTTGTTGTGTATATCAATAATTTATTCATTTTTATTACTGAATAGAATTCCATGATATGGATGTACAAGTTTATTTAATCATTCACCCATTGAAGGACAGCTGAATTGTTTCCAGTTGTAGTTATTAATAATAAATCCACTATGCACACTTGTGTATAGATTTTTGTGTGAATCTAAGTTTCCATTTCTCAGGGATAAATGCTCAAGAGTGGTTGTTGTTTCATATAGTAGTTACATTTTTAGTTTTTAAAAAATTGCCAAACTGTTTTCCAGAGTGGATGACCATTTTACATTCCTACCAGCAATAAAAGAGTGATCCAGTTTCTCTGCCTCTTCACCAGCATTTGGTGTTATCACTATTCTTTAATCATTCTGGCAGATGTGTAGTGATATCTTATTGTGGTTTGAATTTGTATTTCTCTGATGACTATTGATGATGAACATCTTTTCCTGTGCTTATTTGCCATCTGTATATCCTCAGGAACAGAAATATCTGTTCATATATTTTGCCCATTTTCTAATTCAATTGTTTTTTTTAATACTGAGTTTTGTATATTCTGCATACAAGTCCCTTGTCAAATATATGGTTTGCAAATATTTTTTCTTATTCTGTAGATATGCTTGTCTTTTCATCCTCTTAACAACATCTTTTACAGAGCAAATCTTTTAATTTTGCTGAGGTCTAGTTTACTAATTTTTCCTCTTATGGATCATACTTTTGGTGTCAAGTCTAAGAATTCCTTACCTAGTCCAAGAAACCCAAGGTTTTCTCCCATGTCTTTTTCTCTAAAAGTTCTTGTTTTTACACTTTTAATTTAAGTTTATGATTCATTTTGAGTTAATTTTCATATAGGTGTGATATTTGGGTTGAGGCTCATTTCAATGTCCAGTTGCTCCATCACCATTTATTGAAAAGGCAATCCTTCCTCATTTGAATTGCTTTTTCACCTTTGTCAAAATAAGTTGGACATATTTGTGTGGATATATTTCTGGGGTCTTTCTTTGGTTTCACTGATCTATGTGTCTAACCCTCTGCCAATACTACACTGCCCTGATTACTGTAACTCTATAGTAAGCTTTAATATCAGGTAAAGTTATTTCTCACACTTTATTCTTTTCAAGGTTGTTTTAGCTACTCTAGTGCCATACCTATCCATATAGATTTCAGAAAAAGCTTGTTGATGTCTACACAAACAAAATTAAGCAGAGATTTGATAGGAACTTTATTAAATGTAGGGATCAATTTTGAGAGAATCAACATCTTTACTAAGTTGAGTCTTCCAGTCCATGAACAAAGTACTTATCTCCTATTTTTTAAGACTTTTTCTACTTTTTTCCTTGGCATTTTACAAATTTCAGTATACAGACACTGTATGTGGTAGGTTTATAGCTGTTTTTCATTTTATTTGGGAAATAAGAAATGGCATCATGTTTTAAATTCCTGTTTCCACATGTTCATTTTTAGTAAATAGAATTGCAATTAACTCTTTGTGTGATGATTTTATATCCTGTGACCTGCTGAATTCATAATTGTTTTAGAAATTTTGAGGATTTAGAGGATTTTGTAGATTCATTAGTATTTTTTATATAGTGTCATCTGAAAATAAGGAGTCTTGTTTCTGCTTTTTCAATCTGTAAGCCTTTTATTTCTTTTTATTGTCTTATTACAGTGGTTAGGATTTCCAGTGCCATGTTGTCAGGTGGTCAGAATAGGACTGCTGAGAATGGACATCCTTGCCGCTCTCACAATCTTAGGGGGAAAGCATTGTCTTTCCTTTAACTATGATGTTAGCTGTAGGTTTCTTTGTAGGTGTTCTTCATTAGGTTGAAGAAATTTTCCTCTATTATTAGTTTGAGGAGAGTTTTTAAAATAAATATTTGTTAGATTTTGTCCAATACTTTTCCTGCATTGATTGATATATCATATGTTTTTTTTTCTTAACCTATTGATATGGTAGCTTATGGTAATTGATTTTCAAATATTGATCCAGTCTCACATAGCAGGAATTTGGTAATGGTATATCATTTTAAAAAAATACATTGCTGGATTTGATTTGCTAGTATTCTGTGGAGGAATTCTGCATCAAGATCATGGGAGATTTTGATAGATGGTTGTATTTTCTTGTACTGTTTTTGTGGTAATTCTTGAGGTAATATTGGTTTCATATAATGAGTTCAGAAGTGTTCTTGCCTTCCTATTTTGCTGGAGGAGATTGTGTAAAATTGGTGTTAATCTTTCAAAATGTTTGGTAACACTCCCCAGTTAAAGTATATGGGATAGCATATTTCTTTTTTGGAAGCTTTTTAATTATAAATTCTATTTCTTTTATAAATACAGTGCTACTCAACTTATCTGTTTTACCTTGGCTAAGTGTTGTTAGTAGGTTGCGGTTTTCAAGGAATTGGTCCATTTCTTCTGAGTTATTTAATTTATGAAATAAAGTTGTTTATAGTAGTCTCTTACTGTCTTTTTTTTTTAACAGATTCAAAGTCTATGTAGCACCTCTATCATTCCTGATATTAATTATTTGTATATTTTCTTTTTTATCTTTTTTAGTCTTTCAAGAAGTCTTTCAATTTTACTGATTTTTTCAAAGAATCAGCTTTTTGTTTCATTGATTTTTCCTTATTGTTTTTGTTTTCACTTTTATTCACTTCTACTTTCATTTTATCATTTGCTTCTTGACAAAGATTTTAAAGCAGTTCTCAATGAAAAAATGCTTCAAGGAGCAGTTACAAACATATGTAAAACAAAGGGAAGCATGAGAAAGTCTCATCAGAGTAACAGAAAATATAAAGGAAAACCAAGTGGAAATCTTAGAATTAAAAAATACACTAACCAAAATTTAAAAACTCAGTGGAGTTTTATGCTGTTTCTCTCAACAACAAAATGGAGAGAATTCATGATTTGGAAATTAATACAGTAGGAACTGTGCAATCTGAACAACAAAGAGAAAATAGAGTGAAGAAAACCAAAACCAAAACCAAAACCATGAATGTAGGTAGCCTCAGGGGCCTGTGGAAGTCTAATGAAAGAGCTAACATTTTTGTCATCGGAATCCCAGGTGGAAAGGAGAAAAGGAGAGGTGCTGAAAAAGCATTCAAATAAATATTGACTGAAAATTTCTCAAATTCAGTAAAAGATATAACATACAGATTTAAGAAGCTGAGCAAACACAATACAGGATAAACCCAAAGAAATTCATATCAATACAAGTCATAATCAAACTTTTAAAAACTAAAGACAAAGGAAAAATTCTTAAAGCAGCAAGCACAAATGATATCTACCAATAGAGGATAGATAATTCAAATCACAGCAGATTTCTCATCAGAAACAACCATGAAGACCAGAAAGAAGTGACACAACAGTTTTCACTTGCTGAAAGAAAATAACTAAATTTTGATAGTTATTTAGTTATATATTTATTCTATAATTCTATATTCAGTGAAAATATCCTTCAGAAATGCAGGGAAAATCAAAATATTCTTAGGTAAAAGAAATAAGAAAATATTATCAGCACCTACCCTAAAAATGGCTAAAGGGAGTCCTTGAAACAGAAAGACATGATAAAAGAAGGAATTTTAGAACTCCAGAACAGAAGAGAAAACAATAGAAAGGATATGGGTGAATACAATGGAGGCTTTTCTGTTCAACTTTGCTAAATTATGTTTGAGGATTGGAGCAAAAATTCTAACATTATCTGATGTGATTCTCAAAGTATATAGAGGAAATATTTAAAACAATTATAAATGGGGGATGGTAAAGGGACATACAGGGAAATAAGATTCTCGCACTTCACTCGAATTTGTAAAATATCAAAACTAGTGATAAATTATGTCTGTAGAATGCAATACTCAGAGCAAACAATAAAAAAAAAGTGAAACAGTAAAGTAAAAAAGGAACAAGGAAAGAAAGAATCCTCCAAATTTTTCTTTATCAACTCTACACAATATTTATACAAAAAACATTTAGAACACAAAATAGAAAACTTTAGAAAAATATTTTAATAAAATCCATGCTAAAATATTCAACAAAAAAGAAATTTGTCAGTAAACTTTAAAATAATGCATTGTGACCAAGAGAAGCTGGCTCCCTGAATGCCAGGCTAGTCCAATAGTAAGAAACTAATATGATCACATTAACAGAGCAAAGAGCAACTACTAGATCAGCACCCCAAGAAAGGCAATTCAACACCCACACCCATTCCTGATTTTAGAAGAGCTGAAAACCTATTAGGAACATGAGTGGAGTGTCAGGTTATACAACTAACATACAAAAATCAGTAGCTTTTCTAAATATCATATATATATATATATATATATATATATATATATATATATATATATATACCTTTATATATAAAGGAAGTAAAGATCATATTTTCAAAAATAATAAAAAAAGATACATTACCTTGGTATAAACCTTAAAAAAGAATTTCAGGGTCTATGTGAACAAAATCTTCCAATTCTACTGGAAGACATAAAAGAGGATTTAACTAAATAGGAACACACACATTACTTTTGGATAGGATGACTCAAAACTATAATTTAAGTCCCCTAAATTAATTATAAATTCAGAGCAATCTCAAAATAGCATACCATCAAGATTTTGGGGAAAACCTAACCAAAAAACTCTAGAATTCATCTGGCTTCTAGTTTGTAATAAAAGAAATGTTGGAAATAAAAATGTGAGATGGGCCAATGAAATTTGCAAGTAAAAGAGTAGAGATGGGTCACTGACCCAACCATATTAAAACCTATTATAAAGTTATTCAAATTAAAATAGGATAGTATAGGATAAGCACTTCAGTGAAACAGAGTGGAAAGTGCACAGAGGCAGGAGACACAAAATACATATGGGAATTTAATGGTGGCATTTCAAACACAAGAAAAAAGAAATAGAATTCAGCAAATGTCTTGGGGGAAAACCAGCAACCATTAAAAAATGTCCCTTCTCATCTTACTTCTTACATCAAAATAAATACCATCTGGAGCAGAGAATCAATGAATCCATGGAAGCTGTAAAAAGAAGCATGAATGATTTTTTACGTATACTTTTGTTTAGGGAAGACTTTCCAAGCAAGAAGCAGACTCCAGAGACTGTTAAGGAAAAGACTGATGCATTTTACTACTGGAAAAATTAAAATTAATGAATGGACTCCCAAAATTACTACATATAAAATCATAAGACCAAAGGCAAGCAGAAAATTCTATATAACAGATGATAGAAGTCAATCTCCTTACAGTGGGCTCATAGAAACCTAAGGAAAAGAACGATAACCCAATAGAAAAATGGGTAAGCAAGTAGAAGAAACACAAATGTTCCATCTCATTCACATTAAAGAGATGCAAGTCAAAACAACAATAAGATATTAAAACTCTCAGACCAGAGAAAAGGTCAAAAGTTGATGATTCCCATTTCAGAGAAATAGCTACTCTCAAACACGGTCAGTAGGACTTAAATTTGTACACCTTTTTTGGAAGGCAATTTGTATCTATTAAAATGAAAACTGCATGTGCCTTGACCCAGAAATCTCACTAGTAGAAACTTACCCCATGGGAATTATGAACAATTAGAAGAGTTGACATTTATTGAGTGCTTACTATGTGAAGGTGGGCTGAAAAATGTTTTATGTGGATCATCTCATTTAATCCTCAACATGACATAATGAAGAAGGTTCTGTGTCCATTTTACAGATGAGTAAACTGAAGGTGAAGAGATCAAGAAACTTGCTCAAGGTTACACAGTAAGTAACAGAGTAGGGATTTTCTTTTTTTCTTCTTCTTTTTTTTTGGTACGCGGGCCTCTCACTGCCGTGGCCTCTCCCGCTGCGGAGCACAGGCTCCGGACGCGCAGGCCCAGCGGCCATGGCTCACGGGCCCAGCCGCTCTGCCGCACGTGGGATCCCTCCAGACCGGGTCACGAACCCGCGTTCCCTGCATTGGCAGGCGGACCCCCAACTACTGCGCCACCAGGGAAGCCCCAGAGTAGGGATTTTTAAACCAGGCAACTTGGGTTAGATACTTCCACCAAAGGATGTTCATGGCAATATTATAAGAGCTAAAAACTAGAAACCATTCAAGTGTCCAACAATATGAGACTGGTTAAATACTTATGATAAATTTCTAAGGATTACCTGGCACCTCTTAGAGAAATGAAAGTGATCTATATGTGCCAATATGGAAAGATCCCTACAATGCATTGGTGAGCAAAAAGCAAGGACCAGATCATGTGTAGACTTAGAGTGCAGATCTTTGTGTTTAAAAAGTACATTGTATAGTGCTGCCAATTGCCTTTATGGAACCTTAGTGAAAATTAGTTAAAGATGCCCCCTCTGGGTGTTCACAGTCTCAGGGGCATACACAGGAGGTGCTTCTATTTTCATTTCCCCCTCACCTGAGCACATTATAGCAGAGTTCATGGATAAAGGTAACATGAGTATGTACATAGATAATGTAAGTATATACTGCGAACTCAGATCACCAAACCCACACAGCACACTGTCCCCATTTACATGACTTGACTATTCCACTGTCTTCATTAGCATAACTTTACGATTCTAGAAGACTTTTGCCAGGCAAATAATTATTGTTTATTTCAGAACCTTCTTTCAAGAACCATCAACTCCTCAATAGAAAACATCCACAGATAGTTTATTGCATAAGAAACTTATGATTCCTTGAACCCTTCACTTCAAAATCTTTCCCTTGCTGCCTTCACCAGTCCTAAACTGTTATGTTCCTTAGCTGATCTTAATTAAGTCTTGGCTTTGAAAGACCCATAAAACAAACTTCAAATTCTCAAAAATAATCCGACCTTGGCCTTCCCTCACTGAGCATTGCCAGTCCTCTCTAGGTGCTCTGTCGTACTGCCATGGGCAATCACCTCCATCCATCTCAAAAACAGGCTGCACTGGGGATGTTTGGGGAGCTGACATTCCACAACAAATTCAGGCGAAAATAGGCATAAGAATGTTTCTGGATGGAATCACAATGAACGCTAAGAGTGTTTCCCTTTTGCAGAGAGTTTTTCACTTTTCATTTGATACATACATTATTTCTGCATTATTTGAGTGCACTCTTTTAATTTTTACATTTTTATTGCAGTATAATTGCTTTACAATGGTGTGTTAGTTTCTGCTTTATAACAAAGGGAATCAGTTATACATATGTTCCCAGATCCTTTCCCTCTTTTCCCTCCCTCCCACCCTCCCTATCCCACCCCTCCAGGCGGTCACAAACACCGAGCTGATCTCCCTGTGCTATGCGGCTGCTTCTCACTAGCTATCTACCTTACGTCTGGTAATGTATATATGTCCATGCCTCTCTCTCGCTTTGTCACAGCTTACCCTTCCCCCTCCCCATATCCTCCAGTCCATTCTCTAGTAGGTCTGTGTCTTTATTCCTGTCTTACCCCTAGGTTCTTCATGACATTTTTTCCCCTTAAATTCCATATATATGTGTTAGCATACGGTATTTGTCTTTCTCTATCTGACTTACTTCATTCTGTATGACAGACTCTAGGTCTATCCACCTCATTACAAATAGTTCAATTTCATTTCTCTTTATGACTGAGTAATATTCCATTGTATATATGTGCCACATCTTCTTTATCCATTCATCCGATGATGGACACTTAGGTTGTTTCCAGCTCCTGGCTATTGTAAATAGAGCTGCAATGAACATTTTGGTACATGACTCTTTTTGAATTATGGTTTTCTCAGGGTATATGCCCAGTAGTGGGATTGCTGGGTCATATGTAGTTCTATTTGTAGTTTTTTAAGGAACCTCCATACTGTTCTCCATAGTGGCTAAACCAATTCATATTTCCACCAGCAGTGCAAGAGTGTTCCCTTTTCTCCACACCCTCTCCAGCATTTATTGTTTCTAGATTTTTTGATGATGGCCATTCTGACTGGTGTGAGATGATATCTCATTGTAGTTTTGATTTGCATTTCTCTAATGATTAATGATGTTGAGCATTCTTTCATGTGTTTGTTGGCAGTCTGTATATCTTCTTTGGAGAAATGTCCTTTTAGGTCTTTTGCCCATTTTTGGATTGGGTTGTTTGTTTGTTTTTTATTGAGCTGCATGAGATGCTTATAAATTTTGGAGATTAATCCTTTGTCAGTTGCTTCATTTGAAAATATTTTCTCCCATTCTGAGGTTTGTCTTTTACTCTTCTTTATGGTTTCCTTTGTTGTGCAAAAGCTTTGAAGTTTCATTAGGTCCCATTTGTTTATTTTTGTTTTTATTTCCATTTATCTAGAAGGTGGGTCAAAAAGGATCTTGCTGTGATTTATGTCATAGAGTGTTCTGTCTATGTTTTCCTCTAAGAGTTTGATAGTTTCTGGCCTTACATTTAGGTCTTTAATCCATTTTGAGCTTATTTTTGTCTATGATGTTAGGGAGTGATCTAATCTCATACTTTTACATGTACTTGTCCAGTTTTCCCAGCACCACTTATTGAAGAGGCTGTCCTTTCTCCATTGTAGATTCCTGCCTCCTTTATCAAAGATAAGGTGACCACCTGTTCATGGGTTTATCTCTGGGTTTTCTATCCTGTTCCATTGATCTATCTTTCTGCTTTTGTGCCAGTACCATACTGTCTTGATTACTGTAGCTTTGCAGTATAGTCTGAAGTCAGGGAGCCTGATTCGTCCAATTCCGTTTTTCGTTCTCAAGATTGCTTTGGCTATTCAGGGTCTTTTGTGTTTCCATACATATTGTGAAATTTTTTGTTCTAGTTCTGTGAAAAATGCCAGTGGTAGTTTGATAGGGATTGCATTGAATCTGTAGATTGCTTTGGGTAGTAAAGTCATTTTCACAATGTTGATTCTTCCAGTCCAAGAACATGGAATATCTCTCCATGTATTTGTATCATCTTTAATTTCTTTCATCAGTGTCTTATAATTTTCTGCATACAGGTCTTTTGTCTCCTTAGGTAGGTTTATTCCTAGGTATTTTATTCTTTTTGTTGCAATGGTAAATGGGAGTGTTTTCTTGATTTCACTTTCAGATTTTTCATCATTAGTGTATAGGAATGCCAGTGATTTCTGTGCATTAATTTTGTACCCTGCTACTTTACCAAATTCATTGATTAGCTCTAGTAGTTTTCTGGTAGCATCTTCAGGATTCTCTATGTATAGTATCATGTCATCTGCAAACAGTGACAGCTTTACTTCTTTTCTGATTTGGATTCCTTTTCTTTCCTTTTCTTCTCTGATTGCTATGGCTGAAACTTCCAAAACTATGTTGAATAAGAGTGGTGAGAGTGGGCAACCTTGTCTTTTTCCTTTTCTTAGTGGAAATGCTTTCAGTTTTTCACCATTGAGGATGATGTTGACTGTGGGTTTGTCATATATGGCCTTTATTATGTTGAGGAAAGGTCCCTCTATGCCTACTTTCTGCAGGGTTTTTATCATAAATGGGTGTTGAATTTTTTTGAAAGCTTTCTCTGCATGTATTTAGATGACCATATGGTTTTTCTCCTTCAATTTGTTAATATGGTTTATCACATTGACTGACTTGCATATATTGAAGAATGCTTGCAATCCTGGAATAAACCCCACTTGATCATGGTGTATGATCCTTTTAATGTGCTGTTGGATTCTGTTTGCTAGTATTTTATTCAGGAGTTTTGCATCTATGTTCATCAGTGATACTGGCCTGTAGTTTTCTTTCTTTGTGACATCCTTGTCTGGTTTTGGTATCAAGGTGATGGTGGCCTCGTAGAATGAGTTTGGAAGTTTTCCTCCCTCTGTTATATTTTGGAAGAGTTTGAGAAGGATAGGTGTTAGCTCTTCTCTAAATATTTGATAGAAATCGCGTGTGAAGCCATCCAGTCTTGGGCTTTTGTTTGTTGGAAGATTTTTAATCAGAGTTTCATTTTCAAGCTTGTGATCGGTCTGTTCATATTTTCTATTTCTTCCTCATTCAGTCTTGGCACATTGTGCTTTTCTAAGAATTTGTCCATTTCTTCCAGGTTGTCCATTTTACTGGCATAGAGTTGCTTGTAGTAATCTCTCATGATCTTTTGTATTTCTGCAGTGTCAGTTGTTACTTCTCCTGTTTCATTTCTAATTCTATTGATTTGAGTCTTCTCCCTTTTTTCTTGATGAGTCTGGCTAATGGTTTATCAATTTTGTTTATCTTCTCAAAGAACCAGCTTTTAGTTTTATTGATCTTTGCTATCGTTTCCTTCATTTCTTTTTCATTTATTTCTGATCTGATCTTTATGATTTCTTTCCTTCTGCTAACTTTGGGGTTTTTCTGTTCTTTCTCTAATTGCTTTAGGTGCAAGGTTAGGTTGTTTATTCGAGATGCTTCCTATTTCTTAAGGTAAGATTGTATTGCTATAAACTTGCCTCTTAGACCTGCTTTTGCTACATCCCATAGGTTTTAGGTCATCATGTCTCCATTGACATTTGTTTGTAGGTATTTTTTTATTTCCTGTTTGATTTCTTCAGTGATCACTTCGTTATTCAGTAGTGTACTGTTTAGCTTCCATGTGTTTGTATTTTTTACAGATCTCTTCCTGTTATTGATATCTAGTCTCATAGCATTGTGGTCAGAAAAGATACTTGATACAATTTCAATTTTCTTAAATTTACCAAGGCTTGATTTGTGACTCAAGATATGATCTATCCTGGAGAATGTTCCATGAGCACTTGAGAAAAGTGTGCATTCTGTTGTTTTTGGATGGAATGTCCTATAAATATCAATTAAGTCCATCTTGTTTAATGTATCATTTAAAGCTTGTGTTTCCTTATTTATTTTCATTTTGGATGATCTGTCCATTGGTGAAAGTAGGGTGTTAAAGTCTCCTACTATGAATGTGTTACTGTTGATTTCCCCTTTAATGACTGTTAGTATTTGCCTTATGTATTGAGGTGCTCCTATGTTAGGTGCATAAATATTTAGAATTGTTATATCTCCTTCTTGGATCGATCCCTTGATCATTATGTAGTGTCCTTCTTTGTCTCTTCTAATAGTCTTTTTTAAGTCTATTTTGTCTGATATGAGAATTGCTACTCCAGCTTTCTTTTGGTTTCCATTTGCATAGAATATCTTTTTCCATCCCCTTACTTTCAGTCTGTATGTGTCTCTAGGTCTGAAGTGGGTCTCTTGTAGACAACATATATATGGGTCTTGCTTTTGTATCCATTCAGCCAGTCTTTGTCTTTTGGTGGGAGCATTTAATCCACTTACATTTAAGGTAATTATCGATATGTATGTTCCTCTTCCCATTTTCTTAATTGTTTTGGGTTTGTGATTGTAGGTCTTTTCTTTCTCTTGTGTTTCTTGCCTAGAGAAGTTCCTTTAGCGTTTGTTGTAAAGCCCATTTTGTGGTGCTGAACTCTCTCAGCTTTGCTCGTTTGTAAAGGTTTTAATTTCTCCATCATATCTGAATGAGATCCTTGCTGGGAAGAGTAATCTTGGTTGTGGGGTTTTCTCCTTCATCACTTTAAAGATGTCCTGCCACTCCCTTCTGGCTTGCAGAGTTTCTGCTGAAAGATCAGCTGTTAACCTTATGGGGATTCCCTTGTGTGTTATTTGTTGTTTTTCCCTTACTGCTTTTAATATGTTTTCTTTGTATTTAATTTTTGACAGTTTGATTAATATGTGTCTTGGTGTATTTCTCCTTGGATTTATCCTGTATGGGACTCTCTGTGCTTCCTGGACTTGATTAACTATTTCCTTTCCCATATTAGGGAAGTTTTCAAGTATAATCTCTTCAAATATTTTCTCAGTCCCTTTCTTTTTCTCTTCTTCTTCTGGAACCCCTATAATTCGAATGTTAGTGTGTTTAATGTTGTCCCAGAGGTCTCTGAGACTGTCCTCAGTTCTTTTCATTCTTTTTTCTTTATTCTTCTCTGCAGTAGTTATTTCCACTATTTTATCTTCCAGGTCACGTATCCGTTCTTCTGCCTCAGTTATTCTGCTATTGATCCCAACTAGAGTATTTTTTTTTTTTTTTTTTTTTTTTTTTTGTGGTACGTGGGCCTCTCACTGTTGTGGCCTCTCCAGTTGCAGAGCACAGGCTCCGGACATGCAGGCTCAGTGGCCATGGTTCATGGGCCTAGCCGCTCCGCGGCATGTGGGATCTTCCCGGACCAGGGCACGAAACTGTGTCCCCTGCATCTTCAGGTGGACTCTCAACCACTGCGCCACCAGGGAAGCCCTAGAGTATTTTTAAGTTCATTTATTGTATTGTTCATCATTGCTTGTTTCATCTTTAGTTCTTCCAGGTCCTTGTTAATTGTTTCTTGCATTTTCTCTATTCTATTTCCAAGATTTTGGATCATCTTTACTATCATTATTCTGAATTCTTTTTCAGGTAGACTGCCTATTTCCTCTTCATTTGTTAGGTCTCGTGGGTTTTTATCTTGCTCCTTCATCTGCTGTGTGTTTCTCTGTCTTCTCATTTTGCTTATCTCACTGTGTTTGGGGTCTCCTTTTTGCAGGTTGCAGGTTCATAGTTCCCGTTGTTTTTGGTATCTGTCCCCAGTGGCTAAATGTGGTTCAGTGGGTTGTGTAGGCTTCCTGTTGGAGGGGACTAGTGCCTATGTTCTGGTGGATGAGGCTGGATCTTGTCTCTCTGGTGGGCAGGTACACGTCTGGTGGTGTGTTTTGGGGTGTCTGTGGACTTATTATGATTATAGACAGCCTCTCTGCTAATGTGTGGGTGTGTACTTCTTTTGCTAGTTGTTTGGCATAGAGTGTCCAGCACTGTAGCTTGCTGGTCGTTGAGTGAAGCTGGGTGCTGGTGTTGAGATGGAGGTCTCTGGGAGATTTTCACCATTTGATATTATGTGGAGTTGGGAGGTCTCTTGTGGACCAGTGTCCCGAAGTTGGCTCTCCAACCTCAGAGGCACAGCACTGACTCCTGCCTGCAGCACCAAGAGCATTTCATCCACACGGCTCAGAATAAAAGGGAGAAAAAGTAGAAAGAAAGAATTAGTAGAAGAAGAAATAAAGAAGTAAAAAAGAAAGAAAGGAGGGAGGGATGGAGGGAGGAAGGAAGGAAGGAAGGAGGGAAGGAAGGAAAAAAAAGAAAGGAATAAAGAAGATAAAGTAAAATAAAATAAGATAAAATATAATAAAGGTATTAAAATAAAAGATAATTATTGAAAAATAATTTTTAAATGGACGGGTAGAACCCTAGGACAAATGGTGGAGGCAAAGCTATACAGACAAAATCTCACACAGTAGCATACACATACACACAAAAAGAGGAAAAGGGGAAAAAATCATAAATCTTGCTCTCAAAGTCCACCTCCTCAATTTGGGATGTTTCGTTGTCTAAAGGAGGGAAGGAAGGAAAGAAAGAAAGAAGATAAAGTAAAAATAAAGTTATTAAAATAAAAAAATAATTATTAAGAAAAAAACAAAACAAAACAAACTAAAAAAACGGACAGATAGAACCCTAGGACAAATGGTGGAAGCAAAGCTATACAGACAAAATCTCACACAGTAGCATACACATACACACTAACAAAAAGAGGAAAAGGGGAAAAAATCATAAATCTTGCTCTCAAAGTCCACCTCCTTACTTTGGGATGATTCGTTGTCTATTCATATATTCCACAGATGCAGGGTACAGCAAGTTGATTGTGGAGCTTTAATCCGCTGCTTCTGAGGCTGCTGGGAGAGATTTCCCTTTCTCTTTGTTCTCACAGCTCCCAGGGACTCAGCTTTGGATTTGGCCCCGCCTCTGCGTGTAGGTCACCATATGGTGTCTGTTCTTCGCTCAGACAGGACGGGGGTTAAAGGAGCAGCTGCTTCGGGGACTCTGGCTCACACATGCCAGGGGGAGGGAGGGGCACGGAGTGTGGGGCGAGCCTGTGGCAGCAGAGGCTGGCGTGACGTTGAACCAGCCTGAGGCGCGCTGTGTGTTCTCCCGGGGAAGTTGTCCCTGGATCCCGGGACTCTGACAGTGGCGGGCTGCACAGGGTCCCTGGAAGGGGGGCTGCGGATAGTGACCTGTGCTCGCACACAGGCTTCTTGGTGGCGGCAGCAGCAGCCTTAGCATCTCATGCCTGTTTCTGGGGTCCGCGCTGATAGCCGCGGCTCGCACCCGTCTCTGGAGCTCCTTTAAGCAGTGCTCTTAATCGCCTCTCCTCACGCACCAGGAAACAAAGAGGGAAGAAAAAGTCTCTTGCCTCTTCGGCAGGTCCAGACTTTTTCCCGGACCTCCTCCCGGCTAGCCGTGGTGCACTAACCCCCTGCAGGCTGTGTTCCCGCCGCCACCCCAGTCCTCTCCCTGTGCTCCGACCGAAGCCTGAGCCTGGGCTCCCAGCCCCGTCTGCCCCGGCGCGGGAGCAGACAAGCCTCTCGGGCTGGTGAGTGCCGGTCGGCACTGATCCTCTGTGCGGGAATCTCTCCGCTTTGCCCCCCCTCACCCCTGTTGCTGTGCTGTCCTCCGCGGCTCCGAAGCTTCCCTCTCCGCCACCCGCAGTCTCTGCCCGGGAAGGGGCTTTCTAGTGTGTGGAAACTTTTCCTCCTTCACAGCTGCCTCCCACTGGTGCAGGTCCCGTCCCTATTCTTTTGTCTCTGTTTATTCTTTTTTCTTTTGCCCTATCCAAGTATGTGGGAGTTTCTTGCCTTTTTGGAGGTCTGAGGCCTTCTGCCAGCGTTCAGTAGGTGTTCTATAGGAGTTGGTCCATGTGTAGATGTATTTCTGGTGTATCTGTGGGGAGGAAGGTGATCTCTGCGTCTTACTCTTCCGCCATCTTCCCAGAGTCTCTTATTAGTACTACTTTAAATGCCAATGGGGATTATATGGTAGTGAGATTATAGGCTTTTATGTATATCTTTTTTTTTTTTTTTTTTGCGGTACACGGGCCTCTCACTGTTGTGGTCTCTCCCGTTGCGGAGCACAGGCTCCAGATGCGCAGACTCAGCAGCCATGGCTTATGGGCCCAGCCGCTCCGCGGCATGTGGGATCTTCCCAGACCGGGGCACGAACCCGTGTCCCCTGCATCGGCAGGCAGACTCTCAACCACTGCGCCACCAGGGAAGCCCTATGTATATCTTAAGGTAGATACATTTGGTATTAAAGTTTATATAAAAAAGAAGAGACTGGGACATTAGCTGTCTTAGAAAGGTAAGAACTTAAAAGTAGCTAGCTTTTTCTTTTTCATTGTAACAACTTCCAAAAAATTATAATATCTATACAGAACAGCATACACATCCTAAGTGTGCAGTTTGCTGATGTATCACAAATTGAACACACTCATGGAAGCACCACCATGGTCAAGAAGCATAACATCAATAGCACCCAAAGCCCCCTTGGGCCCCATCCAGGCACAGTCCCTCTCTTCTTCTCAACTACCCTGACTTTTACCATCATAGATTGGTTTCGTCTGTTTTTGAACACTATAATAAATGGAAACATAAAGCATCTATTCATTTTGCATTAGAGTCTTTTACAAAACATTAAGATCGTGAGAGGAAACTATATTGTTGCAAGTACCAGTTGGTTCATTTTCATTGCTCTACAGTATCCTGTATTGTAAATAGACCACAATTGTCCGTTTTACTCTTGATGGACATTTGGGAAGTGCCCTTCAGAGTTGTTAACATTGCTGATATGAACATTCATGTGCATTCTTTTGGTGCTTTTACGTGTGCCTTTCTAGTATGTACCTAGGAGTGAAGTTACTGGGTTATGATATGTGCATATGTCCAATTTTAGGAAATGATGACAAACTATTTTTCAAAGTAGTTATAACTGTTTATACTCCTCCAACAGTGTGTGAGTTTCCATTGTTCCATGTGATTGCCATTTGGTACTGAGTCTTTCTAATGATTAATGAAATTGAGCACCTTTTCATTTGTTTATTGAACATTTAGATATGGTGTTTTATAAAGTGTTGGTTAAGTGCCTGTTCATTTTTTTTATTGGGTTGTATATTTTTGGGGGGATGAGTAGGACCTCTTCATATATACTGGATAACGAGCCCTTTGTCAGTTATAAGTGTTGCCAATTATTTTCTCCAACTCCATGACTTGCCTTTTCACTCTCTTAATGGTGTCTTTTGAGAAATAGAAGTTCTTTATTATCATTTAATCTGATTCATTATTATGTTCCTTTACAGATAATTGTCTTAGCCAGTCTTAATCCTTGGCATTTCTGTATAAATTTACACACACATACAATGTGTGGGGATTTTTTGCATTTACATTTGTAGTAACAATTATTTCCTTTTGAGCTTTGTATTTTTTATTTATTTATTAAATATTATACTGGCTGGGATGAAAAATACAATGTTGAATATATTCAGGATGATGGGCCTCCTTGAAGATAGTGGACATTTTTGTCTCAGTGATAATCCCAGGGGATAAAACTCAATATCTCACCATTATAGCATTATATGATACTGGCTTTACACTTTTTGAAGATGCTATTATCAGATAAAGGAAATTCCTTCCTACTTTTCTGTGAGTTTTTTTTTTTTTTTAATGAATGGAGGTTGAATTTTATATAAGGCTTTGGAAGATTTGGGTTTTCCTTTATTCTCTTAAAATGGTTAATAACATTGATTTTGAAATAGTATATCAACAACATGCTCCTGAAAGAAACCCAACTTGTTTGCTATGCACTGTCTTCTTTACATATTGCTGAATTCAGTTTGCTTTTGTTTAGAAAATTTGCACCTCTGTTTATGAATGACTTAGCCTATACTTGTTGGGTCTTTTTCTCCTAATACTCTTGTCAGATTTTAGTATCAAGATTATGCTAGCCTTGTAAAACAAATGTGAAGTGTTCCTTCCTTTTTTCTCTGGAAAAGTTTGTGTAATAATTCTGTTAATTCTTCCTTAAATATTGGAAGAATTCACTGTATAAGCCATCTGGGCCTAAAGATTTTTTTAAGGGGGGACATATTTTAAAATATCAGATTTAATTGTTTTGTATAGAAGGCTATTTAGATATCTGTTTCTTCTTGTGCCCATTTTGACAAGCTGTATTTTTCTAGGAACTTACACATTTTATTTACATCTTCAAATCTATTGACATAAAGTTGCTCATGATATTCTCCTATTATTTGTTCTTTGTTTGATCTATAGTGACAGATCCTTTTCATTCCTAATATTAGTTATTTGTGTCTTTCTTGATCAGTCTTGCTTTATGAATTGTTTTCTTTTAAAGAACCAACTTTTGGTTTTGTGATATTCTCTATTATATGTTTGTTTTCTATTTTATTAATTTCCCTTTTTACTTTTTTTGAGACATTTATTTATTTATTTTTTGGCTGTGTTGGGTCTTTGTTTCTGTGCGAGGGCTTTCTCTAGTTGTGGCGAGCGGGGGGCCACTCTTCATCGCAGTGTGCAGGCCTCTCACTGTCGCGGCCTCTCTTGTTGCGGAGCACAGGCTCCAGACGCGCAGGCTCAGTAGTTGTGGCTCACGGACCCAGTTGCTCCGCGGCATGTGGGATCTTCCCAGACCAGGGCTCGAACCCATGTCCTCTGCATTGGCAGGTGGATTCTCAACCACTGCGCCACCAGGGAAGCCCCTAAAAGCTTTTAATATTATAAAATTTCCTCTAAATTTGTCACTAGTTGAATCCCACATACTTTTCATTATTTTTTATTATAATTCATTTAAAAATGTTTTATTTCCATTGTGATTGCTTCTTTGCTACATTTAGAAGTGCATTACTTAACTTAAAAATAGGTGATTTTTCTTGTCTAATTTCACTGTGATCAGTGATCATACTCTGTATGATTTAAAACCTTTGAAATGTTTTGGGATTTGTTTTAAGGCCTATCGTGTGGTTAATTTGGGTAAATGTTCACATGCACCTGAAAAGAATGTGTGCCTGCATTTGTTGGGTACAGTGCTCTCTCTACATATGTCATCTGGGCCAATTTTGTTCATTTCATTGTTCAAATCTTCTGTATTCTTATTGCTTTTTGGTTGGCTGTTTCTATCAGATACTGAATGGTGTGTTAAAACCACCCAAACACAATTTGACTTTGTAATCAAAGTCAATTTGACCTTTTAATTCTGTAAAAATTTGACCTTTTAATTCTGTAAAATTTTTCTTTATATATTTTAAAGGCATATTATTCAGTGTATACAGATTTAATTTTTAAATATTTTCCTGGTGGACTGATCCCTTTCACTGTTATGAAACATTCCTCTTAATACCCACTAGCTCTTCTTGCCTTTGTCTGATATTAGAATAGCTATGTCAGCTTTTTGGGGATAGAGTTTGCATGGTATACCTTTATCCCTCCTTTTACTTTCAACATTTCTTTTTGCATATATTTATAGCATATCTCTAGTAAGTAGCCTATAGTTGGAGTTTTAAAAAATCTGATCTGGTACTCTGTTCTTACACTGGATGCAATTACCTATAAATTTGGATTTGGTAATTAGTACTGCCATTGTACTAACCAGTGTAAAACTCTTACAATGTTTTCTATTTGTCTTGACTGCTCTCAAGTTTCCTATTCTACTTTATTATTTTATTTGAATTTATTTTGGAGTAAATATTCTGCATCATTGTATATTCTCATTTATTAGCATATAAAACTGCTAGTAGGAATAAAACCAAGTGGGGTCACACAGAGTCCTGACTGCTCTTCAGAAGCACCTGGACTTGGTTAAAATGCAAATTCCTTTTTCTTATTCCAGAAGTACTTAATCTAAATATGGAGCAGGCAACATGCAAGGTGTGTTTTAAGCTCAATAGGTAATTCTGATGGACAGCCAGTTGAACCATCAATAGACCCTATTTCCTCCTCCACCTTTGAAAGGTAGGTATATAAAAGGGGGCTGAGAAAATATCTTTAGGACCATGCCCCTCACTTAGCACTTCTACAGGGCCTGCTACAGGGCTAAGGTGCTGTGGCCCAGGTTAGTCTCCAGCCCACAAGCATCTGTCTGTCTACACTGTGCACAGCCAAGAGACTCAGCCCAGTCAGGCCTGACCTGTTACCTCTCCTCTCTGGTGTCTGGTACCCCAAGGCCAGCAGCCCTAATGTCCTAACTTGGCTCTGTTCTCCTCACTGCTCCCCCTGATTCCCTGCAGGGTGTTTCTAGAGGACTGGCAAATCTTTGTTTCCGCCACTCAATAGGACTAGTAATGATCTCTAAGAAGCCAAACAATGTACTGAATCTAAATCACCACACATGCTGGGCTCTGTCTCTGTTTTATTGTAAGTCATTACCATTACAATAATACTGGTGGCATGGTGGACTACATTTTTATAAAGTCATCTGGTATATACTATGAGCTCTTGTTTCCTGTAGAAAGACAGGTTACCCTTAAAATTAACCACAAAAGCCCTAAAAATGTTACAAAATATGCATCTCTACCTCTTAAGAGATAGTTTAGTGCTTCCAGCTGTATCACATAGTTGAAATTGGCATATCAATTTTACCTTCAATGTTCAAATAAGAAAAAAAGAAAGAACTGGAGGATAGAGCAACAACTAAACACTTTTTTAACCTAAAGCAAGAAGTTATTTGGTACAGAGACAAGACCAAAATAAATCAAGGAAAAAACTGTTAACTGGAACATAAAAATAATATCTTAGTGTGATCTTTCACCAAAAAAAAATAATATAAATATTAATTCAACAGCTACGCCATAAAGTGACTGGACGCATTTGAGATTTATAATATACATTACGTATATAATGTTATTGTACTCATAAATGCAAATATTATGCAGAGAAACCTGACACATGTTTTTCTGTTGTTCTAACAATTCCTCAAAAAGAGATTGTGTTGTGAAAGAATTTTGAAGTTTTTTGTTTTTGTTTAGCCTGAAGGTTTTAAAAACATCTTTTTACTGGAAAAAAAAAAAAAGCAGACACCTTTACTGTATACAGTGTCCTTTGTGCTCCAGAGGCTGCAGCCCCCATTGGTGGAGTCTGTGTGGGTTTTACTAGTCCCCACAGTCTTAGCTTCCACTTACTTGGCTTTATAATACGGGCCCTGAGCAAAACAGGATGAGATGAAAAATGTGACCCCAAAATATAAGAGATTGGGTGGGGAAAAGTTGCACATTTTGCTCAGGCTCTTCCTCTACAAGGCTCTGCCTCTCCTCAGTCAGTAACCTGAGAAAGTCTCTGAGGTCTGCCCTGCATGCTGGCCTCAGGAGATGTATCCCTGTGGGGGTCAAGAGGTGGCTACTGACCCTCCAGCCCCTACCTGTCCTCCCAGAGAGGTAAGGCAGCCCCAGGAGCTGACACTGACTCAAGCACCTGTCCCTGGACATTCTCAGGAGTGTTTTCCAGCCCTTTGTTTTGTTCTGCTTTACTGTTATGCACTCTGATTGGGTTGGAGAGCAGGGGTTTAAAGTACAGAGTCTCTTTGTTTTTCCAAGACCTCCTTTGATCAGGAGCTCAAACACATGCCCCAGAAACTGGGCTTCCTGGGTGATAGTGGCTAGGGGAACAACATGACTTGGGTCCAGTGCCACCAGAGAGGCCCCCAGGTAGACCCTATGGCCTGCTGGGTAGCTCTGCTAGCCTGAAGGAGGGGTTCAGGGCCACAGCAGGGAAGCATCCCTTTCAGAGAGGAAATGAGAAATCAGCAAAGGACAAGAAGGAATGGGGCCCAAACTCCCTCCCCTTGGCCATGGAACCTGAGGGACGAGAACCTGGGGGATTTGAGAATTACCTTTGGGAAGCTAACAAATAAATAGTTACCAGATAAACTGGAAACAGCTTTCTGGGTATTTGCATGTTTAGGTATTTCCAGACACATTTAAAAGGAATTCTTCAAGACTGTGCCTTTTGTTCAGGCCTGTTCAGTGCCAAGTTTCACCAGGCTTCTCTCCCAAACGGGACTGTGATCACAGTGAATAGAGGGTCAGGTAACAGCAACACCATAGCCTACAGTATGCACTCTCACTTCCATTATTATCTCATTTGATCCTTATTCCAACCCTGTGAGGGGGCAGGGCAGGTCTGGTTATTCCCATCGGAGAGACGAAGCACACGGCATGGAAGGTTTAAACACTGCCCATGGCAGAAAGGGATCCGTGAGCCCTGGAAGCTTGGCCCCCTGGTTTGGTCCTGCCACCACCATTCCATTGCCACCTCTAGCTCATTTTTGGGAAATGAGCTGCTCTCTGTGGCCAAACGCACCTGGAAAAAGTGGGTTGACTTAGCACTTTCCAAAGTATCCTGAGGACAGGCAAGGTGGGAAGGGGAAGGCCTACAACAAAATGGGCTCCAAACGTCTAAATTCATGAATAGAACAATTAGAAGTGGAAGGGTTCTCAGGAGAAATCTTTGAAATCTGAGTCCTAACTCCAGTAAAATCCATGGGGATGCTTATATTTAACATTTTAACACAAATTAACATTTTGTTAAATACATCTTGGTGGGGGGGAAGGTGCTGGTTAGATAGAGGGAAGGGCAAAATCTGTGGTCCCTGTGGGTCCTGAGGCCACAGCAATGGAGGAGAGAGCACTTCCAGCTCCCAGCAGCCCTTGCAGTGCACTGTGTGCCAGGAGCTATGCGGGCTTCAAGCTAACAGCCATGCTGACCATTGGGAATGAGGTGCCTGTTGGCCCCAAGGCCATTCTTCAAATCGTCTGTCTCTTTGCCTTTGGTGGCTTCTTCCTTCTCCTTCTCCTCTTCCTCAACCTCTTCCTCTTCATACTCATCCTCATCATCACTTCTCACATCCTGGATATTCTAGACAAAAGAAACAATGGGCTGTGAGTGACAACCTTCCAGAAAGACTCTTGAGTGAATAAGCAAACAAATGGGCTCAGTTTAGAGATATGGCTCCCTTCAGAGAAAACACAATATTCAAACCACCAACATAGAACATATCATGGATCATAAAATAAACCTTAACAAATTTAAAGAATCAAAATTATGCAAAGTATGTTTCAGGTCCTAATGGAATTAAGCTAGAAATCAATATAAAAAAATAATGGGAAAATTTCAGAACACTTGGAAATTAATCAACACCCTTATAAATAATCAGTGGATCAAAAGAGTAAGTCTCAAGGGATACTAGAAAACATTTTGAATTAAGATTAAAACGCATCACATTTTCTTCAGTGTAGTTAAAACAGTGTTTAAAAGGAAATGTATACCATTAAATGTTTATGTTAGAAAAGAAGAAACGTCTGTAATAATATGAGCTTCCAACTTACGAAACTAGGAAAAAAAAAAGAAAGAAAAGCAAAATAAGCCCAAAATGAGCAAAAGGAAGGAGATAACAGAGATGAGAAATCAATAAAATTGAAAACAGAGATAACCTGAGTAGTCTTAAAACTATGAAAAAAAATTAAATATGTAGTTTAAAATCTTCTGAAAAAGAATATCAGGCACAAATGGTTTCACTGGCAAATTCCATGAAATGTATAAAGAAGAAATAACACCAAATCTCCACAATCTCTTCTAGAAAAAAGAGGAGGGATCACATCCCAATTTATTTTATGAGGCCAGAATTACCCTGATACCAAAACCAGACAGACAGTATAAGAAAATACAGCTACAGAGCAATATCTTTAATGAACATAGACATTAAAATCCTTAATAAAATATTCCAAATCAAAACCAGGAATGTATAAAAAAATTATACTATGATAAAGTGGGGTTTGTCCCAGTAATGCAAAGCTGGTTCAATATTTGGAAATCAATGAATGTAATCCATCATATTAATAATCTAAAGAAGGGAAAAAATGATTATATCAATTGATGCAGAAAAATCATATGACAAAATTCAACATCCATTCATGATAAAAAAAAATTGTAAAACTTCTCTACAAAGAAGGAATAGAAGCTAACATCATACTTAATGGTGAATAACTGAATGCTTTCCCCCTAAGAATAGGAATAAGGCAAGGATGTTCACTTTCACCATTCCTATTCACATTGTACTGGAAATCCTAGTCAATGAACTAAGGCAAGAAAAAGAAATAAAATTCATACAAATTGGGAAGAAAGAAATAAAAGTGTCTCTATTATTTATGTACAAAATACCAAAGAATCAACCAAAAAACTTCTAGAATTAATATGTGAGTTTAGTACTAAGGCTGCAGGATAAAAGGTCAACACATAAAATCTCTTTCTCTCTCTCTTTGTCTCTGTCTCTCTGTCTTTTTCTTTCTCTCTCTGTCTCTTTCTCTCTCTCTCTCTCTCTCTCTCTCTCTCTCTCACACACACACACACACACACACACACACACACACACACACACACAATCTTGATTTCTAGACACTAATGTAGTAGGCTAAAAAATGTCCTCAAAAATATTAGGTCCTAATTTCTGGAATCTGTGAATGTTACCTTACATGGTAAAGTTTTTTGCAGATATTATTAATTAAATTAAGGATTTTGAGATGAGAGATTATCATGGACTATCCAGGTGGCCACTCAATGCCATCACATGTGTCTTTCTAAGAGAGGCAGAGGGGAGTCAACACAGAGGAAAGGCAATATGAAGACAGAGGTAGAGATTGAAGTGATGTAGCTACAAGCCAAGGAATGCTGGCAGCCACCAGAAGTTGGAAGAGGCAAAGAACAGATTCCCTGCTGTGTGTGAAGGGAACACAGATCTGCCACACTTTGATTTCTGCTCAAAACTGATTGTAGACTTCTGACCTCCAGAACTGTAAGAGAGTAAATTTCTGTTTTTTTAAGCCACCAAGTTTGTAGTAATTTGTTATGGCAGCCATAGTAAACTAACATGACTAGCAATGTCCAACTAAAACAGAAATTTAAAAGTCAGTAACATTTACAATAGTTTCAAAAAGTAAAACACTTAGGTACAAATGTAACAAAGCATGTATAGTATCTGCATGTAAAACCTACAAAACTCTGAAGAAAGAAATTGAAGATCTAAAT
The DNA here is from genome assembly GCF_963924675.1 of Phocoena phocoena. Taxonomy (NCBI): domain Eukaryota; kingdom Metazoa; phylum Chordata; class Mammalia; order Artiodactyla; family Phocoenidae; genus Phocoena; species Phocoena phocoena. Next base: position 125,728,487 of record NC_089220.1, on the reverse strand, counting down.
AACTAAAGAGACATACTATGTTCATGGCTTGGAAGTTTCAATACAGTAAAAATGTTAATTATCCCCATATTGATCTACAGATTCCACATAATACCATTAAAATCTTAGCAAGATTTCTTATAGATATAGACAAGCTGATTCTAAAATCTATATGGAGAGGCAAAGGAACTAGAATAGCTAAAGCAATTATGCAAAAGAAGAATAAAATTGGAAAACTCGAACTACCCAATTTTAAGACTTTACTATAAAGTTATAGTAATCAAGACTGGATGGTATTAGCAAAGGGGTAAACAAATAGATCAATGGAACAGAATAGAGAATCTAGAAATACACCCACACAAATACTGCCAATTGAGTTTTGACAAAGGTGCAAAAGCAATTTAATGGAGAAAGGATAGTCTTTTCAACAAATGGTGCTGGAGCAAGGAGAAATCCATAGGCAAAAAAGTAAATTTTAACCTTACACATATGTTAACACAAAATGAATTGTAGATCTAAATGCAAAATATAAAACTATAAAACTTTTAGAAGAAAACCTATGACCTTGGGTTGCATAACGAGTTCTTAGACAAGACACAAAAAGCATACTCCATAAAAAAATGATAAACTGTACTGCATCAAAATTAAAAACTTTTGCTCTATGAAAGGTACTATTTTAAAAAAAAAAAAAGAAAGATACTATTTAGAGAATACAAAGACAGGTTACAAACTGGGAGATAGTAATTACAAATCCCATATCCAACTAGTATGGATAATAAAGAATTCTCAAAACTCAACAATAAGGAAAAACATTTAAAAAATGGGAAAATATTTAAAAATACACACTTCTAGGAGGATATAGGATGTCAAATAAACATATGAAAAGATATTCTACATCATTAGCCATTAGGAAAATGCAAATTAAAATCATGATTAGATAAAACTATCATAAGAATAGCTAAAATTAAAAATCCTGAGAATACCAAGGATGAAGAGTAACTGGAAGGAATTCTTATACACTGCTGATGGAAATGCAAAATGGTATAGACACTTTGGAAACAGTTTTTACTTATAAAGGCAAACATACATATACTGTATGTCTCAGCATTCCTACCCCTGAGTATCTACACTAGAGAAATGAAAATTTATATTCACACAAAAACAAATGTTTATAAAAGCTCTATTCATAATTGCCCAAAATTGTAAGCAACCCAAATGTTCTTCAAGAAGTAAATGAATGGTACATCCATACAATGGAATACTACTTACCAATAAATACGTACAAACTACTGACATTTATAAGAAGTTGGATGAATCTCAAAAGCATTATGTTAAGTGAAAAAAGTTTGTTTCAAAAGGTTACCTACCCTTCCAACAAACAAAAGCCCAAGACCAGATGGCTTCACAGGTGAATTCTATCAAACATTTAGAGAAGATCTAACACCATCCTTTTCAAACTATTCCAAAAAATTGCCGAGGAAGGAACACTCCCAGACTCATACTATGAGGCCACCATCACCTGGATACGAAAACCAGACAAAGATATCACAAAAAAAGAAAATTACAGACCAATATCACTGATGAAAATATATGCAAAAATCCTCAACAAAATACTAGCAAACAGAATCCAACAACATATTAAAAGGGTCATACACCATGATCAAGTGGGATTTACCCCAGGGATGCAAGGAATCTTCAATATATACAGATCAATCAATGTGATACACCATATTAACAAACTGAAGAATAAAAACCATATGATTGTCTCAATAGATGCAGAAAAAGCTTTTGACAAAATTCAACACCCATTTATAATAAAAACTCTCCAGAAAGTGGGCATAGAGGGAACCTACCTCAACATAATAAAGGCCATATATGACAAACCCACAGCAAACATCATTCTCAATGGTGAAAAACTGAAAGCATTTCCTCTAAGATCGGGAACAAGACAAGGATGTCTGCTCTCACCACTATTATTCAACATAGTATTGGAAGTCCTAGCCATGGCAATCAGAGAAGAAAAAGAAATAAAAGGAATACAAATTGGAAAAGAAGTAAAACCGTCATGTTTACAGATGACATGATACTCCACATAGAAGAACCTAAAGATGCCACCAGAAAACTACTAAAGCTAATCAATGAATTTGGTAAAGTTGCAGTATACAAAATTAATGCACAGAAATCTCTTGCATTACTATACACTAACAACAAAAGGTAAGAAAGAGAAATTAAGGAAACAATCCCATTCACCATTGCAACAAAAAGAATAAAATAACTAGGAATAAACCTACTTAAGGAGGTAAAAGACCTGTACTCAGAAAACTATAAGAAACTGATGAAATAAATCAAAGATGACACAAACAGATGGAGAGATATACCATGTTCTTGGGTTGGAAGAATCAATATTGTGAAAATGACTATACTACCCAAAGAAATCTACAGATTCAGTGCAATCCCTATCAAATTACCAATGACATTTTTCACAGAACTAGAACAAAAAAAATCTTAAAATCTGTATGAAGACAAAAGAGACCCTGAATAGCCTAAGCAATCTTGAGAAAAAAAAAAAAAATGGGGCTGAAGGAATCAGGCTCCCTGACTTCAGACTGTACTACAGGGCTACAGTAATCAAGACAGTATGATACTGGCACAAAAACAGAAATATAGATCAATGGAACAGGATAGACAGTCCAGAGATAAACCCATGCAACTATGGTCAACTAATCTATGACAAAGGAGGCAAGGATATACAATAGAGAAAAGACAGTCTCTTCAATAAGTGGTGCTGGGCAAACTGGACAGCTACGTGTAAAAGACTTAAATTAGAACACTCCCTAACACCATACACAAAACTAAACTCCAAATGGATTAAAGACCTAAATGTAAGACCAGACACTATAAAACTCTTAGAGGAAAACATAGGAAGAACACTCTATGACATAAATCACAGCAAGATCTTTTTTTTTTTTTTTTTTTGCGTTACGCGGGCCTCTCACTGTTGTGGCCTCTCCCGTTGTGGAGCACAGGCTCCGGACGCGCAGGCTCAGCGGCTATGACTCACGGGCCCAGCCGCTCTGCGGCATGTGGGATCTTCCCAGACCCGTGATTACTGATTACTGTAGCCCTGTAGTACAGACCCGTGTCCCCTGCATCGGCAGGCGGACTCTCAACCACTGCGCCACACAGGGAAGCCCCAAGATCTTTTTTGACCCATCTTGTAGAGTAATAGAAATAAAAACAAAAATAAACAAATGGGACCTAAGGAAACTTAAAAGCTTTTGCATAGCAAAGGAAACCATAAACAAGATGAAGACAACCCTCAGAATGGGAGAAAATATTTGCAAATGAATCAATGGACAAAGGATTAATCTCCAAAATATACAAACAGCTCATGCAGCTCAGTATCAAAAATAAAACCAAAACCCAACCCAATCCAAAAATGGGTGGAAGACCTAAATAGACATTTCTCCAGAGAAGACATACAGATGGCCAAGAAGCACATGAAAAGATTCTCAACATCACTAATTATTAGAGAAATGCAAATCAAACCTACAATGAGGTTCACCTCACACCAGTCAGAAAGGGAGGTGGGATGAATTGGGAGATTGAGACTGACATATATACACTAATACGTATAAAATAGATAACTAAAGAGAACCTGTTGTATAACACGGGGAACTCTGCATCACTTCACTGTATAGTAGAAACTAACACAACACTGTAAAACAACTACTACCCCCCCAAAAAAAAACTAACACAACATTGTAAAACAATTATACCTACCAAAAGACATACTGATGTAGTTTTCATGACATTCTTAAAAAGACTAAACTGTAGGGATGGTGAACAGATAAGTGGCTGCCAAGAGCTGGGGTGGAGGGAGGAGTTATTGGGGTGACAGAATTATTCTGTATCCAGATTGTAGTGATGGCTACACAAATCTACACTTGTGTTAAAATTCACAGAACTGTACACCAACAGGAAAAAATAAATTTCACTGATGATAAGTTTAAAAATAAAACTTAAATGTATTTCTTTTTAGAACGCAAACACTATAGTTTTCCCAATAAACATCTGCTAAGTAAAGTATTGCTCATGTGGGCATTTTGGTTGTCAGGATATTTTTATTGTTGGGAATAGGATGTTTCCTATTTTCTTTATGCAGGAATTCCTTCAAGGACAGTTCTTAATTAAGAGTAATATGTTTCTCCTCTTCTTTACAGTGTTCTGAAAGGAATTTTGTGAGGAAAACTCCTAGAATAACACTGTCCCAATGAATGCAGATGGAATTGCTGCAGATCAGACTTCATTGCAAAAGATAATGATGGTGTGAACTATTAAAACAATACCAAGAACTCAAGCTCTCTGCAAGGCCAGTGTTGGATCTGACCCCTGACCCTCTAAGCCAGTTCAGAAACATCTCTATAAAACCCAGCCTAGAAAAGAAAAAAACTATGGAAGGTGGAGGCTGTTTCCTCACGCATCATTTTCCAAGATGACATCCATAACCATAAGAGTTTTCCCTTTTTGTGACCTGAAGACTAAAACTGACCACCTCTGGAGATTCTTGGGGTATATGTAACAAAATACTTCCTTGCATACAAGCTTCATGCAAACACGGCTTAAACAACAACATCAACAACGTACACACATTCTGCTGTCTTAATCACAGAAATATAACTTCATAGGCTCTTTTCTGTATGTTCTGCTCTTTTCACAACAACACAGAAAGGGTCCCAAAATAAACAAGGCTCACTGTAAACACTGAGGAATAAACTTGGCATCTCATCAGTTAAGATGCAACAGAGAAACACAGCCTCTCCATGATTTGCTGGGAGCCAGGATCAGAATGCTCCCCCTGCAGACGGAGTCTTTCAGGGAAGGGCCATGCTTGGCTGACGTTTGCTTTCATGGATGGTGCCTCTTGGCTCTCCTTTTCTTTCCTCAAAAAGTTTTTGTAGGGAACAAGGGGAAATCTGAATCAAAACAAAGAAACTAATTTCTCCCCAGAAAGGCATACTAGCGTCTTCCCACCCCTTTCTCCAGGACTTGAATAGCTGCTTTAGCTGAGAAATAAATTCATCCTGGAGGATGCTCCCCATAGCTTGAAGCCACATCCTCCAGCACCTTCACCTCTGAGAAGAGGGCCTGGACCATATTCAGGCTTTTAGAAATGTATGACATCCTCACAGTCATAAAGGTTGGGGAGCACTACTGACTTTTAATGAGCATTGGCTAGGGATGCCGCATACCTTACAATGTGCATGACACCCTAATGTCCTGCCAGACCTGCATTTGTAATTATCCAAGCCTAGAATCTAATTCCATTGTACATTCAAGCACAGGAATTCTTGCATGGTTTTAATATATTCTCAACTTTTCAGGACTGCAACTATGTACATAAATCCAAGGAAGACTATACTTCATTTTGTTCAGAACTTCACAATTTCAGAAAGCCATGTCACTGATGGCAACCCAACCAGTGGCATTTGAGGCTGTGTCAGTCTGCACTTGCAGCTGCCCCACTCATGCTGAGTCTCCATATAAGCAAGCACAGCATCTGCCAACTTCATTACATTCTCTAGGGCAGTCATGTACACGTTACACACGAAATGCATATTTTATCAGAAATGTCTTTCATCTTATTTCTTTTTTATTATGTTGTGGCATTATATTGCTTTTTGAAATTATGCTTTTAGGTGAGTGATATTACCTAGGAATTTAATTTCAGGCTAAGTGAAGAGGGTGTGGGTCCAACAGGTTGGAGAACCACTGTCCTTGATGATGAATCAAGCTCAGAAAGGATTTCCTGGTAGTAAGAGTTTGTTAGATAGATGTATAGGTGGTTGCACACTATAAAAACTTGAATAATGCAAATTGGAAATTGAATGGTATTCAAAAATATTAATAAAACCTCATATTATATTCAATTTCATCTTGTATATGCTATCTGTAATATAACAATAACAGCAATGACACCCTTAAAGGGCTTTTTTTCCACTGTCCTAAAAATCCTCTGTGCTCTTCCTGTTCATCCCTCCCTCCCTCCCAAGCCCTGGCATTTACTGACCTTTTTATTGTCACCATAGTTTTGTCTTTTCCAGAATGTCTTGTAGTTGGAATCATATAGTATTTAACTTTGAAGATTAGCTTCTTTCACTTAGTAATAAGCATGTAGGGTTCCTCCATGGTTTTTCATGGCTTAATAGCTCATTTCTATTTTTTTTTTTTTTTGCGGTATGTGGGCCTCTCACTGTTGTGGCCTCTCCTGTTGTGGAGCACAGGTTCCGGATGCGCGGGCTCAACGGCCATGGCTCATGGGCCCAGCCGCTCCGCGGCATGTGGGATCTTCCCAGACCGGGGCATGAACCCGTGTCCCCTGCATCAGCAGGCGGACTCTCAACCACTGCGCCACCAGGGAAGCCCGTCATTTCTTTTTATTGCTGAAGAATATTCCATTGTTCGGATGTGCATACCACAGGTATGCATCTACTGACCTATTGGAGGACACCTTGGTTGCTTCCAAGATTTGGCAATTATAAATGAAGGCACTATCCACGCTATAAATGTCCATGTGCCAGGCACTGAACTAAGCAGTTAGTATGAACAATACCGTTTCCTCCTCACAGCAACCCTAGGACATAGGACCTATTCTATTTACTTTAAAGGAGAGGAAAATGAGGCTTAGAGGGGTTAAGTAACTTTTTCAAGGCCACACAGCTACGAGAGGCAGACAGGGTGAAAACCCTATCAAAACTTAGACACCTCAAAACACAGTGCTCTACAAACCCCTGCTGGAATACTTGGAGAGACAGGGCACCCACGGGGTGAGACAAACACTGGCATGCTTTATTCTATTCTATTCCATTTTAAAAATGATGTACAAAACTGATTTGGCAACCTATTAATGATCTGCAACCTACAGTTTGAAAAACACTGGCTAAGGTGTGCTAGAAAAAATGAGGCTTTGCTAATCAGCTGAAATCAGAAAAGTTTAAGATATAAATCACAATCCGTATTCTGCAAAGTACCTTTTCACAATGGTAAATCCTTTCCAGTAATTACAATACTTAATAGAAATCAAAAACAAGTCAACCTTGCTCTAGGGGAACAAAATCTAAACACCTGCTAAAGGTCAAGCCACAGTGTTTTCTAGAACTCTACCTGTCTGCTTTGATGGGATGCCAAGACTCTGCTTGCACCAGCAGCAGTGAGTCTCTCCCTTGGAATCAGCCAGCTTCTTTTCTTGTATTGCCCTTCCCTTTGCTTTTTCTCTGCACACGAGTGCCCCTTACTTTCCTACTTCTTAGTTGTCCCTGGGCTTGTAGAACTGGTCTCGTGCCACTTGTTGGCCCGGAACCCTCCCACAAATCATTAAGGGCCCAAGAAAATCCATGCAAAAAAGAAGGATCTAAACCCTTCTTTGAAGAGCGAAGGGAACCAAGGGCTGCAGCCACCAGATGCACAGTTCTCACACATGCCAAGCATATTGCAGCACACATGCTTACTGTTACCTGCCCACCAGCTGCCCTTGGTGAAGGGTTAGCAGTGCCACTACAGACAGCATATTACTATTCTGATAACTTTAGATAACTTTCTTTATGGAATTAGAAAAGATATCTAATATTCAACTGGACATTTTCCAGAAATGACCTGGGCCCTCTAGAATACATTATTGGCAATATTATTCATTCCACAAATGGAAATGCATGAATATAATTTCTGCAATGTCTTTTAAAAGTATCTCCTTCCTCTCCCCAGCAACTCCCTTCAGTTACACAAAATGATGGTGAAGGGAATGAAGAACAAGTTACTTATGGAAGAGAGACCTTGTAACTAACTGGTCTTAACGAGGGCTTTGGAACCCCCACATCACTAATGGCACCAGTATTGGCAAATGTCATCAGCCTGGCACTCCAGGAGGGCAGAGAAGACACGCATTCAGAGGATGGGGTTGAAGTCACAGTCACTATGAAGGAAGGCGAGCAATCAGTCTGAAAGCATCCCATACGCTAGGAGAAACAGAAACCCTGAAACTGGGACCAAAATGATCTTCCCCAGATTAAAGTCGGTTGAAGCCAACATTCCCTTTGAAGGGCATGTTCCAGGAGCAGGGGCACAGAGCTTAACTGAACCACATTCAAAGACTCATTCACCCAAGCACGGGAGTATCTTAAAGCAATGGACACACTTCCAACTTCTCCTATTGACCCTTTTTTTTTGGTGGGGGGCTTGTGAAAAAATGCTTGAACCTGTAATATCACACAGTAATTCACTTTGGCTGGTGTCAAATCTCTCAGACACAGAGTACAGGACCAAGGTCACTGTCCCGGCTCCCTGCAGTCATGAGTGCAAGTCAAAGCAGTATCGAAAACATGCCCTAAAACCGGCTTACTCATGGTTCCCAATTTTTGTGACTGGTCTGTATACATAGAATGCCTCTTCTCTTGAACTTCAGAACTGGACTCAAAGGTTGTTTTTTAAACTGTCCCAACTCACCGGTATAAAATATATTGTACTTTCCACTGATGGTTTTTATTTTCATTACACTTGCTGCTATCAATGTACCTAATTTCCTTAAGAAATTATTTCACTTTGCTAAGGCTTACAGGCTTTAAAAAATGAGCTTCTAGGAGAAAAAGTAAGTTTTAGGGAGAGATGGACTCTGGAGAGTATCTGGTCGGGCAGATTCATTTTCCAGAAGAGATAAAAACTACAGGACTTGAACCCACTCAGCTCACTGACTCAGCTTGGTGGAGAAGAGCTCAGATTACGCTATGTGGCTCTTGATAAAAATGCATGGATTTCTTTCATATTCTCTATATTACCTAAAAGTAAATTTAAAATAAATGTAAAAGGCTCTGTGGTAATCACCAACTTGTGATGTAGAAAATGATTTGATTTCATGAATGTACTTTGCTTTGGGGATTAAAACCATTAAAATTAGTGTATTTTCTACACATTTTGCATCCTTTAGATGCAGCTTTAGATTCAACAGCCTGCAAATTCCACAACTTTAACTGGGCAAAGATATACAAAACCATTTTGAAAAAAAATAATTAGGATTTATGTAAGCAACACTTAGGAAATAACCATGGAAAGACAGAAGATTAAGTATTGAATATATAGCCCAGAAAAATGTGTATTAACAACAAAATGTTAAAGTTTGTTTCAAATATTAGCATCCAACAAAGAATTCATATGCACCATTAAGAAGGAAAAAAATCCAATGTGACAGAAAAGCAGACAAAGGATATAAACAGATGATTCACAGAAGAGACAACTATTGACTAATCAACTATACAAAATGCTCAAGCTTAGTAATGCAAATTAAAATGAGATAAAATCTCTTATTCATCAAACTGGTAAATATTAAAATATCTGGTGGTACCGAAAATTGGTGAGGATGTGGGGCAAGAGAGACTCCCATATACTTTGACAAATTGTTTGGCAGCATCTGGTAAACTTGACTCAGGAATTCTACTTATAGAGAAACTCCCATATGTGCCACCAGGAGACATATATAAAGATGTAAACAGGAGGATATGTAGACTGTGGACTATTCTGTGATGGATACTATACAGGAGGTAAGTACACTGGTCCACAGTAATATTTGTCAATATGAATAATGTCATAATGAGTGAAGAAAACAAGTTGTACAATTATATAAACTAAATCATACCATTTATGTAAAGTTTAAAAACAAAAAAGCAATGCTTTAATTGTGGCTATATCCAAACATAATAAGCATATAAAAGCATGGGTGGAAGGACATCAGCTTCCCTTCTGCAGAGGGAGGGAGAAAGGATGGGGTAGAATATACTGGAATGTGCCATCTTCCTCCTCTAGTTTCTCTTAGGTGATGTCACCAGCACTCAGCAAGCACTCAGTGTATATTTGATGAGCAAGTGAATGAAAGAATCTAATACCACAAGATGGGAATCTTAAATCCCATCCGAATGCAGGTGATCCCAAATTTGTATCCCAGCGTGGACCTTTCTTCCAGGCTTCAGACCATCTCCTCTCAGCTGCCTAAGGCCTTGTCAGATTCGAGGCTCCGTTTACACCACCTTCTCTGGCCTTCGTATTTCAGCACATGGCACTACCATCCACACAGCTGCTCCAGGCAAAACTGCCAGGTCATCTTCAGTCCTGTCCTTTATGGGAGATCTTGTTTCCTAGCTTATCGCATTCAGAGTGACTCTTTGACACAGATCCCTGAGCTCCTGTCTTAGTGGTTTCCAAGTTACATCTAATATCTGTGGTCACATCCAGACTCTGAGCTGAACTGTTCTGTTGGTGAGTCCCTGCCTAGGACCTCAGAGTCTGAGGGCCCTCTAAGATGCAGTCACACAGGTTTGGGTCCTGAAAGACCCTTGCTGACCTACAGTGCCCTGCAGTACTGCCTTGCAAGACTTGCGATGGCCACTGCAGACAGCTCCTGCCGGACAGTGCTGCTTCCACAGCTCAGAGGAGCCAGACTACTGTTGTTGGCAAGATTTCTGAATAAGGAAAATTAAAAAATATCGTGCCTGCCTCTCTCTAGGGATAGAGAAATAAGATTTGCTTTTAGACAACTCCAATCCACCAGCCAACTTTCAAAAGGAAACACATAACTGGCTTATAGCTGAGCAGCCATAGTATAGTGGGGCTTTTCTACACCAGTGTTTCCCAACTGATGTGCCAGGAAAGGGTTAAAAGATATGCTGAGATATTAATTCTCTCAGGCCTTGGGGCAACTAGGAGAGCCCCAGTCTCCTGCTTTGGGTAGTCCTGTCATTTTCCCCCAGTGTGCTGTACAAATATCAATTTCTTCAGTGCCTGAGGTAAGGAAGCTGGGAAGCAGTGTCCTAGAATGACTACAGAGCGGAATGAAATGTTTCCTTAAGTAGCAACCTTAGAAGACTTCCTCATAAATGCAGGGGCTTGAACTAAAGATGAGAAGCCTTGCAGCCCCTAGGAGAGAAATGTGTGTGTGCAGGGCAGGAGGTGAGAACTGGCTCCCTCCAGGACATGAATGGCTCTGCTGGCTTAGACCCAACATTCAGCGAGGTTAAAGAGGTGAAAAGTAAGGAGAGAGAACTGGTCACTAAGTGAATTAGAATGAATGAGGAACGAGTGTTCGGCACAGTCCACACTGCCTCACCCGCAATGTCCTTCTCAACCCACACTGTACAAAGCCATGCAGGAACAGAAAGGTGTAGTGCCATCAAAGTCATAATTTTCTCTCAGTTACACCTGAACAATTAGCTACAGTCTCATTCTCTCAATCCATCAGAACTTTCCAAATGCAGGTGTCTTATTTCTAAAGGAGATGGCTGGCAACCATTTGTGTTAAAATTACTCACTTGAGTAATTTTAAACTGCCAACACCTGAAGAAATGCTAAACAGATAATTATGGAGAGCTTGGCTCCTCAAGAAATAGTGTGTTTGGCTGTTCTTGCATAAACCTAACTTCTCTCTGTATAGGATGACACTGTCAGGTGGGAAAGCAAGGAATAATTTGAGATCAACACCAACCACAAAGTGAAATCAACTAAAAGAGAGAGGAGTTTACTCATTTATTCCAGGGATCTCAGCCAGTTTATTCTGTGGGGACTGTTCTGCCCATTGTAGAAGGGCTAGTAGTAAGTATTCCTGGTCTCTGTGCACTAGATGTCAGTTGTGACCACCAAAATTGTCTCCAGAGATTACCAAATGTCCCAGGGGGCAAGGCGGGGAGCAAAACCACCCCAGGTGAGAACCACTGATTCAAAAAACATTTCTTGAGCCCCTGTGCATTGTGTAAGACTTTGGGGATATAATGGTTTCTGTCTTCAAATAACTTATACTCTATTCAAAGAGCCAAACCCTAAGGTATCAAATATATAACAATATTCAACTACATATTTGTAAGTGTTAGGAAGCAGAGAATACCATGATATGTAAATTGGGGATCTCACTTAGATGGCTGGGAAGGAAGGAAGGCCTTGCTAAGGAAATGGAACTCAAAGGTTGTAATCTGAAGGTTAAGGAGGAGTGGTCAGGGAAGATGGGGTAGGCATTTCAAGAAGAAGACACAGTATGTACAAAGGCCCTGAGATGAGTGGCATGCTCAGGAATTAGAAAGGCCAGTGCAGCTAAAACATGGTAAGAAAGATGGAGCATGACCTAAGATGAGGTCGGGGAGTAAGCATGGACCAGATTACAGATTTAATAGGTCATGGTAAAAAGTTCCAAGTTACTTCTAAGTCCAAATGGAAACCGCTGTGTAGCACTGTTTGAAGTATTGGGAATACATGTGACAAAAAAAGACAAGGTGCCTATCCTCAGAAATCTGCTTTCTGTGGAAACTGGTTTATATATAACAGTGTTCTCTGTTGCTGTATGGAAACAGAATCCAGGGTGGTCAAAGGTGGAGCACTTAGGAGGCTGTGGTCATAGACCAGAAGAGAAATGCCAGTGGCTTGGATTGGAGTGGTAGCATTTGAAATGTAGAGGGGCAATTACATAAGAAAGAATGGTGCCCAAAGGCCTCCAGGTTTGGAGGGACTTTTAAGCTCATCTAATCTAATTTCTACTTGATGCTGATATGTCTTTCTTAACAACCAGAGCAAAAGATGTACATTCTCCTGCTTGTACATTTCCAGTAATTCATTACCTGCTTCTTTTTTCATATGGTGCTAAAATCTTCCTCCTTATCCAAAAGGGATCTGTGTACTTCCTTCAAATGCTGAAATTAACCCCTCTTCAAGCTAAATATTCTTATTTTCTTCAGTTTATCCTCATATGACATGGCACCAAAACCCTTCACTATCCTGCGTGTCTTATGAGAACATATTCCCATCCACAGCCACCGCCTTACACTGGATTATGTGTGTAACACAACCAGCATCACTCAATTAATACACAACTTACCACTTTCATATCCACCAAAAAAAAAGTGAGTACAATAAATTTAAAGTCAAGCCCTGATGATGTCTATGCTTTTAGTTTTATTTTTTGTGTAATTTTTCTTATATTTTTAGATTCCAGAATATATATACTTTTATGAATTAATCATGATTTGCCTATTAGTGAAAGTAAGTAGCTGGCCCTGGTCTGCAGTCCTCAAAAATTATTGCAAGGATTACCAAACAAAATAAACTTTGACAATGAGAAAAAATATGTTAATAGGATAAAATTACAAATAATCTCTGCCACAGCACTTCCATACACTCTGGGAATGACATCTGCAACCATGGTTTCAATAAAATTGCAGAGCTGTGCTTTTGAAATGCCTTAACTGAACTCTGCGCTCGGAAATCTGTGGCTTTACAGTAATGTCAAAAGCCCAGGAGGTCGTGAATGACTCATAATGTCCCACTGCTTTTTGAATGGCTCCACATCTAAATCCACAGTTGGCAATGAAACAAAGGACAATATAATAAGCACTTTATGCTGTTTTGAAAGAAAATTTTAGCTTTAACTGTATGAAAAAGAAAGTGCATTCAGTCAGAGTTTAATTTTCTGAACTACTGTCAAAATACATTCCTTTTTGTCATATTAGTTCTTATTACCCAAGTTGACAAGGTCACAGAAAAAAACAGTTTTCCCCTTTTTTTCTCCTCAAAGGAGCTGCATTAAATTTAAATTGGATTCTTTGAAACTTGGCTACATATGGACATTTCCTATCAGTTATCTGTAATATGAAATTTCTAGACCAGTGCTTCTCAAACTTTAATGTGCATATGAATCACCTAAGTTTCTTGATAAAATACAGATTCTCATTCAGAAAGTATCTAGTGCGGCCTGAAAGGCTGCATGTCACACCAGCTCTGGTGATGCCTCTGCTGACAGTCAGGTACCACACTGCAGTCAGCAGGTGGATGCTTAGGCCACAGACCCTCTCTAGATTGCTGCTTTCTGTGCCTAAGGGTCTTTCACATTTTAAAATCCCATGATTGCAAACAATTTTGACTTCCTTGACTCTGTATGTCATGAGTCTTTTTAGTCCAGAAAGGCAATATAAAATTACCAGTATGTCTCACTTTATGTAATGACTCATGTCTTTAATTCTCCAGAGAAATGTACTATTTAGAGAATTCTGGTTTTCTAGAAAGTAAAGAATCTCAAAGTGCTTGGTGCCTGTTTCAACAGTCTGACTTTTTATTTATAAGGATTTTTCAGCATAGAACCCCTATGTAACATGAAGTCTACTGCTCTTGTTAAAATTTTCATGATGGGAGTATTTGCTGAGGTCATGTCAGCGAACTCTACAGATGTGGGGAAGAGTGCAGCCATCTCTGCTTTTTAGAAAGCAGACTCAGCAATCAGAGGGATGTCCATGGACACTTGTGCAGAGTAGGACAGAGAAGACACATACATACATACACACACACACACACACACACACACACACACACACACACACACGCACACACACAGCTGGGTTTCTCCACTTGATCTAGTGGCTCTTAACCTGAGAGGCAGAGTAGAATCACTTATGTTGGGGGAAGAAGAGGACTGTCAAAAACCCCAGTGTCTGGGTCTAGTCCCCATAGATTCTGATTTAATTGGTCTGAATTAGAACCTGGCTGTGAGTATTATTTTTAAGTCTCTACAAGGTCATTCTAGTGAAGCTATAGTTAACATAGCCAGTATGTAACAAGCTGAACTGAACTGAAAAGTGGAAATCCTGGGAGATCTTTTGGGTGTGAGATCCAGAATAATACCTTATTCTTCATTAGTCTTAAATATGATTATAGTCCTCTCCTGATTAAAATATATATCAAGCCAAAAAATGACTCTTTCATGAACTAGATTATATAGAATAATCCTGAATTTCTTTAATAGGCCTTTTAGACAAAAGGTCTTCTGAAACGTTTAGGCACCCATCACCAAATGTCATGCTTTCCCATTCTTTTTTTTTTTTTTTTTTTTTTTTGCGGTACGCGGGCCTCTCACTGTTGTGGCCTCTCCCATTGTGGAGCACAGGCTCTGGATGCGCAGGCTCAGCGGCCATGGTTCACAGGCCCAGCTGCTCCGCGGCACGTGGGATACTCCCGAACCGGGGCATGAAGCCGTGTCCCCTGCATCGGCAGGCGGACTCTCAACCACTGTTCCACCAGGGAAACCCTCCCATTCTTAAACAAAAGACTTAAATGATAAGCTGGTCAAGCAAAATGAAGTTTAACAAGAAGGAATATAACTTCCACAAAAGTCACAATCATCAACATACAATCCTGAGCAGAAATGTGGCTTGGCTGATGTGAAAAAGACTTAGAGGTTTTAATCAATTTCAAGCTCAATATGAATTAACAACCTAATGTGAACTACCAGCAACTCAAAGCAAAACTAGGATGCATTGATGGCAGCATAGTTTTCACAGAAAGAGACATCAAAACTGCTTGACTTTGTATTAGTCAGACCATATCTAGAAACTGGTGCTGATTTAAAGGAGAATCTGGATAAAAAAGAAAACATTTATAAATTCCAGTTAGCTCCCACAGCCCTCTAGTTTGTGGCTGGGAAAGGGGGTGGGGGGAAGAGGAGGTTAGAAAAACAAGCAGCCTGGGAGTACAGGACTTAGAAGAAGCACAGACAAAATCCCCCCAGAAACAGAAAGTAAAGCCATAAATGACCTGGAAGTACATAGCCCTTGCTAAAGAGAAGGGGCCCCAACGTGTACAAGATACAAGTGTCAGCCTCGGAGAAGCAGAGCTTGTGGGGGAGAAACAGGTATACAGAGAAGAGTGGTACCTGGAGATGAGTAGTGAAGGGAAAGAAGGAAATAGGATTAGAAAAGTAAGGCACCTGCAGAAAAGAATGAAAAACAAGACAAAGAATTGGCTTAAAAAAAAAAAAAAAAAAAGATCCCGAGAATAGTATCTTCCTCCCTTGCTCACAAACTGGAAAGTTTTCTTGGGTGGAAAGAAAGGGTAGTAGGTACAGCCAGCATGTTACAATTGAATACACCACCAGGGACCCCGTGAGAACAAATTACACATGAGAACATATCCCGCCACCTGTCCCATATGCAGTGGTTGAGAAGCAGAATTGCTAGTCTAGAGCTAGAAGCTGTAACACCCAATGTAGTAGCCACCCATTCACCACGTGTGCCTTCTGAAATAAGGTCAGTCCAAATTGAAAGATGCTGTAAGTGTAAAATAGACACTGAATTTCAAGGACTTAGTATGGAAAAAAAGGATGAAAATATCTCATTAATGATTTGTTTGTACTGATTGCTGAATCACTATATTAGCTTTAAATAATGATTATAATCCTTCCCTGATTAAAATACATACCAGACAAAATATACATCAGGCAAAATTGAAATGATAATATTTTGTTTGTATTGTGTTAAATAGAATATATTATTAAATTACTTTCACCTGTTTCTTATTATTTTTAAAATGACACTACTAGATAACCTAACATTATGTATGTGTGTGGCTCACATTATATTTTTATTGGACAGCATTGACCTAGAGAGAAAAATCAGGAAAAAAGAAGGAATCACCAAACAGTTGTACTTGTTTGAAAAATAAAACAGGACATCTCAGGAAGCATATTAAGTGTTGTTATTTAGAAAATAAAATACTGTGACTTCTGCTTTTGGCTATTATAGAAAAATAGGGAATAGATTATTCTATCATGTTAAACAAACAGAAAACTGGATAAAATATATGAAACAATAATTTTTAGACACTGTTCAATAAGCTGCTTGGGACTGTGATTCCTAAGAAAAGGGAAATGTAGAAGGGAAGCCCTTCAACTGCCTCAGTTACTGCCTGGAGGAAGCTTCTAAGCTGAGGCACAGCAAAGACCCCAAACAGAGCCCAGTGGTGCCAGTGAGTTGAGGAAACAGAGAGTTCACCAAAGGCAAGGAAGCTAGAATTTATGGGGCAGAAGGCTGGTAAAAAAGGAGTTACACAGAGAGTGAGTTCCAGAGATCTGCAGTGGAGTCCCCTTCAGTCTCTGGCTGAGTACTGATCTGTGCATGTGTATGAGGAAACTACTGGAGGCCAGGCCAAGAACTACCAGAAAGGAGTTGGCAAAACAACCCCTGGAACCTACATTGGCTTGGCCATTTGTTGTCTTCTCACCAGCCAGAGTAGAAAAAACTCTTAGTACATGGACAGCAAAGAGAATACTATGAAGAACTCCACTTAATAGCCATAGACTAAAGGCTATTCTACTCTCATTTTCACAAAGCTTATAAAAGCAGGCTTTGAAAGGATCAAACTTATTACAAGTAAGTTAACTTCATACAAAACCAAAATACACTAGTTTTACTACATTGAAAAAAGCACTATTTGAAAGAATACAACAATATCCAGCATCTAACATAGTAAATTCAAAATGTCTGGCATCCAATCAAAAATTACTGGGTTTGCAAAGAAGCTGGAAAATGTCACATAACTCAGAGAAAATTCAATAGAAACAGACCCAGAACTATCAGAGATGACAGAATTAGCAAACAAAGATGCTAACATAATTATTATAAGTATGCTCCAGGGACTTCCCTGTTAGTGCAGTGGTTAAGAATCCACCTCCCAATGCAGGGGACATGGGTTCGAGCCCTGGTCCAGGAAGATCCCGCATGCTGCAGAGCAACTAAGCCTTTGAGCCACAAATGCTGAGCCTGAACTCTAGAGCCTGCAAGCCACAACTACTGACCCTGTGTGCCACAACTACTGGAGCCCACGCACATAGAGTCTGTGCTCCACAACAGGAGAGGTCACCACAATGAAAAGCCTGTGCACCAAAATGAAGAGTAGCCCCCACTCACCACAGCTGGAGAAGGCCAGTGCACAGTGGCAAAGACCCAACGCAGCCATAAATAAATAAATAAATAAGCCCCATATAGTCAAGGAGGTAGAGAAAAACATGAATATAATGAAAGAAATGGAAGATATAAAAATGACCAAATGTAATTTATAGAGATGAAAAATACAATATCTGAAATTTTAAAACACACTAGATAGGCTTAACTGTGGATTAGACACAGTAAAAGAAAAGATAAAAAAATTGAAGATGTAGCAATAGAAAATATTCAAAATGAAACTAATCAGAAATAAAAAGACTGAAAATGAATAGAACATCAATGATTTGTGGGCCAGTAAAGAGGTAATTGAAGTCCTATAAGAAGACAGAAAAGAAAAGACAGAAGAAATTTTGAAAATTTTGTTGAAATTTGAATTTGATGAAAATTTATAAACCCCACAGATTAAAGAAGCTCAAAAAACCCCAAGTATAAAAGCACACCAAGAGGAGGAATTGGGAAGATGGCGGAAGAGTAAGACGCGGAGATCACCTTCCTCCCCACAGATACACCAGAAATACATCTACACATGGACCAACTCCTATAGAACACCTACTGAACACTGGCAGAAGGCCTCAGACCTCCAAAAAGGCAAGAAACTCCCACGTACTTGGATAGGGCAAAAGAAAAAAGAATAAACAGAGACAAAAGAATAGGGACGGGACCTGCACCAGTGGGAGGCAGCTGTGAAGGAGGAAAAGTTTCCACACACTAGAAAGCCCCTTCCCGGGCAGAGACTGTGGGTGGCGGAGAAGGAAGCTTCGGAGCCGCGGAGGACAGCACAGCAACAGGGGTGAGGGGGGGCAAAGCGGAGAGATTCCCGCACAGAGGATCAGTGCCGACCGGCACTCACCAGCCCGAGAGGCTTGTCTGCTCCCGCGCCGGGGCAGACGGGGCTGGGAGCCCAGGCTCAGGCTTCGGTCGGAGCACAGGGAGAGGGCTGGGGTTGGAAGCGGGAACACAGTCTGCAGGGGGTTAATGCACCACGGCTGGCCGGGAGGGAGTCCGGGGAAAAGTCTGGACCTACCAAAGAGGCAAGAGACTTTTTCTTCCCTCTTTGTTTCCTGGTGCGTGAGGAGAGAGGATTAAGAGCGCTGCTTAAAGGAGCTCCGGAGACGGGCGCGAGCCATGGCTATCAGCGCAGAACCCAGAGACAGGCATGAGACGCTAAGGCTGCTGCTGCCGCCACCAAGAAGCCTGTGTGCGAGCACAGGTCACTATCCACACCACCCTTCTGGGGAGCCTGTGCAGCCCGCCACTGCCAGGGTCCTGGGATCCAGGGATGACTTCCCCGGGAGAACGCACGGCGCGCCTCAGGCTGGTTCAACGTCATGCCGGCCTCTGCCACTGCAGGCTCGCCCCACATCCGCACCCCTCCCTCCCCGCAGCCTGAGTGAGCCAGAGCCGCCAAATCAGCGGCTCCTTTAAACCCGTCCTGTCTGAGCAAAGAACGGACGTCCTCAGGAGACCTACATGCAGAGGCGGGGCCAAATCCAAAGCAGAGCCCTGGGAGCTGTGGGAACAAAGAAGAGAAAGGGAAATCTCTCCCAGCAGCCTCAGAAGCAGCGGATTAAAGCTCCACAATCAACTTGATGTACCCTGCATCTGTAGAATACCTGAATAGACAACGAATCATCCCAAATTGAGGAGGTGGACTTTTAGAGCAAGAGTTATTATGTTTTCCCCTTTTCCTCTTTTTTTGAGTGTGTATGTGTATGTTTTTGTGTGAGATTTTGTCTGTATAGCTTTGCTTTCACCATTTGTCTTAGGGTTCTATCCATCCATTTTTTTTGTTTTGTTTTGTCTTTCTTTTTAAAAAAATTTTTTTCTCAATAATTATTTTAATAACTTTATTTTATCTTATTTTATTTTATCATCTTTCTTTCCCTTCTTTCTTTTTCTTTCTTTCTTTCTAAACTTTCTTTCTTTCTACTCTTTCTCCCTTTTATTCTGAGCTGTGTGGAAGAAAGGCTATGGGTACTGCAGCCAGGAGTCAGTGCTGTGCCTCTGAGGTGGGAGAGCCAACTTCAGGACACTGGTCCACAAGAGACCTCCCAGCTCCACATAATATCAAACGGTGAAAATCTCCCAGCAATCTCCATCTCAACACCAGCACCCAACTTCACTCAATGACCAGCAAGCTACAGTGCTGGACATCCTATGCCAAACAACTAGCAAGACAGGAACACAACCCCACCCATTACCAGAGAGGCTGCCTAAAATCATAATAAGTCCACAGACACCACAAAACACACCACCAGATGTGGACCTACCCACCAGAAAGACAAGATCCAGCCTCATCCACCACAACACAGGCACTAGTCCCCTCCAACAGGAAGCCTACACAACCCACTGAACCAACCTTAGTCACTGGGGACAGACAACAAAAACAACGGGAACTACGAACCTGCGGCCTGCAAAAAAGAGACCCCAAACACAGTAAGATAAGCAAAATGAGAAGACAGAAAAACACACAGCAGATGAAGGAGCAAGATAAAAACCCACCAGTCCTAAGAAATGAAGAGGAAACAGGCAGTCTACCTGAAAAAGAATTCAGAATAATGATAGTAATGATGATCCAAAATCTTGGAAATAGAATAGACAAAATGCAAGAAACATTTAACAAGGACCTAGAAGAACTAAAGATGAAACAAGCAACGATGAACAACACAATAAATGAAATGAAAAATACTCTAGATGGGATCAATAGGAGAATAACGGAGGTAGAAGAATGGATAAGTGACCTGGAAGTTAAAATAGTGGAAATAACTACTGCAGAGAAGAATAAAGAAAAAAGAGTGAAAAGAACTGAGGACAGTCTCAGAGACCTCTGGGACAATATTAAACACACCAACATTCGAATTATAGGGGTTCCAGAAGAAGAAGAGAAAAAGAAAGGGACTGAGAAAATATTTGAAGAGATTATACTTGAAAACTTCCCTAATATGGGAAAGGAAACAGTTAATCAAGTCCAGGAAGCACAGAGAGTCCCATACAGGATAAATGCAAGGAGAAATACACCAAGACACATATTAATCAAACTGTCAAAAATTAAATACAAAGAAAAAATATTAAAAGCAGCAAGGGAAAAACAACAAATAACACACAAGGGAATCCCCATAAAGTTAACAGCTGATCTATCAGCAGAAACTCTGCAAGCTATAAGGGACTGGCAGGACATATTTAAAATGATGAAGGAGAAAAACCGGGAAGGAAGATTACTCTACCCAGCAAGGATCTCATTCAGATTTGATGGAGAAATTAAAACCTTTACAGACAAGCAAAAGCTGAGAGAGTTCAGCACCATCAAACCAGCTCTACAACAACTGCTAAAGGAACTTCTCTAGGCAAGAAACACAAGAGAAGTAAAAGACCTAAAATAACGAACCCAAAACAATTTAGAAAATGGGAATAGGAACACACATATCGATAATTACCATAAATGTAAGTGGACTAAATGCTCCCACCAAAATACACAGATTGGTTGAATGGATACAAAAACAAGACCCATATATATGCTGTCTACAAGAGACCCACTTCAGACCTAGAGACACATACAGACTGAAAGTAAGGGGATGGAAAAAGATATTTCATGGAAATGGAAACCAAAAGAAAGGTGGAGTAGCAATTCTCATATCAGACAAAAAAGACTTTAAAATAAAGACTATTAGAAGAGACAAAGAAGGACACTACATAATGATCAAGGAATCAATCCAAGAAGAAGATATAACAATTGTAAATATTTATGCACCTAACATAGGAGCACCTCAATACATAAGGCAAATACTAACAGCCATAAATGGGGAAATCGACAGTAACACACTCATAGTAGGGGACTTTAACACCCCACTTTCACCAATCGACACATCATTCAAAATGAAAATAAAAAAAGAAACACAAGCTTTAAATGATACATTAAACAAGATGGACTTAATTGATATTTATAGGACATTCCATCCAAAAACAACAGAATACACATTTTTCTCAAGTGCTCATGGAACATTCTCCAGGATAGATCATATCTTGGGTCACAAATCAATCCTTGGTAAATTTAAGAAAATTGAAATTGTATCAAGTATCTTTTCTGACCAAAACACTATGAGACTAGATATCAATTACAGGAAAAGATCTGTAAAAAATACAAACACATGGAGGCTAAACAATACATTACTTAATAACGAAGTGATCACCAAAGAAATCAAAGAGGAAATAAAAAAATACCTACAAACAAATGACAATGGAGACACGACGACCCAAAACTTATGGGATGCAGTTAAAGCAGTTCTAAGAGGGAAGTTTATAGCAATACAATCCTACCTTAAGAAACAGGAAACATCTCGAATAAACAACCTAACCGTGCACCTAAAGCAATTAGAGAAAGAAGAACAAAAAACCCCCAAAGTTAGCAGAAAGAAAGAAATCATAAAAATCAGATCAGAAATAAATGAAAAAGAAATAAAGGAAATGATAGCAAAGATCAATAAAACTGAAAGCTGGTTCTTTGAGAAGATAAACAAAATTGATTAACCATTAGCCAGACTCATCAAGAAAAAAAGGGAGAAGACTCAAATCAATAGAATTAGAAATGAAAAAGGAGAAGTAACAACTGACACTGCAGAAATATAAAAGATCATGAGAGATTACTACAAGCAACTCTATGCCAATAAAATGGACAACCTGGAAGAAATGGACCAATTCTTAGAAATACACAACCTGCCAAGAGTGAATCAGGAAGAAATAGAAAATATGAATAGACTGATCACAAGCAATGAAATTGAAACTGTGATTAAAAATCTTCCAACAAACAAAAGCCCAGGACCAGATGGCTTCACAGGCGAATTCTGTCAAACATTTAGAGAAGAGCTAACACCTATCCTTCTCAAACTCTTCCAAAATATAGCAGAGGGAGGAACACTCCCAAACTCATTCTATGAGGCCACCATCACCCTGATACCAAAACCAGACAAGGATGTCACAATCTTAGAAAACTACAGCCCAATATCACTGATGAACATAGATGCAAAAATCCTCAACAAAATACTAGCAAACAGAATCCAAAAGCACATTAAACGGATCATACACCATGATCAAGTGGGGTTTATTCCAGGAATGCTAGGATTCTTCAATATACACAGATAAATCAACGTGATACACCATATTAACAATTTGAAGGAGAAAAACCATATGATCATCTCAATAGATGCAGAGAAAGCTTTCGACAAAATTCAACACCCATTTATGATAAAAACCCTGCAGAAAGTAGGCATAGAGGGAAATTTCCTCAACATAATAAAGGGCATATATGACAAACCCACAGCCAACATCATCCTCAAGGGTGAAAAACTGAAAGCATTTCCACTAAGTTCAGGAAGAAGACAAGGTTGCCAACTCTCACCACTATTATTCACCATAGTTTTGGAAGTTTTAGCCACAGCAATCAGAGAAGAAAAGGAAATAAAAGGAATCCAAATCAGAAAAGAAGTAGTAAAGCTGTCACTTTTTGCAGATGACATGATACTATACATAGAGAATTCTAAAGATGCTACCAGAAAACTACTAGAGCTAATCAATGAATTTGGTAAAGTAGCAGGATACAAAATTAATGCACAGAAATCTCTGGCATTCCTACACACTAATGATGAAATATCTGAAAGTGAAATCAAGAAAACACTCCCATTTACCACTGCAACAAAAAGAATAAAATATCTAGGATAAACCTACCTAAGGGGACAAAAGACCTGTATGCAGAAAATTATAAGACACTGATGAAAGAAATAAATGATGACACAAATAGATGGAGAGATATACCATGTTCTTGGATAGGAAGAATCAACATTGTGAAAATGACTTTACTACCCAAAGCAATCAACAGATTCAATGCAATCCCTATCAGACTACCACTGGCATTTTTCACAGAACTAGAACAAAACATTTCACAATTTGTATGGAAACACAAAAGACCCCGAATAACCAAAGCAATCTTGAGAACAAAAAACGGAATTGGATGAATCAGGCTCCCTGACTTCAGACTATACTACAAAGCTACAGTAATCAAGACAGTATGGTACTGGCACAAAAGCAGAAAGATAGATCAATGGAACAGGATAGAAAGCCCAGAGATAAACCCACGCACACATTGTCACCTTATCTTTGATAAAGGAGGCAGGAATGTACAGTGGAGAAAGGACAGCCTCTTCAATAAGTGGTGCTGGGTAAACTGGACAGGTACATGTAAAAGTATGAGATTAGATCACTCCCTAACACCATACACAAAAATAAGCTCAAAATGGATTAAAGACCTAAACGTAAGGCCAGAAACTATCAAACTCTTAGAGGAAAACATAGCAGAACACTCTATGACATATATCACAGCAAGATCCTTTTTGACCCACCTCCTAGATAAATGGAAATAAAAACAAAAATAAACAAATGGGACCTAATGAAACTTCAAAGCTTTTGCACAACAAAGGAAACCATAAAGAAGAGTAAAAGACAAACCTCAGAATGGGAGAAAATATTTTCAAATGAAGCAACTGACAAAGGATTAATCTCCAAAATTTATAAGCATCTCATGCAGCTCAATAACAAAAAAACAAACAACCCAATCCAACAATGGGCAAAAGATCTAAAAGGACATTTCTCCAAAGAAGATATAAAGACTGCCAACAAACACATGAAAGAATGCTCAACATCATTAATCATTAGAGAAATGCAAATCAAAAGTACAATGAAATACCATCTCATACCAGTCAGAATGGCCATCATCAAAAAATCTAGAAACAATAAATGCTGGAGAGGGTGTGGAGAAAAGGGAACACTCTTGCACTGCTGGTGGGACTGTGAATTGGTACAGCCACTATGGAGAACAGTATGGAGATTCCTTAAAAAACTACAAATAGAACTACCATATGACCCAGCAATCCCACTAGTGGGCATATACCCTGAGAAAACCATAATTCAAAAATAGTCATGTACCAAAATTTTCATTGCAGCTCTATTTACAATAGCCAGGAGATGGAAACATCCTAATTGTCCATCGACAGATGAATGGATAAAGAAGATGTGGCACATATATACAATGGAATATCACTCAGCCATAGAAAGAAACGAAATTGAGCTATTTGTAATGAGGTGGATGGACCTAGAGTCTGTCGTACAGAGTGAAGTAAGTCAGAAAGAGAAAGACAAATACCGTATGCTAACACATATATATGGAATTTAAGAAAAAAGAAATCTCATGAAGAACCTAGGGGTAAGACAGGAATAAAGACACAGACCTACTAGAGAATGGACTTGAGGATAAGGGGAGGGGGAAGGGTAAGCTGTGACAAAGTGAAAGAGTGGCATGGACCTAATTACACTACCAAACGTAAAATAGATAGCTAGTGGGAAGCAGCCGCATAGCACAGGGAGATCCGCTCGGTGCTTTGTGACCACCTGGATGGGTGGGATAAGGGAGGGTGGGAGGGAGGGAGACGCAAGAGGGAGGAGATATGGGAGCATATATATATGTATAACTGATTCACTTTGTTATAAAAAAAAAAAAAGCACACCAAGGGCTCCCCTGGTGGCACAGTGGTTGAGAGTCTGCCTGCCGATGCAGGGGGCACATGTTCGTGCCCCGGTCCAGGAAGATCCCACATGCCGCGGAGCGGCTGGGCCCGTGAGCCACGGCCGCTGAGCCTGCGCGTCCAGAGCCTGTGCTCCGCCACAGGAGAGGCCACAACAAAAAAAAAAAAAAAAAAAGCACACCAAGACATGCCATAATCACTGAAATTAGTATTAAAGAGAAAAGCAGCCAGAAGAAGACACATTATTTAGAGTAACAAAAAAAATAAGATAGCAACATCTCACCATAAAGTATGTAAGCCAGAAGACAATGCAGGAGCATCTCCAAAGTAGTGAAAGAAAAGGGAAAAAAGAAAAAGAAAAGGAAAAATTAAGGACTTTTTCAGACAAACAAAAGCTGAGATAATTAATCACAAGCACACCTGCACTACATGAAATGAGTGTCTTCGTGGGGAATAAAGAACAGAGAAAAAGATGATACCAGACGGATACTTACATTTACACAAAGGAATGAAGAGAGCCAGAAATGATATACATGTAGGGAAATATAAAAGACATTAAATTTTTTTAAATTTTTAAAATAATTAATTGTTTAAAGCAAAAAAGCAATATAATATGTAATTTATAATTAATATTTATATATATTTATTATTTATTTATTTATTTTTTGCAGTACGCAGGCCTCCCACTGTTGTGGCCTCTCCCGTTGCGGGGCACAGGCTCCAGACGCACGGGCTCAGCGGCCATGGCTCACGGGCCCAGCCGCTCCGCGGCATGTGGGATCTTCCCGGACTGGGGCACTCCCCTGCATCGGCAGGTGGACTCTCAACCACTGCGCCACCAGGGAAGCCCTATATTTATATTTTTATATAAACATTATATATTATTATATATAATTAAATGCATGACAACAATAGCACAAAGGACAGGAGTAAGTAAATAAATAGGGCAATGAAAGCCTTTAAACTTCTATAAACAATACTGTTTCTGTGCTTGAGGAAGAAAACATGATTTATTTTACAAAAAGGGGAAAAGGATATATGTGCATATAGGTGGTGATTCCCAATCATGGAGATTTTTACCTGGGAACATCTGGCAACATCTGGAGACATTTGTGGTTGTCATACTGTAGGTGAGAGTGCTACTAGCATCTGCTGAGTAGAGGCCAGGGATTCTGCTAAACAACCTATAGTGCACAGGACACCCCCTACAACAAATAATTATCTGGCCCAGGATGTCTCTAGTGCCACTCACTGCTGAGAAGCCCTGAGCCAGAGACAGACCTGCTGATTTCAAGGATGCCTCTGGAACACATATCCCTCATGGCGAAGAGAGGCAGTCAGCACTGCTGGGACCTGTGGAGCCAGACTGGGAGCCAGGAGGGCCGCCTTCTCCACTGGTGATGAGAGCAAGCACATGGGGCACCTGTTTCCCAACAGCTTTCTGAAACCTCTTGGAAAGGCCTGGTCTGACCCCAAACCTCTTCATAGGGCAGTGACCACCTCCTCACCCCTTCCCACTCCAGAAACCTGCAAGTGGCAGGTTTTCTCACCAAGCACCTCAGCAAAGTGTTTCAATGCCTCAGTGGGTGGGCTAGCGTTCAGTAACCTATTTTCCACAGCTCAAAAAGGATATACAGCATGAGAGAAATGAGTGTCTTAGGAGTGAGCGGGGAACAGGAAAGTACAACTGGGATTGAGACTGACTCGGAGACCATGGAATGTTTGGTTCCATGATTATGACACTACCACATACTTCTCCACACCTCACAGTTTAGAGAGTAATTTCATTTACATCATAGCATTTTATCCTTGCCACAACCCTGTAAGGAAGGTAAGGCAGTTATCAACTTGAATTACAGAACAGAGGGTGGAGACTCAAATCAAGATGGCAGAGTAGAAGGACACAGAACTTGCCTCCCCCCATGAACACATTGAAAATATACCTATATGTGGAAAAATTCTCACTGAAAACTAACTGAAAACTGGCAGAAAGACTCCTGTACAACCAAGGCTGTAAGAAAGATACATGCGAAATCAGGCAGGAAGGAAAAAGAAGCAATTGGGTCGGTACCTGTGCCCCTGGGAGGGGACTCAGAGAAAAGGAAGATGACATGGGTGGAGATCCTCCCTGGGGAGTGAGCAGTTTGAGCCACATATTGGCCGCCTCAGCTCTGGGGTCCAACAAAGGGAAGATGAGACCCCTTGGCTAGTTGGAGGGCTGGTGGTACTAACATAAGGGCTGAGGGAAGCCTGGACTCTGCTCAAGAGGAGTGTGGGAATGCTTGCTTGCTCCCAAAGCAGGGCAGAAAGGGTGGATTGAGACCACGTGGCTGGCTGACTGGTCTCCCGTGACCACCTCAGTGCGCACCCCAGCCTGAGCTGACCCAACACCCCAGCACTGTTTGCCTTGCATTGTAACTCCACATGGGAACATAGGCAGCCACAACCAAGGAAAAAGCTCAGCTGTGAGATGCTGTGGCAGCTCAAACCCTAAGCAGCACCTGAGCAGGAAGCAGGCAGCCATTCCTGACAATTGCAGAGACAGTGCATCAGAGGCAGATTATATCTCTGTTGGCAGCCAGACTGCCACAGCCCCTGCCCTGTCCCTCGCTGAATACCCACACCAGCCCATCTTGCTCCAGCACTGCTTCTCACTGGGGCTGAGTATGCCAGTGCTGGGAGGGGTGTAGAGCACACAGTTAAAAAGAGCTGTGCCAGCTCCACCTGACCCTCAGGGTTTCTGCTCCAGAAACTTGGGACATGACCCCACCCCCAATAGGGGGGTGACATCCACTGAGCAGAGGGGAAGCCCTACCTCACACCTGGCTTTGGTCCTAGCCCTTCCTTCTCCAGGCCCACCTCCTACCAAGGTGATAGCTGCCAGTACACCCTGAGGAAAGACATGACTTGTGTTCATGCCAGATCCAACTCTCCCACCAAAGCCACTGGGCACATGCAGACTATATAGGGATGCTCTCACATAAGGCGATCCCTTCAAGACCACAGTAGGTAACTATTTCACCTAATTTCATAGAGAGAGGAAGATAAGCAAAATAAGACAGAAGAATTTGTCTCAATTGAAAGAGCAAGGAAAACCCCTGAAAAAAACAACACTAATGAAACAGAAATAAACAATTTACTAGATAAAGAATTAAAAGCATTAGTAATAAGAATGCTAACTGAATCAGGGAAAAGAACGAATGAACACAGTGAAAAAATTTAACAAGGAACTAGAAAGTATAAAAAATAACCAGTCAGGGCTTCCCTGGTGGTGCAGTGGTTAAGAATCCGCCTGTCAATGCAGGGGACACGGGTTCGAGCCCTGGTCCAGGAAGATCCCAAATGCCACAGAGCAACTAAGCCTGTGCACCACAACTACTGAGCCTGTGCTCTAGAGCCCGCGAGCCACAACTACTGAGCCTGCGTGCTGCAACTACTGAAGGCCGCATGCCTACAGCCTGTGCTCCACAACAAGAGAGGCCACCACAATGAGAAGCCCACACACCACAACAAAGAGTAGCCCCTGATCGCCGTAACTAGAGAAAGCCTGCACACAGCAATGAAGACCCAGTGCAGCCAAAAATAAATAAAAATAAATAAATAAATAAATTTATATAGAAAAAAATAACCAGTCAGAACTGAAGAATACAATAACTGAAGTAAAAAACACACTAAAAGGAATGAACATCAGACTAGATACAGAAGAACACATAAGTTATCTAGAAGATAGAAAAATGGAAATCACACAATCAAAACAGCAAAAAGAAAAAAATTCTTTTTCTTAGTGGAAATAGTTTAAGGGATCTCTGGGATATCATCAAGTATCCCAGAAGGAGAAGAGAGAGAAAAAGGGGTTGAAAATGTATTTAATGGAATTATGGCTGAAAACTTCCCAAACCTGGAAGGAAACAGATATCCAGATAAAAGAGGCACAGAAGATGAACCAAATAAGATGAACCTAAACAGACCCACCCCAAGACATATCACAATTACAATGGCAAAAGTTAGAGATGAAGCAAGAATTCTAAAGGCAACAAGAAAAAAACAAAGAGTCATATACAAGGGAACCCCCATAAGGCTATCAGCTGATTTTTCTGCAGTGACTTAGCCAGCCAGAAGGGAGTGGCATGATGTATTTAAAGTGCTGAAAGGGAAACCTTGCAAACTAGTGTACTCTACCCAGCAAGATTATCATTTAGAATCCTAGTACAATGTTTGTGGGATTGTAAATTGGTGCAGCCACTATGGAAGACAGTATGGAGGCTCCTCAAAAACACTGAAAATACAACTACCATAAGACCCAGCAATCCCACAGCAATTCCCATCATATATCAGAAGAAAACAAACACACTAATTTGAAAAGATACATATACCCCAATGTTCATAGCAGCATCATTTACAACAGCCAAGACATGGAAGCAACAGTAAGTGCTCATCAACGGAAGAATGGATAAAGAAGATGTGGTATATATATACAATGGAATACTACTCAGCCATTAAAAAAGAATGAAATTCTGCCATTTGCAACAACATGAATGGACCTAAAGAGTATTATGCTTAGTGAAATAAGTCAGACAAAGACACTCTATGTTATCTACATGTGGAATCTAAAAGATAAAACAAATGAATGTATATAACAAAACAGAAATGGACTCACAGATACAGAGATCAAACTAGTGGTTACCAGTGGGGAGAAGGGAGGGGGGAGGGGCAGATAGGGGTATGGGATCAAGAGACACAAACTACTATGTAGGAAATAAATAAGCAACGAGGATATATTGTACAGCATGGGGAAATATAGCCATAAATGGAATATAATCTATAAACATATTGAATCATTATGTTGTACACTTGAAACTAGTATAATATTGTAAATCAACTATACCTCAATTAAAAAACAAAGAAAGAAAGAAAGTAGAGGGTGAAAAAATAAATAACTTCTCTAAGGCCTCACATCTCAGTGTTTGGGAAGCCATACCCTTTGATCCTTAGTCTGCCTCCCTACAGAGGGTAAATGCAATCCTGTTTGTGGGGGCTGGCATTAGGTTTGGGGTAGGGCAGGCAGAGATCGGAGGCCATGTGGACACCATGATGCACAGCCCAGAAACCCCTTCAGGACCACAGCTCTAATTTCCCAGCTATGGGAGCTCCCAGCTGTGTCCTTCTCTGGTCTTATCCTTGGATGAAGGGAACTCCCTTGACCAGAGTTATGCCCCTTTGCACAGGGCAGCCCATGTCCAGTAACAGGCTAATGCTGGGGTACAGAGGTCTGGCCCCTTTGCTTCAACTGGGATATCTCTGAAGGGCCACTCAGCTCTAGAGTGCTCTGTAGGGTTGGCTGAGGCCTTTGTAGCAATTACATCACAGTTTAATTTCTCCCTCTGCCCAGTCCAGCTCCTTTCCCTCCCTCACAGGTGTGGAATCCCAGAGTACCCCTAAAAGCCTTCTGTGTATACACATGTGCACACACACACAAATACTCACAACTGATATGGGGAAGAAACAATGGCTACAGAAAGTAGACAAAGTTTGATTAGGTCTCTTCTACGCATTCACTGAGTTTTACCCTCTCCTCATTATTCATTTTCTGGACAGCCAAGATCTTGGGGTCTCAAGGAGGCTGGACTTTCTCTATACTCTTCACACCATCTCACACCCAGAGAAGTGGGTAAATTGATTGTTAGGGGTGCAGGGAGGTTGACTGGCTTCTATCAAATCATGATGTAAGTAGCCACCCGGTGTAGCTACTGGGTGGGACCAGTACTGAGTTTAGACTGTGTCCCCACTGTGGCCAGGCCTCAGCGCAGTGCTCCAGAGACTGGGTCAGAGGTCCCAACCCAGCCAACGACTAAGAACTGCCAATCCCATTCCCTTAGAAGATCTGACCACAGTCTCCAGGTTCACACCGAAAACATTACAGAAGTATACCTACAGGCCTGAGCTGCTTCAAGCAACATTGTGGAAATGACAGGTCTCAGGGCAGGCCTGCAGAACGTGCTTCAGAGCCACAGGAAGAGGGTACGTGCCCAGTGCTGCTCGCTTTAAGATTTCCTGAGTCTGCCGCGTGTGGCAAGGAGACACCATTTGCAGAAAAGAGCCCCACTGAGAGTCAGAGTTCCACAGATAGCATGCTTGTTATTCCCCAAAACAGAACTCAGATAAAGCCATCTGCATCATAAATCATTCAAGCGCTAAAGCCCACATGATAAATCAAAATGAAAATGTTTTAAAAAGGAACTAATTTCATCCATATCTACAAACAGAATGAGTTTTCAAGAATAGGGTTCCTTTTGTGTTACATAAAGCTCCCTTCTGAGACTTCTGTAGTGGGGGGTGGGACCTTGCCCCACACAGGGAGGGGTGCAGCCACAGAAAACTGGGAGGTAGGTAAACAGGGACAGTGTTGGCCAGGGCACACTCTCCCCCCACACCTGCTCTTACCAATCTCTCTGCCCCAAGGGGCCATTAATAAAGCTTTCACATACTGGTGAATGCGTAGATTTATTAACAAGCCATGAATTGTGCTTGTCCCCTTGTCTAGGCTGATACAGAAACAGAAACTCAAGTTCCATATACAACATCTGTGTGTGTATGTGTGTTTACGTGCATGTGCTTGTGTGTCTGTTTTTCTACTAATGAAATGAAGAATATCCATTCCTTTCAGGAATATATAAAAACCCACTGCATTTTGTGAAATTATTTTTAAAACCGTGGGTACAAGAGATGTCAGAGCTTCTTTTATCTCTTCACTTTTCACCCATAACTCACCCTCCTTTTCAGCTTCAGCGAAATACCATCAGGGGAGCATCAGGTCAACATTTGAGACAGAGGAAAGAAAGCAGGATTTAAGTATCCATTGCTATCCTCAAAAATGCTTCATGGGACAGCTCTCACCTGAACAAGTCCCTTCCTTTTATAACAGCTTCAGTTAACCTCTTGTCCATCAAACGACCTGCATAGTCCAGTACCTCCAAGAACAGTATCTTGAAAACCATTGTTAGAAAACACGTAAGACAAAAAAGTTAAGAGCACACACAAAGGGAGCCAATATGTGATAAAGTAAGTATGGAAAATCACTGTAGTATAATTACATAATTCACGGGCAATTGCAGGGAAGGGAGGTCCGCCATTTTTTTTAAACTTATTTATTTGTTTATTTTTGGCTGTGTTGGGTCCTCGTTGCGTGCGGGCTTTCTCTAGTTGCGGCAAGCTGGAGCTACTCTGCATTGTGGTGCGCGGGCTTCTCATCGCCGTGGCTTCTCTTGTTGTGGAGCACGGGCTCTAGAGCGCAGGCTCAGTAGTTGTGGTGCACGGGCTTAGTTGCTCCGCGGTATGTGGGATCTTCCCGGAACAGGGCTCGAACCCGTGTGCCCTGCATTGGCAGGCAGATTCTTAACCACTGTGCCACCAGGGAAGCCCCAGATCCGCCATTTTTAAACAGACACCCAGCATCTGAAATCTTCTAGAGGGAACAGGCCCCACTCAGCTGCTGGCACCCAGCTGCTTTCCATGTCTCCAAAGGAAGAGCGGGTGGATTGAAGAAAACTGAAATAAAATCTTGTTTTATGACCATGCCAGTGTAAGAAAATGCCTGCATAATGTTATCCTGGTGTGGAAAAGAGGTATTCACTGAGAAGGTTGCTGGGGGTTCCAGTCCTGATTTGCACGGCCTTACGAAGTCCCTTTCTCCCTCTGAGCCTCCATTTTCTCTTTTAGCAGGTGACCCCCTCCTTCCAGTTCTGGGCTGCTTCCATCTCCATTGTGAGTGTGAGGTTGGGTCTTCTCCCAAGCAACCACCTTGGTGCCCTGGCTGTACCTGTGGGTCTATTTTGGAGGCCTCCCAGTCGAAGGCAAAGCAACAGGAATTCCGTTGGGGGCATATGGAGCTAGGAAGAGGCCAGTTTACTTGTAGGGCTTGGCTCTTACTCATGATACTTTTTTTTCCCTTTCTTTATTATCTTAGAACCATTCATATGGTTGCCTAGTCTACTTTGGCTCCTTTAAACAACTCTACACTTCAGGTTTATTAAAAAAAAAAAACACAAAATAGGTTTATGACTGATTTAAGCCAGGAAATCCCCTAATGGGAATATCCTTAATGAGATTTTCTAAAGAAAACCCTCTATGAAGAGCTGGAATTAATTGATTATTTGTAAGGTAACCAAGCAAAGTTTATGATAAGATCATGAAGTTTGTGGGAACGGAGCATAAGCCACACTAAACACACACACACACACACACACACACACACACACACATACACACACAGAAGCACACTATTCCTGGGGAGGCAGAGAGCACAGAATTAGCCTGAGGAATCCCCAGTCCTGTGTGACCTCGGGTAAGGCACGTCCCTTCCTCACTCAGCTCTCTCTTCCTCCATACAAGAGAGACTACCATCTACATGAACATGAGTGGTAAGCCACAGTAGCAAGGCCGTGAGGAGGGTCCTGGTGTCCTGGTAGACATTTAGTGGTCTCTTCTAGCTCTAAAATCCTATGGGATTCTCTATTTTGTGGCTGGGCTGAACATGTAGTATAGAATATTCAAATTTGAAATCCTTTGAGCCCAGCAACTTTGCAAAGTTATTTTTCTTATCAAATTTTATAAATTCCACTGTTGTTTCTTGAATAGATTGTTAATCTAGTTAATCTATATAAATATCCAGAAATATGGAAATATAAACCAATAGCACTTTTCTAACACTCTCAGTAGTCAGCCTTTGTGGTATTTTTATAATGTCTTGATCAGCAAATGGCAGTTTTTACATCCACTATTGCCTACTAACAAAAGAGACTTGAAGTCTTCTTGGAAGTTACAGATTTTGTATTTCTTCCCTAATATGCTGATATCTGAGAGAATGTGTCAAAAAGTGCCATCTAGAATGTGAGTCATGAAAGTCAATTGGCAGAAGACAGCTTAGGAAACTGTCATTAGAGCCACTGGTGGAAAGTCTAGGACTGACCCCTGACATCAGCTGCAGCCTTATTTAAGCAAATGGAAGAGAGAGCTTGAGTGAGAGCAAACTGTCAGGCCACTTGGAATTCACAAGGTCTCTGCCCAAGGAACCCATGTATATTGTAACAGTGACAGTGATGACAGCAGCTAATGTGTATCATGTGCACACTGGATGCCAGATGCTGTTCTAAGGGCTTTCTCCTGTAAGGGAGGCACTAATATCATCAGCCCCATGTTACAGGTGAGGAAGCTGAGGCAATAAATAGAAATAATATGCCCAAGATCACACAGCCATAAATGGGAGAGCTAAGATTTGAATCTACACAGAGCCTGTAGTCTTAGCTATTACCCTAAATGTTTCACTAGGAAGTAAAAATTATTAAAAATAAAAAATTACATTACAAAACTGTTTTTATGCTTTTAAAAAGTTCAAAAATAACTTGAAGGATCTGTGTTTTAATCTACTATCTTGATTACTCCATTTGTTTCTGTACTCACTATTTTTTACTCCATACAAATATTTAAAATTAATTTTCTGGTTATTAATTTTCTTCCCTGAATAATTAGAAAAGGTGAAGTATTACAAGTTAAGAGACTCAGGCTTTGCCATGTGATTACTGTGTGAATTTGGTTGAGGCCTCAGTTTCCTCATGTTTATTAGAGGGTTCCTTTCTTTAACTGAAACAGTTCAGCATGTGTAAATGTCATTCTGTGAACTTAAGAGACACTGCCTGTAGAGAGCAGATGGCTGGGGCCAGTGGCCAAGGGGCTGGCTTCTCCAGCCTGGGTGTAAGGGCTGCAGGCTACAGCTCCACCTCCACGTCTTGGCAATGAACCAGCCTAAGATGTCACAGAAACATGCTCAAGCTGGCCAGCACTCAGTATGATATTTAGAAAGAAGAAAATAAAAGCTTAAGGATGATCAAGTTCTCTTAAGTAACATTAAACAAAAGCATGCTATGCTTCTTCTAATTTCCTCTGAAAGCACTTCTCATGTTTGCGAAGAGAATGACAGGTTGAATATGTCAGCCCGTCATACTTCCGGATGTGATGTGTAGGCTGGTAGTTCATCACAAAATCATCCACTTTATAGGAACCAGTTAGGTTTCAGTGCCAACACTTGTTCTCAAACAGCAAGATGACTGCTAACTATGGTGTGTATATGTTAGTGGCCTGAAATTACAGTGATATTGTTATTTTAAGGTAGAAATCGTAGAAGGTCCTCACTCATCATATGCATGCAACGATATTATTGTTTAGGGAAAATAAGATGTGAATACTTCAAAAAATCACTGTTTTTAAGAATAATCACTTTTGTCTTTTCAGTCTACCATGCAAATTCATAGAGACCATAAACAGATTAATAAATTATTTTGTAACTTGCCATCCAAATTATTTATTCATTTACATATTCAAAATTACTTATTAGGGCCCTGCCAGATATAAAGAACTTGAAAAGACAAATTCTCAATTGCTGTTATAGGATTAAAAAAAATTTTTTTTGGAGGCCTACAAACCTCTGCAATTCCATTTTTTAAATATCAAGAATTAGTCACCTTGGTAACAATTGTGGTGTGTATGAAATGCTA
This sequence comes from Phocoena phocoena, assembly GCF_963924675.1. Taxonomy (NCBI): domain Eukaryota; kingdom Metazoa; phylum Chordata; class Mammalia; order Artiodactyla; family Phocoenidae; genus Phocoena; species Phocoena phocoena. The sequence continues at coordinate 125,692,604 of NC_089220.1, read as the reverse complement.
AATATTTATTAAATAGAATTGAAAACTGACTTGTTAGTTGTTCCTCTAAAAATTTCAACTCCTGCCTCTGTCCCTCTCCTCCCCTTTACAATGCAACTATGCCTTCAAACAGCATTCTTTAAAAGTCGGCTTTATGGCTTTGGAGGAAGAAGCTGATTTCACAGCCAGATTTGCCACTGCTGTGGAAAACAGAGTGCACATGCAAGCCAGCTGAAGTCATGCGGACTGCAAGGATTAGGGCTGCGGGGGCCTCCACTGCTGCTGTCAAATTGCAATTGGAAACAGCTTTTCCAAAGTACAGCATGAGAAATCAGGAATTCCTGTCCACAGCTCCCCAACCCACTGGGTTTTTATCAGGCTTCGTACAACCCATTAGAGATCAGAAATATGAAAATCATGATGAAACCAAACAAGGGTATTTTCTGGTTTCCAAGTTTTGTTCTGCCTGGATCCCTTCCAAGCCTGTAATTACTGTCACTCACCAGTTAATAAGGGAACCATTTCTGCCTAGGGACAGGAGCTCCAGAAAGGCTGGACCCAAAGGTCAGGCAGGCTCAGTTCAGTGACCTGCCTTCTGTCCAACCCCTGGATGTGCAAATTGTCTAACTGCTCAAATTCTTAAATTTATCTCAGTTACTTGAACTGTATCTGTCACTTAGGGATAAAATAACTTTTGCAGAGATCATAGAAAAACTATTTAGAACATTAATAAACTAGAACCATTCAATGAAATTTTTTTTCTTTTTTTTTGGGCACTCCAGCTTTAAAGGAAAGAATCTACTCTCAGGAAAACAAGCTCAAGTCAGTAATTTAGTTTAAAAAAGTAAAATAACTTTCAGGATTTGGCTTGAGATTAATGCAGATGTAGCCCAATTTCCTATACCTCTGTCTAGATTTAGAAGATCTAGAGGTCAATTATGGCCACATCCACTTCATTTGTCAGCTCTTCAATGATCTTTGAGACACAATTGCTAAAGTAGGAAAATGAATTAATCAGAGAGTTGATCAAAAAATGAGCTTATCTGGTAAATTACCAGCATACCTGTTACATATGAGTCACTCACTCTGGTCACGATACAATGCTGTGTTATACATGGATTAAGTAACACCCAAAACTGAGCCAGCTGTAACTTTTTACCTTGAAAGATTCTTAATTAAAATTCCCTTGGATATATGATTTCCAGGCAAGGAAGGAGCTGTGATTTGATTTTTTTTTTTTAACATGCCTTAAAGACTCCAGTCAAATTCCATCTATTCAGTGAAACTTTCCCTGGTCCCCTAATTTCTCTTTTGTCTTTCTCAGCAAGTTTCTGGGACCTCTCTTCAGCACCGGACATTCTGTACAATATATGTAAGTTGCTAATAGGTGAATATTCCCCGACTATATGCTGGGCTGTTTCCCCAAAGGCAGTGATTATGTCTTACTCATTTCTGAAGCCCTCTCCTCCCCTGTTCTGAAATTAAAAACTAGAATTCAAAACAAAATAAACGGAAAAGCCCCTTCTTTTGTCTAAAATGTATTATTAATTTCTTAGGGAAGAAGATGTTTTCAGAAAAAAGTATAGGCAAATGATGGACAAAGTTTCAGAGAGGAAGAGAAAGCTCAGGGGGAGAGCATTATGTGCAAATTGGATGTTCAGCAAAGGTAAACAAACCAAGGATCTGAAACAGTACCCAACCAACACCATAAAGCTTGCCCCAAACTGGAGCAAATTTAGACTTATTAGGACATTCTTTAAGAAGCAGCATTCAATTTTTGGACAGAAATTTTTAAAAAAGACCCTTGTCCTCTAATAAAAGCAATTTCTTAAGAACACCTTAGAAATCTACTTAATGAAAAATCTACAGTTTGGAGAAATTTTTATCAAGACGGATCAAATCAAGAAAAAAAAATTCTGGTTAACTATAAATTAAGTAGAATGTTCCACCAGCTGAGCCTCACCTTCAATCTGGCAATGAAATCTATTTGTTAAGAGCAATGAGACTTGAACAGCCCTTACCTTTGTGAATATACATCTTTTGAGCATCTTCAGGATGAAGTAACCCCAGTAAAGATTAAGAATTTGCAGGACCATGAGCTGTAGGTTGAGGAAGATGCATGAAAAGAAAGGCTCAAGGTACTGCAGAGGCAGAATCAGCGTGAAATACAAAATCCTGAAAAACCAAACAGATGAGAGTATTTCATTACAGTCAAAGTACTTGTGAATTTTCAGTGAGAAAACAAATACTTTATCTCTCAAGGCATACAACACTTATTTCATTCCTAATGATGTCCAGGAAAGTCTCAAGAGAAAACAATATGATAATATTACCTTATATATCATTATTGGCAAGCCACAAAAAAATACAGTCTACCTCCTGGGAGAAAAGTTAAAGCAAATGGAATTTTTATTGCCATGCTGCCTACACTCCAATGTTTCTCTACCTCGGTTTCCTCTCTGCAAAGAGATGAGTGTACACTAACCCCACTCACCTTCTCAGGATTGGATAACACGAGATAATGAATGTATATATGGGGTTATTATTGCCTTTTGACACAATCTCATTTATTTGGCATCAAAAGTGAATGAGGGAAAAAAAAAAGTGAGTGAGGAATTCTACAAGAGTAAATTTTGTGGATAAAAGAGACTTTTTAAGGAAGCAAAAGTTCTGTTATTACTTCTACTTCCACTTTCTAAAGTGAATTGCATACTTTATTAATTTCATAAACAGACTCCTGGACACAATTTGAACTGCCCTCAATGACCAGAATGCACACTGTCTTCAGATACAATTGCAGTATGAAGGCTATCTGTTGTCTTCCCAAACTGCATACACTGCTAGGATTTTAGAGTTCCTGGATAGGTTTGTTTGTAAGTATATTATTCGAATTATAAAAATAATTTATTCATATAAAATTGGAAAAATAAGAAAGTTGCCCATAAAATCATGATTTTAAACAAATAATACTGTAATTTTTGTGTGTTATCTTCTATTTTTTCCTACATATATTTATTTAAATTTTATTTTTAAATTAACATATAGTAAAATTGACTATTTTGGGGTGTGCAGTTCTATGAATTATAATATGTGCATAGATTTGTGTAACTACCACCACAATATGGAGACAGAGCAGTTCCATCATCCCCCAAACACCAGTGCTGTCCCTTTGTAGTCACATCCCCAGGCCTAACACTCGGCAACCCCTTACCTATTCTCCATCCCTTTAATTTCGTCTTGTCAAGAAAGCCATACAAATGGAATCATACAGTGTGTCAGCTTTTGAGATTGCCTTCTTTCACTCAGCATAGAGCCTTTGAGATTCATGCAAGTTGTGGGTATCAACAGCACGCTCCTTTTTTTTTTATTACTGAGTTGCATTCCGTTGTGTGGATGTACCCATTACAGAACATTTGTATTATTTCCAGTTTTTGACAATTATGGACAGAACTTCTATAAATATTTATGTACAGGTTTTTGTGTGCACATAAGTTTTCATTTCTCAGGGGTAAATACATAGGGTTGGGATTGCTGGGTATCACACTGAAACTATATGTTTAACTTTATAAGAAACTGAAAAGCTGTTTCCCAGAGTGGCTGTTTTGCATCCCTACCAGCAATGTCCAAGAGCTCCAGTTGCTGCTCATCTTGAGCAGCACTTGCTATTGTCCTGTAGAGACTTTGCCACTGTAGTAAAAGTAGCACACGTGGGATCTTATGTTCAATTCCATTTAACTTTAAATCAAAAACATTTTACCTGAAAAACTTGGTGTATATTGTCTTTCCCAAATCAAAGTTTATTTCTTTAGATGTGTATATTCCTAAAGGTGAGAATACTATTCCAAGGCATACATTAAAAGTATAGAAGTTCAAGGTTATATTAAAAGCTATTAAGACTTTACCAGATTATTTTCCAAAATTATAACAATTTAGAAGGTGACCAGCAATTTATGAAAGAAGAGTTTTATTGAACCCCCCTAACCAGTATTAAGTGGGTTTAAACTTTGCTAATTTAAAAAATAAAACAATTCTTTTAACATCTTTATTGGAGTATAATTGCTTTACAATATTGTGTTAGTTTCTGATGTATAACAACGTGAATCAGCTATATGTATACATATATCCCCATATCCCCTCCCTCTTGAGCCTCCCTCCCACCCTCCCTATCCCACCCCTCTAGGTGGTCACAAAGCACTGAGCTGACCTCCCTGTGCTATGCAGCTGCTTCTCACTAGCTATCCACTTTACGCTTGGTAGTATATATATGTCAGTGCTACTCTCTCACTTCATCCCAGCTTACCCTTCCCCCTCCCTGTGTCCTCAAGTCTATTCTCTACATTTGCGTCTTTATTCCTATCCTGCCCCTAGGCTCATCAGAACCATTTTTTTTTAGATTCTATATATATGTGTTAGCTTACAGTATTTGTTTTTCTCTTTCTGACTTACTTCACTCTGTATGACAGACTGTAAGTCCATCCACCTCCCTACAAATAACTCAATTTCATTTCTTGTATATATGTGCCACATCTTCTTTATCCATTCATCTGTTGATGGACACTTAGGTTGCTTCCATGTCCTGGGTATTGCAAACAGTGCTGCAATGAACATTGTGTTACAGGTCTCTTTTTGAATTATGGTTTTCTCAGGGTATACGCCCAGTAGTGGGATTGCTAAGTCATATGGTAGTTCTATTTTTAGTTTCTTAAGGAACCTCCATACTGTTCTCCATAGTGGCTGTATCAGTTTACATTCCTACCAACAGTGCAAGAGGGTTCCCTTTTCTCTACATCCTCTCCAGCATTTATTGTTTGTAGATTTTTTGATAATGGCCATTCTGACTGGTGTGAAGTGATACCTCACTGTAGGTTTGATTTGCATTTCTCTACTAATTAGTGAGGCTGGGCATCCTTTCATGTGCTTTTTGCCATCTTATATCTTCTTTGGAGAAATGTCTGTTTAGGTATTCTATTTTTGGATTGGGTTGTTTGTTTTTTAATATTGAGCTGCATGAGCTGCTTGTAAATTTTGGAGATTAACCTTTTGTCAGTTGCTTCATTTGCAAATATTTTCTCCCATTCTGAGGGTTGCCTTTTGTCTTATTTATGGTTTCCTTTGTTGTGCAAAAGATTTTAAGTTTCATTAGGTCCCATTTGTTTACTTTTGTTTTTATTTCCATTTCTCTAGGAGGTGGGTCAAAAAAGATCTTCCTGTGAATTATGTCATAGAGTGTTCTGCCTATGTTTTCCTCTAAGAGTTTTATAGTGTCTGGTCTTACATTTAGGTCCTTGCTGAGTAATCTTGGTTGTAGGTTTTTCCCTTTCAACACTTTAAAAATGTCCTGCCACTCCCTTCTGGCTTGCAGAGTTTCTGCTGAAAGATCAGCTGTTAACCTTATGGGGATTCCCTTATATGTTATTTTTTGCTTTTCCCTTGCTGCTTTTAATATGTTTTCTTTGTATTTAATTTTTGATAGTTTGATTAGTATGTGTCTTGGTATGTTTCTCCTTGCATTCATCCTGTATGGGGCTCTCTGTGCTTCCTGCACTTGACTATTTCCTTTCCCATGTTAGGGAAGTTTTCAACTATAATCTCTTCAAATATTTTCTCAGACCCTTTCTTTTTCTCTTCTTATTCTGGGACCCCTATAATTCAAATGTTGGTATGTTTAATGTTGTCCCAGAGGTATCTGAGACTGTCCTTAATTCTTTTCATTCTTTTTTCTTTACTCTGCTCTGCAGCAGTTATTTCCACTATTTTATCTTCCAGGTCACTTATCCATTCTTCTGCTTCAGTTATTCTGCTATTGATTCCTTCTAGAGAATTTTTAATTTCATTTATTGTTTTGTTCATCATTATCTGTTTGCTCTTTAGCTCTTCTAGGTCCTTTTTAAATGTTTCTTGTATTTTCTCCATTCTATTTCCAAGATTTTGTATCATCTTTACTATCATTATTCTGAATTCTTTTTCAGGTAGACTGTCTATTTCCTCTTCATTTGTTTGGTCTGGTGGGTTTCTTGCTCCTTAAGCTGCTGCATATTTCTGTGTCTTCTCATTTTGTTTAACTTACTGTGTTTGGGGTCTCCTTTTCACAGGCTGCAGGTTAACAGTTCCTGTTGTTTTTGGTGTCTTCCCCCAGTGGGTGAGGTTGGTTCAGTGGCTTGTGTAGGCTTCTTAGTGGAGGGGACTTGTGCCTGTGTTCTCGTGAGTGGGGCTGGATCTTGTTCTTCTGGTGGGCAGGGCCACGTCTGGCAGTGTGTTTTGGGGTGTCTGTGAACTTAGTATGACTTTAGGCAACCTCTCTGCTATCGGGTGGGGTTGTGTTCCTGTCTTGCTAGTTGTTTGGCATGGGGCATCCAGCCCTGAAGCTTGCTGGCCATTGGGTGGAGCTGGGTCTTAGTGTCGAGATGGAGATCTCTCGGAGAGCTCTCGCTGATTGATATTACATGGGGCCAGGAGGTCTCTGGTGGTCCCATGTCCTGGACTAGGCTCTCCCACCTTGGAGGCTCAGGCCTGACACCTGGCCACAGCACCAAGACCCTGCCAGCCACACAGCTCAGAAGAAAAGAAGGAAAAAAAAAAAATCACGAACAGATAGAACCACAAACCAAATGGTAAAAGAAAAACGAGGGGGGAGAGATGAGACAGTGGGATGCAGTGTGGGGTCTGACTTGGGGTTTCACCTGAGGCTTCCTTCCACCCCTGGCTACCGAGCTGCAGAGAAGGCAGGAGCTGCTGCCCCTGCAGGCTGCCCCATCCTCCCTCCAAAACAATTTCAACTTGCAATTTTTGCAACCTTTGACAGTTCCCTTTGACAGTCTGCTTAGTAGCTCTATTTCCTTTCTTTGTGAGTTATTAGTTTAAGACCTTTATTCAAAAAGCAATAATATGGGACTTTCCTGGTGCCACAGTGGTTAAGAATCCACCTGCCAATGCAGGTGACACGGGTTCAAGCCCTGGTCCAGGAAGATCCCACAGGTCGCGGAGCAGCTAAACCTGTGCGCTACAACTGCTGGGCCTGGGCTCTAGAGCCTACAAGCCACAACTACTGAGCTTGTGTGCCACAACTACTGAAGCCGGCGTGCCTAGAGCCCGTGCTCCACAAGAGAAGCCTCCACAATGAGAAGCCCGCGCACTGCAATGAAGAGTTGCCTCCGCTTGTCACAACTAGAGAAAGACTGCATGCAGCAACAAAGACCCAATGCAGCCCAAAATAAATAAATTAGTTAATTAATTTTTTTAAAAGAAATAATATGAACTCTGAACTCAATATAACAAAAATAATAGCCATTTATCTGTTTTACTTATGTAAATTTTTTTAGAAACTTAGGAATTACAGAAAAATATAAAGAGGTTAAGTAAAAACTAAATTAAAATCTCACAACTCACAGGTAACCCAGTATATATTATGTCTGGTGAACATAATTTAAGACATCTTTCCTAAAAATATATTATTTAAGGTGTTGCTCCCCCTTCCCTATTACCACATGATTTCATATAACAGGGATCACACTATGGTTGTGATTTTTTATCCTGCTTTTATCACTCAATAATATGTTACAGAGAGCTTTCCATGACAATGAACATATTTATAAAACAGGGGTCAGCAAACATTTTTGTATAGGGACAGACAGTAAATATTTCAGGCCCCTGGGGCATTTGGTTTCAGTTGCAAAGGTTCAAGTGACCATTGTAGTGTGAAACTGGCTATAGACAATATATCAGTAAATGAGTGTGGCTGTGTGCCAGTAAAACTTTATTAACAAAAACAGTCAGTGAACTGGATTTGGCCCGTGAGCCAGTTTGCCAACCCATACTATATACCATCCTATGTAATAGCTGCGTAGAAATCCACTTATAGATCTTATAACTTATTTAGCTAATCCCTAATTGATAGACATTTAAGTTGTTTCCAAATTTTCGCTGTATTATAAAGAACACTGAATCCACTTGTCTGCTGATGGGTGGGGCTGGGTTCCCTCCCTGTTGATTGTTTGGCCTGAGGCAACCCAGCACTGGAGCCTGCCTGGCTCTTTGGTGGGGCTGATGGTGGACTCTGGGAGAGCTCACACCGGGGAATGCTTCCCAGAGCTTCTGCTGCCAGTGTCCTTGACCCCACGGTGAGCCACAGCCAGCCCCCACCTCTGCAGGAGACCCTCTAACACTAGCAGGACTTTGAAAGGACCTAATGGATTGAAGGACTTTGGGAGGTGGTAGTGTTAACCTAGTAGATTGACACAGAGTAGGGATTGACACTACTTAAAATAATATAGGGGACTTCTCTGGTGGCGCAGTGGTTAAGAATCCACCTGCCAATGCAGGGGTCACAGGTTCGAGCCCTGGTCCAAGAAGATCCCACATGCTGCGAAGCAGCTAAGTCCGTGTGCCACAACTACTGAGCCTGTGCTCTAGAGCCCATGAGCCACAACTACTGAGCCTGTGTGCTACAACTACCGAAGCCGCACGCCTAGAGCCCATGCTCTGCAACAAGAGAAGCCACCGCAATGAGAAGTCCACGCACCACAACGAAGAGTAGCCCCCACTTGCCACAACTAGAGGAAGCCCGTACATAGCAATGAGGGCCCAACGCAGCCAAAGATAAACTAAAAAAAAAAAAAGGGAGTCAAGATGGTGCTGAAAGCATTGGGTTAGAATTCCACTCCAGCCAATTGCTTGATTAAAGGCAACCCTTGCTGAGGGTGAGGAGTTGAATAGTTGAATAGTATATTTACAGAGACTACTGGTGGTTCTGGATATTTGCTAAAGAAAATAAGAGGGGAGAAGTTGCTGAGGAAAATCAAAGAATTAACAAGTTTTCCTGAAGGCTTCTTTGAGCTCTTGACTGCATCTGTGTAATCCTGAGGTACCCACCTGAGTGCTCTGCATTTGGCAGCTGTCCAAGTACTTTTGTTGCAAGAGTGATGGCAACCAAACGTTAATTTTTGGCATCATGGAAAGTGCTTTGGTTAAATTGAGAACTACTCTTTTGGAGATTGTGTAGTCAAAAGTATTAATTAAATTGACAACAGTGAAAAAAAATAAAGAACACTGTCAGAATATTACTTGTAAAGACATTTTGATAAAATTGTTTGATATTTCCTTAGAATTGTTAAAATCCTGAATCAAAGAGTATACTCAATTTACATTTTGGAGTGTATTGCTAGATGCTTTCCAGCAAGACTGTGCCAATTCATAGTCTTGCACCCAGTGTATGAGAGTATCTGCTTCCTTGGATCTTGACCAACATTGTACTTTGTCAGCTGCTATGTAAAATAATATCACACTATTTATATATTTACATTTTTATTTCTTGTGAAGATATATATATGAGTTTTTAAAATTATTGTGATCTGTGCTTTTGTGAACTGCTTCTTCATGGTATCTATTTGCCCATTTTTCTTTTGGGGTATTTACTTTTTCTGTTGACTCCTAAGTACTCTTTATATGTTACGGATTATAACATTACTTTTTAATCATGTTAAATAACATCACATGGTTTTGATTCTTACAACTTTGTTTATAATTTTTCTTGACAAATCAATTTTTAAAACATTTTTGTAACAAAAGTTATCAATTGTTTCCTTTATATGAAACAATTGTTTCCTCCATATTAGGCTTTAAAAGGTTTTTCTCACCCCCAACATTTTAAAATATATTTTTCCATATTTTCTTAAAATCTTGGCTCTATGTAATCTTGAGTCACTTATTTGTGCATATTCTCAATTGTAAAATGGAAACAATGAGTACCTACCTTATGCATTCAATAAATATTTATTAAGCACCAAAGTGCTACGAGGAACTTTGTGGGAGCCAGAAATACAGCAATGAATAAAACAGACTGAAATTCCTGAACTAGTAGGGCTTACATTTTGGTGCCTGCATCCACAGGGATTAAAGGAAATAATATATATAAAGCCAATTTGCTATTCTGATTTGCTGGGTCCTTAAGCAATTGTGTGCCTTATTCTGGACTCACTTAGCCTATAATGCCTTTCCCCTTTTCAATTGAAATTCTTTTCACCTATCAAAGCATGGCCCTCTCCATACAAAAATCTCTGTACTATTCTGATCACCTCTGAATTTATAACTTTTGTCTGGGCTCCCCTGATACCAGCTTCTTTAGAGCATTTGGCTGATTCACCCTGCCTTGCAGTAAAAGCTCTTATATTAGTTGACTCCTCATTAGCTAGCAAGCTTTCCAAAGGCAGCAGCCATGATGCCTTCATCTCTGTATCCCCCTATCACCTGTTCCAGGGCCTGGTCCCATACAAGGTCTCCTACTGGGAATTTGTCAGTGTCAAAACTAACAAAGGAATCTACTAAAAACTATCTCCTTCATGCATTCTATCAGAGAATGTGAATAATTACTTAAACATATAATTAAACTCACTGTGGTCCATGCAAAGAAAGAAAAGGACAGGGAGCATATTGCAGGGTTCTGACTGAATGGAGATTTCCCTCTTCCCTCTAGTTGAAGGGAAGACACAGAAAAGAGGATTCCAGTCGGAGGAAAGGACATCTACAAAACTCTCAGGTGGAGGCATCATGAAAAATTCAAGGGCTAAAAGAAGACCAGTGTGGCTTCAGGGAGAGGAGTGGCAGGGGGTGGGGGTGGGGTGAAGATAAAGCTGGATTGGTGAATGCAGCCATCTCCTGTTGGACTTGAAAGTCAAGGTCAAGGGTGTGGCCTTCGTTGTAAGAGCTTTGGGAAGCTTCGCCAGTTTTAGAAAGAAGAGTGATACACCTGGTCTAGAATCATCAGAGCTGGGCTCCAGGGCTAAGGCTGCTATTTTCTTGCCTGGTAACCTGCACAACCTCCCATTCCTTGGGTAGAACTAACCCCACATCTCCGAATGAGCGGCTCCAGAGAAACACACAGCCAGCTTTGCAAACTGCAGAGTCCTAGAAACAGAAGAGACTGCCATTAAACACAAATGCCTTCAGAGACAGCCAAGCCACTGCAGAGAGGAGAGGTCAATGGCATGGGCGCTGGAGCCCGCTAGATTTGGATCATGGCTTCCCTAGGGTCTGCAGCAAGTTACGTAGCTTCTCTGGGCTTCAGTTTCTTCTGTAATAAAACAGGTCTCACCTTGTCAGGTTGTTATGAGAATTAAATGAGTTGACAAATGGGAAGAGCTTAGCATATAGTAAGCACTCAGAAATGGTAGTTATAACATTACTATTACCATCATTATGACGAGATGGCTTTCCACCACCACCCCCTTTCCTACTGCAGAGGGCTTCGTTAATAATACAGGGAGGGCAACACCCAGGGAGGGTGCCGCTGAAATAGCTGGATTTTCTGCATATCAGGGAGAAGGAGGAGGCCACTTTGGAGGGGAGGAGCCGGCTAAGGAGGAGTGGGGACCCTGTGCTGTGGGAGGACAGAGGGGACAGGAGGCCCAAGAAGTGAAGAGGAGTTCAGAAGGGAGGACAGCAGTTACGGGGCTTCAGTTGCATTTTCAGGGCCTCTTTCTATGGGTCTCACTGCCCTCACTAAAAGATGGTCCAATCTCAGCCTTGATTTCTTCTGGTCCTTTGCCAAAAGGAGAATGGGAAGGAAAAAAAACAAATCTGCCTTTCTCAATTTTGTGTATCAAGTGTGCAGACACACGAGTGAACCCACAAACACTTGCACATTTACCTTGTGGGTCCTGTGGAATCTCCCTTTTCACAGAAAATACTCCTCAATTCTGCTCTGTACGCTGGCCTTTAACCTGTACAAATGGATGCACTACCATGGTGCCTGTGGATTGCAAAGCTTGGCCTTTTTCCTGTTTTGGGTTTTTTCCCCCATTTTTACTCTTTACTCAATCACCAAAGTTTACATGGTTTGAAAAAAATCACATTGTTGGTATAAATAGTAGTTGGTTTTGCTGGGCTGGATAAGGCAGCCACCAAAAGTAATTTTTCTAATGAAAGTTAAAGGTCTTTTTTTCTTGCTAATTGTAGGTGTGAGCATTAAGCCTTTTCAGGATAACAAATACTGGTTCTACAGGTGCATAATTGCTCACCTAACATTCTAGAGATGGCTTATATTTCGAAGTGACCAAGTAGTTGAAGAAAACTTAATAATACTTAGGTAAGGCAATGATGCCTGCTCTTAATTATCAAATTTAGTAACTTAACTGGAAACATATCTCTTTTGTGTTTCAAATGTTCTGTTTCTAATCTTGATTCTTTCATAACTAGCTGTGCGATCCTGGAACTATCTTAACTTCTCACGTGAAAAACAAACAGGGTTGCAACGCTTCAACAATATCTATGACACGAAAGGCAAGAAGGGGTAAGGACTATTCCCGGCAGGTGACAACTGAATGCAGAATGTGATCCTGGGCCAAATCCAATAGTGAGGGAAAAAAGCAATGAAAGGCACTATCGGATCAACTGACAAAACTGAAACATGGATGGTAGATTGCTACCTTTCCTGAAATTGATAACTATACTGTGATTCTGTAGAAAAATGTCCTTGTCCTTAGGAAATACACACTGAACTATTTAGGATTAAAAGGACGTGATGGTTTCAACTTTCAACTGGTTCAGAAAAAATATGTATACATATATATATGTATATATATATACACACACACCCACATGTGTGAGCACGTGTGTGTGTGTGTGTGTGTTGAGAGAGAAAGAGAAACAGAGAGAGAGGAAAAAATGACAAAGCAAATGGGGGAAACGTTAACTGGTAAATCTGGGTAAAGGCAATATGTAAGAGTTCTCTGTGATATACTTGAAATTATCCTGTAACCTTAAAATTATTTCCAAACACATATATGAATAAAGGGGTTGGACTAAATTATGAATTTAAAATTCTATGGACTGGGGCTTCCCTGGTGGCGCAGTGGTTGAGAGTCCAATTGCCGATGCAGGGGACACGGGTTCGTGCCCTGGTCCGGGAAGATCCCACATGCCGCAGAGCGGCTGGGCCCGTGAGCCATGGCCGCTGAGCCTGCGCGTCCGGAGCCTGTGCTCTGCGGCGGGAGAGGCCACAACGGTGAGAGGCCCGCGTACCGGAAAAAAAAAAAAAAAAAAAAAAAATTCTATGGACTGTTGTCGCTGTCCTTCATAAGTTTACAAGCAGCAACAGAAGTGCCAAGCCTATGGGGTATGGGAAGGAGCTCCCCTGAGGGCTCCTTGTTGAATGAGATGCAGAGCAAACACCTGCAGTGTCATTTGCCCTCTCCTCTATAAGCTCTGTGACTGGAAAGTCCAGTTCTGAGATACTTCAACAGAGCCTCTCTGGCACGGTGCAGGCCCTCCTCTCCTCTGATGACTGTGGGAAGGGCACTGTGCCATCCCAGGAGGGCGAGGAAGCTGACCCTGGCACCATCAGACCCCTGCTCTGCCCCTGACTCACCATTCAGAACAGAGGCCCCAGGCCTTAGGAGGAAAGAAAGGACCATCGTGTCCTCACTCTTGTCTCTCTCTGATGGACATCAGCTAAGAGCACTGCTGTATGCTTTCAGCTTTGTTGTGTCTCGTCTTTTCTTAAAACTGTCCTCTCTCTGATAGCCATTTCAAGGGTTTATATGGCCTCATTGCCCACAAAATTCTCTTTCGTATGAGGCTTCTCAGGGTACCATTTTTCTATACCAGTGAGACCTGGATCATCAAAAGATGAAGCCCAAAGTCCTGTGAACCACTGGTGGGGAAAATAAAGTTACCACTAGCATATGTACCCTTGGAGATAAGGAAGCTATTTATTTTAGTATTATTCACTATTGGAAATGTTTTATTTTTTATTTTCTTAACCATTTTTAAAATTGAAGTCTATTTAATTTACAATGTTGTGTTAGTTTCAAGTGTACAGCAGTGATTCAGTTATACATATATGTATCTATTCTTTTTCAGATTCTTTTCCATTATAGGTTATTATAAGATATTGAATATAATTCCTTTGTAGGTCCTTGTCGTTTATCTATTTTATATATAGTAGTGTGTACCTATTAATCCCAAAGCCCTAATTTATCCCTCCCCCTGTTTCCCCTTTGGTAACCATACTTTGTTTTCTATGTTTGTGAGTCTATTTCTGTTTTGTAAATAAATTCCTTTGCATCATTTTGTTAGATTCCACATATAAGTGACATCATATGATTATTTGTCTTTCTCTGTCTTATTGTACTTCACTTAGTATGATAATCTCTAGGTCCATACATATTGCTGCAAATGGCATTATTTCATTCTTTGTCACAGCTGAGTAATATTCCATTGTATATATGTACCATATCTTCTTTATCCATTAATTTGTCAATGGACAATTAGGTTGCTTCCATGTCATGGCTATTGTAAATAGTGCTGCAATAAACACTGGGGTGCATGTAACTTTTTGAATTAGAGTTTTCATCTTTTCCAAGATATATACTCAAGAGTGGGATTGTAGTGGGATCACATGGTAACTCTATTTTTTAGTTTCTTAAGGAGCCTCCATATTGTTCTCCTTAGTGACTTCACTGACTTACATTCCCACTGACAGTGTAGGAGGGTTCCTTTTTCTCCACACCCTCTCTAGCAATTATTATTTGTAGACTTCTGTAGACTTTTAAATGATGGCCATTCTGACTAGTGTGAAGTGATACCTCATTGTAGTTTTGATTTGCAGGAAATGTTTTATTTTTTTCTTTTTGGAATAGCCAAAAAATATGGGTCAGTATTAACAGCCTTCAAATACATGGAAAAGGTGGTGGATACAAAGATTTCTTCTACTGCCATCATGAACTGCTGCAGGCTAGGAGCTGCGTCTCACTCATCCGTGAGCTCCTCACAACATCTAGCAGTGGTGAGTTCCAGAAACAAAGCAATGAGCCAGCACTGCCACTTGGAAACTTCAGTTGAAACAGTGCTCCTTCCCTTCAGATCAATCAGCCTGGACTAAATTATTATCTACTCTTTTTATTTATGGAGGAAAATTGTCAGGAGTCAGGGGAACCGTTTATCTGACCTTCGGAGGGTCTTTCTAACCGAATGATCTCGGGTGGTATTTGTATAATATTCAAGTAGATAGATACGTCCAATAATTCACAAATATAGAAGTCATTATTTTAATACAATAGTTGGGAATACAATGTGAATAACGTAAGCCTGAGATTTAAATGTTTTTGAAGAAAAATGCAAATAAATGGGGGTAACCAGGCAATTAGATTAAAGCAGTTTGGCCAGTGCCAACTGGAATGTCTACCTAATGTTGACAGTAACACTGTTTAGAAAATCAAGGTAATTAACTCTTGCTGACACTGACTGAAAACTAGCTAAATTACATCCCTGAAAAGAGCAGAAAGAAAGGAGAATTGGGGACACAGTTGTACGGACACAAAAGGAAACTCATGAGGGGAAAGCAAATCTGCTTGAGGCTGGGGGAATAAAAGGAAAGGAGAAGAAAGGGAAAGACACACATGATGTAAAACTCCTGTTCTGGGCTTCCCTGGTGGCGCAGTGGTTGAGAGTCCACCTGCCAATACAGGGGACACAGGTTCGTGCCCCGGTCCGGGGAGATCCCACATGCCACGGAGAGGATAGGCCCGTGAGCCATGGCCACTGAGCCTGCGCATCCGGAGCCTGTGCGAGGCCCGCGTACTGCCAAAAAAAACCAAAAAAACCCTCCTGTTCTTTTTCTCAAGGTTTCAGATGACTTTCAGATGGCACCACCCCAGTCACCTTTCTCCCCACTCAACCCTTCACCTCACCACAAAATGTACAACAAAAGCAGTTGAGAAGAACAGAGCAACTAGATGGCGAACCACCTCCCACAGAACCTCTAAAATGTCTGAATCTTGAAATGGGCCTGTCTGCACTTTGTTTGGTCCATGGTAAATTCCCAACAAATCTGGACTAATAAAATATCCTTGAAAAGTGAGTCTGCAGAGTTACAAGTTTTAGACAGATGGTGGGAGCCAGACTAACAACAAGGAACTGACTTTTCCTCTTTGGTACCACCACTTGGTTGTGTAACATGTTCAAGCTGATAGGATGGCTATTTAAGTCAGAGTAATACACTGCAACTAATGCTTTCAAAAACCATGAAAAACCCATCTCCCAAACTTCCAATAGCTTGGTGAGGTTCTCCTTAAGCTTCCAAACAATGAAGAGCAGTCAATGTCAGTACAGAAGAATTTTTACCCACAAAAAATTTTTTCAGTCAAGTCTGTTAATACTGGTTTATTCACAGCCCAACCTCCTGAAGATAGCAAACAGTGGTATTGGTTGCCCTCTGCAGTAGGCTGGTGAATTCAGCAAAGTATCAAGATCAAGAAAATGCCAAATGCATGTAACTAATTCTCCTTGAAATCCAGAAATGCTGGCAAGAGAATGAGTTCTTAAATCTAGGAATTTTTTTTTAATAATATCTTTATTTCTTCTGGTTTGATCATTCTCCTTTCTTTTTTTTTTTTTTGCGGTACGCAGGCCTCTCACTGTTGTGGCCTCTCCCATTGTGGAGCACAGGCTCCAGACGCGCAGGCTCAGCGGCCATGGCTCACGGGCCCAGCCGCTCTGCGGCATGTGGGATCTTCCTGAACCGGGGCACGAACCCGTGTCCCCTGCATCGGCAGGCGGACTCTCAACCACTGCGCCACCAGGGAAGCCTCTCCTTTCTTTTTCTTTTTAATTTTTATTCATTTATTTATTTTTGGCTGCATTGGGTCTTCGTTGCTGTGCATGGGCTATCTAGTTGCGGTGAGTGGGTTTACTCTTTGTTGTGGTGCGCGGACTTCTCATTGTGTTGGCTTATCTTGTTGTGGAGCACGGGCTCTAGCTACGTGGGCTTTAGTTGTCGTGGCACACAGGCTCAGTAGTTGTGGCTTGTGGGCTCTAGAGTGCAGGCTCAGTAGTTGGGGCACACGGGCTTAGTTGCTCCGTGGTATGTGGGGGTCTTCCCAGACTAGGGGTCGACCCTGTGACCCTTGCACTGGCAGGTGGATTCTTAACCTCTGTGCCACCAGGGAAGTCACTTAAATCTAGGATTTTAAAGTTGAGGGTATGTGGGGAAGTAACACTCTACTCAACCCCAACCCGATGTTCGACTGTCTATGAGGCAGAGTTAGCTGGCCTGTTGATTTTGAGACATCATGGGAAGGTCCGAGGCGAAGATCCTTCGATGCTGAATCAGTAGTCAACCACAGCAGCAATACTTAGAAGCTTCTCAGAGAGTTCCCCAGACTGAGAACTTCCATGGTGTGTGCTTTAAAAATATCTCTACAGGGCTTCCCTGGTGGCACAGTGGTTGAGAGTCCGCCTGCCGATGCAGGGGACACGGGTTCGTGCCCTGGTCCGGGAAGATCCCACATGCCGCAGAGCGGCTGGGCCCGTGAGCCATGGCCGCTGAGCCTGCATGTCCGGAGCCTGTGCTCCGCAACGGGAGAGGCCACAACAGTGAGAGGCCCGCGTACCACAGCAACAACAACAACAACAAAATCTCTACAAATTATTTGAAACTATTCCCATCAAGAAATGGAGTCTAAGTTTCCTTCCCTTAAATATGAGCTGGCCTTAGTGACTTGGATTCAATGAAGAAAATGAGGCTGGAAGTGACATGCTGTGACTTCTGAAGTTGGGTTATAATAGGAAACAGCATCTGCCAAGCTCTCTCTTGAACTGCTCACCCTTGAAATCCATCTGCTGTGCTAAGAGAAGGTCAGGTCAGTGGAGGGGCATGGGCATGTGTTCCAGCTGACAGGCCCAGCAGTGGTTCCAACCAGCAATCAGCATCAACCAGCTGATGTCACGGGTGTCACCTGAACCCTGTGAGTGAGGAAGGCTTCAAGAAAACTCCAACCTTGACTGCCCAGCGACCATCTGACTGTAACCACATGAGTGAAAACCATGTAGATGATGCCTGTCAACTCCCAGATCCATAAGAAATAGTAATAATAATGTATTGTTGTTTTAAGAAAGAGCCCTGCAAAACATGGCGTGTTGGTAAAGTCTGGCCTGTACCTATTTTTCTACAGCCAGTGATCTAAGCTAGGTTTGGAACATTTTTAAAGGGTTGTAAAAGAATCAGAACCAAACAAAGAAAAACATGCAACAGAGACCATATATGGCCCTCAAAGGCTAAAACAGTTATTCTATGGCCCTTTATAAAAAAAAAAGTTTGCTCACTACTGCCTTAAGCCACTAAATTTTTCAAAAGGTTTGTTTACAGCTATAGATAACTGGAACACATGGTACTTTTTGAACAAAATAAGTGTCACCAATGGGCAAATGCTGGATTTAGAGCACCATGAAAGTCACACTGAAAAGCCACAACTCAACTGCTATCTGCAAGTCAATACTTACCCTATCAATAGTTGCTGTTGTACAATATTCTAATTTCATAAACACACCTGATCAGCCAAAGCAAAAGTGATGGTAATATGATTCATCAACCAGGAAGAATATCTTAAACATGTATCTCAGATTTGATTCTAGATTAAACTTCAAATTCTCAGAGACTCATTAATAATTTTAGTAATAACAGCTGGCATTTACTGAATCCTTACTATGTTCCAGACGCTGTCCTAAGCTATTTCATATGTATTACTTCAATTAAGGCTCATGACAACCCTTATTTACATTTTACAGATGAGAAACTGAGGCACAGAGAAATGATCTAACCTGTACAAGATCACACAGGTAGTAAGTCTGGAGCCAGGACTGACCTGCATCTGTGAAATTCATCACTGCATGATGCTGCTCCTCTCCAGAAAAGAATGTCTAATCAAGACACCCAATCCTGGGTTAAAGAACGCACCTGGCTTCCACAGGGCAGGCAGCACCCACACTCTCTTACCAGTCTTCCCTGCATGCTGCTAGTTAAGGGTGCTCTCCACCCACAAGGGATCAGGCCTGAAACCTGGGTCCCCATTTCATTCTGCTGGAACCTAGTACCTCCAATAGCACTAGTTTTTCTGTTGAGAATATCTGAAACTCCTAGACTATCCCCAAACTACAGTTAGTTTTAAGCTGTTCTTTCCAAACCATCAATGTCTTCCTCACATTTTTCCTCTGGTTTCTGTCAATCAACACATGGAAAATTATGCTTGCCAAAGGAATGATTGTCAGGAGAGACACAACATAGGTTCTATGTTGCCAGCTCTTGGCTAAACAAAATCAACAGACCGACCAAGAGCCAGTGGTCCAAATCACTGTTAGGACCAGTGATCATGGAAAATGAAATCAGCATCAGTTTCCTCATCTGCAAACTGGAAGTGATGATACCTATCTTTATGATTTGTTGTGTAGCTAGTGCCAAGATGTATAAAGGGCCTAATCCAGTGTCTGGCATTCAATTAGTGGTGGTTATAACTATTGTAATTTTAACACAGAATTTGCCTCTCTTTTAAAGAGCTGATAATTGGCCAATGACATTTCACTGAATAACTGGAAAAGCTGTTAATCACAAAGAAAGATCCAGATTCATGAAATCAGACACAGAGTAAGAGTTGCTGCTTCCCATTGGTTACACATCTTTAATCTCCCTTTGTAACAAGCCTTTTCACATTGGAAGGTGTGGTTTTAATTATCTATAAAAATATCTCTTCACATTCTTCTTTCCAGCTGAACTTGGCACAAATAGCTGGAGATCAGTGTAAGAAAGAAAGAAAGGGCAATGCTCCAACCTGAACAACATGCAAGGCCACCTCAGCACAGTGACCAAAGGCACACACAGCACCTTGTCTACTCACCAGAAGGGAAAAATAATGAGGCGGCTGATGAAAAATATGATGGAGAAGATGAAAAACAGGATGTTACAGGTTTGCTTCCATCCGGCATAAGAAAACATCTTAGCAGACTGAGAAAATAGAAAGAAATTGCATTCAGATAGGGTGATATTCATGTAAAATTTTTAAATTAAATATTTATAAATTAAATTATACCTGGGATTTGCTTCAAAATCTTGGTGGGAGTTGGGTTATGGATGAGAAATAGCTGAAACAAGATTGGCTATATTGATAACTGTTAAAGCTGGATGATGGGTCCATTGGGCCCATTATACTCTTTACCTTGTCATATGTTTGAAACTTTGCATAATATAATGTTTAAAAAATTAGTTAGAATGACTGTAATATTACTCCTGTATTTCACAAGCACTACAAATTAGCATAATTAATTTTAGCATGTATTTTATCTGGGCATTTATTGAATTCCTCCATTTAACTGGGAGGAGAGCTGAATTGAAGAAAGGCTGGGATATGAGTGAAGTCCTGGGCTGGGCTGGGCATGTTGCAATCAAGGCAGCTACTTTAAGGCAGATGACAGAAGAAGTGGAGTTAGGAGGCAGCCCTTGGGGCCATGCCCTGGTTGAAGTAAAGTTTCAAGCGCTTGATTTTCTCTACTTACTTTATGCTAGCCTGTAGTGCTCATATTATCTGTGTTGAGTGAAAAGAATTACAGAAAGTGTTGTTTAATGTGGTACTAATGTAACGAGGATTTTCTCTTGCATTATCCAGCGGGGCCCAAAGGCTGAATGGGAAAGAGTCTGAAGTTGGGGGTGGAAGGTGGGCAGGTGGGTGGTGTGGCTTAGCCCTGCCAGTTTCAGAACTGAAATCACCCAGGAACCTCAAGGCCCATCTAGAACAAGAGAAGCAGCTTATTACATTTCAGGAATGGTTTACATTGCATTTTCCATACTTACCATGGAGTAAGAATGTGATCAGACTATGGGATTGGCAGGGGCCCAAAAGGGAACAGCCTCCATTGCTGAGACAGAAGTCTGGCATGCCAGCTGGGAGGACTTGCGTATGGGGAGAAAGGCCAGAAGTTTAGAGGGCTTGGAATGGAGTGGGGAGCTGTTTGAAGGGTCAGAAGGTAGGCCAGGGCGGGAAGCTAGAGATGTGCATAGGCATGAAGAGTGCTACTTTGCCCCCACTTGTAATGGCAAAGTAGCACTCCTTTGGGCAAATGCACACGTGGCCTATTCTGGGCTGTGCAAAGATGGATATCAGAGAGTAACCCTTCTCCTTTGCTAAGTATCAGTCAAGATACTGTTAAAGTGTTGGGTCCTGGATCTAAACTTAACATGCAGAAAACTAGAGAGGATCATGAAGATGCATGAAGAAGGCACAAGGTTGCTTATGAGTAAAAATTGTAGATGCTGAGGCTGTTCTTCCTTGCAAAGAAAGAACAAAGAAATGACCCAACAACTGTCTTAAGGAACATGAAAGATTAATAGTCTCCATCTTTAGGAAGGTCTAAACAGGGGTAAAAGTTGTACCATGTCTGGGTTCAATTAGAACTTGACTGAGAGGACAAACACTAAAACAAACTACTTGAGGAAGCTATGGAATAGGCACTCCTGGAGAATATAAAAAATCAGTCCCATGCCACTATTCAATGTTGTTTCTACCACCAGCTGATGGAGGGTACTGGCCTCGGTCACTGAACCTCAAGTTAGATCCTGACTTGTGAATCAAGAATTATTGATGATCATTAACGACAGGAAGCTGTTCTCATAGTTTACCTATGTAGGGACCTGAGTTTGACATTTCATTTTCCTTCTGTTTTTTACCTAAGGACCTCAGAACATTTTCAAACGATAGTGAGCTAAACTGCACAATATACCCTAAGAGGTAGATATGACTTCTCATGCTACAGCTGAGGATAGAAACAAAGCATTAAGTGATTTGTCCAGGTCACCTAGGGAGCTATGTCATGTCAATGGCAGGGTAGACAGGGATAACACGGTGCTTATTCCCAGTCCCAACACCTAACGCTCCCTTTTAGTAACACAATGAAGCTGTTTTTACGGTGGACACACGCCAAAGGCAATTGAACTAGAGGGTTAGAAGAATAGAGTAGCATAAAATTTTTAACTCATGGACAATTTGGTCTTAATTTTCAGGCAGGGTTTCTGAGATATGATCGGAGAAGGAGGTAATTATAGCAGAGATGGCTACATTCAGAGAGCAACACACGGAAAAACTGGCACAATCCTTCTTCTGCTAAGCCACGTGTTGCCCTGAAGCACATATAATAATCTTGACCATTAGAATGGTATTTACATGTCTAATTACGATTACGTACAAGAAATACAATTCTGTACACAGCTAATATTTTAACAACAGCCAGTTGCTTTGAAATGGCTTCAAATGACTTCTGGTTATATCTAGAACAGGGTTTGGCAAATTACAGTTCAGCCTATGGGCTAAAGCTCGTCAGCCCTTGTGTTAAGAAGGGTAAGAATGGTTTTCACATTTTTAAAGGGGTATAAGAGAAAAGAAAAAACAACAAAAGAGAAAAATATGTGACAAGAGATCCTATGAGGTCCACAAAGCTAGATTTACTACTTGGCTCTTTACCAAAAAGTTTGCGGAACCCTGATCTAGAAGAACAAGATCTTATTAAATTAAATTTAATTTCTTCCATATCAACTTACATTCAATTATTAGCCCTTGAAGAGGCAATCCTGAATGCAAATGGGTTAGCATCATTTTCCCCGGCTTCATTATAAATGAGTATATTTAAATTATGAACAATGTGGCTCTAAGTACAGCAGGACCCACTGCCTCAGGGTAAAGAGGAACCAAAGCACATCAGAAACATGTAGGAAAACAATCCTAATTTTGCATCGTTCCTTATATTTTGTGTGGTTTGGGATTAGGAAGACTCTTGTTTTAATGTCCCCTGCTCTGAAACATTCCTTCCTTAGAAAATAAATGTCATTTAAATAAACATCGGCTCTCATTCCTTAAAGCTGGAGGAGGGTCCACGCAGGGAGGTGCAAGCATTCAGTGCGTATTTAGCTTTGCTTAAGTGAATATACGGTGCCGACCAACTTTAAAAATCTACAATGTCATAGTCCAAGTTTTCCATTTAAAAGCTTAGAGTTCATTCCTTCTTCAGATACCTCAGCTTACTTCCTAAGCTAATATCTCCATGCAACTTGCATAAGTGGAATCCCACAAATTAACCTCTCTCTCGAGTACCATGGAGAAAAAAGGTTAGAAACTAAAAACTGAAAGCTTTCCTTTCTTTGAGCTTGAAAGATCTGGGGACCTAGAGACATCTGCAGACTTTGGGTGTTTTCAGGACAGAGAGCTCTGCTAAATCACTCACAGACAATTCTTCCTGTGAGGAGTCACATTAAACCCAGGACATGGTATTGTTATTAGTTTTTTAATGGCAAACGTTTACCTCCAGCCAAATGTCGGCCACATCGTGTAAAATCATCACGAGGGTCCCACTGCGAATATAATTAGCACACCAAGAGAAGCTCATCAAACTGACAGCAGCCAGGTGGTGGATGACATGAGCTAGAAAATCCTATATAATGAGGGGAAATGGAAACCATTAAGCAAATGCAGTTATTTCTCAATCACTGGAAGAGATAATAATAATAATAATTTAAAAACTAACAACTGACATCTGCATATTTTGAACTTTGTAAAATGATTTCACG
Organism: Phocoena phocoena; assembly: GCF_963924675.1. Classification (NCBI taxonomy): domain Eukaryota; kingdom Metazoa; phylum Chordata; class Mammalia; order Artiodactyla; family Phocoenidae; genus Phocoena; species Phocoena phocoena. The sequence goes on along the minus strand of NC_089220.1, from coordinate 125,669,251 downwards.
TTTATTCTTAAGCACAATCCTTGTGAGGGAGATATAACAAGTGTTATCCTCATTGATTAAGTCGTTTAACTTTGAGATAGCATTGAATAGTTGTCATCTAAGTCCTAATATCTGCTGTTCTTCCCACTGTTCTACACTGGATATATGTACACACACACACACACACACACACACACAAAGACATACATACACACCCAAGCATATTCCTGTGTACATTTACATTTATTGTTAATTCCCTGCCTAATTCCAAGACAAATATAATAAAACTACACAACTATTAAAATAAGAGTTACTGCATATGAAATAAGGAACAAATGAAAGTGGAATAACTACAGTAGCAAAATACTTCACACCCACCAGGACAGCTATAATAAAAAAGACAAACAATAACAAGTGTTGGCTAGGATGTGGAGAAGCTGGAACCCTTATACATTGCTGGTAGGAATGTAAAATGGCATGGCTGCTTTGTTAGAGTCTAACAATTCCCCCAAAGGTTATACATAGGACTACTATGTAGTCTAGCAATTCCACCCCTAGGTATATACATGAGAGAAATAAAAATATATGCTCGTGCAAAAATTTGCACATCAGTGTTCATAGTAGCATTATTCATAATAGCCAAAAAGGTAGAAACAACTCAAATATCCATCAATTGATAAATGCATAAACAAAATGTAGTATATCCATATAACAGAATATTATTCATTAATAAAAAGGAATGAATTATTGATGCATGCTACAACATGAATGAATCATTATGCTAAGTGAAAGGAGCCAGATACAAAAAAACATATATTGTATGATTTCATTTATATGAAATATCCAAAAGAGGCAAATGCATAGAGGCAGAAAGTAGATAGTGGTTGCCTGGGGCTGTGGAGGTTAGAAGAAATGGGGAGTGACTGCTAAAGGGTACAGGATTTCTATTTGAGGTGATGGAAATAGAATTGACTGTGGTGATGACTGCAGAATTCTACAAATATACTCAAAACCATTGCATTATGCACTTTAAATAGATTAATTGTATGGTCTGTGAATATCCTGATTAAAACGTTTAAAAAAACTTAAAGACTTCAGTTTCCTTGTAGCCAAAGTAAAAGAATAAACATGATAATAATAACAGCCTAATTTATTGAGTACTTACTATACACCAGAAAGTGCTTTGTATGAATTAACTTGTTTAATCCTCACAACAACTGGAGGAGATAAGAACTATTTTTAGCTCTACTCTATATATGAGGAGACAGATCTAGTTTAGCAAATGTAACCAACTAGCTCAAGATGTTAATGAGTGAAGTCAGGGATCCAAATTTTGGCAATTTGACTCCAGAGCCTGTGCTTTACCCAACTCCTAATAATTTTATGTCTCTGAAGATGTGTATTTACAAATATATGAAATATATCTACATTTAGTTTTTGAAAAGGTGTCAAATGCACCTGTAAATAATAAAGAGAAAGCAACTACTGAAAAAAATAAAAGGATCAAAAGTGGGAAAAAGATAGGATCATTACAGGATCAACCTACCTGAGTATATCTACGAAGACCTTCTAAATAATGATTATTTTCAATTCTATCCCTTCAGAAGATGACCCAATCAATTAAATTTTGATATGTTCTTAGCCTAAATTAAGTTAATAACAGTTAAACTATAGCTATTATTAAGTTTTCTGAAAAAGGAAATCATTTCAATCAGATTTTTTCACAGTATGTTCTTATGGTTTATTCTGTAAGTTTCTTTTCAGATCTCCAGTTGAGCAGCTGACTGGGCCCCTTAGTGATAGATTGTACACCATCGCTCACTCAAACATCATTTAGTCAAGCCAACTTGGTTTTATTTCCTTAATACTGAATTCAACTTAATTTTCAAATTTTGCTACAAACCAATCTTTTATATAAAGCGTAGCATATAAAGTACATGCCAAGAGTATTTGTCATTTGATCTGTACTGCTAACGTATATGAGGAAATCCGTGACTGCATTGAGAGCATAATATGATTTTCTGTACCAGCAAATAGGAATCAGTAACAAGCAAACAGTTCCTAAAATACCACACTTTGTGACTTCAGAGGATGCATTTAGCATGCCTGTGACTCAGTTTCCCTGCAAATAAAGCAAAGCTAATAGTACTTGAAGCAATGTTTTCTAACAAGGATCTTGGATGAATTAAGGAAAAAATGTTTTCAAAGTCACTGAATAAATCAAAAGAATTATATAAAGTGGTCTGTAAAGGACGTGGCTGTAGAATTAAAACTACCAGCACTTTTCTTCTTTGCACTGAAGAATACTAAATTCCCAAACTAAAAGAAAGAAACAGACATCATAAAGGGGAGTTCTTTTCTTATTGAACAAGTGTAGAGCTTCAAAGTTAACTTTTCTATAATGTTTCACTACAAATACTTACCAAGGTACCAAAGTATGAGCATATTTGCACTATTCTTTGTGTTATAAAAGCAAAAAAGTTATGAACTGGAACTGAACATATATAAAAATATGATTTAAAGATTAGGATTTGGGGCAGGGGGATAAAAACTTTTGAAAAAAATGGATAAAGTAGTTTTGTAAATAAGACACTTACCTTCCTCTTGATATCAGAGCCAAGGCTAAATAAGAGAGACCAATAAAAACTCATCTCCAAAATGTAGTACCAGTACTGAGATGGCAGCAAGGGCTGAGAAAACAAGAGTATTCACTACTTTAATGTCACCATATAAACAACTCATTTTAAGGATTAAAACTATTGTTTATACCTATTTATATTCCACAGAATTCTCCCAAATAATAATGTTTTACATTTCAACTTCTGAGAAGAAATCAGAGACAACATTTTGAGGCATTTTGTTTCTAAAAAGGGAGACAAGAATTCCAAAGTCAAGTTAAATGTTTTGTTTAAAATTTAATAAAACTACAACAGGTGTAAAAGCATTCTTTTAGTTGAATGAGAGTTAAATTAGAAAAATAATTTAAAAATCTTTACTTAAGAACAATGGAAAAGCTGTTCTGCTTGTCCCACAAAATACCTTGTTTTATATTTCTTGAATACTACTCAAATCTGATGTCCTAACCTCTTCTGTAGTGACAAGATGGTGATCCAAACTGGCCCATTCTCAAATGGGACAGTAATAAAATATATACAATTATTTAAGTACTCTAAAAATGTCTCCTGAAAAAAACAATGAAATTTCCATGGCTAGAATTTTCTTTAAAATAGGAGGGGCGGTATGCTTATTTTAGCTAAGCTGAGACATTATATTACTTGGTGTGATGGGTTGTAACATTAATGCCCTCAATGAATCTCACCTTCTCATATTCATGCCCTGGTACAGTCTCCTCTAACATCACCAGGAGGCCTTTGAATCTTGGCCTTTGGTCAAGGGGACATAGCAACTATGATGCAATCAGAGACCCATAAGCACCATGTAAGAAACCTGAGCTACCCTGCTGGAGGCCACAAAGTAGAGCATCAAGGTGTCCACTGACAAAAATACAAATGAGGGCACCAGGGACATGTGATATGCCCTAGCCAGCCTGTCAACTAACTGAAAATGCATGAATGAACTCAGCTAACATTACATGGAGCAGAACTGCTTGGCTGAGCCTAGCCAAAATTGCTAATCCATATCATAAGCAAATAAATGGTTGTTGTTTTAAGGCACTAAGCTTTGGTGATGATTTATTATACACCAGCATATAACTGACACACCTGAGAAGTGAAGAGTAAAGCTAACACATTAAATGGAATAATTTTCTGGTCAATTCATCATCCTTGATAAGGCCAAGAAAGAATAAGAGTTTCTTCTTTCTTCTATGACAAACAAGCCTGTATGAGACTAACTCTCCTAGTGAGAACTACTTAAAAATATGGATAAAGTATGGATAAAGAAAAAAAAATATCTGTTTGAAGGCACTGGAGAACAACCAAGGCATCCAGAACCTGTGGAGCCAAGATTTCAAAGAGAAGAAAAATGCATTAAATGGAATCCTTTATTTCAAGTGCATCCTTAATTCAAGAAGTACTACAGACCCTAAGCAGGATAGTTTCAAAGAAAACCACACCTATGTATAGCATAAAGTCTGCATTTGCTAATTTATAAGCAGTATAGAGCCCAGAGACTAAGAAGCAGTAGTTAAGTAGGACTTTTGGCAATCTCATAGTGCTAGGAAGCAAACTGGTATTCAGGGCCAGCCAGGGAAAAGGAGTCCTGGTAAATACTATAATCTTTTATTTAAAACCACTGTAAGGGAATACCCTAGGAATATGGGTATGTTGTAAATACATCTGCCCTCTCAAAGACTGGAGTCTATATTAAACCAGTTCAATCATAGATAAAATTTAAGGTGATCTGTCTCTACTCTGCTTAACAGAAGTGAAAGTAAGTCCTCTCAGGAGGTAGATAATACCATTTCCAAGCATTATTTTTCATATGCAATGTCTATCATTCAATCAAATGTTATCAAGCATAAGGAGACAGGAATAAGAAAGAAAATAGACCCATAGGTGAGCAAAATATTGGATTTATCAGACTCTGACTTTAAAATAATTTTAAAAACTAACCAGGTATTTAAAGTTATTTTTAAAAATTAGTGGGAATTTTCAGTAGAGAACTGGAATCCATAAAAAAATAATTAAGTGAAAATTTGAGAAATGAAAAATACCATAACTAAAATTGAGAACTCAAAAGATGTGTTTAAGAGCAGATTAGACACTGCTGGAAAAAGCACTAGTGAACTGGAGGACATGAAAGCAGAAAATATCCAGAACTGTGAAGGGTCTGAGATTTTACCCTACTTGCAAGTTAGCTTGCCATAGTTTCATGAATGCTGATAGAAGATATGAGACTCCTGGGTCAGAGAAAAAGAATAGCTTATTATTCACACTAATACAGTTGCCAGAATATCAGTATTTGGGCCAGTTCTCCCATCCCAATTCCCATAGCTAAACAAAGAGGGTCAGGTGACATCTGCACATGCAGTGGGTATTGCTACCAGAGAGGAACACTGAGCTAGGGAACCTAAATCTTTATAATGGACAGTGACATGCATACCAATTGCTCCAGAGGAGACATTATCTCTATCTTCCAAGGTTGCTTGCCATACAAACATCCTTGAAAAGACAGTACAGAATAAAAGTCAGTCCGTGTATCACTTCATATGACATGCAGAAATGCAAGAGGTCTGTGGAGAACTGTGTCCCTATAGACTGAAGCAGTAAGGCAAGAGGATGGAAAATATTAGGGAAAGCATAAGGAGCTTCGGGACCTAGCATAAAAGTCTAATGTATTAGCACACTTGTAATTGGAATTCCAGAAAGAGAGGAGAGAGAGAAAAGAACAGAAGCAATGGCTAAGAATTTTCCAAAATAGACATAAGACATCAAGCCACAGATTAAAGAAGTACTATGGACAATAAGCAGGATAAATTCACAGAAGACCACATTTATACATATCATATTAAAATTGCTAAAAGACAAATACAAAATATTAAAATCAGAGAAAAAGGACACCATTTGAAGAAGCAAAAATAAAACGGACAACTGAATTCTTAAAGAAACTGAGGGGATCCAGAAGACAATGGAATGACTTCTTTAAAGTGCTTAAGGAAAATAACTACTAACCTAGAATTCTATGCCCAGCAAAAATATCCTTTAAAAAAATAGAGTAAAATGATAACATTTCCAGACAAGCAAACCAAAGGGGCTTCGATGGCCAGAAGGATAATAATCCCAGATGGAAGCATGGAAATGCAAGATGCCAAGGAACAGCAAGGAAAGGGCAATTTGACTGATTTACAAATCAATTATTGTAGTGACTTGTAGGGTTTTAAATATTTGAAGGAGGGGACAGGAGTAGTCTGATGATCTTTCAGTGACTGGAAAGAGGTAAGAGCACTGATTTACATTAGACTCTGATAATTGAAGGATGCATATGGTAATCTCTAGGATAATTACTAAAAGAATAAAAACATGCATAACTGAAAAGCTAATATAAGGGAAGAAACAGAGTAATAATTTTTTTAAAACTTCACTGTCCCATAAAAAAGTAAGAAAAGAGTACAATAAATGAAATGTATCAGGTGGTGCAAGTAGAAAATAAATACTAAGATGGTAAATTTAAACTCAAATACATAATTACATTAACCACGAACAAAGAAAAGGAATGAGACAAGTGAAGGGTAAATAAGGAACAAGGATAAGTAAACTCCAGGACTTCACTGAAGTGGACGGAGAGCAGGAAGGGACTCAGACCTAAATCAGGGGACAAGCTGCTGAGGAGGGAAGGGACTACATCAGTGTGACTTACCTGTCTAGGATAGCCATTCCAAACCTCCCAAAGGTCATATACCCAAGGTTTCTGGAAAAACAAGGAACCAAGAGAAACTTTGTCAAAGGCTGATTTCAGCAGAGACATAAGCTCTTCCTTATGTCACTGATAGGGAGGAAACGTGCACAGTAAGATGCACTTTTATCACATTCCTGCTGCTCCAGCTGCACCTCTCTCCCTCCACAGGTGTTTCTACTTGTTCCTATACAACACCCCTGTGACATGCACGACTTCTAGTGAATCTGTAACCAATAATAGTCCTGTGTCACAAAGGAAATTACTTATTTCAAACAAGTGCCTCTGCTAATGAAATTATTTCTGAACCAATTAGATTACTGCTTCTGTAGCAATAAAAATATCGTGAAATATCCGTAGCAATAAAATATCTTAAGAGAAATCTTGAGAGAATCTTTAGAGACATCTCTAAAAGCTAGCTATATTTTTTTTCTGTTTAACAATTTACTATTAAGTTTATATATCACTTAATGAGGTAATTGTTTAATAATTATTTAAACAGACAATGCAAAGAGAATATGGTAAGGAGAGATTTGATTTCTAATGGGCAAGAAATGAAAGTCTTCATAAACAAGTGGCCTGGGCTTCCCTGGTGGCGCAGTGGTTGAGAGTCCGCCTGCCGATGCAGGGGACACGGGTTCGTGCCCCGGTCCGGGAATATCCCACATGCCGCGGAGCGGCTAGGCCCGTGAGCCATGGCCGCTGAGCCTGTGCGTCCAGAGCCTGTGCTCCGCAACGGGAGAGGCCACAACACTGAGAAGCCCGCATACCGCAAAAAAAAAAAAAAAAAAAAAAAAAAAAAAAACAAGTGGCCTTTGATATGGGACTAGATGGAATTTGATGGGTAGAGATAGAGGGGGAAGGGCAAGACATTTCTGGCAAAGGGGATAATATGTGCTAAGATCCTAAAGTGGGGATGTACCAGGTATATTCAGTGGATTGTCAGTGGTCCAGTTTAGTTGGTGTGTGGGTTACGTGAGTGGAAATAGGGAGATATTAGGTTTAAAAACTAACATTACAAATGCAAAGCTTCACAAGCTTTGAAAGACAGACTAAGGAGTTGCTATTTCTCTAGGCATTAGAGTGAGTAGAGGTTTAAAAGCTAGTTACCTTATTGAAAGTATTATATCCCAAGGAATTCACAGGCAGGAATTTTAAAAATTAAAGACAAATTCCAATCAAAGATATCAGAAAGACAACTTACATCATAAAGAAATGCAATTCCAGCAATGGTAATCATTAAGTAAAATGTAAATCGCCAGCTGCCAAAAGAAAGAAAAGTCTTGTTAAGGTGACTGACAACTGAGGAGAAAAACACTTGCTATAACCGTTTGGAAAGAATGCACATCTGGAGTCAGAAAAATCTAAGCTGATATCCTGATTCTGCCACTTGTTGGATGGCTATAAGTTCAGATAAGTAACTTAACTCATGGAGCCTTAATTTCTTCATCAATAAAATGGGAATAATAAGACTTACCTCAAAATGTAAAAAGAATCGAAGATAACTTATGAAAAATATTGATCATAGTGGCTGGTATAAAGTAAGCAACAATAAGTCATAGCTATTGTTATTATTAATATGCCTAGCCTAGTTCCTGACACATGATAAACGATGGTTTGACTTCGTATTATCTAGGTACTCATTTCATCCCAATTTAATTCCCAGTGAAAAGGTTTCTATGTCGCTAGACTTTAGTCATGTCTCTGAAAAGCAGATTATGAAAGAATATTTTTTTCTCATGTATGGAGAAGGACCTATACAGTAGATTAAGGGACTTAAAAGACCAGTTGTAATGCACAGGTCTTATTTAGATCCTGATTCAAATAAACTGCAAAGAAAATTAAGACAATCAAGGAAATCTGAACACTGATTGAATATTTGTTGCTATTAAATAAATTTTTAAGGTATGATAATATCTAAAATAGTTCTTATCATTTAGAGATACATAATAAAATACTTACAAATGAAATCATTCGATATCTGATATTTGCTTCACAAGTGATCTTCAATAATAATTGGATGAAAGTGATCAAAAGTTACAAATTTCTTGTTATAAATTAGTACTGGAAATGTAATGTATAACATGATGACTATTAACACTGCTGTATGGTATATTTGAGATTGCTAAGAAAGTAGCTCCTAAAAGTTCTCATCACAAGGAAAATGTTTTTTCTTTTTCCTTTGTGTATCTATATGAGATGATGGATGTTAACTAAACTTACTGTGGTAATCATTTCACAACATTCATAAGTTATTACATTGTACATCTTAAATTTATACAGTGCTGTATGTCAAATATATCACAATAAAACTGAAAGAAAATTATTATCCACATACAAAAAACACAATCTGTGGTAGGGGAGAGAAGTAGACGAAGGCAGAAATGACACAGGATGGCCCTGATAATTATTAAAGTTGGTGATGAAATCATAGCATACACAGCTCATTTAACTAGTCTTTCTACTTTTGTATATGTTTACTACTTGGCAAAATGAAAAGGTTTTAAAAAATTAGTGCTGTTTTATCTAATGATTGCTGAAGCAACAATATTAAAAATAACATTTGTTCCTTACATTTGTGTAATGCCTATAGTGCTCTCCTCAACACATCTGTGAGATAAAAAAGAAAGAGGAATATCGGCCTATCCCCACTTGGGAGATGAGAAGCCAGGCTCATAAAGGCTAGGCCGTCCCCCAGCTCACCCAGCTGAGCAATGACACAGTCGACGCGGAAATATAGGTCTTTGGACCCTGAATCCAGTGGTGTTTACTGAACACTGTCACTGTCTCTAAGCTACATGGCAGTTTTTCTTTATGGCTTGTTTTGATCAGGGAAAAAAGTAGGGTTCAATTACTCAGAAAGTTGAGCCATAAAAATGAGCCAGTTGAGACTTGATCCCACTTGTTTTATTTACTGTTGGTCCAGCAAAGCGCCACGCTTAGATG